>NC_054374.1:8762500-9962500 GCF_017654675.1 Xenopus laevis
GGAGTTTGCTGGAATATTTTAGTGTAATTTGTGCCTTTAAAGTATAAATTATAAAAAAGCTCGCCAAACTGGTTTTCAGCCGCATATTCTCTGGACTGATCAGCATTTCATTTTCCTTGTCTCCATTACCATTATGGATTTGAGGCAATGGAAGGAACGTAAAACCAAGTCCTACAGTGCTGGAACGGGCACCCGCCGCAGCAGTGCGCAACCGAGGACATGCACAAACATGTGTAGCCAAGGACGCACGTGCGTAGCCAGGGGCGCGCGTGTGTGGTTATGCGCAAAACGCTTTGACTTCTGGGAGTGCACTCACTTTACACTGAGGTAACAATTGCCAGACTAGGGGTAGGCAGCAAATGAGGCACGTGCCTGGTTCCCCCCAAGATTTGCACCCTAGGCACGTGCCTCTTGTGCCTACCCCTAGTCCCAGCCCTGAGGGGGACACCAGCAACCAGTGAGCGGACATGGGCCCAGATTAGGGGTGGGCGACAGAAGAAGTATTTGTACCCTGAGCACATGACTCCTCTGCCTACCCCTAGTTCCAGCTGTACAGCTGATATAAATCTATTATAAAAACATTTTCGCAGAACCAAAAACTGATGTGGCTTTCCAATCTGCAACTGATATAAGTGACAAGAATCTCACTGTATGGGTTATATGAGAGAGTGTATGCAGAAGACTGGACAGTCACTATTTTTATATATATATATATATTTGTGCTTCATAAATGTTTATATGAGAGATGTAAGGGGATCATTTAGAAGCAGGAACAAAGCTGCTAATCAGTGGGGAGACTGGGCCACAACCTAAGAGACTTTATAGGAAGTGATAGACACATAATAAGCCCAACCTTCTCCTCACAAAATAAATACAGGGGACTGGGATTTGGGGGGGGGCCTTGGTGCGGCAGCCACAGGAGTCATGTCCCCCACTAACTGCACAATAAAGCTCACACTCACACATTCACATTCACAGTCTCACACACAGATTAGCACAGCCTCTCACTCTTACACAAGCAACAGGTAAACATGGTGCATTGCGAGCAAAAACAACATATAAATTTGTATTTTTATACGATTTCTTCTACTGGAGCAAATTTCCTATTTCCTATTTACTATGGACATACCTAATCCATCAGCCGATCACATTCATATACAGTGTTCTCTGAGATGTATCGGGGGAATGTAATTAAAGTCCCAATTTGCCATCTCCCAATGTAATATTGTTCCTTAAACTGTTACTGCATTGCAAATTTTAATTGTGCACTCTAAAGAAGTGCCTGAAGGTGCCATAATCTTTTTGGAGCAAACACAACAACTTTTTCAGTAAGAAGTTTTATTACATTTTTTGCTCATTGGGCGCAACCTATAAAATTCGCAAACTGTCTTCCACTGTCGGAAGTGGTCGCTAAACAATTTCCGTGTTCACAAAAGCTATATTAAATTCACGCGAAGCAAAATTTGTTCGTGCAAAGGCATAACTTTTCACATTGAGAATAGTTTTTCCGTTGCCGACTTTTATTACATTCCACCGATATTCTTGTCCTGTTACACCATCAGCATGGGTCAAACAGTTATAGTGTAACCATTAATTAAACCCAACAGGATAGTTTTGCTTCCAAAAAGGATTCATTTTATCTTTGTTGAGATCAATTACAAGGTACTGTTTCATTATTACAGATAAAAAAGGAAAGTGTCTTTAAAAATTTGAATTATTTGGATTAAAATAGAGTTTATGGGATGGCCTTCCTATAATTTGGAGCTTTGTGGATAACAGATCCCATTTGTGTACTAGATATTTATCTGGGGATGAATAAACTGGCTTTATACAGGGATGGATTGACTGTTTTCCACTTTTTGGCGGAGTCAGCAGTCCATCAGTCCTCACTAAATATCTGGATGGGACAGCAATATATCTAGCTGATAACTGCATCAGGCTGTTCCTCCCCTAATATGTCTTTATAGTCTCCCTTGTCATCCAAACAAGTCCTGTAACTGAATAATTATATCAGCCCAGTAGGGTCCACCATACGAGGAAAGTTTTATTAGTTAAGCAGCAACACAGTATATTTTTCCACGTATGCCTGGCTACATTCTAACTACAGTTCACTGGGACTTCAATGGGAAACAACAAAGCACCTTCCTATGCTAATATTTTTATGAAAAGCATTATATATATATTCCAACCCAACCATCACATAATATAGACATGACATCAATGTGTGTTTTTGCATATTTGGACTGGTGCCATGCCTGATCTCAACGCCTATGTGGTTTCACTTAATGCTTTAGGCAATTCTGTCTAACCCTCACCTTCTGCACAAAATGCTCGTGTTTAGCTCCTAGACTTGGAACCCAGCAAGAGATCTAAGATGGAAATGGATGATGATACGTTACAGCATGCCACAAGTCATCACCCCAAGGCATTCAGTAGCAACAGCAATTATTTACAATTTGCAAAAGCTGAGGAACAGCACAGAGAGGGAGGTGCTATTAATGGTGCCAGGAGATGGTGCATGATCACGTTCCAGAGGCTCTTACCATGGCAAATATTATGCAGCTATACGGTGCTATGTCTCCAAATCTAGGAGAAGAAGAAGACTCATTTCAAAAACAACAGGGACATTAAGGGGCAGATTTATCAAGGGTCGAAATAAGAATTTTGAATTTTCAAATCTTTTTGTGGTCAAAACTCACAAATGCAAATTTGGAATAATCCAAACTTGATTCAAATTCGAGATTTATCAAACCTGTACCCTGGGAATAATTGAAATTCAACTATTTGAGCTATTTGAAGATGTTAAAGGAACAGTAACACCATAAAAATTAAGTGTTTTAAAGTAATGAAAATATAATGTAATGCTGCCCTGCACTGGTAAAACACTACTATAGTTCATATAAACAAGCTGCTGTGTAGCAATGGTGGAAATTGAAAAAAGGCTTTATAGCACAGGTTAAATAGTGGATAACAGATAACACCATTATGTTCTGCAGATCGTATCTGCTAACTTGAGCCTTTCTCCTTTGAATGGCTGCCCCCATTGCTACACAGTGAATTATTTATACAAACTATAGTAGTACTTATTTGTTATCTACTGTGTATCCTGTGCTTGAATGGCTGTCCCCATGGCTACACAGCAGCTTGTTTATATAAACTATAGTAGTACTTATCTGTTATCTACTGTGTATCCTGTGCTTGAATGGCTGCCCCCATGGCTACACAGCAGCTTGTTTATATAAACTATAGTAGTACTTATCTGTTATCTACTGTGTATCCTGTGCTTGAATGGCTGCCCCCATGGCTACACAGCAGCTTGTTTATATAAACTATAGTAGTACTTATCTGTTATCTAATGTGTATCCTGTGCTTGAATGGCTGCCCCCATGGCTACACAGCAGCTTGTTTATATAAACTATAGTAGTACTTATCTGTTATCTACTGTGTATCCTGTGCTTGAATGGCTGCCCCCATGGCTACACAGCAGCTTGTTTATATAAACTATAGTAGTACTTATCTGTTATCTACTGTGTATCCTGTGCTTGAATGGCTGCCCCCATGGCTACACAGCAGATTGTTTATATAAACTATAGTAGTACTTATCTGTTATCTACTGTGTATCCTGTGCTTGAATGGCTGCCCCCATGGCTACACAGCAGCTTGTTTATATAAACTATAGTAGTACTTATCTGTTATCTAATGTGTATCCTGTGCTTGAATGGCTGCCCCCATGGCTACACAGCAGCTTGTTTATATAAACTATAGTAGTACTTATCTGTTATCTAATGTGTATCCTGTGCTTGAATGGCTGCCCCCATTGCTACACAGCAGATTATTTATATAAACAAAAGTAGATTTTCTGAAGCAAACCCACCAGTTTTACCAGTGCAGGGCAACACTGCATTATATTTTTATTACTTTAAAACAATTAAATTTTTTAATGTTACTGGTCCTTTAATAGTTTTTCCCGAGAAAAAACGCGATTTGATTTGTCTAATTCAAATTGAATTTGATTTGAGTTTTCGAGTCAAAAATTTGTTCGAGATGTTCGAATTTTTATTAGAGTAAAAAAAAAAATTTCACATGAATTCACATGAATTCGAAATTCGACCTTTGATAAATGGGCCTCTAATTTACATTTGCAGTTCCTCTGGTGGTGTGTTGTATGTTGAGAAGACCATTAAACCTCCAAACACCTTCTTCAGTTCCGTTGTTTTCAGATTGTTCACCATAAACAATGACTTTTTTTTCAAATGCTTTCCATTTTCTCTTTTTTTTACAGTTTTCCCAAAAATTTCTCAAAAGTTTAAAGTTTAGTGTTTCTGTCTCTAGTGTTTCAGTCTGGCAGCTGAGAATCTGAACTGTTACAATTTGTTGATACATTTCTCAGCAGCATCTCTGGAGTAACTATTGTATCAATTCTAATAGGTACCTTTAATAAAACCCCGGGATTCTGCTCAGCAGGGACAAAGATAAGAAATGTATCAACTAAATGTATCAATTTAGAACAGTTTACAGGGTCGGCGACCCCCCCTCCCAGAGCTGCTTTAGAAGGTGAAAATTTACACTTTACACTTCAATGTTAGAAAAACGGTGACAGAAAATAGAAAGTAACTGGAAAAAGTCATTATTTCTGGTGATCTATCTGAAAACTAGTTGTTTGAAGGTGAACAAAGCCCTTTAATGAAACTCATAAATGAGACCTAGGGGCACATTTACTTAATTAACCCTCGATATTCGACCGTCGAAGTAAAATCCTTCGACTTTGAATATCGAAGTCGAAGGATTTACCGCAAATACTTCGATCAAACGATCGAAGGAAATATCGTTCGATCGAATGATTAAATCTTTCTAATCGAACGATTCAAAGGATTTTAATCCATCAATCAAACGATTTTCCTTAGATCAGAAATTTGTTAGGAAGTCTATGGGGACCTTCCCCATAGGCTAACATTGATGTTCGGTAGGTTTTAGTTGGTGAAGTAGGGGGGTCGAAAGTTTTTTTTTTTAAAGAGACAGTACTTCGACTATCGAATGGTCGAATAGTCAAACGATTTTTAGTTCGAAACGTTCGATTCGTAGTCGAAGGTCAAAGTAGCCAATTCAATGGTCGAAGCAGCGAAAAAAAACGTTTGAAATTCGAAGTATTTTTTCTTCTATTCCTTCACTAAGTAAATGTGCCCCCTAATGTCTAAACAATTAATGTCACAAACTCCTTATTTGTATTTACTTCTGAGCGTATGAGGAACATTACTATACCCTGGTGTTCTTTCTCCAGTACATCCCAACTCCATAAGGTCTGGATTAAGGGGTAAACAATCCCCGGCCTTGTTCTTCCTCATGGAATTGGGATTTAAAGGAAGGACTATGCACCTTCCTCACACCAAAGGCCAAATCTTGAGGAAGCCCTAAAGAGCAGTTGCAACTAAAAACCTTGGGGGGACCTATGGTGAGTTTAGTTATGCAGAGACCCAGGCTTCTCTCTTGCAACTCCTCTTTATGGTTGGGAAAAGTTGACTCTAATCTCTGTCCCTCAACATCTGGTCCTTAGTAAAGGGGTTCTTCATTGGGAAAACAAAAAACCCCAGCCAGAAGGACTGAAAAGAAGCCAAGACATTTATGTGCATATGTATTTATTAGAAATGATTTGCAGCCTAATAGCACTCTCAGCCCAGTTACTGCCTTTAGACCCAAGAAACATGAGCTTTATTTCTCATCCAAACAGTCTCCTGGAAACTAGATAATGTAAGGAAAATATTCCACTCATGCACTTCCATTAATCATGCTATGTTCTACAGCTGTGTTTTGGAAAGGCATTTTGGCAGACCAAAGCGATTCAGTAACTGATTACACAAAAAACCCACTTTTGCTTCTTATCTCAACAGCCGTGTATTCTGTAAAAAGTTTGTAAAAAGGCTTTTCTGCCTTGGGCATGTGGCTTTGAAATATTTAACCTGCAGCTGCTAATGTTAGGAAACTTGTAATATTAAAGGAGAAGGAAAGCTCCAAGACCAGTAAAAATGATGCTTGAGAACAATTGGGAAGAAAATATAGGAAGATTTTTTTCCAGAAAAGGTGGCAACCCAAATCCCACCCAAGACCTATCACTTGATCCCTTTGCTGGCACTCCAGGGCTCTTACTCAGCTACACTCCTTGGTGGGGCACAATATGTTCTTGCCCTTACTTGTATAACACAGTCTCCCACTTCTACAGGTGAGATGTTACACAGTCTAGTCATAACACCAGCTGATTGGCAGATACAAACTTTTCACATGTTTCCAGGTCTTCAACCAAGACTTGTTTCTCAGGCTCCTCATTGCCCTCTGTCAGACCTTCCAGAAACCCAAAGGAAGAGCTGTCTCCTCTACCTCCTACCTACATCCTATAGGACATTTCCACCTATTGACTAGGACCTCTAAGGCCTAGAACCTCTAAGTCTTTTCCTCCTTTCTAGATTGTGGCATTCCATCGATCTACACAGGGCACTGCCATCTGTATCTATCTATCTATCTATCTAATATCTATCTATTGATCTATCATCTGTCTATCATCTATCTATCTAATATCTATCATCTATCTATCTATTTAATATCTATCTATCTATCTATTATCTATCTATCTATCTATCTATCTATCTCTATCTATCTATCTATCTATCTATCTATCATCTATCTATCTATTTAATATCTATCTATCTATCTATCTATCTATCTATCTATCTATCTATCTATCTATTATCTATCTATTATCTATCTATCAATCTATCTATCTATCTATCTATCTATCTATCCATCTATCTATCTATCTATCTATCATCTATCTATCTATCTATCTATCATCTATCAATCTATCTATCTATCTATCCATCTATCTATCTATCATCTATCCATCTATCTATCTATCTATCTATCTATCTATCTATCTATCTATCTATCTATCTATCTATCTATCTATCTATCTATCAATCTATCTATCTATCTATCTATCTATCTATCAATCTATCTATCTATCTATCCATCTATCTATCTATCTATCATCTATCCATCTATCTATCTATCTATCTATCTATCTATCTATCTATCTATCTATCTATCATCTATCTATCTATCTATCTATCTATCATCTATCTATCTATCTATCTATCTATCTATCTATCTATCTATCTATCTATCTATCATCTATCTATCTATCTATCTATCTATCTATCTATCTATCATCTATCTATCTATCTATCTATCTATCTATCTATCATCTATCCATCCAGATAGATAGATAGATTATAAACAATATTTCTCAGTGTTACTGCTAGATTTTATACATATACCTGAATAAGTATATTAAGTAGCTGATAACTATCTTGTCCATTTCCTGAAAGCTGCACATTTCCTCTGTTTCAGGTAATGGCTCTCTCTGTAAGGTCTTCTCAGCGGCTCTTGGCGCTCATTGCCATCCTTGCTGGGACGCTGAGTCCTGCCTACGCCGGTGCCTACTATGGGGCAAAGCAGATGCCACCGCAGGTTCCACAGTATCAAGCCATGGCACAACAGATGCCCCACATGCCCCATGGGAAGGAAGGCCCACCTTTGGGACCCATGGCAAATGAAAAATCCTACATGCCGTATTATGGGAAGGATATCCCGTTGATGCAAATGCATCCCATGGATCTGATGCCAAGGAAAAAAGGAAAAGGTAATTCAAAAACACAGAGCTCTACTTCATACTTTCCAGCTGTCCTGTTTTTCGCGGGACAGTCCAGATTTTGACAGCTCAATCCACAGTCCCGCATTGTAACTGAAATTGCTCCGATTTTCTCTTTGATCTCCTGCACTGAACAGCCAGAAAAAGATACAAAGTTTCTAAAACGTAATTGGCTTTTGGGAGAGAGCCCAGACTATGTGGCAGGTTCACTTCGATACTTTTGTAGAAATTTAAGATAAGCAAAGAAACTATTTAAGATAAACAGGTCTCTTGGGGAAAGTAGTGATGCAGTAGTGATGTGCGGGTCGGGCTTTTCCCGACCCACACCCGCACGCCACCCACCCTCCCACCACCCACACCTGCCTGAGCCCGAATTCCCAGTCTCTTTTATAGACTGATACCGACCCGCCCCACCGATGATGTCCCAAAAGGGGCGGATCGGGGCTAAGGTGAGCTTCTATAAAACTCAACCCGGAAGTCGCCATTTGAAAGGTTGCGGGCAGGGAGAGCAGTAAAAAGACCTTAATACCCGGGTCCCACAGGTATTGGGTCGGCCGCACATCACTAACTTGCAGCTTAAACGGCAATTCACCTTTATTAGCAAAACTTGTAATAACACATAAAAACTGCAGAAATGTGTTCGAACTTTCATAACCTACCAAATTTTGTAAAATGAACATATAATTAGGGGGTAATTAGGGGGTGTGGCCACAAAAAGGGCGTGGTCAAAAAAAAATCAGGTTTTCTACAAAGCTGGAAATGCCTGTTGCTTAGCAATGAGCTGTTTATGGATCAGTGCCAAGCACTGGAAAAGAAATGGTTAAAAAAAAACAGGCAACAGCAATCATGTTTATTTTCAAACGTCAGAGCAGTGAATGCCTTATTATGGGCGACTAACATGGAAGCAAAACTGTTGTTGCATTATCCACTGAACAGCTAATTGTAAGGCAAACTAAATATTTAAAGGAAAAGTAAACCTTTAAATTCAATGTAAAATGACTCAGGGTATGTGATAAACACATTTGCAATGTATATTCATCTTTGTCCTGTTTCAGAGCGATTTAATATTTATTTACTGGCAATATAATGAATTTTGTAACAACAGCACCACCTGCTGGTGAGTTCCTGAGACTGTACAGTCTAACATATATTCAGAGGAAAACAGAGAAGTGCTGTGATGTTGTTCTGCTCAGGAAGGAGATGGGACAGGGCAGGAAGCGCCGTTGTTACGAAAATCATGATATTGGCAATTAATAAAAACGTAATAGCTCTGAAACAGAAATAAAATAATGAATGTAAAGTGCAACAGTCATTAGAAAAACACACTGGGCAATTTTACAAAAAATTAAAATGTGTACTTATCCTTTAAGGATTTAAAGGGGAAGGGTCACCTTAAAAAAATCATTGCAAATTAATTTCTATTGTTTGTCAAGCAAAACAAACTTTAGTTATACTATAAAAATGATTTCAATTGTGTTTCCTTCAGTCTTGAAATTCACAAATACAGCAAGCAGATCGGCGCCATTTTTGTGGATACTGTTTATAAGGCAAGCTCTGCATCATGCCAAAATCTTGTTCATGTGCCAGAGTAGGGGACTTCATGAACAGGCCCATGCACTGCCTAGAAACTTAGATAATGAGAAGGGAAGGGGGATGAGAGGAGAGCAGTAACATCTAGGAAGTTCAGAATGGAAAGTGAAAGTAATTTCCTGCTCCACCTCAAGGCAGGTCAGGCAATAGATGATTGACAGTTGAGATTTTTAAATACCTTTTATAACAGGTATGAATGTTTTAATTAAAGAAAGAATGTGGGTTTCATGATTAACTTGAAAAGGGCTTTTATTATACAGCTTTTTATGTCTGGGTGACAGGTCCCTTTAAGCACTCATTGAATAATAAAATGGTTGGTTTTGACTCACCTTTTCTGCGTTCTGTATAAATGAACCAGTAGGGTGCGACTGCACTAGGGCCTGCACCCCCTCAAGACCTGCCGACGGTTCTTGCACATGCGAAACCGACTCGAAAATCAGCTCGGGAGGGCGCCCGGCTGCACTGCCTGCACCCGGGCCCCACAGGATATATTTATTTTGAAAATATTTTATTTGATTTTCATGTTAAACAAATGATAACAGTATGACAGCAAATTTTATGCAGATGAAAGACAAGTTATAATCGATACAATGGCATAAAATTATTAAAAACTAAAATTAACTAAGACATATTGAAAGAAATAAAGAAAAATGTCCATTCATTGACTGGAATGTCTGAAAGTACATCTTATAAATGGAGAACCCACAGGATATAGTTACATTACTGAAATGAACAGTAAAAAAAATTAAAATAAAGTAATTAAAATTATTGGGGACATATTCCAACTACCCTTAAAAGGGCATTGACCTGTTTGTTGCTCTAAACTGCTGGGGCCACAACCACCTGCTTTGCTGGGGCCACTAAGACTCATAGGTCCCTATTTATAAAGCATCAAATAGGAAAAGCAATTAAAGTTGGTAAATGCTAGTTTCTTTGCTTTTTTTTTTTTTTTTTAAAAAAAGAGGGTTTATACTCTTACTAGTGATGTACAAAAAAAACTCAATCCGCCCCAGACCCTAACCTGCATCCGCCGGCAACCTGGGTTCCGCCCTCCTTTTATAAACCCTCCAATGATGTCACAAAAGGGGTGGGGCAAGCACATATCTATAAAACCAGAAGCTGGAAGCAGGCAACGTAAGCGAGACCCCCAAGGGGTGCACAAAGGTCAACATAACCCACCCCGACCTGCGTGTCCAGCTATTACAGGGCAAGCTCGCATATCACTAAGGGAGGAACTCCATGGGTGATTTTGGCACGTTCCGACGCGCTGCATAAAAGCACAGGCATCACGTGAATGTGACGGAAATAAGGTAAGAGATGGAAATGTCGGATGAAGTCACAGCGTTCATACAACGCAACACGCATTGGACAAATGCTGCGACACCATCCGAAGTTCCTGTTACTTATCTTACTTCCGTTGCATCCGATGTGACGCCAGCAAAAGCAGGTGGATGTGGCCCCAGCAGTTAAAAGCAACTAACAGGTCAATGGCCATTCAAGGGTAGTTAGAATACGTCCCCAATAAGTGTCCCACATAAAACCATGCGATAATCTTATTTAGAAGTAGTAGCACCGAATTCTCTGGGATGCAAAATTCTAGGATTTGTATATTTATTTGAATTTTCTTTCGCTGTTCTTGTTCCTACTGTTCATTTCAGTAATGTGCATCCGATCGCGCCGAAATCGCCCATGGAGTTCCTCCGTATTTCTTACCCATCAATGATTTTCTCACATGTTGCCATAGTTAATCGAATTATAAGCTAGTGATGAGCCAAATCTAGCATTCAGTTTGGGTTTTTGTTTTGATTTGTTACTGTTTAGTCAAACCAAATCTGACAGTTGCTGTATGTGGTTGTACAGCAATGCACGGCCGAACGGGAGACTTTACAAAAAGAGCGATACAATTGTTTTTAGATTATAGACAAATGTAGATATGCAAAATAGGGTCAGAATGTGGTTCAGTATTTGGAGGAAACTTGGGTGATATTATTCATAAGTATCCCAAGTCCTACAGCAAGGTTCCACAACCTTTTTCACCCGTGAGCAACATTCAGAATTAAAAAGAGTTGGGGAGCAACACAAGCACGAAAAATGTTCCTGGGTGGTGCCAAATACGGGTTGTGATTGGCTATTTAGTAGCCCCTTTGTGGACTGGTAGCCTACAGGAGACTCTGTTTGGCAATACATCTGGTTTTTATACAACCAAAACTTGCCTCCAAGCCTGGAATTCAAAAAATAAGCTCCTGCTTTGAGGCCACTGGGAGCAACATCCAAGGGGTTGGAGAACAACATGTTACTCACCAGCTACTGGTTAGGGATCTCCATAGCTAGAGCAATATCTGGTGGTGCCTTAGACTGCTCCTACATGATGTACAAAATAAGCCAAAATACAGCCAAATCCCAGAGTTTTTCTTTAGTTTCATGTGATTCCAATGAACAACTGGTTTTTGCACCCAGAGGATGTCAATTTGCGGGTTATACTAATATAAATATAGGAAGAAAAGAAAAGAATGGCCTATAAGTTGCACCAACCCATCATATTGCCCAAAAGTGCCATTGTAGTAGTTAAAACATAACTTTTAATTTTTTTTTGTGAACCAAAGGAAAAACTGTAAATCAGGGAGGAAAGCTCTATAGTATAAATTCCTGCGTTGGAAAGAAAGTTTGTGTTATGGTGCCGCTACTATTAATTCACGGTGTACTCAACTAATATTCATGTATTTGACGGTTCCAACTGATTCACTAAGCTGGACTAATATCAGCGTCTAAGATGGATGCACATTCTTGGGACCCACTATAGGCCATTCTTTTCTTCCTATATTTATACGCAAAGTATTCGCCTTTCACACCATTACATGTTTCTCCCTTTGGATGGAAGGTGCCCTCATATTTCTGGTTGTGTGTACTGGGGGAGCAGGGGGTGCAAGCGGGCCAGGGCCCGCACCCCCTCAGGGCCCCCCCGCAGTCCGCGCGCCGTGCATATCCCGGCCAGTTGCGGGTTTACGGAGGGGACGGGGGCCCGGCTGCGCGTCCTGCGCCAGGGCCTGCCCCCCTCTAGTTCCGTTTCTGTAGCAATGGAAATTGAAAAAACGCTATATGGAACAGGTTAAATAGTGGATAACATTATGTTCTACAGAGCTTATCTGCTATCTGCTGTGTAACCTGAGCCCTTTCTCCTTTGAATGGCTGCCCCCATTGCTACACAGCAGCTTGTTTATATAAACTATAGTAGTACTTATCTGTTATCTACTGTGTATCCTGTGCTTGAATGGCTGCCCCCATTGCTACACAGCAGCTTATTTATATAAACTATAGTAGTACTTATCTGTTATCTACTGTGTATCCTGTGCTTGAATGGCTGCCCCCATGGCTACACAGCAGCTTATTTATATAAACTATAGTAGTACTTATCTGTTATCTACTGTGTATCCTGTGCTTGAATGGCTGCCCCCATGGCTACACAGCAGCTTATTTATATAAACTATAGTAGTACTTATCTGTTATCTACTGTGTATCCTGTGCTTGAATGGCTGCCCCCATGGCTACACAGCAGCTTGTTTATATAAACTATAGTAGTACTTATCTGTTATCTACTGTGTATCCTGTGCTTGAATGGCTGCCCCCATTGCTACACAGCAGCTTATTTATATAAACTATAGTAGTACTTATCTGTTATCTACTGTGTATCCTGTGCTTGAATGGCTGCCCCCATTGCTACACAGCAGCTTGTTTATATAAACTATAGTAGTACTTATCTGTTATCTACTGTGTATCCTGTGCTTGAATGGCTGCCCCCATGGCTACACAGCAGCTTGTTAATATAAACTATAGTAGTACTTATCTGTTATCTACTGTGTATCCTGTGCTTGAATGGCTGCCCCCATTGCTACACAGCAGCTTATTTATATAAACTATAGTAGTACTTATCTGTTATCTACTGTGTATCCTGTGCTTGAATGGCTGCCCCCATGGCTACACAGCAGCTTGTTTATATAAACTATAGTAGTACTTATCTGTTATCTACTGTGTATCCTGTGCTTGAATGGCTGCCCCCATGGCTACACAGCAGCTTGTTTATATAAACTATAGTAGTACTTATCTGTTATCTACTGTGTATCCTGTGCTTGAATGGCTGCCCCCATGGCTACACAGCAGCTTGTTTATATAAACTATAGTAGTACTTATCTGTTATCTACTGTGTATCCTGTGCTTGAATGGCTGCTCCCATGGCTACACAGCAGCTTATTTATATAAACTATAGTAGTACTTATCTGTTATCTACTGTGTATCCTGTGCTTGAATGGCTGCCCCCATGGCTACACAGCAGCTTGTTTATATAAACTATAGTAGTACTTATCTGTTATCTACTGTGTATCCTGTGCTTGAATGGCTGCCCCCATTGCTACACAGCAGCTTATTTATATAAACTATAGTAGTACTTATCTGTTATCTACTGTGTATCCTGTGCTTGAATGGCTGCCCCTATGGCTACACAGCAGCTTGTTTATATAAACTATAGTAGTACTTATCTGTTATCTACTGTGTATCCTGTGCTTGAATGGCTGCCCCCATGGCTACACAGCAGCTTGTTTATATAAACTATAGTAGTACTTATCTGTTATCTACTGGGTATCCTGTGCTTGAATGGCTGCCCCCATGGCTACACAGCAGCTTGTTTATATAAACTATAGTAGTACTTATCTGTTATCTACTGTGTATCCTGTGCTTGAATGGCTGCCCCCATTGCTACACAGCAGCTTATTTATATAAACTATAGTAGTACTTATCTGTTATCTACTGTGTATCCTGTGCTTGAATGGCTGCCCCCATGGCTACACAGCAGTTTGTTTACATAAACTATAGTTGTACTTTTCTGTTATCTACTGTGTATCCTGTGCTTGAATGGCTGTCCCCATGGTTACACAGCAGCTTGTTTATATAAACTATAGTAGTACTTATCTGTTATCTACTGTGTATCCTGTGCTTGAATGGCTGCCCCCATGGCTACACAGCAGCTTGTTTATATAAACTATAGTAGTACTTATCTGTTATCTACTGTGTATCCTGTGCTTGAATGGCTGCCCCCATGGCTACACAGCAGCTTGTTTATATAAACTATAGTAGTACTCATCTGTTATCTACTGTGTATCCTGTGCTTGAATGGCTGCCCCCATGGCTACACAGCAGCTTGTTTATATAAACTATAGTAGTACTTATCTGTTATCTACTGTGTATCCTGTGCTTGAATGGCTGCCCCCATGGCTACACAGCAGCTTGTTTATATAAACTATAGTAGTACTCATCTGTTATCTACTGTGTATCCTGTGCTTGAATGGCTGCCCCCATGGCTAAACAGCAGCTTGTTTATATAAACTATAGTAGTACTCATCTGTTATCTACTGTGTATCCTGTGCTTGAATGGCTGCCCCCATGGCTACACAGCAGCTTGTTTATATAAACTATAGTAGTACTTATCTGTTATCTACTGTGTATCCTGTGCTTGAATGCCTGTCCCCACTTGTGCGATACTTTAAGGTCCAGCATACAAGGTGTTGGTTTGTCCGTTGTTTTTCCCACAATGGGAGCAACCTAATTTCTTTTACTATAGACACCCTCCTGCTCCCCACCCCAACTCATACCACTATTAGAGGGCAGATAGGCTGATGTAATGATCGAGGTGGGACCAGTATTTTCATCACTCAGATATACTGCAATCCTTACAACTGTGAAACCAGATCGGGATACATCATATTTCTAAGTGTTTTTATATTTCATTAATTCCCTCTTTTGATTTTAAATGAACTATAAAATGTTATGTTTTATTGAGTGATTCCTTCTTCTACAGACTAGTAGAATGCAAACTCTTACGTAATTAGCAGCCCTTATACTATTGCACTTTATTAACTCTTAATTGTTTATCGCAAGATATAATGAAGGCAACACATCAAAGTGTGGACATCATCAAAAACATTTTTTAAGGCATTAATTATTCCTTTCATGGTTTCCAAGTTACACACACAATCTAATTATATGGCTGTGCGACCTCGTTAGCTCTTCTTTGCAGTTCCTTTCTTTCTGGTACAAATTCATGTTCATTTTTAAGAGCTGTCTGCACGTCTAAGATTAAAGGACTTCTAAACAGTGGTGATGGGTGGTTAGAAGGTGCCGAAAAACCAAGAAAATATCGAAAACACAAGGGCTAATTTGACACTAAAGAGGCAACTGTCCTTACATGGTCCAGTAAATCCCTGATTTTAATTAATTTGAGAATCACGGCACTTTTTGAATATCAAAGTGTACCAGGTAATCCTGCTAACCTGAGCAACTAATCTGTCTGGAACTGGTCTCAGAACAAGTCTTGGAGACAAAAGGAGGAGCATTTAAATGGTGTTTTCTCATTCCACTTATGGATATCTCTTATAAGTATGGCACTTCAGCGATCAATCTTACATGACCAAAATCAACAGTTAGTATAAGTATCATTATACTAGTTGGTTGCAATAGTCATCATATTTAAACTTGATCTTCTGGTACCTCAACGGAATCCAGATACAAGCAAGAATTTACTGATTGCTAGTCTTAAAACCACGATTTCTCTACCACCCTTTGTAAATATCCCAGATATCTGGTGGTGACATACATATGAGGGCCTCAAGGGTTCAAAAACATAAACTTGGTAAAGGAACTATAAATTGCTTTTACCAAAACCAGAAAATAAAATAGGATAGATTTTTCCCACCAGCATTGATTTAGCAACTTGGTTACCACAACGTACTAATACTAGTTACTGTTATAGTATTACATAGGAATTCATTAAAAAATTAGACTTTGTGGTAAATGCTAGTTATGTATGCCAAAACTTGAAATAATAGATCACATGCCAGTACCAAGATAGGGTGATAAGAATATTAAATAACTTCCTGTTTATATATTTTGTTTCACCAGACTACCAAATGCCTGCTCAGCGTGGGGAACCAGGTCCTTCAGGAGAACCAGGCATAAGAGGACCACCTGGGCCTCCAGGGGTACATGGACAAGGACTACCAGGACCAAAAGGACATCAAGGACCCCCAGGCCTACCTGGTCATCCAGGTATAGGCAAACCCGGAATGCCAGGAATGCCTGGAAAGCCAGGCGCCATTGGAATGCCTGGCCCAAAGGGAGATCAAGGGCCAAAGGGAGAGTTAGGACACATTGGATTGCCAGGGCAACCAGGACAATCTGGGCCATCAGGTCGACCAGGCATTGGAAAGCCAGGTGAGCAGGGTTTACCAGGACATACAGGACCAAAAGGTGAACCAGGATTAAAAGGGCCACCAGGAATCCCTGGGATTATGGGTCCAAAGGGAGAAAGGGGGGTTGGTGTTCCAGGACTACCTGGATTTAAAGGTCCTCCTGGGCCCCAAGGGGCTCCAGGCCAAGCCGGCCTTCCTGGCATTGGAAAACCTGGTATGGCTGGTTTTCCAGGACCAAAAGGGCCACCAGGTCACCCTGGGTTAAAAGGAGAACAAGGTCCAACAGGTCCTATGGGGCCACCAGGCCTACAAGGCCCACCTGGTATTCCTGGTGTTGGTAAACCAGGTCCAAATGGATTTTCAGGTGAAATTGGTTTACCAGGTGGTAAAGGTGACCAAGGATTACCAGGTTTACCAGGACAACCTGGTCTGCCAGGAATAGGTAAACCAGGTCTCACTGGCCCTAAAGGAGAACGTGGATTTGGAGGTGCACCTGGTCCAATAGGACCCATAGGTGATAAAGGTGATAAAGGTGAACCTGGTGTAGGAGGGCTACAAGGCGAGCCTGGACCTTCAGGTCCGCCTGGACCAGTAGGACCCCAGGGAGTACCTGGATTTCCTGGGCCAATTGGAGAGCCTGGCAAGGAGGGTCCTGATGGACCAATAGGACCTAAAGGCGAACCAGGATTACAGGGAGTTCCAGGTATACAAGGTTTTCCTGGTGAGGTAGGGCCCCCGGGTCTCAGGGGATTGCCAGGACCAACAGGGCCAAAAGGAGAAGCAGGGCACAAGGGATTAATTGGTCCACCGGGCACACCTGGGCTGGTAGGACCCAAAGGAGAACCTGGGATGCCTGGTGAACTAGGATTACAAGGTGCTCCTGGAATACCTGGCCTTTCAGGATCAAGTGGACCAATAGGTCCTCCTGGACTCCCAGGTCCAAAGGGAGAACATGGTTTGACAGGTGCACCTGGTCTCCCTGGCGTGGGTGTAGCTGGCCCAATAGGACCCCATGGCCCTGTGGGATCACCTGGAGCAACTGGTCCCTCAGGGCCACCTGGTATGCCAGGACCTCCAGGACCACCAGGTGAACCTGGCCGTCCTGCAGAAATCGGACCTACGCCCCCAGGTATGGGACAGTATTTGCCAAATATGGGAGCCATTGATGGAGTAAAAACACCTCATGAGTATGCAGGGAAAAAAGGAAAAAATGGAGGAAACATTCACGAAATGCCAGCATTCACTGCTGAACTGACCACGCCCTTTCCTTTAGTGGGTGAACCTATAAAGTTTGAGAAACTGTTATACAACGGCAGAAATGGCTACAATCCACTTACTGGCGTGTTCACGTGTGAAATTCCAGGAATTTATTACTTTTCTTACCATGTCCATTGTAAAGGTGCCAATGTTTGGATTGCGTTGTTCAAGAATAATGAGCCAGTAATGTACACGTATGATGAATACAAAAAGGGATATCTTGACCAAGCCTCAGGGAGTGCAGTGCTCCCTCTCATGTATGGAGATCAAGTCTACATTCAGATGCCTTCAGATCAAGCCGCTGGACTGTATGCCGGCCAGTACGTTCACTCATCATTCTCTGGATTTTTATTGTATCCCATGTGAGCAACAATAATACACAAAAAAGAAGATTAAAAAAATCAAATGTTCATTTTGCTTTTAAATTTTATATAATGTTCAACTGCCCTGTGCTACCTGTACAACGCAAAGCAGGACATTATCTGGCAGTGGGACCATCTTTTAGCACAGTCACATTTTTTGGTTGTATGCACAGTATGTACAAAGGGAGAGAATTATTATTTACATTATATTAAGGTCTTGCCCAGCCTGATATCATTAATGTGTCTTGGCACATGCTAGAAATGACCGTGATAAGTACAGAGCTAAATCCTTCAGAACTCTATGTTGGTCTGCGAAAACAAAAATGATGAACCTGGAAAAAAAAAACCAACCCAAGAATGTTGTGTTGATATTCTTATTCCATCCTCTGACAATGACCTTTTTCGTAGATGGTGCTCTACTAACAATGGCCAGATCTTAAAAAGCCTTTGAATATGAACAATAATCTCATTTATCGAAGGCCTATGGTACAGGTGGATGATGCACTGATCCTTAACTTCTAGAGATTGTTGATATTCACCTCATTTAACGCCACTCGGTTTAGCCTGAATGGGGGAATATGCTATTTTGCGAAAGGAGTATAGAACATAAAACAGTGAGGGCAGATAATATTGTATCTACAAAAGACTCCATCTTTGTTTAGATGTTAATGGGCACTGTCCAATGGTCTGCATTGGATTAGGCATTCTTCATAGACAACATCTTATTTTAATGACTACTAGTGGTGTGGTTCTTTGGTTGTCTATGGAGAATTCCACAGGAAAAACTCCCACAAAACTTGAAGAGGAAATGTTCTCCACACAAATGTGCCATCATACTTTGATGAACGACCCCTGACATAAAACAAAATTCTCATTGTTAAACATTTAAAATAATCCACTATTTTACTACAAACAATGCACATGAATAAAAACAGGCATATAAATATATAAAACACACACACCACTTAGAAAAAAATTGGTGACCAACTACAAGAGCAATGGCCTAGATGTTTAATACTGTTTTACTCTGCATTTTATTCCAACACTAGTTGGGCAAAACCAAAATAAATGGATTTGAGATAAGCATCAGACTGATTTGATGAGAATATTTCTGGGGCATTTCAAGTATCAACATTAAGTATAAACAAGAGCTCGGTAAATATCTGGTTTGTACCAAAAAATACAGTATGCATTAGGATTTATTTATGGAGGCCAGAAGAGCCTAGATCAGTGATCCTTAACCAGTGGCTCGTGAGCAACATGTTGCTCTCCGACCCCTTGGATGTTGCTCCCAGTGGCCTCAAACTGGTGCTTATTTTTGAATATCTGGTTTGAAGGCAAGTTTTAGTTGTACAAAAACCATGTGTACTGCCAAAAAGAGCCTCTTGTAGGCTGCAAGTCCACATAGAGGCAAGTTTCACACCCATAGGAACTTCTTGCATGATTATGTTGCTCTCCAACTTATTTTACAATTAAATGTGGCTCACAGGTAGAAAATATTGGGGACCCCTGGCCTAGATGGTGTAGGAGTGAGCAGAACTGGAGCACCCTAGTAATTATACACCAGCTCTATGCAAGATCAGTAGCTTTATGAGCTCATCATCTTTTCAAGTGACATCATTGGCCCTACATAGAGTACACTTTCTCCACTTGTTCATGCTAACTCTGCACCCTCACAAAGTAGAATAGGGTGAATAGAACAACCCACACAAAGTAGTATAGTTGAAAAGTAATGAAGATGGAGAAGAAACTTGATGGACATTTACTTTAGTGATCTAGAGCTGTCGTACTAGCTGAAGCAACCTGGGCTTTATACGACCCTTTAAACAAATAAATTAATGTAAATAAATACATTAACAGAACAAGGATGAAGCAACCTTTGGCGCCCCACCATTAATTCCTACCATCAAACTGCCATAGAGGGAGAGTTTCTGCAAAGAACTGGGGTGTTGTTGGTTGCTTGTTCCTGATCTGGATTTTCTACTTGTGTGTTTGGCTCAATGATAACCATTAACTTGAGATCAGGATCCAACAATGTCCTACTCATATTACATACGCTGTATTTAGAGTTTTACAATAACTATCATTGGATACATAAAGATCTGACATACAATTGCTGCTATTAAACTTTCACTAACTTCCTACAGACAGTATTATTAAAGGCAACTAGGCTGCCCCGGCCATCAATATACGCAATAGAAATACCAAACAAGTTGCATTGGACTTGGGTTTAGTACATTCCTTTAAAACAATAGCTTACATGAAATGCACTAGAATATATGGCGACTACATAAAAATATAATAAAAGCATTTGAAGTTAATCATATGGAGCACAGTTATAATATATATTGTGATGGTTTGAAAGGGAGGTTAATATATATATTATAGTTGTGATGGGTTTTTCTTTCTTTATTGTGCAACTGAAATGAGACATGACGGTGTTATCTTCCAGAAATATGTAAACCCTACAGGCTACATCTGATTTTCTATTATAATTTATTTTGTTAGAACACAAAAAAAAAAAAAGAAGAAAAAACATGAATTCAGACCGTGTCAACATTTCTGATTAAATGCACAAAAACATACAACCGATATCCAAGACTGTATTTTAAAGATGGTGCTAAACGTATGATTTATGTTTTATTTAAATAATATTGTTTTAAAAATACTTTTTTTTTTCCCCCAGAAAGAATGTGATTAGCGATCAGAGGCCAGAAATTCTATTGTTAAATTTTAAAAAAAAAAGAAAAAAGGAAAAATATTATATCCCTTTTTTATTATATCCCATTTTTTAAAAAATAATTTAACTCTTAAATGGGTTAAGAACTTTGATAAAAAAAAATTATGTCCATGAATGTAGTTAAAGGGGGAACTCAATGTTCATCCAAAAACTGGCAATTTCTAGATTGTTTTCCAGAGGGGAAAAAATGAAGATGTTATAGAACACCAAATGCTTTTGTATTTAAAAAATTTTGTATGGATTTGGAGAAGTATCTTAATAAATTTTTAATTTTATTTCTGTGAAATGGCTCTTTTATTTTGTTTTGAGTCTTTGTTACTCGTGATGCCTTCTCGCTGTAACCAGACCTTTGCACCTAGACCTGTAATGGATACAGACAGAGCTCTTATAGGTAATGGGCTTATCTCAGATCAATATGGACCATAAACTCGATCAACAAATGCAGTGTTGCGACAAGTACTTCCACTGCACATGTTCAATCTCTATATCCATGATCCCCATTCAGTGGCTCACAAGAGAATTAGACTGTTGCAGATGGGCCAGCGGATAAGGTTCAACATCAACGACCATCAATGGAAACAGACCTAACCCACAACTTAAATCATCTTTATTATTATTAAATCTTGGAATCAAGTGTTGGCTAAATATATTTTGGGAATGCTAGTGTGCATACTGGTAGCATATAGTGTCCAGTGAAGGAATGTTAGGATAAATGAGGGCAGGCCCACGCTCGAGGGGGAGCTAGGACCCTGCGGCCTTGGGACATCCAAGTCCAAAATCCGGCCCTGGATGAGGGTAAGTGTCTCTAAAAAAATTGGTATTAAAAGATCATTTAAGAGATTGGACAAAGTCAGATGGAACACAGAAGGCAATTCCAGAGGAGGGGGTGCAGCTCTTGACTGTGTGAAGAGGTAAGAAGCAAATACAATTAGCAACTTGGTGAGTACCTGGAGAGAAGTTCTTCGCTTTGAACATTAGTGTCAGTAGTTTTGTATTCTTGGTTTGTGTGACAGAGAAAAAGAGTAGTGATGGGCGAATTTCTCCCATTTTGTCGAAAAATATGTGAATTTCTCGGGAAATTCGGGAAACGGTGAAAAATTCGGGAAACTCGAAAATTAATGCAGTTTTAGCAATCTAGCCTTTGAAAAGTCTCCCCCATACTTCCAACCCCCGGTGAGTGCTCCTTCTCCATTGTTGTAAGCCTTATCCGAACAATCACAGCCGCCTCTACATCACACCCAGTAATTCAATCCTTTAAAGGAGAAGCAAACCCAAACGTTAAAAAAAACCCTGCCCCCCTACCCTACATAGACCCCCCTCCCCCCAGCCTAAGTGTTACCCCAGGCAAATGCCCCTAAGTCTTTACTTACCCCTCCGTGTAGATTCTGTCCAGCAAAGTTCACAGGCGCCATCTTCTTCTCTTCGGAAATCTTCGGAATGATACCAGCGGATTGGCACGTGAGCAGTTGGAGCAATTTTCTGTTTCGCGTCAACTGCACATGTGATGAAACTCACGAAAATTGAGGTAACGCCGGTCTCATTCCGAAAGTTTACCGAATCGGCTGAAGATGGCGCCCGTGAACTCCGATGCCTGAATCTGCACCGAGGGGTAAGTAAAACGTTAGGGGCATCTGCCTGGGGTAACACTTAGGGGGTTATTTACCTAAGTCCTAATTTATCTCAATATTTTATGTTTTTTACGCTTATTTATTATTACATTTTCCCGTAAATTTGCTGGAAAAAATGCAGTTTTCACAATTTTTTCTGATTTTTCCTCCGATTTTCAATTTTTTTTGTTTTTTTCACCTGAAAAACTCAGATGTCTTATGCTTTTTGCCCGAAAACTCCAAAAACTTCGGGGTATTGCAAGAAACCCAGCAAACATCAAAAAATCATTGGGACTTCTCCCATTGACTTATATGCAACCTCGACAGGTCTGAGATGCCGGATTTTCTGATTCAGACTTTTCCATACTTGGGGTTTAATTTTTGCATTCGGAGTTTAATAAATAACCCCCTTAGGCTTGGGGGAGGAGGAAGGGGGGTTTATGTAGGGTAAGGGTTTTTTAACTTTTGGGTTTGCTTCTCCTTTAACGTATTGTTGTCATAAAGATGAAAATATATTATATAAAAGTCAGCAAATCTGGAACACTAAAGTTGGCTGTACATACAGCAATAATATAGAGTACGTGTGAGGTCGGCGGACAGATATCCGTGTATTATGATTGGTTCAGCAGTGGCCTTGTTTGAAAATCGAATCGGCTTCATAAAGATTTAACCAGAAACAGAGCATTGAAATGTACGTTTATTGGTATCGCCAGACAGTCACAAAGGATATGTAGAAATGACGCTGCTCTCCTGCGTGTTCTCATTTCGATGCTCCCAAATAGTCACCTTGTTCTCTGTATACAACAAATGTCTGTGTCCTCCAGCCAGAATTTCAGAGAAGTACAGCAGTTTAAATTAATATATAATATACAAAACTATATACAAACGCAAGTGTCACTGGTTGATATAGTGACTAGCAATTCTCTTTCATTGCCCAAAAAAAAAGTGATTTCTCCATCCAAAGGGCTTTAGGCACCGACTGGCAAAGTAACCACCAGCAGCAGCTCTTAGTTACTCCCTCACTTACCAACACACCAGCACATTTGCACATGGGCACTGACCAATAGTGTTTTCTTCACTGATCTATTGGCCGCTGTTTGTACAAAGCTAATCACTGATTGGTTGCGATTGGTTGCCACCCAGACACAAATTGGCAGTTTTGGATAATGAGCCACAGATAAACACATACCCAAGAACAATATAGAAGGTGTTGCCTCTTATAATTATTATTATTATCATGTATTTATATAGCGCCGACATATTGTGTAGCGCTGTTTAGGTGTATCCCTGGCAGGCAGCAATTTTGATGTAAATCCAAAATCCCAATAGATTTCAGTTGTTTTATTGAACCAATATTTAACCTAATCATAAAGGCAGTTCTATTAGCATGTGGGAAACATTAAAAAGAGCAGTATACCCCTCACGTTCCAACAGGAACTTGTGCTAAAAAGACTTTCTAGATTCTTTTTATAAGATTTCTTGGGCTAAAAAAGGATAAACAGAGAGCAGCGAGTTTGAGGTTCTTGTGAGAAGCCTTGGGAGAAGGTAGTTTATCATTTTACCCAGTGTACATATAAACCCCCTTATCTATATGCCAAACTCAGGAGCAACAAGGGGGGCAAGGTTGTTTATACTGAGCTCATTATCTCCATTTAAACTAAAATTGAAGGTGAAGGCTGCCTCTTTAATAACTATTAGGGCGTTGGCACCTCCACTGCCAGTATTTATGCTATTTGTGCCATTAGCCTTAGGAGATATTCACTATTTAAATCATAGTGCCGGATACCATCTATTATTCTAGGGGGTATCTGCAAATTCAACATTCTGTGGCAAATACCAACTAGAGACTGGCAATTTGATCTCTTAAAGGAGAACCAACCCCTTTTTATTAAAATCCCCTACCCTACCCCCTACTTGCTCCCCCACAGCCTGTTACCCCGGGTAAATGTCCCTAACTCTTTACTTACCCCTCGTTGCAGATTCAGGGCATAGGAGTTCACGGGCGCCATCTTCTTCTCTTCGGTAATCTTTGGGAAGAGAGTGGTGTATCGGCGCATTTGAAGTTTGCGCAATCTTCCAGTCCTGAACAACTGCAAATTGGCGAAGTGTCGGAAGAAGACCCGAAGATTACCGAAGAAAAGAAGATGGCGCCTGTGAACGCCAATACCCTGAATATACAACGAGGGTTAAGTAAATAGTTAAAGGCATTTACTCAGGGTAACACCTAAGCTGCGGGGGAGCAGGGATGGGGTTATATGTAGGGTAGGGAATTTTAATAAAAAGGGGTTGGTTCTACTTAAAAAGGGCTCTAACCCACGCAAAAACCACATGTAAACTGAGTTACCAGTGACAATCAACATTCATTTTCCATTTTTATTGGTTATGCGGTCAGTCTGGACCACTGACACTCTTTGAAAAAGAACTAGATGTATTAGCGGTCTAGAACTGCAAATAATAAAACCGCTAAAAACAGAAAAGAAATGTAAACCACAAGAAGGTGACCCCAAGTAAGTTCACATTCTTTTTTTTTGTGGGGGTGTAGATCCCCTTTAACCCGAATGGACGGACACTCTGCAGTGAACATTGTTGAAAAAACGAAAGTGCTTCTTGTTTAAATGGTTGTTAAGGGGTCGATACAACGAGTACATCACTGAATGAAAGGCTCATCCATCTGCTCCATTACATTCCATGATAGAGAACAACTCTAAACATACACAAAGTTTGTCCTCTAATCCAGTCCAATCAGATGTTTCCCATCATAATCTAATGGCAATAAACCGGTATAAACAAACTGCTCACTGGTCGCTTTGGGTTATGGGAGACAGGATCAAATATTGACCATTTTACTACATTATATAATATTTTTCTGCAAAATACTGATATTTCTCCAACAAATGTTATACAAATGTACATTATTACATCTTTGCTCCTGGTGTTATCCAATGGGAGGATCTGGGAGATTAGACATATTTGAAGAAACATCTGATTTATCAGAGTGTTAGAGCTTGGTTACAGCACTAACACCCTATTCAGTCCAACGCTGGGCAGGAATCCCGCTGGCTCGTCTTGCTGCAAATGTACAAGAGGGATTCCGATATCCCATTCCCATTATATGGAATACATGGGGTATTCGTTTTCCTTTCTCCGTCTTGATTTTTTTCCCAAAAAAATACTTTAACGGTACAAAAAAAAAGAAAAAAAAACCATATAAAAATAGGAAAAGTGTCTGGTTTGTTAATACCATGTATCACGTCAAGTTCTTAATTGTTTTCTGTTTAACGAGGTCCCTTATAATCATCTGTTCTGCTGAGATGTTGTGATATTCATTCTGGAAAGCAGAGAAAGGAAACAAATCAGAATTTTACCCACTGAGAACAACAACACGGGGTAACTGTCAGTTTACAATTAAAGAGCACCTCCTTCCCAAAAGCTGCCAGCTGGGGAATAAGCGGCATTATGGAATTCTCTTGAACTACACACCAGCTAAAGGTTGAGCTACAGGTATGTGGAGCCATTATCCAGAAAGCTCCGAATTACAGAAAGGCCGTCACCCTTGGACTTCATTTTAATCAAAGAGTTCAAATATGAAAAAAAATTTCCTTTTTCTCTGTAATAATAAAACAGTACATTGTACTTCATCCCAACTAATACATAATTAATTAGGGATGCACCACATCTAGGATTCGGCCTTTTTCAGCAGGATTCAGATTCGGCCGGATTCTTCAGCCCGGCCAAACCGGATCTGAATAATAATTTGCATATGCAAATTAGGGGTGGAGAGGGGAATCATGTGACTTTTTGTCTCAAAACAAGGAAGTAAAAAATGTTTTCCCCTTCCCACTCCTAATTTGCACATGGGCGTGACGTCAGTGGGCATGTCTGTGACATCAGTGGGCGGACCCGTGACGTAAGTGGGTGTGGCTATGATGTCAGTGGGCGGACCCATGCCAAGAGTGGGTGGGGCTATAACACGGCGATCAGCCAATCACCGTGTCAATCAAGGGAATTCCACCCGGTTTTCCTTATTTGGAAAACCGGGCAAGATGTATAGACCCAGGCAGCCCCTCAAAATTCCAGGCTGTCTGGGTCAGAACCGGACAGATAGCAACCCTAGGTTGGTTGAGAGTCTATATCTATAGATATATAGACATAGGGTATTGATTGGCTTTTTGTGTATTAAGAGGGCTACATTAAAGTACACCTCAAACTTATTTTGTCTTTTGGGGGGGGGGGTTGTTTTAACAAGGGTCTGTTACTTTTTCACTGTACCATAACAAAGAAAGCGATCATATATGTAATAACATATTGGTGTACAGATTAGGGATGCACCGAATCCACTATTTTGGATTCGGCCGAACCCCCCCGACTCCTTCGCGAAAGATTCGGGCGAATACCAAACCGAATCCAAAACCTAATTTGCATATGCTTATTAGGGCTGGGAAGGGGAAAACGTTTTTTACTTCCGTGTTTTGTGACAAAAAGTTACGAGATTTCCCTCCCTGCCCCTAATTTGCATATGCAAATTAGGATTCAGATTCGGTTCAGCTGGCCAGAAGGATTCGGCCAAATCCGAATCCTGCTCAAAAAGGCCGAATCCCTAACTGAATCCTGAATTCGGAGCATCCCTAGTACAGATACCTTTCACTTAAAGGGATTGTTCACCTTTATATTAACTTTTAATATGATGTAGAGAGGGATATTCTGAGACAATTTGCAATTGGTTTTCATTTATTATTTGAGGTTTTTGACTTCTTTATCTTTTTATTCAGCAGCTCTCCAGTTTGCAATTTCAGCAATCCGGTTGCTAGGGTCCAATTACCCTAGCAACCATGCATTGATTTGAATAAGAGACTGGAATATGAATAGGAGAGGCCTGAATAGAAAGATGAGTAATAAAAAGTAGCAATAACAATACATTTGTAGCCTTACAGACCATTTGTTTTTTAGATGGGGTCAGTGACCCCCGTTTGATAGCTGGAAAGAGTCAGAAGAAGAAGGCAAATACTGCAAAGACTATAAAAAATGTATAACGAAGTCCAGTTGAAAAGTTGCTTAGAATTAGCCATTCTATCACATACTAAAAGTTACCTTAAAGGCAAACCACTCATTTAAAGGAGAAGAAAAGCTACAGAAGCAGTTTATTGCCAATAGATTAGCTGCAATAGTGCAAGCTAGAACACTTTATTTATTCTGCAGAATGTTTTACCATACCTGAGTAAAAAGCTCTGGAGGCTCTCTCTGTTTATTTAGGATAGCAGCTGCAGTATTAGCTTGGTGTGACATCACTTCTTGTCTGAGTCTCTCCCTGCTCACTCAAAGCAGAGAAGGGAGAGAGAGAGAGAGAGAGAGAGAGAGAGAGAGAGAGAGAGAGAGAGAGTGAGAGAGAGAGAGAGGAGCAAACTGAGCATGCTCAAGCCCTAGCCCTGGAGGTTTAAGCTGAAAACAGGAAGTCTGATACAGAAGCCCATGAGTACACAATAGAAGGAAAGAAATGTGCTGTTTCTTTTGACAGAGGACTCAGAGCAACATTACTTTGAGGGGTTACTGGTGTATTTATATAGACCTTTCTGATAAAGCTTACTTAGTTTTAAGCTTTCCTTCTCCTTTAACCTCAAAAGCTGTTTATTATACATCCTTTTCCATATCAGTTGCAGGGAAATGACTTACCTGAGCCATGGCAGACATGGTCTCATTCCCATAGTAATGTAGTGAACTGTTTAAAGATGTCAGGTTGTATTTGAATCCTGCTATATGTACTTCGTTGCATATACTGAAAGCCAGGGTGATGGCGATAATTCCAGTTGTCGGATGCCTTGATTTCTAAAGAAAGGGAAACATACATGTAAGTGCTTGGGCAGATATCGATCAGGAAGAGCTTGGCATTCACAAAAGTGATCAACCCCCATGAAGACCAAACCTTTCATCAGGAGCCCGAGACCTGTGTTTTACAACATAGCAGGGTGTTGAGCTCTTAGTTGCGTTAATTAGCATTAATCATTCATTTAACAAGTACAATTAAACAATTGCATAGAGGTTTGAAGCCCTTTTTGGTAACAGAAAACTGCCCAGCACTAATCAGAATTGCATATGACATAAAGATACAGGTATGGGATCTGTTATCGGGAAACCCGTTATCCAGAAAGCTACGAATTACGGAAAGGCTGTGTCCATAGACTCCATTTTATCCAAATAACCAAAAGTTTAAAGGGGAACTACTGTGAAAATAAAAATGTAATATAAGATGCATCATACTGAAATGAGAAAATTATTAAATATAATCAATTAAATATTCTGCATTGTTTCTGAAATAATCAAGTTTATCTTCACTATTCCGCTCTCGGCATCTGTTTCTCTTCATTCTCTCTTCATGCAGCAGTTGGGTGTCAGATATTCATTGACAGTTAGATCCAATATATCTTATGGTCCCAACAGCCAAAATGCGGAAGTGCCGGAAAAGCCGAAGTCCTGAAGCCACGAGTTTTTATTTTTTTTTAATCCCCTGGCCACCAATGTATTATTTCAATACTCTATATGCCCCTGTCACCAACGTTTTTTTAAAAAAAATATTCTTTGGGGTCCCAATTTTTTTTAACTTGTAAGGGGGGCCCTGGTGCCAATGTTTTTTTTTAAAAAAATGTTCTTTGGGGGACGAATTTTTTTTAACTTGTAAGGGGGGACCTGGCATGTTTTTTCAAAAAATGTTCTTTGGAGCCCCTGGTGCAATATTTTTTTTTTAACTTATAGGGGGGCCCTGGTCCCCAATAGCTTTTTTATAACTTGTGTGTGTGTGTGTGGGGGGAGGGGTTACATTTTTTAGTGCTGATGTCTGTGTGGTCTTTTAACTGTGATGTGGAGTGGGTGGGATCTGGGGCGGGGCTTTGGGGTCCGGGCCCCGAAAATGTTGTTGTATGGGGCCCCGTGATTTCTAACGGCGGCCCTGAGTGGAACAATCAGACAAGTGTCAATCGATCAGTGGGTTGTGAGACCCTGAAGGTAAAACACTCAGGAAACGGAAGAAGGATTGTTTTGTGGTTTGCATGCCCATCACATTACCAGAAGGACTATCCGTGGAAAACTCAGCTGTTCTGTAGAAAACTCAGCAAGTGCATGAGAAATTGTGAACTCACTTCTGTCTTTGGAATGTTGATTGGAAAATTCAATATATTCTGAGATACTTGGCGAAGAATGAAAGGATTCAGCACTCTCAGCTGGTGGGGCTTGTAGATCAGACTCAAGGCTGGTTTCCTCCAGAATCCATAGGTGCTCTGTCAAGAGAGGGATCAAGAGATTAGAGGGGACATGATCCTGCCAAAGCATTTACTGGAACTCTTAGCTACTGCACTTGCTTGTGTCCAAAACATTTAGCAGAGAAAACATGAAAAGGTCTTGGGAGAAATCAAAATTTAGACTCACACATAGGGAAATGTGTCATTTACATAGCAAATTAAATCAGAACATTTAAACCATTTTCATTCAATTTTTATTTTATACCCAGTGGATTGCAGTACAAAATAAAACATATAACTCATTGGTCCCTACTAGGGATGCCCCGGAATCCAGGATTCGGTTCGGGATTCGGCCAGGATTCAGATTCAGCCGAATCCTTGTGCCTACCCCAACCGAATCCTAATTTGCATACGTCAATTAGGGACAGGTAGGGAAATCATGTGACTTTTGTCACAAAAGAAGAATTTCCACTTTTTCATTTCCTGCCCCTAATTTGCATATGCAAATTAGCATTCGGATTCAGTTCAGAATCTTTCACCACGGATTCTGAGATTCCGCTAAGTCACAAATAGTGGATTCGGTGCATCCCTAGTCCCTAAAGACACACAAGTACTTATAGTATTTCACCAAATATCTTCACATTCACAATGATCTAACTAGTGATTTGTTCAGCCCAACTAATCATGATACAGCACTTCCATACCTGCCCAGGGTGAGTGAATAAACTCACATGTATCAGGTAACCAGATGCAGTTTTGGATATACCTAAATTATTATGTTATTTGAGCAGATTCCTTTTAAATCCAATCTCTATTTATCCACAGGGTGAGACATGAAACTAGTTGGGTGCAATTCTATGCTACAGCTGTGGTATCCTTAAAGGAAAACTATACCCCCAAAATGAATACTTAAGCAACAGTTAATTGGCTCATGTGACCTTACATGTGGTTTGTATGTGTGCACAGTGAATCGTACGATCTCAGGGGGCGGCCCTTATTTTTTAAAATGGCAATTTTCTATTTATGATTACCCAATGGCACATACTACTAAAAAAGTATATTATTATGATAATGGTTCATTTACATGAAGCAGGGTTTTACACATGAGCTGTTTTACTCAGTATCTTTTAATAGAGACCTACATTGTTTGGGGGGTATAGTTTTCCTTTAAAGAAATCATTTAAAAAAATGTAACAGTATGATGCAACGGATTCATGAAAATCAAGCTGCGTGCAATTTTTTCGTTTGACTGTTCATTTATTATTATTATTCACAGGTGTGAATGTCTCAAAACGACCTATCCCTACCTGTTTGTGACTCTCTAGGGTGGGGATACCCAAATAGTGAGGCTGGCCAGCCATAGGGAGCTCAGAGTGGTGTCATGGAGTCTTAGCCTGAATGTCAGTTAGGGTAAGAGTATAGTCAATTCAGCAAGACGTGGTAAAAACGTATTTGGTGTCCTAGAGATTCTTGAAACGGAGGATGAATGACTGATAAAGTAGTACCTTCCTTTATCTGTAGTTATGAGGTAAATGGGGGACGTGACCGTAGGTTGAACCTCCAAAATGGCCTTGAACTAAAAAAGGTCCAACAACTCCTGTTCTAGGGATCCATTTATACTTCTTGCATTTAAAAAAAAAATGTAAAATACAGTTTCTTCCATAAGATTCCTTATGGAGGGATCACAGATGATACACAATGAAACATTTGTCTCTAGTAGCGGTATAGGATCCGTTATCCGGAAACCCATTATCCAGAAAGCTCAGAATTACGGAAAGACTGTCTCTCATAGACTCCATTATACCCAAATAATCCAGATTTTTAAAACGGATTTCCTTCATCTCTGTAATAATAAAACAGTAGTTTGTACTTGATCAAAACGAAGATATAATTAATCCTTATTGGAAGCAGACTAGGGGCAGAGACACATGTGAAGATTCAAGGAGATTAGTTGCCTCATGAGGAAACTTCGGGCGACTTCTGAAAACGAAGCGAGTGCCACCCCGCGGGCGATTTATATCCTAGTTGGCAGGAAGGCTTTTCAGGGAGATTAGTCGCCTGAAGAAGAGGTGATTTGTTGACGGGCGACTTAATCTCCCTGAATATTCACGTGTGGCTCTGATCCAGATTATGCAAAGATCCCTTATCCAGACAACCTCAGGTCCTGAGCATTCTGGGTAACAGGTCCCATACCTGTATACAGTATATGACTTATTGTCTCAAAATACATATGCTTTATCATTTCCTATGCTAGGATTTGATTCTTCATATCTGATTATCTGGTTTACTAGCAATGAGGATATGTAAAGAAAATATTGAGAGGATCCCTGATGTTCAAGAGTCACACGGTGGAAGATGCTAAGGCTGGGGACAGTCAACTGGTAATAATAAAGAACTGAATGATTTTCAGGTCAAGCCTACCACTGTTTTGCAGCTCCATTTAATTTATGTGCTTGGGTTTGTTTTTATTTCTCATACACTGCAGGAGGTAAAAGCAAAGTAGAAAAGATGGAGCCTCCATGCAGCTCACAAATACAGCTTTGGAAATTCCTTCCATTTAATGCACGGTGCATGGTCTGCCCCAAATATTCATTTTTTGTTGCTTCAGTCTGTGTCTCTATAAGAAGCACAGATCCACACTTACCACTCGTTTGTGCATGAGAAGTTCTGATAACCACTTGACATCATGAGGCTTGAACATCAAAAGTACAACAGTCGTGTTGGGATCATAGTGCAAAGTCTCTGAGAACATAGACTCAGGGTAGCAGAGTCGGAATGTTGTCTTCTGTCCCACATCAGCTTCATAACCCAGCACAGGACCATCATTCATTCTGTGATTATTTGACATAAGTATTGTGAGAATATACAGTTAATGTGAAAAATGAGGTTGATAACCGAGAATAAAAACAGACATCATCCAATCACAACACAGGCCAACCCAGATATAGTGGGTACACCTCCTTGAAACCATATTCTGATTGTTTCATGGACCACAACTTGCTCCAGTTTGCTATTGACATACATAGCCCATAAAAAAGGGGGTAGCTGTAAAAATGTCTTGGGGTGAATCAGGTAACATATACAGAATATGTTTAATCCAGAAGTAGCAAATCAATTGCACAAAGGGCAATACACAGCTACTCAAGTATTATACTCAAAATATTAAAATATGGACCAGATAAGTGAAGGGCATTGGAAAGAGTTTCCCAAAAAGCAGGGCTGGCCTATGTTGGCCCATAAAGTTTAAAGTACATGCCACTATGAAAAAAGGTGACCTTCAAGTAGGGATGCACCAAATTCACTATTTTGGATTGGGTGAATCCCCGAATCTTTTGTGAAAGATTCAGCCGAATAATAGTGAACCAAATCCTAATTTGCATATGCAAATTAGGGTTGAGAAAGGAAAAAATGGGAGAAAATTTGACTTCCTTGTTTTGTGATGAAAATTCATACGCAAATAAGAATTTTGATCTGGTTCGGCCAGGCACAAGGATTCTGCCAAATCCTACTGAAAAAGGTGGAATCCTGGCCGAATTTTGGATTTGGTGAATCCCTACTGTGAGGTCAGTGTCGGACTAGCCCACCGGGATATCAGGAAAACTCCCGGTGGGCCCAGGTGTCAATGGAATCTCATGCTGCTAAACATTTGGCCTATTTCATGGTCATTCCCCATTTCTATAAGAACAAAAAGGCTTAATAGATGGAATAATAGATTATAGTGTGTAAAGAAAAGCAACTAGAAGAATAGAGGCTAAGTGAGGATCGAAGGAATAATAGTACTGAGAGTAGGCCCCTGGACTAAGGTTTTTTGGTGGGCCCTTGATCTAAAGGTTTTTGGGTGGGCCCCTGGAGTCCCAGTTCCGACGCTGTGTAAGGTTTTTCTAAAATGTATGTGTGTATTATCTCTAACAGGGGTGTCCAAAAGGTAGATCGGGATTTACCAATAGATTTTTAGTTGGTGACCAGTAGTGATGGGCGAATTTCTCCCGTTACGCTTCGCTGAAAAAATCCAGAATTTCCTGTGAAATTCGCAAAAAGGCAAAAAATTTGCGAACAATTGGAAATTGACGCCCGTGTCAATTTTGGATGCGTGTCCGAAAAGTCGATCACGTCAATTTTGACACCGCCGTTGTAGTCAATGGGCGTCTGAATAGTGTTGACGTGCGTCAATTTTGATGCGAGTGACTTTTCGAGGGCGCGTCCAAAATGCCGGTGATACGCGGAAATTCGCCGCAGATTTGCACCAGGCCTATCACTAGTGACCAGTACATCTTGAAGACAATGTCAACAAACAGCTTGTCTAAATTACCCTCCTGCTTCATTCTTTTCATTCAGATATGTATTCTGTAAAGGTTCATATGAAATAGTTGTTTCTTAAATATAGAAATTACAGTGAATTATTTCATAAATCAATATAATATATAATATATTATATAATATTTAAGTTATATTTCTCATGGAACAGAATGCTAACAACTATTATAGATGTAGATCATAATGGGACAATATCACTAAAAGTAGACCTCATATTAGTATGGGTCTCCTGATCTATGTGTTTATGTATCTGTATGTTTTGAGTCAACAGACAACATAAGGGAATCAGAATCAAAATACTTGAAAACCTCTTGCCTAAAGTGTGACTGTGACAGACATCACAGATGTGAATAAAGTTTAATGAAGACCTTGCCTTTCAGAGAGGGGACTGACCAGAACTAGAATATCACGCACAGAATGAGGCAACAGATGTTTATCAACAGGAACCGTCCAAAATAAAGAAGCACAACGTTCTCGTTTCCCATGACTTCTCAAATTCACTCAGCATTGCACAGTGTTCCACATCCAAATAAAAGGTTCTGCTTGAGGGGAATGGGAGTAAATACCTTATTATGATATCATAGCTGTCAATCGTTTTGCCCAATGAGCTGTTGCGCAGCACTCCTCCGTTCCCCACCACAACGCATTTCTTGCAGGAAATACTGGGAAGAAGAGACAAACAGCAGGGAGATTAATAGAAATGTATACATGGTTTGGACATTCGGATAGAATTACACAGATTTGTTACACTTTTGCTTTTCTTTCCAGAACATCACCATAAATCCATGGGAGCCATAATTGAGAGCCGTTGGAAAGCAGGCAATACCATCTGCTGGTTGTCAATACAGTACAGTGATTCCCTGAGCCAGACAGAGCTTTTAGACTAATGGAACCAGTAGCAGGTCCAGACAGTTACAATATTACGGACTTTGTAAATGGTCAGCAGCACCCATAAGAGGGCTGCACTGGCAAATAAGGGACAGGTATATAAAATGCCTGGGCAAAGAATTCTGTGATGCTTTTCTAATACACAGGACTATCCCTTAGGGCAGTGATCCCCAACCAGTAGCTCACGAGCAACATGTTGCTCTCCAACCCCTTGGACGTTGCTCCCAGTGGTATAAAAGCAGGTGCTTATTTTTGAATTCCAGGCTTGGAGGCAAGTTTTAGTTGCATAAAAACCAGTTGTACTGCCATACAGGGCCTCAATGTAGGTTGACAATCCACATAGGGGCTACTAAATGGCCAATCACAGCCCCTATTTGGCACCCCAGGAACATTTTTCATGCTAGTGTTGCTCCCCAACTCCTTTTACTTCTGAATGTTGCTCACGGGATCTAAAGGTTGGGGATCCCTGCCTTAGGGATATGCGGCACTCACTACTAGAACTCAAAAAGGTCAGTTCTTTACAAGTGCTAGTGGTACATAACACAATTCTTCCTCTTAAAAGTAAATAGGAAGTTAATCTGGGGGGCAGTGTCGATTTGACTGTTGCGTACCTGGAACTCTAGGAAGAATAAGGAATAATAAGAAGGAATAAGAGATAGGAATAAGGAATATGAATAAGGAATGAATGGGATGTTAAGAATTAGGAAGAGCAATTGCTTTCTCAATGAAACAGGATAATCAGGAGGGTGTTCAGTGGGGCAACATTTATCAAGAAAGTGGGTGAAAAGATGAGACAGTGAGTGAAGGCGTTTTTTAAGGTGAGAGTGAAGGAATAGGCAATATAGATTAAAGGGATACGGTCATGGAAATTTTTTGTTTCCAAAACACATCAGTTAATAGTGCTACTAGAATTCTACACTGAAATCAATTTCTCAAATTTCCGGTGCACCAATCCACATTGCTCCGGTTCTGATGTTGAAAATTTGCTTGAATAAAGGGGAGCGGACAGGGGCAACGAAAGGCAGTGGGCCGAGGGGCGACTGCTATATAAATCCATTTTTTGGTTTTTAAGACCAAAACTGTCAAATTCGACTAGGGAATGATTGAAATTGTATTCAAGTTTTTTTATTCTAATTTAATTTTAAAGATTTATCATACTCTGGGCCTTTAAGAACTCAAATTTAACTAATTTGCCACCTAAAACCTGCTGAATTGCTGTTTAAGTCAATGGGAGGCGTCCTGGGATCAATGTGGAGTTGTTTGCAGCCTTCCTGAGATTCTTTTTGGGAGAAAAAAATCGATTCGAGTTTCCGGGTTGATCCTACTCATCAGAGTTGCACAAATTCAATTTTTTTTAATAAATTTAGATTGGTCGAAATTTCAAGTTAATGGGAGTTTAATTGGAGTTTTAAAAAACGGACATGATTAATGTGCCTCTAGGTGTTTGTGATTAATTGTGATTGTGGCCCCTAGCATGGTCCCGTTTCAGATCAGCCACTCACAGACATACATCAAAGTTGATGGATCAAAACAAAACTGGGGAGGGGGGTGTCAAAACGGGTTCTTTAGAGCATCCTGCACTTACTTCTTTATTTCTTCCGGGAGTTTACATTGCGGGAGATTCTTAAGAGCCAGATCAAAAAACCTATCTGTTGAGAAAAGAGAAATACATATAAAACGAATTAGTATCATATCTAAGTGAAATGCACTCTCTTCCCAAGTATCATTTAGAAAACACTAAAGCAATGTCTCTTTAAACCATCTCTATTCTAAGCCAGCGATACACTCCAGTAATAATAATGGGCAAATAAAAAGTCAATTTGTGTTTTGAGCATTAAATTGACAGCAGTGGGGTAACTAGAAACCCCAGGACTCAAAGAGGTCTGTGGGGGGTCTGGAACTGGAATCACCAGTCCTTAGGGCCCCCTATAGTTGAGGTCACATGTTCAACGTGGCTTTAATGAATAGGGACAAATACACCGGATACAGGCAGGCAAAATCCGGACCAACGAAAATTGACGTCAAATGTAGTTTTGTTCAAAGTAAAAGCATTCTTATTTTGTCCATTCATAATTAAAGGAGAACTAAATCCTAAAAATGAATATGGTTAAAAATGTAATATTTTATATAATGAACTTATTGCACGAGGCTAAAGTTTCAGCTTGTCAATAGCAGCAATGATCCAGGACTTCAAACTTGTCACAGGGGGTCACCATCTTGGAAAGTGTCTGTGACCACTTGACCCTGTACACCATCCTCTGTAAATTCACGATTGATGGTTGGTGCTCCCCAATCCTCTTTACGTTTATAAATAACCCCCCACTGAAACGTTAATATTAAGCACCTTTGACGTGGCGTGAGAATAAATTGCACAGACATGCATTATTATGAAGCTTGTATTTATTTGCCAGCAGGCAATAGAGATCCATGGTCAGATCTCTGCCACAATGTTTAATAATTCTGGGGCAGGAACATGTGCCAGGTACACTTGGGGCCTATTTGGCTGCTATGGGCAACATCAGCGTTGATGCTATACCCAGCATGATAATCAGCTATTGGATTTCAACAGTCAACTACAAGTTAGAAGAAAAAAAAAAGCTCCAAATGTGCATCGACCAAAGCAACATCAAAAAAGTGTGAAAATTCCAGTTCTTTGTTGCTTCAGCTAAAGCCGGATTTATATAATGGGCACCCCTAGACCCGCAGTAGACCCAGTGCCCTCCCTTTTATTCGCTCAAATTAACATCATCGGGACCGGAGCAATGGGGATTGGTGAACTGGAAATTTAAAAAACTATCATCTCCTGCGCATCCCCAGTGTTTCTGAACCAATGTGGGTGTGATTGGTCAACATGCCACCGCCTAAAATCCTGCCGCCACCTAAAATTCTGCTGCCCTAGGCCCGGGCCTTGGTGGCCTCTCCACAAATCCAGCCCTGAGCTAAAGGTGAATTTTTCAGGAACCAGAATATGGTCATTAAGTCTATAGGTTTAATGGGGATCCAAGGGAACCTTTGTGGGTGCCATTTAAATGCAAAGCTGCAAACTTACCTCTAAATTCACAAAAAAGGGCCTAATAAAATAATCATGGTCTACCATATAAAACATGTATAGGAGAAGATTTCTGCTGGGGTTACATCCTACTGACTTGTTGGATCAAATGGCATCCAACATCTGTGGCAGAGGTCCCCAAACTTTTTTTTTTACCTGTGAGCCACATTAAAATGTCGAGTTGGGGAGCAACACAAGTATGAAAAAAGTCCCTGGTGGTGCCAAATAAGGCTGTGATTGGCTATTTGGTAGCCCCTAGGTGGACAAGCAGGCTACAGGAGGATCTGTTTGGCAGTACATCTGGTTATTATTCAACCAAAACTTGCCTCTGAGCCGGGAATTAAAAAAGTAAACACCTGTTTTGAGACCACTGGGAGCAACATCCAAGGGGTTGGAGAGCAACATGTTGCTCACAAGCCAGTGGTTGGGGATCATCTATGGCAGGGGTCCCCAACCTTTTTTAATCGTGATCCACATTCAAATGTAAAAAGAGTTGGGGAGCAACACAAGCATGAAAAAGTCCCTTGCGGTGCCAAATAAGGGCTGTGATTGGCCATTTGGTAGCCCATATGTGGACTGGCAACCTACGGGAGATTCTACTTGGCAGTTTACTTAGTTTTTATGCGATTAAAACTTTCTTCCATGCCTGGAATTTAAAAATAAGCACCTGCTTTGAGGCCAGTGAGAGCAACATCCAAGGGGTTGGAGAGCAACATGTTGCTCATGAGCTACTGGTTGGGGATCACTGGTCTATGGTAATCATAAAGAGCCACAGACATCAAACTGGATTCTGAGGGCCACACAGTCAAGGTCTGACCTGAGAATTTCAGATTGATTACCATTCACTTGTACAGGGTGAAGGTTTCATCTGCATTTATTTCACCCATGGCTCTATTTACATGAGAATTCAATTTAGATAGCATCTCTATTTAGGAAAAAATAAAAATCACAAACGCTTTAGGGCAAGGTATAATCATATGACCAGATGAGCCGGATCTTTATATTGAGGATGCAACACACACAATAAAATATTTATATTATAATTTGCTGTGTTAATGTAAACAGTAGGTTACGCAACAGGGTTTTACAAGGTTTATTACCCCAAGGTGAAGACACACAGAGCTATTAGTAGCAGCTACACTTTACAGCTATAAATTAGTGGGAACTGGCTTTGCTTACAGGAGTTTTAGCAGAGCCAATTCTCAATGTTGTCTATGGCAGGGCATTTTGTAGCCACAAAAAGTAGCTGCTACTAGTAGCTCTGTGTGCCTAAGGGCTAGTCCACACGGGGAGATAGCGACGCGTTTGCGGTCGCGGCGACAAAGCGCCGCGACCGGCGCAGGCGACAGTTTTGTATGGGCGCCTATGTAAAAACGCCTGTGCTAACCACACGAGGCGATGCGCTTTTCAACAGTCGCCTGAAAAAGCCTGGCGAGGCATTTTCAGGCGACTGTTGAAAAGCGCATCGCCTCGTGTGGTTAGCACAGGCGTTTTTACATAGGCGCCCATACAAAACTGTCGCCTGCGCCGGTCGCGGGGACTGTCGCGGCGCTTTGTCGCCGCGACCGCAAACGCGTCGCTATCTCCCCGTGTGGAATAGCCCTAAGGGTAAGGGCATACCTGGAGATTTGGGGAGATTTAGTTCCTCAGCGACTAATTGCCTCTTCTTTGAGGCGACTAATTTCCCTGAACTGCTTCCCCGTGTCTTCCGCCTGCTTCCATGAAAAAATGCCTGCACCACTGCACTCGTGACGATTCGATTTCTGAAGTCGTCTGAAGTTTCCTCAAGAGTAAACTTTGGGTGACTTTGGAAATCGAAGCGCCGCGAGTGCATTGGTGCAGGCGTTTTTTAAATCTCCCCGAATCTGCAGGTATGCCCTTAGCCTTAGGGCAGAAACACACACTGCTATTTCAGGAGATTAGTTGCCCAGCGACAAATCACTTCTTCTTCGGGCGACTAATCTCCCCGAACTGCCTTTCCCACTCAAAACGCTTAATTTTTTCCAAACCCGCCCGAGGTTGCCTCACAAAGAAACTTTGGGTGACTTCGGAAAGCCGAAGCGATCAGAGTGCAATCCCGCCGGCGATTTACATTCCAAAAACTAGTACGATTTTTTATGGTCAAAACTGTCAAATTCGATTAGGGGGTTATTCAAAGTTTATTCAAGTTTTTTAAAAAATTCGATTTTCGAGATTAATCATACTCTCTTTAAGAACTTGAATTCAACTATTTGCCATCTAAAACCTGCTGAATTGCTGTTTAAGTCAACGGGAGAGGTTTTAAAATCTGAACCAAATTCGATTCGAGTTTTCAGGTCGATCCTATTCACCCAATTTTCGAGATTAATCATACTCTCTTTAAGAGTACTAGTTTTTAGAATGTAAATCGCCGGCGGGATTGCACTCTTGATCGTTTCAGCTTTCCGAAGTCGCCCAAAGTTTCCTCATGAGGCAACCTCGGGCGGGTTCGGAAAAATTAAGCGTTTTGAGTGCCATCCCGCAGGCTATTTACATTCTAGCCGCCGGAAAGGCAGTTCGGGGAGATTAGTCGCCCGAAGAAGAAGTGATTTGTCGCTGGGCGACTAAGGGTAAGGGCATACCTGGAGATTCGGAGAGATTTAAAAAACGCCTGCACCAATGCACTAGCGGCGCTTCGATTTCCGAAGTCGCCCAAAGTTTACTCTTGAGGAAACTTCGGACGACTTCGGAAATCGAATCGTCGCAAGTGCAGTGGTGCAGGCACTCGAATCCGACTATTTGCCACCTAAAACCTGCTGAATTGCTGTTTAAGTCAACGGGAGAGGTTTAAAAATTTGAACCAAATTCGATTCGAGTTTTTGGGTCAATCCCATTCACCCGATTTTCGAGATTAATCATACTCTCTTTAAGAAGTTGAAAAATTTTAATTTTTATAATAAATTTCGATTGGTCGAATTACGAGTTCATGGGAGTTTATGGGAGTTTAAAAAAAAAACAAAAAAACACTCACATGATTAAGAAATTCGACCCTTGTATAAATGTGCCTCTAAAAATTTAAAATAAATACAATATTTGCTATTCACTTAAAATAAAGAATTAGCTTCACAAACAAGGTACAGTTGTTACTTGGTGTTTGTTTCTAAACATGTGTAGCGTGTGTATGTTCCTGGGAGAAAAAGCATACATAAAGTCCATATGATCTACCATATAATCAACGTACTGTAGGGACCTATAGGATTGCTATCATAACAAGATGGTAACCTGAACCAGTCCTTTGTTCCCCAGTACAAGTCTGAAAGCTTAGAGGGCTGATTAATTTCAGAAGATTAGTCTCCCACAAATGACCCAGTGAAGTATTTTAATCTTTAATAAGGCTCCTAATACAGGGGAACAGAGATCTCCAGGTGAAGCTTAAAGGGATACCGTCATGGGAAAAAAAAAATTTCAAAATGAATCAGTTAATAGTGCTGCTCCAGCAGAATTCTGCACTGAAATCCATTTCTCAAAAAAGCAAACAGATTTTTTTATATTCAATTTTGAAATCTGACATGGGGCTAGACATATTGTCAATTTCCCAGCTGCCCCAAGTCATGTGACTTGTGCCTGCACTTTAGGAGAGAAATGCTTTCTGGCAGGCTGCTGTTTTTCCTTCTCAATGTAACTGAATGTGTCTCAGTGAGACATGGGTTTTTACATGAGTGTTGTTCTTAGATCTACCAGAGAGCTGTTATCTTGTTTTAGGGAGCTGTTATCTGGTTACCTTCCCATTGTTCTTTTGTTTGGCTGCTGGGGGGGAAAAGGGAGGGGGTGATATCACTCCAACTTGCAGTACAGCAGTAAAGAGTGATTGAAGTTTATCAGAGCACAAGTCACATGACCTGGGGCAGCTGGGAAATTGACAATATGTCTCGCCCCATGTCAGATTTCAAAATTGAATATAAAAATCAGTTTGCTCTTTTGAGAAATGGATTTCAGTGCAGAATTCTGCTGGAGCAGCACTATTAACTGATTCATTTTGAAATTTTTTTTTTTTCCCATGACAGTATCCCTTTAATTCTTCTTAAAGGGGGGAATGTAAAGTCTTAAGTTTTAAACAACTGCCCAAATCCAGGCCATAAGAAGCGATACAGAATTCCATTCCTAGTGTTCCTGAATCAATAGGTTTAATATCAGGCCCACTCCTTCTTGGCATATGTATATATTCATGTGCAGGTATTGAATGCACTAAGCACCATCATATTATTCTCTGTAAATAAACGAGTACATACCTCCTCTACGTGTACCATATGGCAGGTCAAGCTTGTTGCTCCCCAGTTTCACAGATTGCTTCCTGAAGTCTTGACAAAGAAATGGATCAATTTCAGACATGCTAGGAGAAAAATAAATTTTACAATAATTAATATGGCGTTCTAGGATATGCCTGCAATCGCCGCAGATACATAAGACATAAGGTACAAGACACGGTTTAAAAAATCCTGCTACTGTTCATAGAGGCACACTTGCTCAGGAATGGTCAGGGCACACAGTAGGTTATTGGAAGCGCATTTTTCCACTTAAAGGGATCCTGTCATCAGAAAACATGTTTTTTTCAAAACACATCAGTTAATAGTGCTGCTCCAGCAGAATTCTGCACTGAAATCCATTTCTCAAGAGAGCAAACAGATTTTTTTATATTCAGTTTTGAAATCTGACATGGGGCTAGACATATTGTCAGTTTCACAGCTGCCCCTGGTCATGTGACTTGTGCCTGCACGTTAGGAGAGAAATGCTTTCTGGCAGGCTGCTGTTTTTCCTTCTCAGTGTAACTGAATGTGTCTCAGTGAGACATGGGTTTTTACTATTGAGTGTTGTTCTTAGATCTACCAGGCAGCTGTTATCTTGTGTTCAGCGCCGATTCAGGGGAAAACGCCGCCTGAGGCAGCTCCTGCAATGCCGCCCCCCTCCCCGGTTTACCAGTTGGGAGGGGAGGCAGGAACTCTAATGCGGAGAGCACTATTGCGCTCTCTCGCATTAGTAAAGCTGAATTTCCGGTTTAAAACCGGAAATTCGGCTCTTAAAGGTACCAGGAGCGTTTTTTTTCCGCCCCCGGAAACCTCTCCGGCGTGCCGCCTGAGGCGAGTTTCTCAACTCGCCTCGTTGGCGGTGTGCCCCTGCTTGTGTTAGGGAGCTGCTATCTGGTTACCTTCCCATTGTTCTTTTGTTTGGCTGCTGGGGGGGAAAAGGGAGGGGGTGATATCACTCCAACTTGCAGTACAGCAGTAAAGAGTGATTGAAGTTTATCAGAGCACAAGTCACATGACTGGGGGCAGCTGGGAAACTGACAATATTTCTAGCCCCATGTCAGATTTCAAAATTGAATATAAAAAAATCTGTTTGCTCTTTTGAGAAATGGATTTCAGTGCAGAATTCTGCTGGAGTAGCACTATTAACTGATTCATTTTGAAAAAAATGTTTTTTCCCCATGACAGTATCCCTTTAAATTCTTTATTTTTTTTTAAAAAAAAATCCAAGATAGTAAGGGATACATGTACTGTTAACATGAATGAATTTTGTTACAACAGCACCACCTGCTGGTCAGTTTCCAACCAGTCTGACCAGCAAGTAGTCAAGGAAGTTGTCAGGAGAAAGAAAGAGGCTGCTCTCATGTTCTTCTGCTTAGGAAAAAAATAGTAGGCTGACGGAATTGCGTTTGCGTAGTTTAATGGGTGGACAGCACATAACACTGTGCATCATACAGCAGGAAAAGGAGCTATGGTATAAACCATCTGTGCATAGTAAACTCACCCAAAAGTGATAAATTCTACAGTTTCTTCTTATTGTATTCTTATTATATTCATAACACTGACTCAGTTGTAAGATGTAGAATTAAACTTTCTAGGGCAGTGAACACCATCTGGTTCAAGCACAAGCTGACTAACGAACGCTCCATCATTGACCAGCAGAGTGAGAAACATCAGTTTTATTTTGCAGGCCACAGCCGCTAAGGAGAGCTTAAGTCTTAATCGCCATTCACACGGGTCACCTACTTTAGAATTAACTGAAACTTTTCATTGTAGCAGGTTTTAAATTCTTTCACAGCGTTTGTCGGTAACCTGGAAAGACAAAAGCAAGAGGTTTAGTTGCTGAAAATGGGAGACAAAAGACGCCAAAGAAAATGTATGAAATCAACTGTTCACTTGATGCAAGAACTGACAATTATTGTAGCGACACCGCCATTTTACTAAAGGTCAGTTCTCTCCATCAGACGGGGTTTGTTATTTTTACATCATTTTGCTTCGGGAGGTTTGGTATAACGGAGCTGCAGTATGTTAGGTGGGAAATGCAAACTAACCCTAGCCTAAATATTAGGGATGCACCAAATCCACTATTTTGGATTCGTCCGAATACTGAACCAAATCCTAATTTGCATATGAAAATTAGGGGTGGGAAGTAGGGATGCACCGAATCCACTATTTTGGATTCAGCCGAACCCCCGAATCCTTGGCGAAGGATTCGGCCGAATACCGAACCGAACCCTAATGTGCATATGTAAATTAGGGGTGGGAAGGGGAAAAATGTTTTATTTCCTTGCTTTGTGACAAAAAGCCACGGGATTTCCCTCCCCGGCCCTAATTTGCATATGTAAATTAAGGGTCGGATTCGGTTCGGCCGGGCAGAAGGATTCGGCCGAATCCGAATCCTGCTGAAAAATGCCGAATCCTGGCCGGATCCCGAACCGAATCCTGGATTCGGTGCATCCCTAGTGGGAAGGGGAAAACATTTTTTACTTCCTTGTTGTGACAAAAATTCACGCGATTTCCCTCCCCACCCTTAATTTGCATATGCAAATAGGATTCGGATTCCGTCCGTCTGGGCAGTAGGATTCGGACGATTCCGAATCCTGCTGAAAAAGGCAGAATCCTGGCCAAATCCTGGATTCAGTGTATCCCTACAAAATAAATAGCATTGTTAAAGGAGAAGGAAAGCTACGGAGGCATTTTATTGCCAATAGATTAGCTGCAATAGTGCAAGCTAGAATGCTATATTTATTCTGTAGAATGTTTTACTATACCTGTGTAAAAAGCTCTATAAACTCTCTGTCTGTTTAGGATAGGAGCTGCAGTATTAATGTGGTGTGACATCACTTCCTGCCTGAGTCTTTCCCTGCTCTGGGCTCAGATTACAGTAGAGAAGGGAGGGGGAGGGGGAAGAGGAGCAAACTGAGCATGCTCTTGCCCAGGGCAATGAGGTTTAAGCTGAAGGCAGGAAGTCTGATACAGAAGCCCATGAGTACACAATAGAAGGAAAGAAATGTGCTGTTTCTTTTGACAGGGGACTCAGAGCAACATTACTTTGGGGGTTTACTGTTATATTTAGATGGACCTTTCTGATAAGGCTTACTTAGTTTTAACCTTTCCTTCTACTTAAGGGTAAGGACACACTGGACGATTTGTCGCCAACGTTTTAAAAAAGTAAATCGCGGCGACAAGACGATCGTCTTTTTTGAACAGACGATTCACAGCGACTATTGGCACAGAGCGATTTGTATCCCATTACTCTGTGCGGTACGTGCTCCACCCAAACCAGAAACGGTTTGTGCTTCCCGCTGTAACCTGGCGTCTTTACGTGCTTGCGTTCTTGCGTCATTGCGTTCGCATTGTAATTTGAATACAATTGCTGCTACTTATCTGTATGTGTGTGCGTGTCTAGGAGATTTCAGTGCTTTTCTAAGTACATGCTATTTCTGATAAATCGCTCGGAAAAGGGTCTCAGTGCGTTTTGGAGCTACAGGCGATTCACAACGCGCTGCGGGCACAGGAGCTGGCGTCTTTCATTTGGTTTTGTTCAGAGACAAAACGAGCGATATGCCGCCACGATTTGCTTTTTAAAAACGTTGGCGACAAATCGTCCAGTGTGTCCTTACCCTTAAAGGAAACAACGAAGTCTTGAAGGTATTGATCTTGCCATATGTCTTGAGAGACTATTGGTCTCCATGTATAAAGCACATGCAGCATCTTTTTTATGGCGGTGATCAGATATCATCTAATTGCCTCTGATCACTTCCCATTCCCGACACAGATTAAAATGAGTGGAACGGCAGTATGAGTTCCTGCTTAACAAATCAAGACTTTGATGTGGGCCCTGGAATGTCTTACTAACAAATGTGTTTCCTGGCCAATGTCCAGCATGCTTACAAAATGTTCATTTTATATGCTTGAATCTGCAAGCCTAACAGCTAAATGCAGGGCCAAGAAAGCATCTGTTATACAGCAGAGCAAATATGCTAAAACGGGAACCAACAATAAGCTCAAGCCCAGGAAACGAGCGGAATCAGAGGTTTTTCCCATCAGTTAATTTTATTGGTAACAAGAATTCATGCTATCATCTGTATAATTAAAAATTGACCGGCCTACCTTAATATACCTCACTAACTAAAACAATAAATAGATGTAATACATATGTTAAAAAGTTTTAAAATGAATATCAATATCAAGGAGGAATTAATTACATACAACCATTCCATCAGATTTTAAAACTTTTATAAGGTCTATAGAGATTCTTGATAAATTCTTGTAACTGGCTGTTAACATCAAAACCCCACTGCAGGTAAAGTTTGTAGTCGTATATAGTGTAGAATAAAATTGCTTTACAGTTCTTTCGATCCTGTAACATTCAAATTAGAGATAAGCCTGACCCTTTATACCAAAGTCACTTTATATAAGTTTTGTGGGATAAAATCATATTGATCTCACCCACACTTGAAGTCTAGAGGCAACTTCGGGCGACTTCAGAAAACGAAGAGTTCCGAGTGCCATCCCGTCGGCAAATTTGCATTCTAGTCAGCAGGAAGGCAGTTCGGGGAGATTAGTTGCCCTGAAGAAGAGGAGATTTGTCGTTGGAAGACTAATCTCCCCAAATCTGAGTGTGTGTCTCTGCCCTTAGCCTAGATTTAGGGCTGTCTTATTCTCTAGCTGGTAGCGGTTCTATGCTGAATATCATTTGCTTTGATTAGCCCATTTGTCATTAAGTACAGCCATTGACCAATAGCTTTCAGGATCACTTTTTATACATAACTTGTGCATACCTCCCAACTGTCTCATTTTTCGCAGGACAGTCCCAATTTTGACAGCTCAACCTACAGTCCCAGATTGTAACTGAAATGTCTCAACTTTCTCTTTGATCTCCTGCACTGAACAGCCAGAAAAAGATAGACAGTGTCTAACTTAATTGGCTTTTGGCAGAGAGCCCAGAATACATGGCAGGTGCACCTCAATGCTTTTGTAACAATTTAAGATAAGCAAATAAACAATTGTAACAATTTAAGATAAACAGGTCTCTTGGGGAAACTGTGACTCACAATTCACCTTCATAAGCAAAACTGTAATTATAAACCGCAGAAATGTATTTAAACTTTCATAACCTGCCAAATTTTGCAAAATGAACATGGTAATTAGGGGGCGTGGTTACAAAAATGGGCATGGTCCAAAAATTGTCACCTCTGCAAATCTTTTTATCCTTTTTTCTATTTCGAAAATGTTGGGAGGTATGCTTGTGCAGAATCACATTACCAGGTATGGAACCTGTTACACAGAATGCTCAGGACCTGGGGTTTTCCAGATAAGGGGTCTTTCCGTGATTTGGATTGCCATATCATTCAAACATTAAAAAAAAACAAAAATGATGGCATACTAGTAAGTATTTTATATTATAAGGAAAGGTCTGATGCCCAGCAAAATTGCTTTCCAGATTTGGATGTAAATGACCCCAGAAGCAATGACCCTAAGAGGGCGCACGTCTACTCACGTGGAGATGGTTTTCTTCTGCACAAATATGTGAAGCATGAAATGAAGCAAGGCAGCAAAGGTTATTCCAACAAACAGGAACTTTCGCATGACTTGCAGACCTGAAAAACACAGAGAGAAGGGAGAATCATGATTCAACATTTGCCATGATTGGAGGATTGACTTGCAAAATCAGCCGCTAATGCAGCAGAACTGATCCCATACAAATGCCACACAGAAGGATTCCATGAATTATTCCCGCTATTGTATAGTATATAGAATTCCACTGTACAAGGCCCATGTCAACTGGAAAATTGAAATATACAAAGGCCCTCTGAAAAACCTAATTTAGAAGAGAATGTGAATAACAGACAGCATGTTATAGAGTGGATATTACAAGGGCTGCATTCAGAGCTGCAAAAGTGGTGCAAACATGGCGCAACCCTGTGCTCTTCCAAAGGTACTTCCCTTAAAGGAGAAGGAAAGACTAAAATTAAGTAAGCTTTATCAGAAAGGTCTATACAAATACACCAGTAAACCCTCAACTTAATACTACTTTGAGTCCTCTGAAAAAAGAAACCCCACATTTTTCTATTCTATTGAGTACACATGGGCTTCTGTACAAGAATTCCTGTTTTCAGCAAACTCCTCCAGGGCTAGGGCTTGAGCATGCTCAGTTTGCTCCTCTCTCCATCCTTGTTTGGCACTGTGTAACTGGCTGCCAGCTCTGATACGAGAGATAGCTTTCCCTTGCAGATCCTATAACTCGCATATTTGTGTAATGCTAAGTCTCCCTAAACTTCATAATTTTCCTCCTAGCACAATAAGCACAATAAGTTTATCTATTGCCATTTTTCTAAGGCTTAAACGAAGATCCGTTTTTTTGGCGAAGTCGATAGAGGAGCGGATTTTTTGGCTGATATGGCCATCTTGTGTTAGGCAATATCAGGCTTATCCAATGATTTGCATGATCATCATAGCAGGCATCTGCACATGTTGTTGGGAGAGGACCACATCAAAAATGCAATGCGGTCCTACCCGTGGCGAGATTTTTTAAAAACCTGTCTGATAGATACCTATTGGATGGGCAGTTGGAGAGGGCTGATACACGGGCAGATAAACTTCCAACTTTGGTCTGAAGGGGCTGAATCAGCAGCTAAAGGAGAACTAAAGCTTAACTAAAGAAGTATCTAGAAATGTTGTACATTATGTTTTGGGTTTCTGTACCAGCCCAAGGCAACCACAGCCCTTTAGCAGTAAAGATCTGTGTCTCCAAAGATGCCCCAGTAGCTCCCCATCTTCTTTTCTGCTGATTCACTGCACATGCTCTGTGCTGCTGTCACTTACTGAGCTTAGGGACCCACTCACAATATACAGTACACATAGAATAGAAATGTCACAATATAAGGCTGATTAGTAATTAATACACATAATTACTACATGGCAGCACAGAAACCAGTGCAATTAGCATCAGAATTTAATAATCAACAAACCTGTAGCATCAGCTTATATTACAGCCAGGGAAGGTCATTTTCTGCTGGATAATTAGTGACGAGCCCTAAGCTTAGCTTCTCAACAGCCAATCAGAGCCCACTGAGCATGTGAGTGTCACAGACACTTTCCAAGATGGTGACCCCCTGTGACAAGTTTGAAGTCCTGGATCATTGCTGCTATTGACAAGCTGAAACTTTAGCCTCGTGCAATAAGTTCACTATATATTGGGTTTAGTTCTCCTTTAAATCTGTTTGTGTATGGCCAGTTTAACATTTATACTCACAGAATTAGGAGAGAAGGCGCACACCATAGGAGACTCCCCATCAGGGTCTCCAAATTTAACTGCTAAATATAATCAGAAACGGATAGCACACCCAGTTAGAAAAAAAATTAATTGATTACCAAAACAGAAAAAATATAACAAAAACTGCAAAATATTTGGTAAGCCCAACACGTTTCGACCTTAAAGGAGAAGTCAACCTTTACGGGGAAAAATCCCTCCCCCATCCGCTTTGTAGGCCCCCCTGGGGCAAATGCCCCTAACTTGTTATTCACCCCTCGGTGCAGGTCCTCTGCTGCGGAGTTCACGGACGCCATCTTCTCCCGAGCGCTCTTCTTCCTGCTTTGCCTGTTGTTTTTTGGCGCATGCGCAGTACAGGGCATTTACCGGTAATGATCTTCTGCGCATGCGCCGAAAGTCACGAAGATTACTATCTTTTTTTCAGAAACTTAGTGACTTTCAGCGCATGCGCAGTAGATTCTTACCGTTACATTCCTCATACTGCGTATGCGCCAAAAAACACCTGGCAAAGCAGCAAGAAGAGAGCACGGGAGAAGATGGCGCCCGTGAACTCCGCAGCAGAGGACCTGCGCCAAGGGTGAGTAACAAGTTAAGGTGGCAATACACGGGCCGATAAAAGCTGCCGACAGACCGTGTCGGCAGCTTATTGGCCCGTGTATGGGGCCCCCCGAAGGGCTTCACCGATCGAGATCATCTCGATCGGATGGGACAAAAAATCCCGTCGGATCTCGGCCGCATCTATTCGTTGATGCGGTTCCACGATCCGACCGCCCGTTAGGCATCGTTAGGATTCGATCTTTGGGCCCTAGGGCCCACGATTGGATCAGCCCGATATTGCCCCCTCATGGTGGGCATATCGGAGGGAGATCCGCTCGTTTGGCGACATAGCCAAACGAGCGGATCTCTCCATGTATGGCCACCTTTAGGGGCATTTGCCCAGGGGGGCAGGTAGGCCGGGGAGGGTTTTTTCCGTTTTACAAAAAAGAAATGGAACCGACACTTTTGTTTAGCTCATGGAACAAAGGCTGTGCCTCATTCCCAGAATTATTATTATTTACTGTTCCAAACAGTTTGTCCCTGGAAATGTTTCAGGTCATTGAAACAAATGCCCAGAAATAGTATCAGAATGGTCATAAATCAGTTCAGGAGTGAAGGAGTGCCCAACAGCCAATGGATCAGTAATAATCACCTGGCAGGCTATGAATGGGGGGTGTGAAGAAATACTCCCCAGTATCAAATGCCTCGAGACACATTCTAACAGTTTACACAAAGGCACAATTTCACAAATTTAAAAAAACAAAGCAAAAAATAAATAAAAATACATTTGATATTCTGTATATCTCCTACTACAAATATCCTCTAGTTATTGGGCTCAGCTGCGAAATAAGACTATGCTGGGATCTACACCCTCTCACTGGGGAAAACATTTGAGGGGCCCGTTGCACATTAACTCATGCCGCTCTGCTGGTTGTGGGAATTTTAATACTATAGAGGAAGCTGTGTATAGAATTAGCCCAATCAGTGGCCTAATTATAGAGAATGCAGACCCCCATGGTCATACCTCCCAACATTCTGGAAATGGAAAGAGTGACAAAATTTTTTTGCATGTGGCAATTTTTGACCACGCCCCTTTTTGTGGCCACACCCCTTAATTACCATGCCCATTTTACAAAATTTGCCAGGTTATGAAAGTTTGAACACATTTCCTGTAGTTTTTATGTTTTATTACAGTTTTACCAAAGAAGGTGAATTGCCCTTTAAGCTGTGAGTCTAACTTCTCCCAAGGGACAAAACTGTTACGTATTTATTCTGGGCTCTCTGCCAAGAGCCAATTAAGTTAGAAACATTGTATCTTTTTTGGCTGTTCAGTGCAGAGAAATCGGGACTTGCCAGTACAAAAGCAGGACTGTGTGTTTGAGTCCTGTGCGTGTCCATTTTTTGGAACCTGTACCCGACCTATACCTGCAATCCAGAACCTGGACCCGCAACCCGCGTTCTTACCCGCTTGGACCCGACCCGCAAGTACCTTATCAGCAACCCGGACCCACTGACCATCAAAAATCAGGAAGTGCTGTCATTGTAAACTGGGAGTGACATCATTGGAAGTAGGCGTGATCAGAGAAAAAAGGAGAAAAAAAGAAAGTGCTGTTTCTGAATTATATTTCCTTGCATTCCAGCATCTTAAAGGAACAGTAACACCAAAAAATTAAAGTGTTTTAAAGTAATGAAATATCCTGTAGTGTTTAGGGATGGGCGAATTTGACCTGTATCGTTTCGCCAAAAATTTGCCACCGGCGAAATGTCGCAGACGCCAATTAAAGTCTGTGGGCGTCAATCCAGCGGCGAAACAAGGCGAAAAAAGCAGCCCATCCCTAGAGTGTTGCTCTGCACTGGTAAAACTGGTGTGTTTGCTTCAGAAACACTACTTTAGTTTATATAAACAAGCTGCTGAATAGAAATGGCAAACATTGAAAAAAGTCTATATGGCACAGGTTAAATAGTGGATAACAGATAACACCATTATGTTCTACAGAGCTTATCTGCTGTGTAACCTGAGCCTTGAATGGCTGCCCCCTTGGCTACACAGCAGCTTGTTTATATAAACTATAGTAGTGTTTCTGAAGCAAACACTCCAGTTTTACCAGTGCAGACCAACACTACATTATATTTGTATTACTTTAAAATAGGGATGCACCGAATCCAGGATTTGGTTTGGGATTCAGGCAGGATTCGGCCTTTTTCAGCAGGATTCGGATTCGGCCAGATCCTTCTGCCCGGCCGAACCGAATCCTAATTTGCATATGCAAATTAGGGGCAGGGAGGGAAATTGTGTGACTTTTTGTCACAAAACAAGGAAGAAAAAAAATGTTTTCCCCTTCCCACCCCTAATTTACATATGCAAATTAGGATTCAGTTCGGTATTCGGCCGAAATCCTTCGTGAAGGATTCGGGGGTTCGGCAGAATCCAAAATAGTGGATTCAGTGCATCCCTACTTTAAAACAATTTAATTTTTTGATGTTACTGATCCTTTAAGCACATTCATGGCTAGCAAGAGCTCTGAGAGGGTGCCAGAGTGCATTCCATACTAAAGGTTAATTTAAATGAGCACTGGTGGATTGATTGAGAGGTGCCTAACATTTCAGCAATCTCAGTGAATTGTTCTTCCATTTAGATGCTGGCAAAGGAAAGTAAAGGTGGCTCATTTGTATTTTACCTAGGTCAGCATCACCTTTGAGATTGGATCCCAGATCATGCTCAATAAGGGCAGGCGTTGCAGTTGCTTACACAGACATTTCCTACAATTACACACTGAGATTTTATTATTTCTTTGTAGGGATGCACCGAATCCAGGATTTGGTTTAGGATTCGGCCTTTTTCAGCAGGATTCGGATTTGGCCGAATCCTTCTGCATGGCCAAACCAAATCCAAATCCTAGTTTGCATATGCAAATTAGGGGCGGTATTCGGCCGAATCTTTCGCAAAGGATTCGGGGGTTCGGCCGAATCCAAAATAGTGGATTCGGTGAATCCCTATTCTTTGTGATCAGCAAAAGGGTCTATTTTTGAAAAGAGGAAAACATAAATGGAAAATAAGTTACATTAAACAGCAAATTCAAACTAAACACATGTTTCTTTGCCAAAAGACTTATTAAGGAGTGTGACTTCATATATTTAAGCTCCCAATGACTCAACGTGGGAATTTGTTCTGATAAGGATAAAGGGCTTTATTTTTTATTTTTTTTATTTTAACCTGTGAAGCAAAGAAAAGACAGGCCAAGAGGAAACCTGCCAGCATTCCAGACTCGTGTGTATGTTGTGCGGAGAGTCTTTAACCCAGTATGTGCCACAGTTGCAGCTGCTATTCAGTGCAGAGACATATGGATAAATACAGGTATAGCATCTGCTTTCCAGAATGCTTGGGACCTGGGGTTTTCCAGATAACAGATCTTTCTTTAATTAAGATCTTAATACCCAAAGTCAGGGGTGCCCAGGACGTCGATCGCGGTCTACCAGTCGATTCCCGTAATTTTCCTGGTAGACCGCAACCTGCCAGAAGGTTTAAACGGCACTTCCTGGTCGAGACTTCAGACGCGAATCCTTAATGCGCCACAGGGCGCTGCTGCAGACCAGTCCCATCTTTATTTTACTGACGCGGAGAGAGCAGAAGAACTCGCTCCAGACAATGGCCTCTGTATGAAAGCCTCTTCGCATTGCCCACTGACGCCAGTATTATCTGCACAACAGGCACTTGACAAGGGAGACAAGCACAGCACAGAGGGAAGGGAGACAAGCATAGCATGGAGGGAAGGGAGGGAAGCACAGCACGGAGGGAAGGGAGACAAGCACAGCACGGAGGGAAGGGAGACAAGCACAGCATGGAGGGAAGCAGCGCCGGATTTCTTCTCCGGCCGTCCTTAGGCCGAACGGTCCGACCAGGCGGCCACGCGGTCCCGCCTTCCCAGCGTGCCGGCGAAAAAAAGCATGCAGCTGGGCGGCATGCCACCCCTATTTTTTGTCGTCCTAGGCCCGGGCCTATGCGGCCTTGCCGCAAATCCGGGCCTGGAGGGAAGGGAGACAAGCACAACATGAAGGGAGACAAGCACAGCATGGAGGGAGACAAGCACAGCACGGAGGGAAGCACAGCACGGAGGGAAGGGAGACAAGCACAGCACGGAGGGAAGCACAGCACGGAGGGAAGGGAGACAAGCACAGCACGGAGGGAAGGGAGACAAGCACAGCATGGAGGGAAGCACAGCACGGAGGGAAGGGATACAAGCACAGCATGGAGGGAGACAAGCACAGCATGGAGGGAGACAAGCACAGCATGGAGGGAGACAAGCACAGCACTGAGGGAAGGGAGACAAGCACAGTGGGAAGGGAGACAAGCACAGTAAGGTGGGGAGACAAGTGCAGCATGAAGGAAGGGAGAAAGGCCGGGCTGCAGGCACGGTGGGGAAGGACACAGGTGGGAGGACATGCTGCAAGCAGGGACACAGAAGGTAGGGAGAGCTGAGAGCAGCAAGCATTGAGGGGAAGGGACCTTTATAACCTGGCAAATTTTGTATAATGAACATGGTAATTAGGGGGTGTGGCCACAAAAATGGGCGTGATCAAAAATTTGCTTTGCATTATCAATGTAGATCTCCCGATGAGGGCCAGGTATCAAGAGTAGATCCCAGTGTAACGAAGTCTGGGCACCCCTGCCCTAAGTCTACAAAAATAAGATTTAAACATGTATTAAACCCAATAGGTTTATTTTGCCTTCAATGACTGGTATTCACACAGGACACATTCTCAGGCAGGTCTGTTAAGTTAAATACAATGTACAATGTGCAAGAGATTACAGGGCAAAATCAGAGCAAAGTCCTGTTCAGGGAGGCTGATAATGCTGATGGCCCTGGGAGGTGCCTGGATTAACCTTTCTACAGCTGCTGCCAGAGTTCTATGGTGTTTTTATACAACTATAAGTCCTATGTAGGATTTATTCTCAGCCATAACTTCAGCTATATCCCAGCACTGGGTATAACATACAGCTATATATGGTATGGGCTCTATTATTTGGAATGCTTGGGACCTGGGGTTTTCCAGATAAGGGATATTTCTGTCATTTGGATCAACAAATCTTAAATCTGATAAAAAGCAAATATTTACAAATAAATTAGAATTATTTACATGAAATGGGCCATAATTTGGAACTTTCGGGAGATGGGCTTTTCACATAACCGCTATACCAGTACCAGCATCTCACATTGTATGAAACCCCCTAAGCACATGTAATAGACAAAATGCAGTGATTATGTCTGTGTTCTGTTTTATTGACAGAGGATCTGGTCTGATTTTCTAGATCATTCCCAGTCTAACTGAAATTGGGTAATTCAGAACATAATATCTTCTTGTTGTTTTCATAGCAACAAACTATACAGGCCTGCCCTATGAAGCAGAACAGAAAAACGTCATTCTTGTATTTCATTTTTCCCATTGTTCTGTCGCTCATTTCTCAGTTTCATTTGCGCTTTTTCTCCTCTCAATCAACTTGTCCTTTCTCCCTCTATTCTCCCCTTCTCCTCTTGTCTCCCATCCTTCTTCTGGTCAAATCGCTCTTTTACTTTCCACTTTATTTCCACTTTGATTCATTTTATATATTTTTTTTTTCCACTAGTGATGGGCGAATAAATTGTCCGGCACAAATTCGCATAGATTTTCCCCGTTTCTCTGCCAGCGAATAAATTTGCGATACTGCAGAGAAAATTCGCCGGAAAAAAATCTGTTGCACCAAAGAATATTTTGTGCACGTCAGAATAGTCGCACGCATAAAAATTGTTGCGTGTCAAAATTTTTCGGATGCCCATTGACTTTAATACATTTGGACAAAATAGGCGCGTGTATAAAAAAAATTTGAGGCCCATTGACCAACGCGTTTTGCGAATCTTGCAGGAAAATCATGAATTTTTAGGTGAAGAGAAACGGGACAAATTCGCCCATTATTATCAACCACATACAAACAAGGTCCTCGAGACAAACAAACAAGTGAGTGATGGATGATGTTGATTTAATACTGTTATAAAGGCAGATACAAATGCCACTTCAAAATCAAAATAAATTACATTTTGCAACTCCAACTAAAGTCTTATTGACAGTAATTAAAGACTCGGCCAGACGACTGCAATTGGAAAGTTTCCATATGCCACAACTGATCCCATCAAAGCAGCCAGATAATTGCATTCCCCTTCATCTCTGTGGAGTCGCATCTAATTCCCACTCATGTCAGTTCTTTTGATATCGTACTTAACTTTTGTTTCCCATTGGCATATAAAAGACACATGAAAAAACGCAATTGTCATTTACATCATGGCAGTTCTTTGGGTTGCTGGAACCCATCAAACTGCCAGGATACAATCTGGGCAGCGCTAAAGTGCATAGCGAAAGCGCTACTCAGTGCCGGGCCACGCTGGGCAGATGCCCTAGGCAGGCCAGGTAGTTGCGGCGCCTGCTTAGTGTGCGCGAATTTGCACTCGCGTGCGCAGAAGCGCGTAAAAATTCATACAGTCGGGCAGAGAAGGGAACCGGACTTGGGGTAGGCGACAGGAGGTACGTGCCTGGCACCCTCACAGCTTTGTTCCCTAGGCACGTGCCTACTCTGCCTACCCCTATTTCCGGCCCTGGTGCTACTGGCTGTGAGGGGGATTTGTCCTTTAAACATGCGCATCTCCTTTGCCCCGCGTGGACGTGCATTGCGTCTTTGCACAGGCGAATACGTGTGACGTCATGGCGCAGTCTCTCTCTTGGTGCCCATAGCAGCTACAGGCGCAACCTCCCTCCCGCCCACCCAGTTGTAAAGACTTTGGTGTGTATTGTGTATTTTATGTTTACATTTAAAACAACATGGCGGTTATTGATCCTTTGCCTGTATTCGGCTTTGTTATAAAAGGGGACACCACATGCCCACTGCACGCAGTGGCCGGCGTTCGGAGTAAGATAAGTAAGTTGTTATATATTTGACATCTAACGTGATGTGTTTTGAAATTGGCAAGGATCTGGTAATATAAATAGCTGTGACTGACCTTCACCCACAATCCTGTTTCAGTGTGTTTATTATAACCATGATGTTAGGGGGTATCCCTATTGGGGCAGATGTTTGGTTTCCTAGATGATAAACATCTTCACAGTCTATACTGTGAATATAGTACGTAGTGCCAAATCATACGGATTCCCTGCCTATGTTAAAGTTCCCAGAAACAAGCAGATCATATGAGCAAATTTTGCATTTTTTTTTTAAGCCAAACTGGTCTGAAACAAGAATATGTCAATCCATTCAATCAACAATCACATTAGTGCATGTAAGCAGCGTCTGATGAAACATCTCAGCTCTTACTACCTGCCCATTTTTAAATTCTCGACAGGACAGCGTGGCCCTTAAACGATCATTTTGACATTCCACACCCATCACAAAACTGGTCAATTATCTGATTATTTGGTACCAAAATCTGTCAAACTGCCAGTTTGTGGGACAGCTTAAAGGGATACTATCATGGGAGAAATTTTTTTTTTCAAAATGAACCAGTTAATAGTGCTGCTCCAGCAGAATTCTGCACTGACATCCATTTCTCAAAAGAGCAAACAGATTTTTTTATATTCAATTTTGAAATCTGACATGGGGCTAGATATATTGTCAATTTCCCAGCTGCCCCAAGTCATGTGACTTGTGCTCTGATAAACTTCAACAACTCTTTACTGCTGTACTGCAAGTTGGAGTTATATCACCCCCTCCCTTCCCCCCCCCCAAAAGCCAAACAAAAGAACAATGGGAAGGTAACCAGATAGCAGCTCCCTAACACAAGATAACAACTGCCTGGTAGATCTAAGAACAGCACTCAATAGTAAAAACCCATGTCCCACTGAGACACATTCAGTTACATTGAGAAGGAAAAACAGCAGCCTGCCAGAAAGCATTTCTCTCCTAAAGTGCAGTCAGAAGTCACATGACCAGGGGCAGCTGGGAAATTGACAATATGTCTAGCCCCATGTCAGATTTCAAAATTAAATATAAAAAAATCTGTTTGCTCTTTTGAGAAATGGATTTCAGTGCAGAATTCTGCTGGAGCAGCACTATTAACTGATTCATTTTGTACCAGCCCAAGGCAACCACAGCGCTTTAACAGTAAAGATCTGTGTCTCCAATACAGATACCATATCAACACCTCCATTATACTGAACCTGCCCAGCGCTAACAGTTACATACCTTATTCTTCCTATATCGTATTCAGGGGTTCCAGGCTTCCAGCTGTTGGCTGTGCGTCTTATAAGACTTGTTACCTGCCCTGGGAGTGTAGTGTGCTGAGAACATCATCCTCTTTTATCTATACACAGCTCATTAATAATTACCTATGTAATTTAGTAGTCAAAGAACAATGCCTCACAGTCAGTACACACCTTTAACACTTTGAGTGCCTTTGAGCTGATTTTAAACGAACACATGCAATTTCATTTTAGAGGAATGTTCAGAGGTGGAACTCTTTTCCATTAACCCAGGAAAATGACTGTATATACACCATAGTAATAAAGGGGACACACAAAAAGAATCCAAGAATCCGCCAACTGCCTAGGTGCCAAGTGGTAGTTCAGCAAGCACAAAAACAGCAATAACTGCGCACTCACAGGACTTGCTTAAAAAATGAAAAATCCTTTTTTTATCATACAAAATCACCATTTTGCACAATAAAAAGGATTTTTTGATTTTTAAGCAAGTCCTGTGAGTGCTGAGTTATTGCTGTGGATATATATATTATTTTTAACAGAATAAAAGTGCAAAAACTGGCATGTAGTTACACTTCTGTAACAAGAAATAAAGCTCTATAGAAATATGGTAGAATGCTGAACATTATATTCATGGGTTTTGTTTCAGCCCAAAGCAACCACAGCCCTTTAGCAGTAAAGATCTGTCTCCAAAGATGCCCCAGTAGCTCCCCATCTTCTTTTCTGCTGATTCACTGCACATGCTCTGTGCTGCTGTCACTTACTGAGCTTAGGGAGCCACTCACAATATACAGTACATATAGAATAGAAATGTCACAATATAAGGCTGATTAGTAATTAATACAGATAATTACTACATGGCAGCACAGAAACCAGTGCAATTAGCATCACATGTAATATTCAGCCCTGTAGCATCAGCTTATATGACAGTTAAAACTTTTTCTGTTTGATGATTAGCAACGACCCCTAAGCTTGGCTACTGGGACTCCTAACAATATCCAAGATGGTGAGCTCCTGTGACAAATTTGAAGGCCTGGATCATTACTGTTTTAGAGATGCTGAACCTTTAGGCTGGTGCATTACTCCCAGTATATAAAATGCAGCATTCTTAGCCATATTCATTTTTTAGGGTTTAGTCCTCCTTTAAATGCATGAGAACACAATGGATTTTATACCACATACCCCCAGCAATAACAAATCTTTCTGCTTTTGTGGCACATAACATTAATAACATTAATACACACAAAATATATTTGTTTTTAGGAAATAGGTCTCTTTTCCAAACTACTAAATTGCAAATCTTTGCTTAAAGGAGAAGGAAAGTGTTCTTACCCTTGGGGTGCCAAATATTAGGCACCCCCAAGTGATTGTATTTACTTATCCGAAACCCCAGGCTGGTGCTCCTATCAGCAGAAAACTGCACCGGCCCAGGGTTATACCAATGAGCACCACGGAGCGATTCTCTTCCAGCTTCATCTTTCTTCACGCGGCTGAACATGCGTATTAGAGTGAAGAGCTGAACTTCAACTAAAAAGTCTGCTATTTCGTTCTACTGGGCATGGGTCTGTCCCGGGAAATTTGAAGGCAGAGGAAGACGGAAGAGGATCGTTCCGTGGTGCCTCCTGGAATAACCCCGGGCTGGTGCAGTTTTCTGCTGATAGGAGCACTGGCCCGGGGTTTCAGTTAAGTAAATACAATCAATTGGGGTGCCTAACATTTGGCACCCCCAAGTGCATTACGACTTTCCTTATCCTTTAAATAAGCAGTTTAAATAAAATCTCCAAAGATTAAGTAGAACCTTGCATTTAATGGAATATTGTCTCTCTCATACTCTTATAAAGAAATATAAATATATGAATTTTATGGGGATTCTATGGGAATCGCATATGAATAGACTACAAAATGTAAACAGAGTATATTAATTATGTCCCCACATTCCCGGAAAAAAATCCATAGAAATGCCTCCAGTACAGTTCAATACTAAACATGCATATTATCTCCCAAGCTACCTGCATTAGAACCCCCAAGAGATGGGGGTAGTGATGAGCAAACCTTTTTGTAAGGTTTCTGAATTTGTCAGCAACTTGAAGGGGGGGGCACATGGGACATAACTGTTAAGTGAGTTTGCAATTTATCCTTTGCATTCAGCTCAGATTCAAAAGCAAGTTAGGAACCACATCCCCTCTCAAGTCACTTATTGGTTACAGCCTGGTAGTAAGAGCAAGCAAGAGAGGAAGTAGTGTTCTGGCTATTCTGTTAGACATCCAGTCACTTGAGACTTTAGGGCAGAGACAGCCGAAAAGATTCAGGGAGATTAGTCGCCCGGCGACAAATCGCCTCTTCTTGGTTGACTACTCTCCCTGAACTTCCTCCTCGATGGCTAGAATCGAAATCGCCGGTGGGACGGCACTCTGAGCGCTTGCTTTTCTGAAGTCACCTGAAGTCTCTTCGTGAGGCAACGAAGAGAACTGATTGCCACCCCGCCGGCGATTTACATTCTAAATCCCAAAAGAAGAGCAGATTTGTCACCGGGTGACTTAATCTCCTTGGATCTTCTCGGCTGTCTCTGCCCTTATACATTATATTTTTGGCTGACTAACTATATAAGAAACATTCTATATTTCGCATAGTCTATTTATTTACCCCGGTATTCATTTCTTAACCAAGTGGACCCCATCCTCAATAAGTTTCCACATTTAAATGTACTAAATCTACTACAGGTATGGGATCTCTTATACTGAAACTCAATATCAATAAGATCTAACTAAGGAAACTGCAATGTAATGTAAAAATAGCTTCATCTAATTGGAAATTTTTATTTTGGTGTTTTGACGGCCTCTTGAAGTTTCTTTCACAGTGCGTACTGTTCATCCTATCAACTGTATATTCAACAGATTATTCACTGCTTCAAGCTAAAAGAACTTGACAAGCGTTGAGCATTGAGGAAGGCAGTATTCTCCTGGCATCCGCCAAATCCACACTTGTCTGTCTGTCAGGCTGCCAGCTGGTAAATTCATTACTTTGGAAAACATGTCTCCACTGCTCCAGAGTTCAATGACACCACTACAGCCAATACTTAGCACTGTGCATCATGTTGCCTTGTGTGCATAATAAGTAATACCCTTGCTCCTAAGGAATAGCTCAAGTAATTTTGAGGCGCAATATGGAACTTGGCAGTGGGTGTACTAAATGAGGAAAAATGAGACGATGCATCCAAATATTGGTGGACACATAGAATAAGTGGCCCCTGAAGCTCCAAACTCTCACCTTGTGGAACACAAGTGTAAAGGTGGCCATGGATGTTACAATTACGATCTTTCCTGCGACCATTTGTTTTCAATACAGATGTACTAAGCACTGCGTATCTTGACAGCGCTATATAAATAAATGATGATGATGATGTACAGAGCAGAAGATATACAGGTAGAAACAATAGAAATCTACTCAGGGTCGGACTGGGGGGGGTCGTGGCCCACCGGGACTGCTGTCCCAGGGCCCCCCGCTCCCCTACTGTGTCACGTCTAGCCACTCGGTGCGGCACCGGAAAAAAAAAATTTTCTTGGTCAATCCCAATATTGGAAGAATGGGACTGGCCCGGTGGGGGCCCATGAGGGTCGGGGCCCACCGGTTTTTTTCCGGTGTCCCGCCGGGCCAGTCCGACACTGATTCTACTAGTATCTGATGATTCAGCAGTGCCGCAGGCTGATGTTCAGCCAACTGATATCCCTGTCTTCTGCTGATAACCTTTGGTTATGGTATTGATCTGCCTTCATTGATTGTTATTAATAAAAGTGAATGATATGAAAGGACAGGCTCCACTCTTCCCCTATCCAGAAGTGCTGTGATAGCACCCAGATAATTATGTTTGTTAGGAACAGTGTTTCAAGAGGCTGCCAAGGGTTACTTGTGTTGTTTCATATTAAATGCAGGACTGTATTAGGACTGGGGAGAAAAGACTTCGGCACAAACAATGTGTCCAAAATATGCCCTAGGTATTTGATAAAAATATATATGGATCCTAGTGCCTCAGTATCCTCTTAAGCCTCCTCAGTGAGCCCCCCTCCTTAAACCAATGTGTACATATACCAAATCAAAGAAAAGCCCAAAATATACTTATAGTGTAGTATTTTGTGGACCTACAAAAAATTGCCATTACAATTCTCTGCACCCTTTTGAGTGCAGTACAGGCATGGGACCTATTATCCAGAATGCTCGGGGACTTTCTAGATAATGTATTTTTCTGTAATTTGGATCATCATACCTTAAGGGGCACATTTACTTAGCTCGAGTGAAGGAATAGAATAAAAAATACTTAGAATTTTGAATGTTTTTTTTTGGCTACTTCGACCTTCGACTACGACTTAGAATCGAACGATTCAAACTAAAAATCGTTCGACTATTCGACCATTCGATAGTCGAAGTACTGGCTCTTTAAAAAAAACTCTGACCAACTACTTCACCACCTAAAACCTACCGAGCAGATCCGAGAAGGTCCCCATAGGCTAACAAATTTCTGATCGAAGGAAAATCATTCGATCGATGGATTTTTCCTACGATCGTTCAAACAAATGAATAGCGGTAAATCCTTTGACTTCGATATTCGAAGTCGAAGGACTTTACTTCGACGGTCGAATATCGAGGGTTAATTAACCCTCGATATTCGACCATTAATAAATGTGCCCCTAAGTATACTAGAAAACCATGGTGTAACGGAAGATTACTCCAACTGCTTCGGCATGCACCGAAATTCCGATCTGCTTCCGAAGATTACCGAAGAAAAGAAGATGGCTGCCGTGAACTTCCGAGGACAGAATCTGCACTGAGGGGTAAGTAAAAAAGTTAGGGGCATTTTCCCCGGATACCAGGTAGGCTGGGGGGAGGAGGGAGGGTGGTCTAGGTAGGGGTTGGGGGGTTTAAGGTTTGGGTTGAATTCTCCTTTAAGATGATCTGCACTTAATTAAAGGGTGCAGGGATTTTTTTAATTATATGATTTGTAGTTACTAGCCATTCCATATGACAATAGCATACGACACTTCATTACACAAAGATCATCTTGTGACATCTCCTATTACTCGTGATACTCTATTTCCATAAAACATAGTGGCTTAGGGTTATCAGTTTTCTTATCTCAAAAGCACATATTGCGTTTGTGGATTATAGCTATATTTCCAGGGAAAAGGAGTGGTGGTAAAATGTTGCAGTGAGTAAGCGGAAATGACTGGCCAAAAATTTGCATTTTAACAGGAAAACTATAAAAGAAACTATCAAAACACAGTACACTGCAAATAGACACAATAAGCTTTTGTTTGGAAATATAGATTCCTACAAAGAAGCTGAAGTTCAAACCAAAGTGAATAATTCATTTCAAATCCATACTACGAGAGACAAAGCTGTATCTAATCTAGGTCCCCATTAAGGTCTACCCAGATCTTGTAACCCCTGCAGTCAATTGCAGAATGGTAAATGCTACCTCTTTATCGGTTGAAAGCGGCTACCTTTTTTTTGCACCTTTTATTATTTTATGTTCTTAGTTCGAGATAGGATCCCTCCTACTTATAAATACAGCTAGAATTTCAGATATAATGCAGGTCAGACACAGACATACGAATAAAAGAAAATCCCACTTTTCAAACAGAAAATGAACCTTAAAAATGTTTAGTCTGATCCTAGCAGCCATTGTCTTTACCCACTGGCCTCTTTGTGGGACAAATCTGAAATAAAAAAATGAAGGCTTGTGTGGCTTAATGAACAAGGGGCATGGCATGACCAAGGCTGTAAGTGTTCCATTAAATTACATTACAGGTAGGGTTGCCACCTTTCTGAATAATTTACACTGGACGATTGAGGTTGGCAAAAAAGGGGGCAGCCTGTACAAAGTATTATATATATATATATATATATATATATATATATATATATATATATATGAGATACACAAACCATATTTCTAATGTAACCTGGGTGGCAATCCAAAATATAATAAAATTCAACATCAGGTGACGGCAGCAGGGTAACTAGAGGGGGGCGGGCCCTGACGCGTTACGTGCAGCCGGGCCCCGCCCCCTCCGTACACCCGGAAACTGCCGCATTTACAGCCACATTTACCTAAAAACACAGTGGTGTGCGAGCTGCCGGGGGGCCCTGAGGGGGTGCGGGCCCTGGCCCAATCGCACCCCCTGCTCCCCCGGTAGTTACGCCACTCCAATGGAATTTAACAACACGGCAAGTTAAGTAGTATAGGGTTAATAAATCCTACTTTTCGGTTCCTAACCGGAACCTTTGTCAGGGCGTTTCACTACTGCTTAACTTCTTGCCATGATGTTAAATTCCAATGATGTTGAATATATATATATATATATATATATATATATATATATATATATGATTTGGCCCGACCCCCGAATCCAAATTTGGGGAAAACATTATTAACTTCCTTGTTTTGTGACAAAACACGCACTTTTCCTACCCGCCCCTAATTTGCATATGAGGATTCGGTTTGGCAGGGCAGAAGGATTCGGCCGAATCCGAATTCTGCTGAAAAAGGCCGCGTCCTGGGCGAATCCAGAACCTGTATATAATCTGTAACCTTGTTATGAACTAAAGGGTACTAGATCCAAACAAGTCCTATAGCTGCAACACTGTCCATTTCCGTAATGCTGTTTACCTACATGGCTACGTGTCAGTTGGCATGAATATTGGTTTCCATAGAGGGAGTCTAACTGGATTTCAACAAAGCTTAATACCCAATTATAGCTGGCACATTGCATTCAATTCAGTCATGCTACTTGTGTAGCGGGAATTCATTAGTAGGACTTGTATTGTTTTACCTTTAGTAAGCAGTAGTCATTGGCAAAAGGTACAAAAAAGCCTGGCGAACAAAAGATATCAAACAATCAGGTTCCGTATGACTAACTGGAACTGCAATATTTGTCTATATAAAACACATAAAACATATTCACCGACACTGCTGGGATATTTTCCTGATGATTCTAATCCTTTACACCAGGAAGTCACCCTGAAGATCTGACCTTATTAATATTCTCCTGCTTTAGATCTGTGTATGCCTTAAGCACACCCGGATGGCAAAAATGAAAAATTTCTTTGCATTATTACGCCAGTTATTGTTTGCAGAGTCAACAACCTGACTTCACTGTATTGCACCTGTTTATCTTCTTTCTACCTTGCACTTATTCCTGATACGTCTGATAAGCTTTAGTAGGGGCTGGAGAACCCGCGAGTATCCTGAAACCAGGCAGATTTGTTCAGCCACTTTATAAAAATATGTTTAATAATATTTTCCCTTTGCAATCATATGGGTAATGGCACATAAAGCGATCTGGAGTGTACGGTCACCCTGGCATTTTGTAACCTGGTAATAGAGTGGAGACAAAATGCTCCAAATTCAATAAACGTTGAATTGGAAGTGTCCAGTGCAGTTTTTATGAAGGTCACTGGTGCTTGAGAACATTTAACACTGCTTTTTATTTTTTTTATTTTTTTAGATATAATTGCATGCATGAAACTGCAACAGTTCAAAATAAATGGAAGGGTAACCTACAAAGCAGTCTAACCCTTCAAAATTAATTGGGATTGTTGGGCCACCATACACATACCAATGTCATATAAAACTTTATTTCATACAAGTTTATTTGCACTGGAATAGTCAGGGCACACAGAAAGATTTGGGGAGATTAGTCGCCCGGTGACAAATCTCCTCTTCCTCATGGCAACTAATCTCCCCGAACTGCCTCCTCTGCCTTCCCATCAACTAAAATGTAAATCGCCGGCGGGATGGCACTCGGAGCGATTCGTTTTCTGAAGTCGCTCGAGGTTTCCTCGTATGGCAACATCGGAAATCAAATCGCTCCGAGTGCCATCCCGCCAGCAATTTACATTTTAGCCGTGGGAAGGCAGAGGATTTATAACAGAAATGATATAAATGGAAGTGGAGAATCCAGTAGACGTTCCTGCACTTTGATCTACTTACAATTAAAACTTTCAAAGGGTTAGCATATTTTTCTGGTACTTTGGGAAGTTTTTAATAGATTTGCATATTTATCAAACCTGCTTTCTGGGTCAATTTGTATTGAGTGATTCTGTCCTGTTTTGCCCGAAAATTCGCAAACATGCCAAATTCATTATAGCCAAATGTTGTTATTTCTCACTCCAATGTCAATGTTTTTTTTTTCTCAGATAAGGTTTTGTTGTAAAATGTAGAATCTTGCTGCAAATTTTACTGCCAGCTTTGCGAGTAAACCTTTGAGATCTGTAATCCTTCAAACAGGTCGCTAACATTTGCATTGGTCTTTGCGAACATTTTTTGTGCTGATGATTATATTACATTCCCCCGTTTATGACAAAAGACTGTGCGAATATGTTGGATTCAATAGATATAGCAGAAATGACTTGCCACCTTTACACAACTGTTAGAATTGTATCTATCTAACAAAAATCCAGTCCAATTTAGGCTCAGCAATGGAAGGATTTATTTCCAGCTATGCAAGACAGTGGGGGTTGTCGGATTTATGCTCCTATAGTCCTCCAGGGATATACCTAACCCATATGTATATAATTTTAATCTAAAATCCTGATATCCACAGGGGTCACTTATAAAGTTCGCGCATCGCGTATTTTTCACAAATGGTTGCATTGCCCAGGTTTTTTCCTGACCACCAATATATTGCACTGCTCTGCCCGTTTTTCCGTTTGTTTGCGAAATCGCATTGTGAATACATTTTTGCAAATGGCTGGCAAACAAGACAGGTTGTTGCATGAGTGCGCCCACTGTGCGAGGTTGTTGTGCGCGAAAATATCGTTGACAGTAACTTCAGTTCACAAGTTGCGAAGCTGTTTTGCGAATATTTTCTCCGCCACCAAAGTTGTGGCGTAATTCAAACACAGAGGGGCCGATTCACTAAGGGTCGAATATCGAGGGTTAATTAACCCTCGATATTCGACTAGGAATTAAAATCCTTCGACTTCGGATATCGAAGTCGAAGGATTTAGCGCAGATAGTTCGATCGAACGATCGAAGGATAATTCCTTCGATCGAACGATTAAATCCTTCGAATCGAAAGATTCGAAGGATTTAAATCCAACGATCGAAGGAATATCCTTCGATCAAAAAAAGTTAGCCAAGCCTATGGGGACCTTCCCCATAGGCTAACATTGACTTCGGTAGCTTTTAGATGGCGAACTAGGGGGTCGAAGTTTTTTTTAAAGAGACAGTACTTTGACTATCGAATGGTTGAATAGTCGAACGATTTTTACTTCGAATCCTTCGATTCGTAGTCGAAGGTCGAAGTAGCCCATTCGATGGTCGAAGTAGCCCAAAAAAAACTTCGAATCCTTCACTCGAAGTTAGTGAATCGGCCCCAGAGTGTGCACATAAATATTTGCAATTTGCATTTTTTGACATATTTAATAAGCTCATACAGACATTGTAAAAAAAAAAAACAAAAAAAAAAACATCGCAATTCTCTTTGTAAATGATTTTCATTTTTATAAATGTAAGCATGTGCAGGGCAATTATATTCACTGTGCGAACCAATTTGCCCTGAGCAAAGTTTATAAATGAGCCCCAGTGAATGTAACAGACCTGACAAAGTTCTTAGATGCTGCTAGAGAGTACAAAGTATTAAAATATTACTACTAATGGAGAAAAACAGCAACATTCATAGATTTACCTTGATACATGGCACACGGCTCCAGTCTCAGCACAGAGCACTGAATCCAAGTGAGTCAAACAAGCATAGCACTGTTAATTGGCTGCCTTCCAAAGCTGGAAAAGCCCACATTGATTCGCAGAGGGATCTGAAAAACACAAAACACAAACACTGTGTTAAAGCAACCGTGAAAAAATATAAAGAGAAAAAAAAAAAATATCTTAATTTTAACGTATAGTTAAGACACACGGCAAAATGCTTTACCAGTTCGGGTTGTCACAACAAACAAAGATGGTCGAATCGCTGTGCTTTAATCCATTCCAGGGTGTATCGAACTGAATCAAACGACTTGCAGCAATGGGCAATGGATTATGGCTTCACCCGCAGCAAACGATTTGATGAGGGGTTTCACATTACAGTTCAGATATGTTACTCGTTTCACAAATCCCCGATTACTAAAGGCTTCACTGAAAAGGAAAAGGATATTGAAACCGTACTTTTACATCACAGTGAAGATATGAGCAGTGTGTATATGCATCGTGCATCACAAGCGCTTGCGAAAAACAGGAAACTAGAGGGCTTTGCGGTTCCGTTTTTTTTCCCTCTTACAAAGTGGAACTCAAAAGCAAGTTTTAAAGTCTCTTCTAATTATAGCTGAAACTGGCCATGCATGGCTTCTTGCACAGTGACTTTCAATTTAGGAGTCAAACCTATTTGCCCAGGAGGAATACCCCACACTGCACTGGGCACCTTTTCATTGTTCTGATCCCTCTTGCTAAAATGATCAAACAGCCGGGTGTGTAACAAAGCTGTGGCTCAAGTACAGTATGATGCAAACCTTTGTAAAACCTCCAATCTCATGTAATAGAGAGTTAAACATTTGCACAAATAATTCCACCGCATAGCTGAGGGATGCTCAATCACCCAAATACCCAACAACGTTGTTTGCATGATACCAATCATTGCCAGGATATTTTTAATTTGATAAATGTTCTGACCTGGGCATGTCAATAAAACGACATTTCAAGATCTGCTGTTCTTTACTTTGCCAGAGTTAATTTGTTCTCGAACACCTGCAAGGATGAAAACATTTCCCAAGAACAAGCCCTCGCTGGCACTTGGCATCCTGAATCGCACACCGGAGCGGATACAATAAGTCCGAAACAATTCCCATTTCATTTCCTTTTCTTCTGTATGATGTTCCAAAAATGTGAAATGCTGATATTTAAATATCAGTATCCTAGAACAGCTGGACAAACAGATTGCTAAAGCTGGCCACATGCAGGCCAAAATTAGCCACCAGAGTGTATGCAATTAAAACAATTGCCTGGCTGACTGATCACCTGATGGGAGTGCCATAAATCGAGGGCAGGTCTGCATAGGGACTATGCCCTATAGTGATGGGCGAATTTATTCATCAGGCGCGAATTTGCGCGATTCGCCACCTGTGAAAAAATTTGCGAAACGGACGCTGGCGTCGAAAAAACGTCCGCCAGCGTCAAAAACGGATGCCGGCGCTGTTTTGCGAATTTTTCGCCATTTCGCAGGAAATTCGTGAATAATACGGCAAAGAGAAATGGCGCAAATTCGTCCAACACTAATGCCCTATGATGTGATAGTGATGTCACACAAGGGGTGGGGCAGGCACGCGTCTATAAGATCGGAAGTTGGCAGCGACCTGCAACAAGTGCACAGAGGTCGGCCGGAACCCACCAGACCCACGGATATCGGGCAGGCCCGCACATCACTACTGCTTATATTCTCTAAAAAATCTGACTCCTAAACATTGTTACAAAAACCAGCTGAGGTATCCAAAAGTTCCAGGGAGCTAGAACTTCTGCTAGATGTATACCAAAGGACTGGGAATCAAGAGCTTTCTGTTAGATGTATTCAAAAATACCAGGGGTCTAGAACTCATGCTAAGTCAATACCAAAACACCAGTAATCTAGACCTTCTGTTACATGTATCCCAAAGTACCAGGGAGCTAGAACTTCTGCTAGATGTATACCAAAGGACTGGGAATCAAGAGCTTTCTGTTAGATGTATTCAAAAATACCAGTGGCCTAGAACTCCTGCGAAGTATATACCAAAGACCAGTGATCTAGAGCTTCCGCTACATGTATCCCAAAGTACCAGGGAGCTAGCAGGTCTGCTAGATGTATACCAAAGGAATGGGAATCAAGAGCTTTCTGTTAGATGTATTCCAAAATAACAGTGGTCTAGAACTCCCGCGAAGTATATACCAAACACCAGTAATCTAGAGCTTCAGTTACATGTATCCCAAAGTATCAGGGAGCTAGAATGTCTGCTATATGTATACCAAAGGACTGGGAATCAAGAGCTTTCTGTTAGATGTATTCAAAAATACCAGTGGTCTAGAACTCCTGCTAAGTCTATACCAAAACACCAGTAATCTAGAGCTTCTGTTACATGTATCCCAAAGTACCAGGGATATAGAATGTCTGCTAGATGTATACCAAAGGACTGGGAATCAAGAGCTTTCTGTTAGATGTATTCAAAAACGTGAGATACAGCTTTTATCGGCATTATCCTTTCCTCCTGGAACACAGACAATTAATTTGAGCTGTGACTAACAGATACTGAACTACAACACAGATGGGTGGAGGGGACAAGAGGACAGATCAGAATCATTCATCTTAAAAGGAAGATTAGGTTTTTCTAAGCGACTAGGAAAGAGTAATGGCCTGAAAAGTACACTTCAAAAGACCGCTAGAATTTTAGTAGGTTATGATCAACATAAGTCCTCCGACCACAGATACTGTATCTACCCTGGGATGCAGAGTATTGCAATTCAGCAAGGGGGCAGTATTTTTTTTCTCCATTCCCCCATGGTCACTAAATATAATGTAATAACCAACTCTCTTTTACTAAACACCATATTTATCAAATATATCCCCAACGCAACAGCTCTCTCTATTATGTAAGGGTTAGTGCTCAGCAATACAAAGTTGCCATCAAATAAAGCACAGAGCCATTATACTTGTTGTGCTTCTCAATGCAGCCTTTCACTAACCATACGAGCTGCCAGTTTGTCACCTTATACTAGACAAATGCAATAATGGTGCTTTATAATCCTCTTCCCAAAGGAACCCTCTAGTGAAGCGCTTTCCCAACAGCCCTAATGGATCCATTGCATTGAGTAAGCACAATAGGGCATTGTTGCAGCCCTTCCAAAAGGCAACTAAGAATACAGTCTGTGAATAGTGGCTTCACGTTCCTTTCTCTTTTCCTCCAGGTATTATTGGATACAACTCAACTGTTGTGTAATTAATGATCGGTAAGATAATGGCCAAATTAGCAGGCTATGGTTCTGCAAGTAAAGGTAGGTGCTAATTATAATGTATTACAAGTAGCCCATAGGCACTACCAAACTTGATGCTTCAGCTATGAACCATTGCCTGGACTTAAGATCCAAAAGACTGGAGACAATAAACATTTTTTTTCAAAATGAATCAGTTAATAGTGCTGCTCCAGCAGACTTCTGCACTGAAATCCATTTCTCAAAAGAGCAAAATGTTTTTTTTTATATTCAATTTTGAATTCTGACATGGGGCTAGACATTTTGTCAATTTCCCAGCTGCCCCTGGTCATGTGACTTGTGCCTGCACTTTAGAAGAGAAATGCTTTTTGGCAGGCTGCTGTTTTTCCTTCTCAATGTAGCTGAATGTGTCTCAGTGAGACATGGGTTTTTACTATTGAGTGTTGTTCTTAGATCTACCAGGCAGTTGTTATCTTGTGTTAGGGAGCTGTTATCTGGTTATCTTTCCATTGTTCTTTTGTTTGGCTGCTGGGGGGGAAAGGGAGGGGGTGATATCACTCCAACTTGCAGTACAGCAGTAAAGAGTGGTTGAAGTTTATCAGAGCATAAGTCACATGACTTGGGGCAGCTGGGAAATTGACAAAATATCTAGCCCCATGTCAGATTTCAAAATTGAATATAAAAAAAATTGTTTGCTCTTTTGAGAAATGGATTTCAGTGCAGAATTCTGCTGGAGCAGCACTATTAACTCATTCATTTTGAAAATGTTTTTTTTTCCCCCCATCACAGTATCCCTTTAAGCTTATTCAGAGTACATTAATCAGTCATTGCTGTATCATAAATCATACATTTGTTTCTAAAATCTTTATGTCTCATTCATACCCTTTAGTTGCAAGTAGGGTCCTCTACTCCCATTGTATGGTAAACCCTTGTTTGTTATTCACCATTTGTTCCCTGTTCATTATAAACTAATTATAACGGTAAAGCACTGCGTAACTTGTCGGCTCTATATAACTAAATGATGATGATGATGTTAACCGGGAGGTTCTCAAATGGGGCAGCAGCCCTAATGGTCATAAGAAGTAGAATGGTTGGCATCCAGCATGAGGTCCAGATGGGTGTTATTTGTTCTTCTATAAATGACTGGAAACCCAGCCAGAGCGAGGTTTGGGGTAAACACATATTTGCTCTTCTAGTTATGACTGGAATTGTAGCAGGGTGACTGAGCGCTACCGTTCTGTACAAGGAGAGCCTCTATCCCCTACGCAAGGGTCATGATTTTCAGAGAGTCACTATTTCTGCACAGCCTAATTGTGTTGCACTGAAAATGTTAAAGGACAATGCAGTTAAGCTGCTAAAGACCTATCATTTCCAATCCTACCACCAACCATGGTGGCCCATGGCAGATTAAAGGGGAAGTAAAGTCTAAAATAGAATAAGGCTAGAAATGCTGTATTTTGTATACTAAACATAAACATGAACTTACTGCACCACAAGCCTAATCAAACAAATGATTTATGCTTTCAAAGTTGGCCACAGGGGGTCACCATCTTGTAACTTTGTTATACATCTTTGCAAGACCAAGACTGTGCACATGCTCAGTGTGGTCTGGGCTGCTTAGGGATCGTCATAAATGATCAAAACAGCACAAGTCAAATAATATCTGCCAGAAGCCGATACAGCAAAGACTGATTAATAATCAGAATATGCAGACTGCACTGGGTCCTGTGTTGTCAAGTATTCTAATGTGGAATCTATATGACATAATAGTACAGGACACTGCACTAAAAACCCAGATGTGTTTACCCTTGATATCAATTAAGTAGCATATGGCTGTACGTGTATAAAGATAAATATGTTTGTGCAACTTATTAGAGCTTAATGAAAGACTTAGCCTAAGCTACGTGGGACTGGGTAAAGTGGCAGCTGTTTAAATAAGAATCTACTCTCCAGGCCCAAATGGCTCAGTGATGCCAGTATGGAACCGCAGCTTGAACAGGGGACACTGGAACATAGGGTAACACTGCATTTAATATTAAGACACCCCATGTGCCATGTGTCTAATCCAGTGAACCCCAACCAGTACCTCGTGAGTAACATGTTGCTCTCCAACCCCTTGGATGTTGCTCCCAGTGGCCTCAAAGCAGGAGCTCATTTTTGATGGCAAATCACAGCACTTATTTGGCACCCCAAGAACCTTTTTCATGCTAGTGTTGCTCCTCAACTCATTTTACTTCTGAATGTTGCTCACGGGTTCAAAAGGTTGGGGGTCCCTGGTCTAATCCAACATACCAAGGGGACATTTGCTATCACAGTAACACATTTAGATGAACCCTTTAATTAACTTTTCTTCTTACTTAGGTTGCACTGCTTTCACACAAGAGCTTGTGATGTAAATCCCTTATTATGTCTCATTTTCTGTTAGACAGTGAGAACCTGAAAGATAGGTATACAAGTAGAACAAGAAATAATCATACATGCAGCCACAAAAAGTGGTAATAAGCGGTGATTTCTTTTCAAACTAATAACAGGCCAGAGTGCTTTTCTGAAAAACACCAGCAGAGACTATGGTCCATGGTCCAAGAGTTTGAATAGTCAACCCAGGGTGTAAGTAAAAGACTGTGAGTGCAAAGACGAAATTCCAACTATCTTCTGTACAGTAGTTTTCTTGGCTTTTAAAAGGGTGTTAATAAGACTGAACCCCTTTTCCACCACCCTTTAAAGTTCATTTGTTTTTTCTCTTTTCCATAGCCCACCAGTCAATTACTTTAACTTGCCATCACATGGGTGTCTAAAACTGGCAACAAACTGGCCAACACATAGCTGGATCATACTCAAAGCTCCCTATGCTCCAGCCTATGGTCCTAACAATCTAAGTGGCCCTCAAAGGCATTTGGAATCCCAGTCATAGCAGAAGTACTGCCACTAGAGTTCCAAAAAGACCAGACTCACAAAGCCAATCTGTGGATTCTGAAACGCCAGAGAGGCTACTGTAAGATGCCATAGTTACTATTTATTAGGCTACAATTTTTTCGAGCGTTTGGGCCTCTGTGTACTTGAAACGTCAGGGCCTATTTTGACGCCCAGTTTTGACCGGATTAAACTGAAAATGTACAATATCAATGACATTGACAATGAAAAGAGAGGGAGTGGATATCACTATTCTGCCTAGCACCACAGCTGGCCATAGACACAGAGATATTAGTCCTTGTACGAGGAACGTTCAGATAGCGATTGTTTGTTTCAATGCAACAATGTAAAACGAACCAGTCAGATTTCAATTGTAGGATTAAAATGGGAAAAATAACAAATCAAACTATTTTTGGCCATTTAATGACAGTGGAGACAGACACCCATGGATATCGTCAGATAGGCAATACATGAGAAGATATTATCATTACTTAACAAAAAATTTCTAACCTTAAACAGGCTTTTGCCCAGGGCCAGATTTACATAGTGGGCGCCCCTAAGGCCACTGCCGTTTGTCGACCCTGTCCCCTCCCCTTTATTCGTGCAGATTTTCATCTTCTGGTCTGGAGCAATGGGGATTGGTGCACAGAAATGTAAAAAATTACTACATCTCCAGCGCATCCCCAGTGTTTTTGAACCAATGTGGGTGTGGTTGGGCAGCATGTCGCCCCCCTAAAATCCTGCAGCCCAAGGCCAGGGCCTAGGTGGCCTTTGCACAAATCAGGGCCTGATTTTGCCATGGTATGATAATTGCTGGGATGATTAATCGATTTACGAGTCCACAGACGGTCCGAAAATCATACAAAACTTAATACGACTATATCTGTGCATCAATGGCTAGCTTTAGTCCTGGTCTACATCTAGCCACACCTTTTAGAATGTAAGCTCTTTTGGGTAGGGCCCTCTGTACTTCTTGGTTGTTTTTGTAGGTCTATGTATACACTCATTAACTGTACAACGCTGTGGAATGTCTGCGGGTTTTTTTTACATTAATAATAATCATAATAATGTCTGGCCAGTTTGGTACTTTCCATGCAGTTAGTGGGTTATTGGTGTTGTTGTAGGTTTCTGTTTATGTATACACTCATTAGCTGTACAACACTATGGAATATGTCTGCATTTTTTTTTTTACATGGTAATAATAATAGTAATAATGTTTATAATCCAAACATGCAACATCAAAATGAGCAGATGTCTGGCCAGTTTGGTGGTTTCCATGCAGTTAGTGGGGAATTACCAGTTTTGATCCCTTATCTGAACATTCCAGACATAATATAACCTTCTTATTTCTAGTCTTATCATCCATTTAAGAATACTCTATCCACAAAGGTTCTGCCTGGTCGCAGTTAGCACAACCCTATAAAAACAAGGCAAACTAACCAATGACAGTTATCAAGATATGTTGATCAGTCTACCTTCTGCCATTCCTTAGGGCTATAGTATACCTCTCAACTGTCCCATTTTTCGCCGGGACAGTCCCGATTTTGACAGCTCAACTCGCAGTCCCAGTTGTTGAAATGTCCTGACTTTCTCTTTGATCTCCTACACTGAACAGCCAGAAAAAGATACAAGGTTTCTAACTTAATTGGCTTTTGGCAAAGAGTCCAGAATAGCTACTTAGATAATTTTGTAACAATTTAAGATAAGCAAAGAAGCAATTGTAACAATTTAAGATAAGTGGGTCTCTTTAAAGGGCAATTCACCTTCATTAGCAAACTGTAACAACACATAAAAACCACAGAAATGTGTTCAAACTTTCATAACCTGCCAAATTTTGTAAAATGGACATGGTAATTAGGGGGGTAGCCACAGAAATGGGCGTGGTCATAACATTTTTCCGCTCTCGACGCGCAAATCTTTTTGTCCCTCTCTCTATTTCCAAAGTTTTGGGAGATGTGGTTTAGCAGCCGTTTGCCCCAACAAGCAGCTTGTGAAGTATGCTGAGCATATCATTGCTGATCGTGGAACAGCCCTATGAGTAAGATTATGGGGAAATTAAACAATTAAACCACGGCATAAATCATCTAAAAAATGAATAAACAGCTCCGCAGGGAAGCCAAAGGTCTGCTGATACATGTTAATGAAAGGACGGTGTTGGGAAAATTGGCAGTTGTGTAGAAGATGAGTTTATAATTGCAGATCAGGACTCTTTGTTCTGATACTACACACAGGACGGGACTTGTATTTGTTTATGTGAATTTTGTTCACACCCTCATTACACCCCGCTTAATGTTTTTAAAAATTAGTGGTGAGCACAACTTTCCCTTGTTTGTTATAGTTTATACAGGAGCAGTGACCAGCTCCATGTTGTAGCTCCCACCCTTCCCAGCTATAGTCAGGTGATCCCACTGGTGTCTAATAAAAGGGCAGCCAAGTTTGAGAGTTTTACTTTGAAAGCAGCAAGTAAGTTGCAGGTAAAACCAAGTCCCTTTGTAAAATGTATAATGAAGCAATAGAATTCTTAATGAATCAGATGAAAATTAAGCATAGGACTGGCCAGATATGGGATGACTTTGACGTAGTTGTTCAGCTTAAATATATTGCAATATATGGACAAACAATCCCTGTTTTGTTTAAAGGGTAAGGCATATATTAATTATGGTTTGAGTACAGAGGACCGTTTGTATTTGTCTGTATGAACCTCATTGCACCTTCACTTAATATTTTTAAAAATTAGTGATGAGCACAACTTTCCCTTGTTTGTTATAATTACTACAAGAAGCCTGATGCCTAATGAAGCACCACTGCACTGTTCTAAAGGAAGAGAACCCCTAAACCTTATTAACGTTAAAACCTTATAAAACTAGGATAGGCCATGCCCAATGCTGAGACAGATTGGAAGTTTCTTCCCACAGGAGGGATCTTACTCTGTATAGGGTGAGTCAGCCTGAGAAGCCGTTTCCAATCTGTGCAGGATACAACAAGCAGAACAGCAATTTTGTTGGCAGAATATGACAGAATAATCAAGGTATTTTTTTCTTTAAAATGAGCATGTTTTTACAAGTGGGACAGATGATCGCGTGTGGTTGTTTTCAACAGGAGCAGATAAATGCCTGTGTGCGTCTGTGTATATGTATATATACATTAATTATATAAAATATCTCAGTGCCTAGTTGTAGTTCATCCTGACGACGGTTCAAAGAGAACAGAAACGCGTTGATGTGGGGGATTAAGTGAAATTCCAATAAAACCACTTATTATTATGTCTGTGAATGCCTTTAATACTTATAACTAGATAAAAATTTCTGGGTGCCTAGCTGAAGTTCAATATAATAAACTAAAGCAGAGCTGGGCCAACCCGACCAGGCGCCCTAGGCAACCTGGCCGGCCACGGCACCGGCTGAGTGCGCGCTCTACAGCGCATGCGCGAAGCTGTGTCCCAGCACGCATGCGCAGAAACACATTGACAAGATGAATAGAAGCGGCAGTCGGGTAGAGACAGGACTGGACATGGGGTAGGCGACTGAGCAGGTGCGTGCCTGGCGCCCCTCCAGCTTTGCGCCCTAGGCACATGCCTACTCCGTCTACCCCTAGTTCCGGCCCTGAACTAAAGAATAAAAACCAGCACTCATGGGGTTTGAAAGAAAATGCAATAAAAAATGCTATTGAAGGGATTGACTTTTCCGTCTATATCACACACCTTTATCAACATACACAGGTATGGGATTCATTATCCAGAAAACTCCAAATTACTGGAAGGTCGTCTCCCATTGACTCGAATGATTTTCACATTTTTAAAAATTATTCACTAAATTTACCAAGTTGAGAGGCATTCATGGCTTCTGACAGAGACAGACACTAGGGGGGCTCACAGATGTACAGGTATTGGACCCTTTATCCAGAATCAATGGTACCTTGGGCTTTCCGGATAAAGGATCTTTCCATTATTTGGATCTTCATCCCTTAAGGGCAGGAACACACGCTCAGATTCGGGGAGATTAGTCGCCCAGTGCAAATCTCCCCATACTGCCTTCCCCTGCCCCGAAGAAGAGGAGATTTGTCGCAATGCGATTAATCTCCCCGAATCTGAGCGTGTCTCTGCCCTTAAGGTCCCCATAGACGCAAAGATTTCTCTTGCTGAACGACCGATTTTGGCGAAGTCCGACCAATCCTTCTAAATTATGGTGCGGTTAGTGCAATTGAACATCTTACGATTTTTCTTCCGACATCTGTCAGGAAATTGACCGGCCAGGTTAAAAAATTCTTTGTTGGTCCCAGTGCAATGTATCTATGTATTTTTGCAGGGCCAAGCAGGCAGCTCCCCTTTGTTTTCCTGCCAAATTGGTCTTTTTAGTTGATGGACAATTCGTACGATCGTTCTGAGAAGATCATGGGCTCACGATCAGGATCTGATCTTTTAAAAATCTCAACATCTATGGCCAGTTTAGTCGACAAGAAAATCATGTAAACATTAAAGAAATGGTTGAAGTTTTAAAGAGACAGTACATCAAGAAAAATCAAATCGAAGTATGCCTATTCCCTAGTCGAAGTACACAAAAAATAGCTCGAAATTCAAAGTTTTTCTCACGATGAGGATCGGATCTTTTAAAAATCTCAATATCTATGGCCAGCTTAAGTCGACAAGAAAATCATGTAAACATTAAATAAACCCAATAGGCTGGTATTGCTTCCAATAAGGAATAATTATATCTTCGATTGGATCAAGTACAAGATACAGTTTTATTATTACAGAGAAAAAGAAAATGGCCTTTCTGTAATTTGGAGCTTTCAGGATAACAGATCCTATGCCTGTATAATAAAGGGGTTGCACCAGGTAGACATTTATCAGGTTAGTGGTTGAATGTTGCAGTTTAATAAAGCAGTTTGTACACAGGGCTGCTGCATCCAGGTACAGTTTGTACAATCCATATTCACTATCCACTGAACTCCATATAAATGTCATAAGGCTACAGCAAGGAAAAAAAACGTTATTTTCAGAAAGCACACTAATCTTTACACTAATTATTAGCAAATAGCTATTTAATAGACTGAGTCATCTAGATAATAAAGTGCAGTAAAATACTGGTTGAACTGGTTGATCAAACGGCAGCTTTCTCATATCCCAAGCAGTCCGCCGAAATGGTTTTTGCACGGTTTACAAAAGTCTAGGGCCAAAACGATCACCTTGCCACATCAAAATTGCAGCCTGTACCTATTAAGATCTGAACAGTAGAGATCTGTCCAACACCATTAAATGGTCTAGTTGGCGAGATGTGATGCCAGTATGTTACATGCCCTGTGCCCATTAGTGAGTCTAATATATAAATGTGTCAGTGAATGAACTGATAATATAAAAAATTATTATTAACTGATATTACAGGTCCTTCTTAAAAAAGATAAAAAAAATAAATAAAGATATACACTGAAAAATATAAAATAAATGACTGTACAAATACTATTTCTTATGGGCAGAGACACACAGGGAGATAAGTCACCTGACAACAAATAGCCTCTTCTTCGGGCGACTACTCTCCACGAATTGCCTTCCGGACAGCTAGAATGTAAATCGCTGGCGGAATGGCACTGGGAGTGCTTCGTTTTCCGAAGTCGCCCGAAGTTTCCTCGTAAGGCAACTTCCGGCAACTTTGGAAAATAAAGTGCTCCGACTGCCATCCCGCCAGCGATTTAGATTCTAGTCGGCGGGGAGGCAGTTCGGGGAGATTAGTTGTCCGAAGAAGAGACGATTTGTCGCCTGGCGACTAAATCTCCCCAAATCGTCTCGTCCATCTCTGCCCTAATAGAGGTATGGGATCCATTATCCAGAAACCCGTTATCCAGAAATGCTACAAATTACTGGAAGGCCATCTCTCATTAACGCAATTTTAATCAAATAATTCTATTTTTCTAAAATGATTACCTTTATCTCTATAAAAATAAAACAGTACAGTAGCATGCACTTGATCCAAACTAAGATATACTCAATCGCTAAACAATCCAATTGCTTTAATGACTTTTAAGGTATTACAGAAAGATCCCTTAAGGTGCCCATACACGGAGAGATCCGCTTGTTTGGCAATGTCGCCAAACGAGTGGATCTCTCCTACATATGCCCACCTTGAGAGGATATGACCCTAGGGCCCAACGATCGGATCCTAAGGATGCCTAATGGGCGGTCGGATCGTGGGACTGGATCAACAAACAGATGCGGCCACGATCCAACGGGATTTTTAGTCCCGCACGATCGACATCTGGCCGACTTTTGGCCAGATATCGATCGGGGAAGCCCGTCGGAGGGCCCCATACACGTGCCAATAAGCTGCCGAATCGGTCTGTCTGCAGCTTTTATTGGCCTGTGTATGGCCACCTTTAGGCAGAAAATCCCAGGTCCAGAGCATTCTGGAAACAGATTGCATAACTCATGTAAACCATTTATTAGTGTTTTGTTTTGGCACCAACAAAAAGGATGCAAAATTCAAAGCAGAAAATAGAGTTGACCAAATTAGCTGCTGAAAGAAAATTAGCATTAAAAATTTGTATTGACATTATTTTTTTACAGTTCCAGACCAAAAACCAGATGAAACCAAATTACGGGAACAATAAATGCGCAGGAAGTTAAAGCTAACACAGGCACCTACAGAGACAGAACCCTGAACCCTAAGTGTCAGGCCACACTGGGCGTTTTGGGGAGATTTGGTCACCTGGCCACTAATCGCCTCGTTTTTGCGGCGACCAATCTCCCCAAACGCCTTCCCTGACTCTGCGCCGGCTAAAATGAAAAAACACTGGCGCTAATCACACGCCGCCATTTGTTTTCTGAAGTCGCCCGAACTTTCCTTGTGAGGCGACCAAATCTCCCCAAAACGCTCATTGTGGACTTACCCTTAATCATTGGTACAAACAAACAACCAACAGCTTCAACTCAGTATAGTTTTGAATGACTGCAATAAAGTGAATTACATGATTAGCATGTAGTTATCCATGTAGTGGATGCTATATGTTCTATGTGAACAATTATTTATTATTATTTAGTGCCTTTATAGTAGATTATTTGCAAATAATAAACTAAAACACATATATGATATTATACGTGCAGACATCCTGACAAACATTATATAGTGCCACTTTTTTAAACACTCAAAGTCACATTTATTTATTTATTCTGCAACTTAAGAAAATCACAAAATTTTTAAAAAATTACTTATTCAGCAACTAAAACCTGGTAAGCTTCTATATAACACAGTGGGAGGTATATTTTCAAAATTCAAGCAATTTTTTTTTTTTTTTGTAAAATAACGATGCAATCAACTCTTCCAATTCAAGTATTTATTTTAGCAATTGAGAAAAAATCAGGTTCAATTTAAAAAAAAAAAACATTTTCCCTTTTCAAAATAATTAACTTTTCTCAGTTATCTTGAGAAAATCCATTTCCAATGTTTTCGAATTCCAGTTTTTAAACCTAGCAATGAAAAAAATCTCAAAGATTTGAATGAAATCAATAGGCAAAAAAACCCCAAAAAACTGGAGTGCTGGCAGACAATGGGAGATTTATATTCAACATTAAGGGGCATAATTATCTAGGGTCGAATTGAAAAATCCCAACCGAATTTTAATTAAAATTGAAAAAGACCAACCGAAAATTAAGTCGAAGGTTTTTGTTTTGGTCGAATAGGTACGTTTTCGGCTGAATTCAAAATCATACGAATCGAAGGAATAGCACATTCAACTGAATTCGATTTGAAGTGTTTCCAAAAAAAACTTTGATTTTTCAAAGTCCACCAATTGACTCCACATAGGTTCTAGGAGGTCCCCCATAGGCTAAAACAGCAATTCGGCAAGTTTTAGATGGTGAATGGTCCAAGTCAAATTTTTAAAGAGACAGTACATTCGAATCGAATTTGGACTCTTCCCTAGTCGAAGTACACAAAAAAAAGCTCGAAATTCGAATTTTTTTCATTCAAAAATTCACCACGACCTTTGATAAATCTGCTTTTTATTTTTAATTGTTTAAACATTGCAATTTGTAAATTGGCTGGAGCCGACATTAGGCTTCTGGATGTTAACACAGAAGAGGAGTCATTGCCACACACTCGTAATATACATCTTTTTTTTTTTTTTACGTAAAAAAAACTGTATCAGTATCAAGAACACAAAGTGGAAGATGTTTTTCTATCATTGTTCATTTCCTTTTTCCTTTTCCCAGTTCCCATTGTTTACTTAACAGTCATTAATGTACCAAACCTATTGTATTTCATGTGAGCAAGCGGGAAGTATTGTGTCTGCTGCAGTCTCACTTGACTTACAATAAACAATGGCCTGATGTTGGTCTTGAGGTTTAAAAATACAGTCGCCCAAACTGCACTGATCAGCCGCTAGGCCAATCCACAACTGCCTGACGCAGACTACACTGATTTAGAACATACTAACCTTTCAGAAATCCATACCTCCCAACATTTTGGAAGTAAAAAGAGGGACAAAAATTTTTTTCCCGCACGTAGCGCAGCAATTTTTTGACCACACCCCTTTCTGTGGCCACACCCCCTAATTACCATGTTTGTTTTACAAAATTTGGCAGGTTATGAAAGTTTGAAAATATTTCTCCTTATCTAAACTGTGTTTTTGTGTCTCAAAATTGTTACAAAGTATCTTATTTGCACCTGTTAGCTGTTCTGGGCTCTCTGCTAAAAGCCAATTAAGTGAGAAACTTTGTTTCTTTTTCTGGCTGTTCAGTGCAGAGAAAAGAGGGACTTTCCAGTACAAATGAGGGACTGCGGGTTGAGCTGTCAAAAGAGGGACTGTCCCTCCGAAAAAGGGACAGTTAGGAGGTATGGAAATCCGAAGGCAAGCTAATTGAACAGGCACGGAAGCCATCAAGATCTGAAAATATTACAAGACAAGTAAAAAAGGATAAAATATCTTTTTATACGTTTGGTCTATAGTGGACACGGGGCTACTGTATGTAATAGGATATACAGGAGCCCCATGGATTTTCATGCCTCAGCTTGCCCTTGCCAGCACAGCATATTGGGAGCCTGTGTATAAAGACCTTGTGCAAAGCTAAATAAATCCGTGTAAAAGGAATGACAGTCATGTTTCATGGTAGCACAGATAAAGACATGACTCTGCTTCCTGAGCTGCCGCTTTATGTTTTATGGCATTGGCAGGTCCATAAAGCAATAAAGCATTTCTGTTGCTATTTTTAGGGGTACCCCCATCCCAAACAGATACAGTAATCCTTACATATAAGCTGCCTGCTAGATCTGTACCAACTGCACTCTTACAAGACAGCCTTCATAGCACTAGAAGCACTGCTTGCCACCAGGCTACAAAGAAAGAAAAAATTGGTCACCGGACACCAAGAATTATGTTGATAGCAGCTTCCATGCAAGTGCTGCTGAGACATTCAGAAATATAAAAATAATATACAGCTGCAGGGGTTATTTTGAGACCTCATTGCAGCAAACTAAAATTTAAAAATACACACAAAATAACTTACATTTTGAGATGGTGCTGACCAATTGAAGCCCTCCGAAGGAGAATATTTTTGGCCCGGGACTGCTCTCCGTAGACTGTATATCTGGCCCAATATGAGAAAATATTAGTACAGTTGAGACACTCATCCCTTAAAATTGAACTCTCTACCATCTGCCGTACACTACTGTCTCGTAAACTGACATAACCAACAGCATTTGCCTTATTAAAAAGTATTCTTTTATGTCCTTAAGCCCTTTAATATCCCCCATTTAGCTCCATGAAAGCCTGTAGCAATAACTATTAAAACAACATGATTTCCTCCATGTTCAAATGCAAAATGTGACAGTATCTCTCTGGATAGGCCACAGTCTTAATACTTTCTTCACAGTCTGGCATCTTGGGAAGGTTACAATTTAATGATTGCCTTGAATTTCCCACAGCAGGGCATTGTCTGACAAAAACGCCTGCTGGCTACTTTTAAGGTAAGTCCACACAGGGCGTTTTGGGGAGAGTTGGTCACCTGGCAACTAATCACCTCGTTTTTGCAGCGTGTGTGACTACCTACTACAGAGATGAGACTCTACCCACAATATCCAGGAGTCACTCAGATTTCATATACTGGGTATATGTTGTGGTATTAAAAAAACCCACAAGCATTTTGCAAAGACGTGAGGGATAAAGGTAACAATAGATAGGCAGATCCGCTCATTTGGAGAGGTTGCCAAGCAAGCGGATCTTGCCCCAATATGCTCTCCATATGCTCTCAGCAATATCAGCTGATCAAATTGTGGGCCCTAGGACCTAACAATCAGATCATAACGGGGGGATCCATCCAGGACTGGACTTCAAAATAGGCCCTGGCCTTCCTAGTACTCAGAGGCCCAAACAGCCCCCACCAACCCACTTAATAGTCACTTTGTATGGCATCTTACAGCAGCACCTCTGGCATTTGCCAGAACCCACAGATTGCCAGTCCAGGCCTGGATCCATCTGGATTTTTATAACCTGCCTGATCAACATCTGGCTGACTTTGGGGCAGATAGCAGCTGGGGAAGCTCGTCTGAGTGCCCCATACACTGGCCAGTAACCTGATGAATTGGTAGGCCGGTAGCTTTTACCGGCCTGGACGGGCACCTTAAAGGAGAAGTAAAGGTACCGAAGCTGGGGTAGTAAGGCAGCTGTGGCTTTATGCACGTCACTTGCATGAAAACCTCACTTTGGGATTACCCATTTTTAGTGCATTTTGCAGCGTAAAGGTGTGAAGTCCATGGTAAATTCTCTTTTAACTGCCTCTCACAAACACCCAAAACCTTATCTTTTGTGTTTTCTCCCCATAGACTCTTATGACCTTAAGTCCAGTCTCTCGGTATTTAGACAGTATTTTAAAGGGTAATGTGGTAACCCTAGTTCCATGCACGACAAGTTTACAATTTGTCAGCATATATAGGTGCCACACCACCAAACAGACTGTTCCAACCACAGCTAAATCTTTCTGAAAGGGCAACGGGCCTGTGAGGCAGAGCAAGCAAGCTGAATGCGGTATCTAGCTCTTGGGTTGGGTTAGTGCATGGCACAAATGTGGCAAATACATCCTGTTGACTTCATTATGTGGGACACCACATCTAATGCCAACGGCTGCTTCTGCAGTGACCCAGAAACCCCGGCATTTCTATTCTGTCATTCTGTCTGGTTGCTCTGTGTAGATTCACTTAGAGGATTGGATGCACTTCTATTCAAACCTTTTTCTATTAACATTTCTGTAATTTAGTAAAACACTGGGGCTCATTTACCAACACTGGGCAAATTTGCCCATGGGCAGTTGCCTATAGCAACCAATCAGTGATTAGCTTTTTGAAACCAGCTGCAAGTAGAACAATGAATGCAGCAATCTGATTGGTTGCCATGGGTTACTGCCCATGGGCAAATATGCCACTGTCTTAAAACTTAAAATAAACAGTGGCCAAATTGGACAAATATCCATTCATTTTGCAACCTTGCTTAACAAGTGAATCTTCCTTTTTATATCCAGCCGGTACAGGGGCACAGGCTATATTTAACCTCTCTGGTTTTCCTGTGACGTCTTCAGTCAAACGATAATATTTCCAACCTAATTCTGGGTTCTTTTCAGAAAGTCCCTGTAACCCTGCCAGCAAAAATGCTTCTCTTGCTGATATGAGAGATCATTTAAGGTGGCCATATGCTGGCTGACCTACACAAATCAGACTGATAAAAAAAAAAAAAAAAAAAACACACACACAAATGTGCATTTTGGCCATCCACATGAAGATCTGGCAGAGAGCAAGGACACGCTGAGGCACCTTATCTATATCCATCCGCTGTGTGGCACACTGACAATAATCCTGCTTTGCTGATATAGGTTTGTCCAATACCAGTAAATAAATCATTTCAACATTTCTTGGCAGCAACAACTGTATTTAATCTGAAAATGGCTTTGATCCTGTTGGTGTGTAGAAGGCACAAAATGACACCTGACCCCCCTTAGTGCCATGTTTGTACTAAAGCAGTTGTATCCTAGTCTGTTATTATAAAGTGAACCCTAAGGGGCAGATTTATCAAAGGTCGAGGTGAAGTTTCGAATTAAAATAATTCTAATTTCGAGCTATTTTTGCGTACCTCGACTAGGGAATAGAAAATTCGAATCTCGAAATTCATCATGTACTGTCGCTTTAAAAATTCATCTTCGACCATTTGCCGAATTGCTGTTTTAGCCTATGGGGAGCTCCGAGAACCTATTTGGAGTCAATTGATGGACTTTTTTGGGAAAAACTATGAATCGAATTTGATCGAATGCGCTATTAATTCGATTCGTATGATTCGAATTCGGCCGACTACGGACCTATTCGATCGAAAACGGACCTATTCAGGCAAAAAAACTTTGACTTAATTTCAGTTGGTCTTTTTGAATTTTGAAGTTTTTCAAATTCAACCCTTGATAAATATGCCCCATAATGTACTATTTTACCAGTTCAGGGTTACAGGACCTATTAAAAACATAATATTAATAAAGTAACTAATAAAGTAGTCTAATATGTTAGGCTCCTGCTTGCACTCGCCCAATCAGGTGCAGGCAAAATCATCATAAAAGGAACTCAGGCTGGCACATTTCTGAGGAGGGGTGCCTCACAAATTGGTACTTTTTAAAACAGTAACAGTGTCTGTATGCTTTTCAAGGGATGGTTAAAACAAGCCTTTAGTAGTATGCCTAAAATTTAAAAACCAACCTGGCTGTTAGGGCCCCTTATATTGGCAACCAGAAATGTATTCATATATTTGCTCACTTTCTTTCAGCAGAGACCCCTTTTTTTCAGCTGTCTTTCAGTCTGCTATTCAAACCACTGTCTGGTTGCTAGGATAAGTTGGACCCTAGCAACCAAGTAAAATTCCAAACAGAAAAGCAAAATGTTAAAAAATACAACCCCACTCCAAAATAAAAAAAAATAGATTAGTAAATTGCTGAAAAATACCATTTCTTTCTAAAAATGAAAACAAAATGAGGGACACCTACATTTAATGTGGGCATTAAATCGATATTAGTAGCCATAGAGATGTGTGTGGACTATATAGACTTATAGAGGCACAAGGACAAAGGCAATAAACGTTTATACAAGTCTTGGAACTCCCATTTACATTCAAGCACACATGTCCCAAGTACTGGGTACAATTCAAGGTCACAGCTGTATAATGAAAGCATTAAAATGCTAACTGTAATGGCAATAATAATAAACATGTCATTTAAATGCTTTCCCCTTGCACCAATGTTAATAAGTACCCTGCTATCACAGTGCCAGTTTATTTTCACTTACCTAGCCCATGTTGTTTGGCCTTTATCTTGCTATAGGCATCTGCCAACTAGATCTGGGACTCACCCAAGTGTTTTAGGAAAGAGGGGTGCTAGGGGGCTTAACTACAGCTCCCATCATGCTCCAGATTTGGGTGGTTGCTGGTAGCTGTAGTTGAGCAGCTGCTAAAGGGCAACCTAGTTACAGATATTATGTATAACTGTAGCATAGCAGGGCAAAACCAAAGAGAACAGGCTACTGCTGTTAATCTACTACTCCCAGTCACCCTCAGAAGTAGTCGTTGGGTGCTGGGAGTTGCGCTTTTGCCTGGTCTCATAGGAGTGATGTATAAAGTCACTAGTTGTATTGGGAGCTGCACACGGACTCCCTGTCTGCACAAGCAACAGCTCCCTCTCCCCACACTCCCCAGTCTACAAGGGCCCCAGTATGTGCAGCCCCCCGGCTAGACCTGAGATAACTGTACCCAGTGAAACAAAATGCCCGGGAGAAGCAGCAGCTGCAATAATCTACCCTCACCTTAGGCGAGTCTGAGGGGCAGCTCTGAGCACAAAGCATACAGGCAATTCCAGCTCTTTGGAAGGGGCATGTCAGTGGCACAGGGCACATAACGGGCACCTCACTCTCTCCTGGGCCAGGCAGCAACGAGCAGGACTTACTTGAGTAGCTGTGACCTTTATTCCATGGAAGCTGTATCAGCTAGTGCAGCTGTGTGAGAGAGGCTCAGTACTGGGGATCCCAGGGGCGGGGGAGGTGCTTGCCACTGCAGAGAGTGTGAGACAGTGTGTGTGAGAGACAGATAGTGTGAGGCTGAGCATGTGAGAGACAGAGTGTGTGAGAGACAGATAGTGTGAGACTGAGCATGTGAGAGACAGTGTGTGTGAGAGACAGATAGTGTGAGACTGAGCATGTGAGAGACAGTGTGTGTGAGAGACAGATAGTGTGAGACTGAGCATGTGTGAGACAGTGTGTGTGTGTGTGAGAGAGACAGATAGTGTGAGACTGAGCATGTGAGAGACAGAGTGTGTGAGAGACAGAGTGTGTGTGTGAGAGACAGATAGTGTGAGGCTGAGCATGTGAGAGACAGTGTGTGTGTGTGTGAGAGAGACAGATAGTGTGAGACTGAGCATGTGAGAGACAGAGTGTGTGAGAGACAGAGTGTGTGTGTGTGTGTGAGAGACAGATTGTGAGAGACAGAGTGTGTGAGACAGAGAGGGTGTGAGACAGAGTGTTTAAGGCTGAGCATGTGTGAGAGACAGAGCGAGAGAGAGACAGAATGTGAGAGAGAGACAGAATGTGAGAGAGAGAATGTGAGAGACAGAGGGGCCGATTCACTAACTTCAAGTGAAGGATTCGAAGTTAAAAAACTTCGAATTTCGAAGGTTTTTTTGGGCTACTTCGACTACGACTATCGAAGGATTCGAAGTAAAAATCGTTCGACTATTCGACCATTCGATAGTCGAAGTACTCTCTCTTTAAAAAAAAACTTCGACCCCCTAGTTCGCCACCTAAAAGCTACCGAAGTCAATGTTAGCCTATGGGGAAGGTCCCCATAGGCTTGGCTAACTTTTTTTGAAGGATATTCCTTCGATCGTTGGATTTAAATCCTTCGAATCGTTCGATTCGAAGGATTTAATCGTTCGATCGAAGGAATTATCCTTCGATTGTTCGATCGAACTATCAGCGCTAAATCCTTCGACTTCGATATTCGAAGTCGAAGGATTTTAGTTCCTAGTCGAATATCGAGGGTTAATTAACCCTCGATATTCGACCCTTAGTGAATCGGCCCCAGAGTGTATGAGACTATTGGGCACATTTACTAAAGGGCGAAGTGACTAATCATCGCCATGATCGATTCATTGCCAGCGTGACGTTATTTCGTTGCTTTGCCGATCTACTAACGGGCGCAGGCGTCACCTCGCTAGCGAAGGAGATAGAAATTTTCGCTCTGGCGAATGGACATTACTCCGCAAATTCACTAAGATGCGGATTTTACTGAGCGTTACCTCTTGCGCCAGACTTGCCTTCACCACCTCAGACCAGTTGAAGTGCACTGGAGTGCATGGGGCTTCTTCAATTTTTAGTCCCAAAAAACGCTGGTGTCTTTTCCTTTTTCAGAGTGATAGGCTGCAAAGGTCCGTATATTTTTTTTTTTTTTTGAGTAACCAGGTTCCCCCATATATTTTCTAACATATGGAACACAGTGAAATAAACAGCATCAAGGCAGTACTTTTAAACTGCAAATTTTCTTGTTATTTTAACAGTGTAAAACACAAACTACATGTTTCGGGTAAAGACCCTTTATTAAGTGTGCCTAGTGCAAAGTATTGTGGGTATATAAACCCTCTTCCACACACCAGGAACCTCCCCCAATTTCATCTTAAAGTGACAGAGTATACATTAGAGTACACACTATTGTGAACAAACGATTACATAAACCTCCACTTATTCAATCAAGTCTGGTTTATAACCTTGTGGTCCATCCATTGTGTTGTGCCCATATTTACAAGTCTTTTTTGAGTCCAAATCAGGGAAATTGCCATTTGTTGGCCTATCCCTGGTAGATCCATAAGTACTGCTGAAAAAGCCTACTTAAGGGTTAAACACTAGACATGTAGATATGAAGAGACCATTACTATATCTGTAAATAGCCAGCTTTTTAAACTGTAACTCCTGTATCAGTAGTTCTATGCACATTACTTATTTATTTACTTACACGGCAGGAGTTCCGTGAATTCAAGGAGCAGCTGGTTCATTAATACCTGAGGAAGGAGAAAGAATAGTATCAGTGTAACATACTTGGAAGTCAAAATGGCATTATTACATACATGCAAAAGATCATTTTATAAGAAGCACTTAAGACTAATGTGGTCATTCATACCTTTTGGTTTTACACATTCTAGTCTCCCTATCCACCATGCTTCCCTATGGAGCAGTAGTTTTCCCCAATCACATCCCCTTGGGGGTCTTTTTTACTACCTTCCATTTTAACTGGCTTACATGATGTTTTGGACTCAAAAAAATGTCTTGCTACTGGGGTGTTGCGTGCTCATTGCCCTGATGGTTTTCCCCACATACATCATATCACAGTGACATTTTAGTACATAAACTACATACCGAATATACTGAGTATAAGCCGAGTTTTTCAGCATCCAAAATGTGCTAAAAAAGTCTACCTCGGCTTATACTCGGGTCAGCGGTACCCAACCCGAGTAACTGAGATTGCAGTCATTCCTATACCAACAGTTCACTTGGGGAGAGCCTGCAATATCCCACAATGCCCTCTGTTGGTTATATGAAAGAATAACAGTGACTGCAATATCACACAGCGCCATCTGTTGGTTGTATGAAAGAATAACAGTGCGCCCTCTGTTGGTTATATGAAAGATTAACAGTGACTGCAATATCACACAGCGCGATCTGTTGGTTGTATGAAAGAATAACAGTGCGCCCTCTGTTGGTTATATTAAAGAATAACAGTAACTGCAATATCACACAGCACCATCTGTTGGTTGTATGAAAGAATAACAGTGACTGCAATATCACACAGCGCCCTCTGTTGGTTATATGAAAGAATAACAGTGCGCCCTCTGTTGGTTATATGAAAGAATAACAGTGACTGCAATATCATACAGCGCCATCTGTTGGTTATATGAAAGAATAACAGTGACTGCAATATCACACAGCACCCTCTGTTGGTTATATGAAAGAATAACAGTGCGCCCTCTGTTGGTTATATGGAAGAATAACAGTGACTGCAATATCACACAGCACCCTCTGTTGGTTATATGAAAGATTAACAGTGACTGCAATATCACACAGCGCCCTCTGTTGGTTATACGAAAGATTAACAGTGATGGCAATATCAAACAGCACCCTCTGTTGGTTATACGAAAGATTAACAGTGATGGCAATATCACACAGCGCCCTCTGTTGGTTATACGAAAGATTAACAGTGATGGCAATATCACACAGCAGCCTCTGCACATGGTAGTGGGACAGTGGGACAATGCACACAGTAATCCGTTTGGCAATTCTCTGTCACCATCAACTTTGCAAAGAAGTCCGGTTGATCGCTGGGGGGGGTCGCTTTGGCAGAATGTGCGCTGCTGGGAGACAGGGCTGTAGTTGTGTCTAGGCTTATACTAGAGTCAATAAGTTTCCCAGTTTTCGTAGGTAAAATTAGGTACCTCGGCTTATACTCGGGTCGGCTTATACTCGAGTTTATACAGTATGTGCTAGATCATGTAGCAAATGTTTTTAGAATTATTTCAGTGCCTTTTGAGGGATGATGGATATTAGGGCCTTTTATTATGGATGTGCAACAGTTGCAATTGTAACAAGGGAAAGTACCCAACTTACTACCTTGGTGCTGAACCTGCTTCCTTGGTTCTGTAGGGCTCAGTTGATCTTTCAAGGTTGAACCCCTTTAATAGGCAAATTGTGGGGGTTCTTTAAACAGATGGCCATACTCTTTATCCATCTGTAATAGAGGCCAAAATTGTCTAATGATTGTCTCTATTTGTTGGCTCTGCTTATCGTATTTACTAACAAATGTTAGTTTCTGAGGGTTATGGGATTTTAGTCTCTGAGTTAGTAGGTTCTCCAGTGGGATGTCCCTGACGTCATTCAATATTTCCATAAGTTTTCTGTTAGAGTAGCCTTTTTTATTAAACCTTCTTGCGAGGCATGCATTTAAAGTCATTGGGCATTTTCTGAAGTCGCCCGAAGTTTCCTTGTGAGGCACTTGCCGCAGTCGAATATTTCTTGCACCTCGTGATGTGTTTTCAAGTTACAGAACATTTTAATTGGCATGTGTGTTTTTTTTTGTTTTTTAACATCATAACCTTTATTGCAAAGATTGAACATGACATACAGTTGTACATACCGACATTGTATTTATGGTATTAAACATTTTGCAAGGTACATTCAGTTTGCGAAAAATTGGCATGTGTGTTTAACGGGATAAATACCTCCCAACATTTTGGAAAGAAAAAGAGGGACAAAAAAGTTGGGCGTGTAGAGCATCGACATTTTTTGATCACGCCCATTTTTGTGGCCACATCCCCTAATTACCATGTTCATTCTACAAAATTTCGCAGGTTATAAAAGTTGAAACATATTTCTGTGTTTTTTTTCCAGTTATTACAGTTTTGCTAATGAAGGTGAATTGACCTTTCAGCTGTGAGTCTAACTTTTCCCAAGGGACCTGTTATCTTATATTGTTACAATTACTTATGGATACATTTGAATTGTTACAAATGTATCTAATCTTCTGCTGTGGCTGTTCTGGGCTCTCTGCCAAAAGCCAATTAAGTTAGAAACATTGTTTCTTTTACTGGCTGTTCAGTGCAGAGAAAAACAGGACTTTCCAGTACAAATGAGGGACTGCGGGTTGAGCTGTTAAAAGAGGGGCCGTCCCTCTAAAAACCGGACAGTTGGGAGGTATGGGATAAACCGCGTCTGATTTATTCATTTTGGAACCCAGTGTTCCCACTGAGCTTCAGGGTAACCAAACTGATGCTTGGTAATTATGTAATTATGTAATTATATAGCAGTACCTCGTAATGTTACCTTATTGGAGGCAAAACAATTTATAAAGTGCAGGTCGGGGTATAAAAAAATGTCATAAACTGCCATGAATTTTTGCATATTTTCACCGAGCCTAACAACTTGCAGGTCTTTTTACTCTGAAATTCAGCACCTAAACTCTGTCTTTGTCCAAGTGGTGAACTAAACTGGCCATAGATGTAAAGATTTTTAAAAGATCTTTTCGTTATCGTTAGACCAAGCTTATCTTAAGCTTATCGTTTAAATGTACGATTTGTCCATCAACTTAGAAGACAATTTAAAACGATTTTGTCTCGTTGAAACCAGGAAAACTGTGGGTAACTGCCAGCTTGGCCCTGCAAATGATTGGACAATGGATACATTTCACGGTGACCTGTGAAAATCTTCTAACCTGACTGATTCATTTTCTGACCAGTTGGATGAAAAATCGTTAGATGCACAATTGTTCGGTGCCCACTAACCTCACGATAATTTGGCGGATTTGTGGGATTGCACTAAAATCGGTCATGAAGGAGAGAAATATCGTAGCGCATAGTGAGCTTAAAGGAAAACTATACCCACAAAATGAATACTCAAGCAACAGATCATATTGTATTATATTATTATATCATATTATGTGGCATATTAAAGAATCTTATCAAACTGGTCTATATATTTAAGTAAATATTGCCCTTTTATATCTCTTGCCTTGAACCCCCATTTTGTCATGGTCTGTGTGCTGTCTCAGAGATCACCTGACCAGAAATACTGCAGCTCTAACTGTAACAGGAAGAGATCACCTGACCAGAAATACTGCAGCTCTAACTGTATCAGGAAGAGATCACCTGACCAGAAATACTGCAGCTCTAACTGTAACAGGAAGAGATCACCTGACCAGAAATACTGCAGCTCTAACTGTAACAGGAAGAGATCACCTGACCAGAAATACTGCAGCTCTAACTGTAACAGGAAGAGATCACCTGACCAGAAATACTGTAGCTCTAACTGTAACAGGAAGAAATCACCTGACCAGAAATACTGCAGCTCTTACTGTAACAGGGAGAGATCACCTGACCAGAAATACTGCAGCTCTAACTGTAACAGGAAGAGATCACCTGACCAGAAATACTGCAGCTCTAACTGTAACAAGAAGAGATCACCTGACCAGAAATACTGCAGCTCTAACTGTAACAGGAAGAAATCACCTGACCAGAAATACTGCAGCTCTTACTGTAACAGGGAGAGATCACCTGACCAGAAATACTGCAGCTCTAACTGTAACAGGAAGAGATCACCTGACCAGAAATACTGCAGCTCTTACTGTTACAGGAAGAAGTGTGGAAGCAAAAGACACAACAACATGGTTTGTTTATTATTTTTGTGTACACAGTGATTCGTATGATCCCAGGGGGTGGCCCTTATTTTAAAAAATGGCAATTTTCTATTTATGATTACCCAATGGCACATACTCCTAGAAAAGTATATTATTATGAAAATGGTTTATTTACATGAAGCAGGGTTTTACATATGAGCTGTTTTATGTAATATATTTTTATAGACCTACATTGTTTGAGGGTATAGTTTTCTTTTAAATGAAGGTTAAAGCCTTACTTTTGTCTTAAAGGGAACTAAAGCCTAACTAAAGAAGTAGCTAGCAATGTTATACATATTTAGCAAGGGTTGAATTTCTAATTGAAAAAAACTTAGAAATTCGAATAAAAAAAAAACCAACCAAAATTAAGTCTAAGTTTTTTTGTGTCGAATAGGTCTGTTTTCAACCGAATTAGTCCGTACTCGGCTGAATCTGAATAGTTTGCATCGAAGGAACGGCGCATACAATCAAATTAAATTCGAAGTTTTTCCCAAAAAAAACCTTTGATTTTTCCACCAATTGTCTCCCCATAGGCTAAAACAGCAATTTGTCAGGTTTTAGATGGTCAGATTTTTAAAGAGACAGTACATGATAAATTTTGATATTCGAATTTTCTATTTTTTTGCAAATTCTAATTGAATTTGGACTATTCCCTAGTCGAAGAACACAAAAGTAGCTTGAAACTCAAAATTTTTCCAATTTGAAAATTCACCTCGACCGTTGATAAATCTGCCACTATGTGTTGTGCTTCTGTACCAGCCCAAGGCAACCACAGCCCTTTAGCAGTAAAGATCTGTGTCTCCAAAGATGCCCCAGTAGCTCCCCATCTTCTTTTCTGCTGATTCACTGCACATGCTCTGTGCTGCTGTCACTTACTGAGCTTAGGGAGCCACTCACAATATACAGTACACATAGAATAGAAATGTCACAATATAAGGCTGATTAGTAATTATTACACATAATTACTACATGGCAGCACAAAAACCAGTGCAATTAGCATCAGAATTTAATAATCAGTCTTGTAGCATCAGCTCAGGCCTAGACTGGCAGTCTGTGGGTTCTGGCAAATGCCAGAAGGGCTGCTATCAGGTGCCATAGCAGCCCCTCTGGCATAGAGCTTTTTAAAGGGGTAGTTCACCTTTAAGTTAACTTTTAGTATGTTGTAGAATGGCCAATTATAAGTAACTTTTCAAAAACTTGGTCTTCATTTTTTTTTATAATTTTGGAATTATTTGCCTTCTTCTTTTGACTTTTTGCAGCTTTCAAATGGGGGTCACTGACCCCATCTCAAAAGCAAATGCTCTGTAAGGCTAAAAATGTATTGTTATTCCTACTTTTTGTTACTCTTCTTTCTATGCGGGCCTTTCCTATTCATATCCCAGTCTCTTATTCAAATCAATGCATGGTTGCTAGGCTAATTTGGTCTCTAGCAACCATATTGCTAAAACTGGAGAACTGTGAATAAAAAGCTAAATAACTCAAAAATCAGAAATAATAAAAAATGAAACATCATCCTCTACATCGTACTAAAAGTTAACTCAAAGGTAACCAACCCCTTTCATTAGAAGCTCAACCGTTTGCAATTTCAGCAATCTGTTTGTTAGGGTCCAAATTCCCCTAGCAACCATGCACTGATTTAAATAAGAGACTGGCATATGAATAGGAGAGGCCTGAATAAAAATAGAAGTGATAAAAAAATATAAAAAGTAGCAATGACAGTAAATTTGTGGCTTTATAACGCATTTGTTTTTGAATGCTGGAAAGGCTGATTGAATCATAAACGTTAACTGAAAAGTGAACCATCCCTTTAAAGGGATCCTGTCATCGGAAAACATGTTTTTTTCAAAACGCATCAGTTAATAGTGCTGCTCCAGCAGAATTCTGCACTGAAATCCATTTCTCAAAAGAGCAAAGAGATTTTTTTATATTCAATTTTGAAATCTGACATGGGGCTAGACATTTTGTCAATTTCCCAGCTGCCCCAAGTCATGTGACTTGTGCCTGCACTTTAGGGGAGAAATGCTTTCTGGCAGGCTGCTGTTTTTCCTTCTCAATGTAACTGAATGTGTCTCACTGGGACATGGGTTTGTACTATTGAGTGTTGTTCTTAGATCTACCAGGCAGCTGTTATCTTGTGTTAGGGAGCTGTTATCTGGTTACCTTCCCATTGTTCTGTTGTTAGGCTGCTGGGGGGGAAAAGGAAGGGGGGGGGGATATCACTCCAACTTGCAGACGGCAGTAAAGAGTGATTGAAGTTTATCAGAGCACAAGTCACATGACTTGAGGCAGCTGGGAAATTGACAATATGTCTAGCCCCATGTCAGATTTCAAAATCGAATATAAAAAAATCAGTTTGCTCTTTTGAGAAATGAATTTCAGTGCAGAATTCTGTTGGAGCTGCACTATTAACTGATGCGTTTTGAAAAAAAACATTTTTCCCCATGACAGTATCCCTTTAACAAAACCTCATTGCTCAATGCTTATTTACGTTTGGTTATCCATGGTACAGGGGTCAATTGCAGGATTAGAGCAAATAGCAGGATAGCAAATATCACCTACTGGCTTAGAAACATGTAATATCAAATAATGAGATAACAGAATGACAGCTAATTTTTGCGGCAACCAATCTCCCCAAACTCCTTCCCTGAATCTGCACTAATCACAGGAGGCGGTTCGTTTTCCGAAGTCGCATCAAGGGAAGCCGTTTGGGGAGATTGGTCGCCGCAAAAACGAGGCGATTAGTCGCCACTTCACCAAATCTCCCCAAAACGCCCTGTGTGGCCTGACCCTTAAGAATGAACCGATATAAGAAGTGGAACAAGGGGAATTTAAATCATTAACCTGAAAGCTTAGAAGAGATTAGTGCCAACCAGGAGACAGCTCAATGGCAGGAAAGATACTCTGTTGGATATTTTTCACCTGGGGTTCGGGAAAGTTATATTATACGCTGTTTACCATTGGCAGCTCACAGTTGTACTGCAGGTGGTTCAGTCTCAAGTGAAGTGAACTGCTTGCAAGCACATCTGGCTTAAGGAAGAAAATCCCTGCAAGCTGACCCTTGTGCTAACACTGGGGACTGGAGTTTGGAAACAAGTAACCATACCTCCCAACATTTTGGAAACAAAAAGAGGGACAAAAAAATGAGCTGGGGTGAAATTTTTTGGACCACGCCCATTTTTGTGGCCACTTGTTCATTTTACACAATTTGGCAGGTTTGAACATATTTCTGAGGTTTTTTTTCAGTTATTTCAGTTTTGCTAATGAAGGTGAATTGCCCTTTAAGCTGTGAGTGTAACTTTTCTCAAGGGACCTCCTTATCTAAATTGTTACAATTACTTATTTGCTTATCTCTAAATTGTTACAAAGTATTTTATTTGCACCTGTTCTGGGCTCTCTGCCAAAAGCCAATTAAGTTAGAAACTTTGTTTCTTTTTCTGGCTGTTCAGTGCAGAGAAAGTCGGGACTTTCCAGTACAAACATGGAACTGTGGATTGAGCTGTCAAAAGCGGGACAGTTGGGAGGTATGTGTAACATTTATATATGAACCTATTCAGTTGTACAGTCAGACAAGAAAGACTTCAGAGTTAAAGCAAAGGCAGACTACAAGCAGCCCCTTATTCTGGTCCATGGGCAGCACATTAAGCTTTTCCATATCACAAGCGCCACTTGATACCACTGGACTTGACTCATCTCTTCGCATTGCAATGAATTTACACGTGGCATAAAAATGTTCAGAAAAGTTTTTTTGCACGGTGGACCTGAAGAGTTGGTACAGATTTTTGGGGCACTTTCTGGTTATAAACGGCGTAGTAGTATTTCTGCCACGAGTTAAGGTGAGCTCCCGGAAGTTACCAAGGACGGCAAAAAGTCGCTCCTGGTAAATTTACCCGCCCGACCCGCAGGTAAATCCACGGGTATAGGGCCAGCCCACACATCACTACTCACAACTGTCCCGTTTTTGGCAGGGCAGTCCCGATTTTGACAGCTCAACCCACAGTCCCGGGTTTGTTACTGAAATGTCCTGACCTTCTCTTTGTTCTCCTGCACTGAACAGCCAGAAAAAGATACAACGTTTCTAACTTTATTGGCTTTTGGCAGAGAGCCCAGAATAGATACTTAGATACTTTTTTTTAACAATTTAAGATAAACAGGTCTCTTGGGGAAACTGATTTGCAGCTTAAAGGGCAATGCGCCTGCATTAGCAAAACTGTAATGACACATACAAACCACAGAAATGTGTTTAAACTTTCATAACCTGCCAAAATTTGTAAAATGGTCATGGAAATTAGGGGGGGTGTCCTCAAAAATGGGCCTGGCCAGACATTTTTTTTTGTACCTCTTTCTATTTCCAAAATGTTGGGAGGTACTGTATGTTGTAGTGGTAGTAGTAGTGGTAGTAAAGTTTTATATAGTCTCCCTGTTACTATCTGGATTTCCTCTTGGTTTTCCTGCCGCACTCCAACAACATAGGCAGGTTAATGGACTCCTGATGAAAACTGAGCTTAGTGTGTCTTGTGTCTATGTGTTATTGAACGTACTGTATATTCAGGATGATGAACAAACCCTATAAAGTGCTGCATAAAGGCGTTGACACACAAAATTAAAGAATGCTCCATTGAAACCAAAAGACCAGGTGGGTCTTTGTTCAGAGAACAGTTAAATTACAGAATAAACACAGCAGAGCTCATAACAATAGTGTTCCGACCAAGAATCGCACGCTAGTAGAGCTCATTTACTATGTATGGAGCCAGTGGCATAACTGCAGAGGAAGCAGACCCTGCGGCTGCAGGGGGGGCCTATAAGTATAGGGGCCCCATGAAGCCCTAATTTATATACAATTTCAATAAATGTTGGTAAAACAGGTCAATCTCTAGACATTTTGGGGGCCTGAGCTTTTAGAGGTTATGTACTAAAAGTTGCAAGTTGTTAGAACTGTAATGATCCATGGCAACCGACTAGCAGGCAGCATTTACTGATTATCAACATCAAATTGGTTCAGGGTCGGACTGGCCCGTGGGACACCGGGAAAAAACCCGGTACTAATGTCAGAAGTCAGACATTTTAGAAAAAAATGATGGTTGATCCCAATGTTATTAATAGGGAAAAAAGGTGGCAACTCTAGTTACCATTCAAGGGACATAGCAGACCAGTGGGCTAATAATTTTGAGAACTGCGAAAAATTCACGAAAATTGTGAACGTAATTTTCACGAAGAGAGTGGCATATCGGCGCATGCGCAGTTGGAGCAGTTTTCCGTTTCAGGACAACTGCGTATGAACCAAAACTCACGGAAATTGGCAAATCGCCAGAAGTAGACTCGAAGATTACTGAATAGAAGAAGATGGCGCCTGTGAACTCCGATGCCCTGAATCTGCAATGAGGGGTAAGTAAAGAGTTAGGGGCATTTATCAGGGGTAACAGCTAGGCTGGGGTGGAGCAGGGAGGAGGGGTCTATGTAGGGTAGGGTGGTAGGGTTTTTTGATTAAGGGTTTAGTTCTCCTTTAAAGATATAATTCACCGGGCCCAGGGCGATTGTCCCCCCTGATGGTGGCAATGCTAGATCACTGTCATATGTTGAAGAGACAGCAGGAATAAAGTCAGATAATTACAGAACACAGAAGAATTAAGCAAGAATTAAGAATATGATGTTACTGATCAAAGCGAAAACATCTCACTGCTTCGGGCCATTTGTGTATTGCAACATTAATTGCACATTAATAACAGAACTGTATGTCCCTTCCCCATTTAACACTACAAGCCCTGCTTCGTTTTTTAATTATGGCAACACTTTGAAATACTTTGCCAGCAGTAACTGCATGTCCTGTGCCAACTGAACACACAGAAAAAGAACATTGGCCGTAGTCTTTTTCTGGGTTAGACGTTCCAAATCTGTATTTTGGCTGTTCTGGGGTAAGAAGATATATTGCTATTTATTGATTCATTTGAACCGTCCTATTATATTGAACAGCCACTTGGAACAATTTTTAAAAATTCCTTTTTGGTTGTCAGGTCATCCTTTTACAACTTCTATAGCTGTACTTGCTGACTGAATAGTGAGTAGTTCAGCTACATTGCAGAACAGGACATAAAACCAATGTAGTCTGCAGCATGCTTCTGAACTAATAAGGCACTTTATAAGAATACGTCACCTCATTAGGGACATGTCACACGAGGTACTTGTAGCCGGCTGCTTTTAAAAGTAAAAAAAAAGTTACTTTTCTGTAGGGGACAGACTGTAATGTGGCCTTGTGGCTTCCCCCATAGATGACAAAAAGTCAAACTAATTTGAAATAGATTTTATTTATTTAAAAGGAAATTAAAATATCATTGTAAAGGCTCCATGCGAGGCATGTTTAATCAGTTATAATATGTGCCATCATTCTTCACAAGTGCAGCAGTTCAATTTAAATTAGGGATGAGCCGAATGCAGGATTCGGTTCGGTATTCGGCCAGGATTCTGCCTGTATCAGCAGGATTCAGATTCGGGCGAATCGTTCTGCCAAGCCGAACCGAATCCTAATTTGCAAATTGTGGGCGGGGAGGGAAATCGTGTGACTTTTTGGTCACAAAACAAGGAAGTAAATATGTTTTCCCTTCCCACTCCTAATTTGCATATGCAGATTAGGTTTCGGATTCCGTTCGGTATTCGCCCGAATCTTTTGCGAAGGATTCGGGGCTTTGGCCGAATCCAAAATAGTGGATTTGGTGCATTCCTAATTTAAATACATAAATAAATATGTAAAAAGAAAGATGATATTGAATCACCCTTCCGAGTCCTACGCGAAGGCATGGGCTCCGTTGCCCAAGTGAGGATACCACCCGCGGACAGCTTGAACGGATAAGTCCCCCTTCGCCGAAGCTAGGGAGGGCCCACTATCCCCGCCCCCCCCCGAAGGGGTTTGGGGTAGTTTGGACTCCCCTTCTCCGAAGCTAGGGGGAGTCCCGTCTACCCTGGGTTCTGCCGAAGCTTCCCCCAGTGCGTGTCATGGCCTGGGGTCCAGCCAAAGGACTATGATCCCACCCAGGGTGCTCAAACTAAACACAAAAAACTTGCTGGAGTGTGTGGTGCAAGGCCATTGATTGCCTTTAGTAAGGCTCCAGATGGCAGCCGGAAAAAGAAAAAACTTCCCGCCCGCCCAATGGCCGGGGCAAAGGAAGTTATACATGATTAGGCGTAGGTACATGTGCATTGCCCCTGACTCAAAAGCAAATCAGGTGCCTCCCTCATGGGAGCACAGCAACCCAGCTTTCATCAAACTTCCACTTGTCAGCCTAGTCCAGAGGACCAAGTGTTTCTCCGTTCTTCACATAGGATCATAAGAACAGATACTCCTCCTTGATCTTGCCAGCCAGAGGACCAAGTGTTTCCAAAGGTACTACACTTGATCTTAGCCAAAAGGCCGATAAGCGATCAGAAAGATGCCCCAAGCAAGGGCACCCCGCTCTACTACTTCTGTTTCCTACCTTAAACCTTTCTGCCTTGCTTCTCCTTACATCTGGAATGCAATCCCTGAGTTCCACGGAGAGACCCTTCAAAACTAAACCCAAAGACCTCCCCATTGGAGTGCTGCACACCTGACCCAGTTCTGGCACTTATACTGCAGTGTCACCCACTATCCTCCTGTTTGTGTCTATAAATTAGCCACTCAATTAAATTGTAAGCTCTAAGGGGCAGGGATCTCCTTCATCTTCTCTCTTTGAGACTTTGCTCTAATTATTTAAAGGGTTTATTCACCTTTGAGTTAACTCTTAGTATAGTGTAGAGAGTGATATTCTGAGACAATTTGCAATTTGATTTAATTTTGTATTATTTGTGTTTTTTAAGTTATTTAGCTTTTTTATTCAGCAGCTCTCCAGTTTGCAATTTCAGCCATCTGGTGGTTAGAGTCCCAATTCCCCTAGCAACCGTGCACTGATTTAAATAAGGGACTGCAATATGAATAGGAGATAGAAAGAAGAGTAATAAATAGTAGCAATGCCAATACATTTATAGCCTTTGTATTCATTTGTATTTATTATTGTATTACTGGCCAGATATGGGATGACTTTGACGTAGTTGTTCAGCTTAAATATATTGCAATATATGGACAAACAATCCCTGTTTTGTTTAAAGGGTAAGGCATTTTTTAGTAGCAGTATGCACAAAATGTCTCTGTCTTAAATATATTGATAATGGGTTGAGTGCAGAGGACTCTTGTATTTGTCTATATATGTCTATATATATATGCACAAACTTAATAAATTATTTCCTACAAAATTACAAAATTTTTAGGTGACCTACCTTCCCCCCACCTATTGAGGTAACAATCTCACATAAGTTAAAGGGGAACTGAGCCACCTAGAACATCCAAAACACAGAAATGTGCGAGTGTTACAGAAATTTTTGGAGGTGGAGCAATGGATGTTTTAAATTTTGTAATTGTGTAGGAAATAATTTATTAAGGTTGTGCATCTTGACAAAGGTTTTAGACCCTGAACTGAAACACTGATGCGATTGTGATGTTGCTACTTGTATAAATAAACAGCAACTTTGACTGGAGCGCGTGCTATCACTTGTTTAGGTGACCTTTTACTTCCATTCAGTTACAAGAGCATTTAATTCCACAAGTTTTCAGTTGGGTTGAGGTCAGGGCTCTGTGCATATCGTTATAACAGCACCGCACTCCTAAGCCAGATACCGTTTAAAGGGATTCTGTCATTATTTTTATGGTGTAGTTTTTATTTCAAAATTATTTCTAAATTACACTGCAAAGAATTCATTCTACCATGTAAAATAATTCCTAACCCAACAAGTGTATTCTTTTTATTTTTTTAGTTGTAATATTGGTGTGTAGGTGCATCTCAGGTCATTTTGCCTGGTCATGTGCTTTCAGAAAGAGCCAGCACTTTAGGATGGAACTGCTTTCTGGCAGGCTGTTGTTTCTCCTACTCAATGTAACTGAATGTGTCTCAGTGGGACCTGGATTTTACTATTGAGTGTTGTTCTTAGATCTACCAGGCAGCTGTTATCTTGTGTTAGGGAGCTGCTATCTGGTTACCTTCCCATTGTTCTGTTGTTAGGCTGCTGGGGGGAGAAGGAAGGGGGTAATATCCAACTTTCAGTACAGCAGTAAAGAGTGACTGAAGTTTATCAGAGCACAAGTCACATGACTGGGGCAGCTGGGAAACTGACAATATGTCTAGCCCCATGTCAGATTTCAAAATTAAATATAAAGAAGCCAGTTTGCTCTTTTGTAAAATGGATTTCAGTGCAGAATTCTGCTGGAGCAGCACTATTAACTGATGTGTTTTGAAAAAAAAACATGTTTTCTTATGACAGTATCCCTTTAATATTTGCTCATGTTGCTAAGCTTTATATCAGGCTTAACTAGGATTGCTAGATGGGTTTTCTAGTTGCTGAGAGCTGTAATATCACAGCAGCTATAAAGTAAAGGGGTTGTTCGCCTTTGAATTAACGTTTAGTATGAGGTAGAGAGTGATATTCTGAGACAATTTGCAATTGGTTTTAATTTTTTGAGTTATTTCACTTTACATTCAGCAGCTCTTCAGTTTGCAATGGCAGTAAACTGGTTGCTAGGGTCCAAATGACCCGAGCAACCATGCATCGACTTTAATGAGAATATGGAATATTAATAGGGGAGGGTCTGAATAGAAAGATAAGTAATAACAATTAGCTTTTGGGATTTTTTTTCGTTTTTGAAGCTATACCTCTGTTTGGTCACTAGAGGACCCCAGCATGCTATTGGTGATTTACTTGTGTCTATTCCCAAGCAACTTTAATATAAAAGTATCTTTAACTAGGTGTTCTGGCTGGATTGTTTGCTGCACCCCCTGGAGTTTATATGCTACCCTTGAATAAAGTCATCAAATGTGTATTTGAGTCATAGCTGGAATGGGAATGTATGTAATAAAGCACAATTTAGTAGCAGAATAAGCACAAAACTGGTTAAATGATGGTCTTCTAGTGCCCTCGGCAGGTGAAATGCAGTAGAACATCTACAAAGTTAAACAAGGCAAGTAATGCAATAAAATGAGAAATATTTTCTTTTTTACATTATGTTTGGAATGATCTGTAGATCCAGCACTTACACATAAATTATTCCATATAGTTTCTATGAGAGGATTCCTTCTGCAGCCCTGTAAAGAGCTATGAATGGAATGTATCTTCCCTTGTAACAACTAAACCAATTGGGGCAAATTCACTAAAGTTGCGAATTTTCACCTGCAAATGCTCCGTCACATTTAGCACCACTTAGTCAGGCGCAAATTCACTACCACTACACTAATTCACTAAAATGCGAAGTTGTGTCTCTGCAGCCAATCGCTGGCAAAGTTTCGCCACTGTAAATTCGTCAGCATTTCTTAGTGAAATTTCGCTAACGTTCATTTCTGCCTAGCGAAACTTTGTTAGTACATTAGGCGGGTACATATAGGTCATATATATGTCTTTATTAGAGATGTTGGTGCAAATGCTTGATGTGGCCACTTATTATTACAAATGTCCAAGGAAGCAAAATAAAGACAAAAGAGATCCTCTAATGTCCTAAACATGAGCCCACCCTAAAACAAATGTGGCATGACCCTCAAATGGTAAAAAATAAAAAAAATAAAAAGTAAATCAAACATTTTTAACAGTTACAACACAATCCCCCTTTAAAATATGAAAAAACACCAGCGTTTTTAATAATATTTATGACTTTTCGGCATACAGGATATGATGTCACTGACATAAGATGGAGGAGGATGTAACTTCATCTGATCAGTTCACCAGGTGACGAAGGAAAATTCGCACTGTAATGAATTTGCGGAGTAACGATCGTTGGCCTGAGGGAAAATGTGCCTGACAAAAGGGTGAGAAACTACGCTAGCAATGAGCTCTTTCGCTAGCGAACTGTCCTCTATGTCCCTGCGGATGGGATTTCTAGCGAATTTTTGCAAGCAACGGCCACTTCGCCCCTTTATTAAATCTGCCCCAATGTATTCTACACAGCATATCTGCTTTGTATTAATATACAATAAAGCCCAATCCAACTTGAATGTCTGCTCATTGGCACAATGTGACTGTTTACCAGTACAGAGTATCATTATATTTCTGACAATCTCTGGCGATTTGCGGCAAAAATCCACCGTGCAGATTATTTCAGTGACGTCAGTGGAGTGAAGTGTGCGTGCGCAGCTCAGTTGCGACGGCTTCAGGAAAGGTTTTGTGCATGATGTACGTCCTGTGATGCCCCCAATTTGTCATTTCAGCTCTGCATTGGAGTTTTTGGTCATACTGGTCCAATATGTGACATTGGTGGCTCATTCAGCAACGTGGGTAATAGAATACAACAAAGCAGTTAAATGATTTTTATGATGTAGTTTATATTTCTAAATGACACTGTTTACACTGCAAATAATTCACTCTACAATATAAAATTTCATTCCTGAACCAGCAAGTGTATTTTTTAGTTGTAATATTGGTGTGTAGGTGCATCTCAGGTCATTTTGCCTGGTCATGTGATTTCAGAAAGAGCCAGCACTTTAGGATGGAACTGCTTTCTGGCAGGCTGTTGTTTCTCCTACTCAATGGAACTAAATGTGTCTAAGTGGGACCTGGATTTTACTATTGAGTGCTGTTCTTAGATCTACCAGGCAGCTTTTATGTTGTGTTAGGGAGCTGCTATCTGGTTACCTTCCCATTGTTCTGTTGTTTGGCTGCTGGGGGGGAAAGGGAGGGGGTGATATCACTCCAACTTGCAGTACAGCAGTAAAGAGTGATTGAAGTTTAACAGAGCACAAGTCACACGACTGGGGGCTCCTGGGAAACTGACAATATGTCTAGCCCCATGTCAGATTTCAAAATTAAATATAAAAAAATCAGTTTGCTCTTTTGAAAAATGTATTTCAATGCAGAATTCTGCTGGAGCAGCACTATTAACTGATGTGTTTTGGAAAAAACATGTTTTCTTATGACAGTATCCATTTAAGCCGACACAGCCCCTCTAGAGTAAGTAAGAAGGGGTATTATTCTGCTAAAACAGAAGACTATCACAGAGAGAAGAATTTGGAATCTATACAGGGAGCAGAATGTTCATCGGTTGCTGTTTTTTTTTTATATTTTGAACTATGGCAGCCAATTTCCCTTCCCCTTTTTGCATCTTTTAAGCCCCCTGGAATCAAACTTGGGACCCCAACTCTGTGTGATCAGTAATTCAGGATGAATTGTGTTTTGAATGACTGTGAAGGCAAATCCTTCTATTGCTCCTGTCCTTGTTCTATTTGTATGCTTGTATGAATTGCTTTATTGGCAGTGCCTGAGATTGCAACCTGTGCGATATTTCAACCACCTAGATGTCAAAATAGCAGCCAAGGCCGGTATTACATATTTACTTGCAATCATGCCATATCCTCCCTCCTCACTTACCCCCTACACCTCTGTAACATTGCCTAGCAGGCCCGGGCCAAGCCAGCTGGGTGCCCAAGGCAACCCAGCCGGCCACTTTGCCCCAATGCGGCACAGCCCAGAGTGTGAATCTGCACTCAATATTTCAATTTGTGGAGGAGGAAGACAACACGCACAGAAGCACGCTGGAGAGTGCCAATGGGAGAGAACTGGTCTGGACATGGGATAAGCTGAAAGAAGAGGTTTTTCTTCGTTGTGCCCTAGGCACGTGCCTCTTCTGCCTACCCCTAGTTCCAGCCCTGTTGCCTAGTCCCCCAATCTCCACTCCACTCTGCCCCATATAATCCAGGCAAGTGACCCCCAAGTGTCCCTACAGCTCCAATGAGAATCACTAACACAGGGCACTCCCCACCCCCATGGGGCTCTTTATATAATGGGCACATTTACTGGCAACAAATTTCTGCTTGAATTTATCTACCAGCAGCAGAATTGCTTATTGCTTGTTATCGGTCACTGGTCAGCAGATTAACTCTAAATTGACAGTTAGATCCAATATATCTTATAGGGGGGCTCCTTTTGCCTAAAAGATGTATTAGAGCTCACTCTATTAAAATCACCAGACATCATGTCTCTCTACATGCAGAATTTGTGCAAAAGACAGCTATTTTGTTAGATTTTGTTTGTACTGGAATCAGTTATTTGAATGAGCTCTAATACATCTGCTAGGAAAGGAAACCCCCCTATAAGATATATTGGATCTAACTGTCAGTGAATAGCTGACACCCAACTGCTGCATGAAGAGAGAATGAAGAGAAACAGATGCAGAGAGAGGAATAGTGAATATAAACTTGATTATTTCAGAAACAGTACAGAATATTATTAGAAAGGTTCTTACTTCAATATGAGGAAGCTTATATTAAATTTTAATTTTCGCCATAATTACCCTTTAAGCCTTAGAAAGGAATTTTCTCCGTCCGTTATTTGCTTATATTCCATTTTTATATACACCAATGCATTTATTGACTAAATAGAATTTTACAGAAAAGGTTAAACTAGCTGGGAATGTCTTTTTTTTTTCTAGTTCAAATACCATGTAACCATTGTTACCATGTACCACTTTTACACAATACATTACTATATCCCTTGTGATTTTAGTAACATTTTCCTAACAAGCAGGGCTTTTGAGAAGAAAAGAGGAAGAGGTGCAGGACAACGACCCTATTCCCAACCCTGGGGAATTCTCTGCAAAGGTGCCCTATATTGCCCTGCATGGGTAAAGCAAGCTACAGAAACTCGTTCCTATAATTAAAGGGGTTGTTCACCTTTAAATTAACTTTTAGTATGATGTAGAGAGGGATATTCTGAGACAATTTGCAATTGGTTTTCATGTTTTATTATTTGTGGTTTTTCAGCTTTTTATTTAGCAGCTCTCCAGTTTGCAATTTCAGCCATCTGGTCCAAATTCCCCTAGCAACCGTATATTTTTTAGGTACGTGAGTCCTACACTATCCAATAGTATTCTAAGTTTGTAGTGCATTTATAATCAAGTCCCCCAGCAAACGGAGTGACTGAGTAGTAAGTGCACTTACACTTAAAGGGTAAAGGCTACATCTTCCTACCATGTATATAAGTTGGGCATATCTTCCCCACCCAAGCCACATAATTTGTACTGTATATACCCCCTCCATTTGCCAGCACCATCACATTTTTCTAAAACAAATAGCAGCTTTCACCCGGCGGCCATTTTCCCTCTGACACATCATCAGCAACATTGATACATGTATGCTGTAAAGTTCATGTAAGGCAGAATGCAGGTTTACACAGGCACAAGATACTTTGATAAAAAGTTCTGCTGGGATTCAGCACTGTAATGGTTAAGCTGAGCTCAGGAGAGGTGGTTAGGATCAGACAGCTAGAGTTTCTATGGGAACCAACACTGCTATCTTTTCATTGGCTGTTAGACTGGAGGGTGTGTTTATTAATCTGAGCTGAGAAGAACTGAGCATGCTCATGAGCCAACAGCCAAAGCAAATTCATGAGGTGGGGGCAGAGTGGGTTAGAGAAAATTATTAGATTTTGATAAATAATCCCCCTAATGAATGGAGAAACTCGATTCGTATGAATCGAATACGATTCAAATTTTGGGGTCCGAACCATTCGATTGAATTTTAGACATTCAAATTTTTAGATTTTGATAAATAATCCCCCTAATGAATGGAGAAACTCGATTCGTATGAATCGAATACGATTCAAATTTTGGGGTCCGAACCATTCGATTGAATTTTAGACATTCAAATTTTTTTCTTAAATAACCTCCCAGTCGAATGGTGAGTATATTCGAATTAAAAAAAAAAATTCACATGAATTCGAAAATTCAACCTTTGATAAATGGACCTCTAAATAAACCCAATAGGCTGGTTTTGCTTCCAATAAGGATTAATTATATCTTAGTTGGGATCAAGTACAAGCATCGCAGTTTATACAATATTTCCCTGTCATTTCACCAAACATTCTTCCCTCTGTCTTAATAACATCCCCAGATGCTGGTGGTGTAAAACAGTCTCATGTCATGGAACAGGTATTGTTTCCGTTATCCGGAAACCCGTTATCCAGAATTATAAGAAGGCCATCTCCCATAGACTCCATTATAATCAAGTAATCCAAATTTAAAAAAAAAAAGATTTCCTTTTTCTCTGTAATAATAAGGGCAGAGACACACGGTCTGATTCGGGGAGATTAGTCGTCCTGAAGAAGAGGAGATTTGTCACCGGGCGACTAATCTCCCCGAAGTCTACCTTGGCTTATACTCTGGTCAGTGGGCAGTAGCAGAGATTGCAGTCACTTAATCATTCCTATACCAATAGTTCGCTTGGGGAGAGACTGCAATATCACACAGCGCCATCTGTTGGTTATATGAAAGAATAACAGTGCGCCCTCTGTTGGTTATATGAAAGAATAACAGTAACTACAATATCACACAGCACCCTCTGTTGGTTATATGAAAGAACAGTGACTGCAATATCACACAGCGCCCTCTGTTGGTTGTATGAAGGATTAACAGTGATGGCAATATCACAAAGCGCACTCTGTTGGTTATACGAAAGATTAACAGTGATGGCAATATCACACAGCACCCTCTGCACATGGTAGTGGGACAGTGGGACAATGCACACAGTAATCCGTTTGGCAATTCTCTGTCACCATCAACTTTGCAAAGAAGTCCGGTTGATCGCTGGGGGGGTCGCTTTGGCGGAATGTGCGCTGCTGGGAGACAGGGCTGTAGTTGTGTCTAGGCTTATACTAGAGTCAATAAGTTTTCCCAGTTTTCGTAGGTAAAATAAGGTACCTCGGCTTATACTCGGGTCGGCTTATACTCGAGTATATACGGTACTGACATTTCATAAACATTCCTCCCAAACACAAGGCCAAAGTAACAGCGGTTAGGAAAGGTAAAAGTCTCACAATGGCACAGCCCTGATCTCATTTCAAATGCAAATCTGCGGTACTATTTTAAAAATGCGGCACCCAAGTGTCATGGGAGTGACCTGAACTACTTTCAGCAAATCTGTTTTGGAAGAATGGGCCAAAATCACTCCCAAACTGTGTCCCAAATACCTCTGCAAGGTTCTCTGAGCACAGAATGTTTCAGCTCAGTTGGAGTCAGTTACAGGCTGGAGGCAGAGGCTTAAGTTTACCTCCGAGGGGAAGAAAATCCTGATTCCTTGATTAAATAAAGAAAGTTAAATGGAGGAAATAACTGTTTTTATATTTACAGTCCAAGGTACTTTACATACTGTATTTAGTTCTGTGAGTCAAAGTCTGAGAAATGTTCTGTAATTACTTCTGTACTGTGTGTCTGTTGTGCGAAACACAAAGCAAGACATGTCTCTGATTAACTACAACATAATAATAATCGGATTTCCCAGCTGCAAATTGACCTGGCTGCCGCCCACATTACTATATAAGCAAATGTTCTCAATTAAGACAATTATGCCTTTTAGTTTTGAGATCACAATTACAGGTTGATCTACAATCAGGATCAGGTCTGCTCCAAAGTCCTTTGGTTTTATAAAATAGAAATGGCTATGAATCAGGAATTTGGGTAAAACTCCACGGGTGATTTGACCTGCGATACCTTCCGTTCCGACGTGATGAGACTAATCGCAAAGTAAAAGTAATACAAGTGTCGCATGTAGAAGCTGATTGCATTCGACGCAACACGACTATCGGATGAAGACGCAACATGAATCGTTTGCATCCGAAAGTTGCAAAAAAAACCCTCAAAATCAAAAAGACCAACCCGATATTAAGTCAAAGGTTTTTTTTTGGCCGAATAGGTCTGTTCTCGATAGAATAGGTCCATATTCGACCGAATTCGAATCGTACGAATTGAAGGAATAGCGCATTCGATCGAATTCGATTCAAAGTTTCTACCAAAAAAACCTTAGATTTTTCAAAGTCAACCAATCGACTCCAAATGGGTTCTAGGAGGTCCCCCATAGGCTAAAACAGCAATTCGTGAATGGTCGAATGGTCGAAGTCGAATTTTTAAAGAGACACTACGGGGCATATTTATAAAAGGTCGAACTTCGAATTCAAAAAGACCCACCGAATAGTGGTCAAAGTTTTTTGGGGTCACTACTTCGATCTACGATTTGAAGTTTTTTTTACTTCGACCTTCGATCTCTCAAACTCCCCCAATTGCCTCCATACAGGTTCCAGGTGGTCCCCCCCTAGGCTAAAACAGCACTTTGGCAGCTTTTAGGTGGCGAATGGTCAAAGTCGACGTTTTAAAGAGACAGTACTTCAAAAAAATTCGACCTTCGAATTTCGAAGTTTTTTCAAATTCGAATCGAAGTTGGACTATTCCCTAGTCGAAGTACACAAAAAATAGCTCGAAATTCGAAGTTTTTCAATTCGAAACTTCACCTCGACCTTTGATAAATCTGCCCCTACATGATAAATTCAGATATTCGAATTTTCTAATTTTTTTCAAATTCCAATTGAATTTGGACTATTCCCTAGTTGAAGCACACAAAAATAGCTCGAAATTCAATTTTTTCTTCATTTCAAAATTCACCTCAACCTTTGATAAATCTACCCCTAAGTGTTAATGAGCATGCTACTTATAATAATATGGTATTTGCTGATAAATGTGGGGCCCCACACAATCTATTATGGGTATTTGGCTCGTCTTCTGCCAGCAAATCCCAATTTCCATCATAAGTATGTCAGGCCGACAACATAATTCCTCTTTATTAGGGTATAATGGTGCTCCTTTTTGTGTAAAATATTGGAAATCAAGAGGAAGAGTAGAGGCAGAAGTGTGAACAGGTGTAGCTGAGTCAGGGCTCAAAGAAGTCAGCAGATACCGGAATAGAAATAACTAGGCCAAACTACATACAAGTGTGGTAAGAGGGTATAACAATGGTCACAACAAAAGCTGGAAAAGTTGTAGGAAGTTGTAATGATAAAAACAGCAGGCCATAATCAAGCTTAAAGGAGAAGGAAAGCTAACAAAGCAGTTTATTGCAAATAGATTATCCACAATAGTGCAAGATATAAGACTATATTTATTCTGCAGAATACTTTACCATACCTCTGTGTTTGTTTAGGATAGCAGCTGCCATATTAGCTTGGTGTGACATCACTTCCTGCCTGAGTCTCTCTCTGTTCATTCATAGTTCTGATCTCAGATTACAGCAGGGAGGGGAGGAGGGAGAATGGGGGAGGGAGAGAGGAGCAAACTGAGCATGCTCAAGCCCTAGCCCTGGAGGTTTAAGCTGAAAACAGGAAGTCTGATACAGAAGCCCATGAGTACACAATAGAAGGAAAGAAATGTGCTGTTTCTTTTGACAGAGGACTCAGAGCAGCATTACTTTGAGAGTTTACTGGTGTATTTATAAAGACCTTTCTGATAAAGCTTACTTAGTTTTAAGCTTTCCTTCTAACAACAGGCAGGAAAACAAAGAACTTACTGTATTAAATGAGTCCATGTAATGTGGAAGTTAATGTACTTTTAGGGGAAATGTGAACTACATAATCAGCTTTCTAAAGGTGGCCATGTATACACAGATATTATCGTATAAATGACCGATATTGGCAAAAGACTTGGGTATCTGCTGACTCGTCAATCCGCCAAGACAGAAAGTTTGGACCAGGTGCCTATTAAAGGCGACCGGAATAGTGATGTGCGGGTTTTTCCCGAAACCGCACCTGCCGAAGCCCAATCACCCTCTACCCGTGCCCTCCTGCATCCTCCTACTGGCTTCATTTTATAGACCCGTGCCGCAAATGATGTCACAAAAGGGGCGGGGCGAGCAGGCACGCGGCTATGAAGCCGGAAGCCTGGAAGTCAGAAGCCGGCAGTTGAAGGTGGCAAGCGGGGAGAGCAGGAGAAGACCTCAACCCGCACCCGCTAAAAGCAGTGCAACGTTGGCCCGGGTCCCGCGGGTATTGGCCCGGCCCGCACATCACTAGCCCGGAACATTGGCCAGGATTCACTGTTGAATCTTCAGATAGAGGTAGAATTCTACCCCCATGGCCTAGTCCGACCCTGTGTCATTCCATTCCAAAAAGTGATTGCAGGTGAGAAGCTAGCTAGTAAGAGTGTAGGAAAAGGGGGATTTCATAATCATCATCATCATTATAGGGGGTTTTTTTCATTGTGAAATGCCTGAATTCTCAGAAGAATATCTGAGCTGACAATATTAGTTTGATATGAAATGTTATTTGCTGATATGACCATTAAACACATTCATATTTGCTGCCAGAACAAATGGCAATTCTCTTTTTTTTTCCCATTTAAACAGAATCTCTCAACCATGAAAGTTATTTTTATTCAATGGTTCTTTCAGCAAAAGGTTTTGTGTCACTTTCAAACCCCCGAGAAAAAAAAAATCGATCCTAAATTCATTTGAATGCGGGATTTGTGACATGTTAACAAGCCTCTGAGGTGTTAGATGCTCTTCTGGACGTAACGATTTTTTCGGAGAACTTGAACCTGACTCGTCGATGCAGATGCTCTTTGTGACTTCATGGGGAGAGAGTTAGTTAGTCTTTACGTCTGGACTCCCACAACTGGGTTGGAATGCGCTCATGGGACAGCTTTGCCATTTTTTTTTTGGAATCCTTACTGCTTCTTTCCGTTAATGTTCACCTCCAACAGTTTCACAAAGACTCGCCTTTTGAAATAGATATGGGTTTGTCAGTGATTTCCCTCCAAGGGTTTCTTTTTTTATAAAATGTTTTGTCTATTTTGGCCGAAGAACATTCCTAAGCCAAGAACTAGTTTTGTTTGTGCTGATAAATGCAATATTCAGGCATTAAAGAAAACAAACTGAAAAAAAGAGTTCATTTTGCTCAATCAAATAATACATTAAATATTTGTTATCATTACAACCTTAAGTTCCAATGGAGAAATGCCTGTAATTGTTCTATACTGTCCGTTCCCATCCATTGTCATTCACTTTAAAGGGTTTCTTTCTTGGGAAAACATGGGTTTTTTTCCAAAATGCATTACTAAAGAACTAATAGTTCAAAAGAGCAAACATTTTTAATATTTAATTTTGAAATATGACATGGGGCTAGACATGTTGTCAGTTTCCCAGGTGCCCTCAGTCATGTGACTTGTGCTCTGATAAACTTCAGTCACTCTTTACTGCGGCACTGCAACTTAAAGTGATATCACCTCCTTCCCTTTCCCCCAGCAGCCAATCAACAGAACAATGGGAAGGTAACCAGATAACTACTCCCTCTCACCTGCATTGTTAAAAATGTTGAAAAGATATAGGTATTGAAAGATATAAGAATAGCACTTAATAGTAAAAATCCACGTCCCACTGTGACAGTTACAGAAGGAGAAACAATATCTTATATGAAAGTAGTTCCATTGTGAAGTGCTAGCTCTTTCTGAAAGCACAGGATCAGGAACAATGGTCTGAGACGGCTGTCTACACACCAATATTACAGCTAAAAAATACATTTGTTGGTTCAGGAATAAAAAGTCAAATCTGACATGGGGCTAGACATGTCAGTTTCCCAGGTGCCCTCAGTCATTTGATTCATGCTCTGATAAGCTTCAGTCACTCTTTACTGCAGCACTTGAAGTTAGAGTGATATCACCTCCCTTCCTTTCCCCCAGCAGCCAATCAACAGAACAATGGGAAGGTAACCAGATAACTACTCCCTCTCACCTGCATTGTTAAAAATGCTCCCACCTATTGGAAGATATAAGAATAGCACTTAATAGTAAAAATCCAAGTCCCACTGCGACTCCTCCAGTTACAGAAGGAGAAACAATATCTGATATGAAAGTAGTTCCATTGTGAAGTGCTAGCTCTTTCTGAAAGCACAGGATCAGGCACAGTGGTTTGAGATGGCTGTCTACACGCCAATATTAGATCTAAAAAATACATTTGTTGGTTCAGGAATAAAATGTTATATGGTAGAGTGAATTATTTGTAATATAAACAGTGTAATTAAGAAATAAATATCACACCATAAAATTCATGACAGAATCCCTTTAATGGTAACCACCCTTTCATGTGCACACTGGGCAGCCTGAAAATTCAAACTTGAGAATTTTCAGACTTGCTCATTTTGGGGATTAAAATTCTCCTCTTGTGCTTATAGACACACGATTTTCATTCAGATGAATGGCTGGCATGGCAGATTTTGGAAGGAAATGCAGAGGTAATGATTCGAGGTGCAGGCAGCAGAACAGAGGAGGAGCAACAGATTCTTGACCCGTGTTTCTCCGCAGGCCAAAATCCATATAGTGCGGCCCTAGCCTTATAAGCATGTTTGGACACAAGTATCTTGGCAGATAACATCAATTTGAGCTCAATGTTGCATACAGAACCAGCTCTTAAAGCTACTTCCAAAAAACTAGATCTGGGGATGTGTTGACCAGTTCTGTCTCCTTATTGTGTAGCCAGACTGACCAATGATCTGCCTGTTCTGCCCTGAGGTCGGTGATCTGCCAACTTCTAAAGGCCAAAGCTGGTGGGATCTGTGATTGTGTAAAAGCAGCAGAAGTACAGGACTGATACACGGCACCAGCCTAACACCCAGCAACAGAATAAAGGATGCCGTGAGTTAGGGAGGAGAGACATAGAACAACTAAAAGCAAAGTTTCCTTTTGTTAGTAAACAGATTTTACTTGAAAGTAAACATTTAAGAGCAAAGTTCTGCCTTAGCTTTTTGCTGACTTCAAGTTGAGTATAACTTTATTTTATATACCTTTCCCTTTGAAGTTGTCATTTATTCAGCCTAAGCACATTCATGTCCAGGCTTCCGACTGAAGAGCCGAAAACAAAATGACAATGAAGTGTCGCCACTCGCCTCCCTAATGGATTTGTGTTTGTCACAAGTGTCTCTGAAGATTTAGAGTCTGTGATTGAATATATTCTGATGTGTGCCTCCGCTGCCATTATCCTTGTACTGCCCTTGTTTGCTCCTTCCTTGGCTTTATCCAGTTCAGAATGCCACGTAGTTGTATGCTCACCTTTATTTTATAGGTAATATTTAAAGGAGACATTTTGTGTAAAAAATAAGAACGTACCAGTGCATTATACTCATTTAGATATAGAAGAATTTAGCTTAAAAAAGTAGTGTTTCAGGCTGATTTATTGAATATTTCTGCAAAACCCCCTAGGGGCAGATTTACTAAGCTCGAGTGAATTTTCGAAGTTAAAAAAGTTCGAATTTCAAAGTAATTTTTTGGGTGCTTCGACCATCGAATAGGCCACTACGACCTTTGATTCGAACGTTTCGAAGTAAAAATCGTTCGACTATTCGACCATTCGATAATCGAAGTACTGTCTTTTCAATACTTCACCAACTTAAACCTGCCGAAGTGCTATGTTAGCCTATGGGGACCTTCCAGAGCAATTTTCTAAGTTTTTTGGTTTCAAAGGAAAATCGTACGATCTTACAATAAAATCGTTCAAATCGTATGATTCGGAGTACGATCGTACGATGTCGAAGGATTCTATTCGATGGTCGAAATTTCAAAGTATTTTACACTTCGAAATTCGACCCTTGATAAATCTGCCCCCTAATAATCCCTCCCTTCTACTCCCTGCCCCCTGAATTCTCTGGCTGTGCAGTGGAGCCGGTGGCACTCAGCTCACTGCACTGTAGGACAGGAACCAATCAGCAGCTAGCAGGACCTGATAGGGAACTGAAGCCTGTCTGTGCTTGTGTGACTGCAGGACTGTGATTGGCTGTCCCCCTCCTACTGTGCTTCTGGCAGGGACCATTTGGACACGCCCACCCCTCATTTTAAACACAGACAGGGACCAGAGAATATCTATAGGGAGCTCCAATAAAGTTCCTATTTTTAAAGATAATATTCATTTTTAGCACCATGTAAAAGCAACACTATATATTACTCATAATTGCCTACAAAATTGATTTTTCATTTATCCTATATGTCTCCTTTAAGGGCACCAAATTCTGCCCAAGCTAGGATAAATTAGGATTTGGAATTATTTCTTAAAGAGATACTGACACCAGAAAATAATCTTTTTTTTATATCTATAATAACATTGCATTTGAATGCTATTTATAATTTTGCCATAAAACTATTTGCCTGATGCTGAAGATTTTTTTGCTTACTCAAAGTTCCGCCACTGGATCAATCATAATGCAATACAGTCCCCTGTTGTATCTCTATCTTCATTCACCAACCATGTACCCTGCAGGGTCTGTTAGTAGGACTAATGTGCTCTGGGGTTGCATTCATGGTTTACCTGCGATTAACCGATCCCATGTGTGTACAACACACGCAGCTATGTATTAAAGCACAACTGAAGCTGAAGATTTTCCCATTGTATATGTAGCGCACCCGTGGGGTCTAACTGCAGTCTTGGGTCACACTAGAACCCCCTTACCATCCGGCACTCATTGTATTCCTCCTGACACCATTTACACGCTGGAAAGGATGGCAGATCCAGCGAGTTTTGCATCAAACAAATAACTGGTTTATTGAACAGAAATAGATTGGGCAGTTCACATATCAGTCAGTATCAGTCTATGTATATCCGTGGAAAACCTTCACACATAAAATTAGAAAGAGTGTTCCCTCTCGGTGGGTAGACAGCCTCTGTTGGTGACCTCCCCAGCACCAGGGATCTCCCGATGGTCTTCCTACTTCCAGGCCTTTCCCTGACCTATCAGCTCAACCACTCGGTCCCTATCTGGCGGCATGGACACCGCAAAGGTACTAACCCCATTGAGATCCTTGTTGGAGCCAGAAGCTGCTCGCTAACTAGCTCCTGGAGCGCCTATGACAGACCTCTAACTATACTGACTGGAACACTGTCCCTATCGGGGCCTAATAGCACTTAGACCCAGTCCAGGCCCACCTGCCCACAGGGTGGGACCCCGACCAACAGAGAGCCCTCAGCACACAGGATCTTCCCCTTTTAAACACTTGCAACCCGCCCTCTAGTGGCCGTCCATCATCTAAGGACTCTATGGGTGACTAAACTATAGGTGGCCATACACGGGCCGATAAAAGCTGCCGACAGACCGAGTCGGCAGCTCATTGGCCCGTGTATGGGGGCCCCCAACGGGCTTCCCCGATCGAGATCTGGCCGAAAGTCGGCCAGATCTCGATCGGATGGGACTAAAAATCCCGTCGGATCGCGGCCGCATCTGTTCGTTGATGCGGTCCCGCGACCCGACCGCCCGTTCGCGTTTGCTAGGATCCGATCGTTGGGCCCTAGGGCCCACGATCGGATCAGCCCGATATTGCCCACCTCAAGGGGGCATATCAGAGGGAGATCCAAACGAGCGGATCTCTCCATGTATGGCCACTTTAAGGGGTAAACTGCCTGATCCAATTCCAACCTCAGGGTCTCTACATATACAACGGAGAGAGAGATTCCCTACACAACACTGTGCATTGCAGAAACCCTTCCTTTGTTACGGACACACAATGCAGACTATTCCTCTGAGACGCGGGGAGCAACTATAAGAAATATATAATGAATTTATTAAGTGTGGCAGAAAATAATAGTGTATCCCTGAGATATCTTTCCCTTTAACGTGTCCGATAAATCGTCAACGTCTCTGATTTAACTGCCAGGGAGAGTTACTGTATATGTCTCAGCTGCGCAGTTACTATTAATACAGTTCTATCTCTCATAGTGCAGGATATGAGTAATGCTCCATTCCTTACACCCCGTGTATTCTCTCATCAAAACAACAAGCCCACGTTTCACCGAAAACATTTTATCCGCTGACCCTGTGCCGTGTGTCGTGGGACCTTGTGACCACAGGTGGATATGGATTTTTTTTGCCTCCGATAGAATCACACACACATGAAAACCAAAGAGGAAAGCCCGTCTGCTTTTTAGCAGAGTCAATCATTTCTAAATTATGATTTCAGCTTTGTGTATTATATTTCAACCCTTGTTCCGAAAACAAAAATCACAAGAGATTGGCAAAACCTGCTTTAAAGGAAAATATTACCTTTTATATAATAGAATGACCTCCTGGTTATTTTTCTCTGCACAGCCCAATAGCAATTGTTCCTATAAACCGCAAGCCTATGCACCACCTGTTTCATATCTTTATACATGAAAATGTTGTCCTTAATTACTAAAGTGCAAAAACTGGAAGCAACTGCCCCATATTGTTTTGCCTGATATAAGTGAAATAAACCTAGCCTGCTGCTTTTGGCACATACTTTCATCTGTGTTCTATAAGCAACCTGATTCCCACTAATTACAATGGAAAGGGATTGCATCAATGCCTGGGGATGAAAAAAAAATCATGTATATACAGGTATGGGATCCGTTTTCCAGAAACCTGTTATCCAGAAAGTTCCAAATTACAGAATGGCTGTCTCCCATAGACTCCATTATAATCAAATAATCCAAGTTTTTAAAATGTATTTCCTTTTTCTCTGTAGTAATACAACAGTAACTTGTACTTGATCCCAACTAAGATATAATTAATCCTTATTGGAGGCAAAACCAGCCTATTGGGTTTATTTAATGTTTACATGATTTTCTAGTAGACTTAAGGTATGAAGATCCAAATTACGGAAAGATCCATTATCTGGAAAACCCCAAGTCTCGACCGTTCTGGATAACAGATCCCATACCTGTACTATGAACTAAACAGAAATCTTTTTTTAAAAAAATGTATATACTCCCATGCCCCATGCTCCCATGCGAATCGAGGATTCGTACGATTTTCGGACCGTGTGTGGAGAGTCCCGACATTTTTCGTCCGGCGGAGATCGGTCGTTTGGTCGATCGGACAAGTTAAAAGATTTCTGTCGGCCGCCGATAATTTCTCTGCGTGTATTGCCGATCGTACGATTTTCAGAGGGAGACTGTCACTAGCTTTTGTCGGACATAACTTTCGTACGATTGCTGTCAGGGGCAGGACATCGGCTGATCTGTTCTTTTACTACTTTATTTGATCTGAATGGTTAGTGGCAGGTCGGGTGATGGGGAAGTCCGATCATTGGAGGATTCGAACAATCGGATCTTTGCATCTATGGCCAGCTTTAGTTGGACACTTGATACTAATAGTAATGTAGATGTAAAAACACAGTGATTGCTTAAACCCTATGCATAACAAAGGTGGGCCATGCCGACTGGGTGCCCTAGGTAAGTTGGCCTTCTATTTTTTTTTTTGGGAGGGAGAGCTAGGTGACAAGTGGAGGGAGTGGAAGGGTAGGGTACCTGCTCTGCCCCCCTTATCATTGTGCCCTGGGCAGGTTTCTCTTCTGCCTACCCCTAGTTTCAGCCCTGGTACATACAGTAGCTATATTTTCAGGTATTATTTGTGGTGAGACCTGGGACTAGTATGGTATAGCCCTCTGGGTACCGACAGATATTTGTTTGCAAGTGATGTTTATTGGAAATTGCCTGTGCAGTTTGATGGATATATTCCTTTGATCTCCTGGCATTGTGTTGCATAGCTCCCTCGTTTCCTGCTGTGCCATTCAATCCTTCTAATTAAAGCACTGTAATACCTGCCAGGATCTTAAGGCCCCCATACACGGGCCAATAAAAGCTGCCGACAGGCCGAGTCGGCATCTTATTGGCCCGTATGTGTCGGATCGCAGCTGCATCTGTGCGTGTATGTGATCCCATGATCCGACCGCCTGTATCGGATGCATTATGTTCCGATCATTGAGCCCTAGGGCCCACAATCGGACCAGCCTGATATCGCCCACCTCAATGTGGGCATATCGGGGAGATATCCGCTATTATGGCGACATTGCCGAATGAGCGGATCTCTACGTCTATGGCCACCTTTAGGATGGTGATGCCCAGCGACTAATCTCCTCAAAAAGCCTTCCCACCGGCAAGAATATAAATCTCCGGCGGGGTGGCACTCGGAACGATTCGTTTTCCGAAGTTGCCTCACGAGGAAACTTCGGGCAACTTCGGAAAACGAAGCGCTCTGAGTGCCACCCCGCCGGAGATTAAAATTCTAACCAGCAGAAAGGCTTTTTGGGAGATTAGCTGCCTAAAGAAGAGGATGTTTGTCACTGGGCGACTAATCTCTCCAGAATCTTAACGTGTGTCACAACCCTTATGGTGGCCATACACTATAAGATCCGCTCGTTTGGCGACATCGCCACACGAGTGGATCTTTTCCCCCGATATGCCACTAACGACAGGGCTATGGGGCAAATTCACTAAAGGACGAATCGCCTAACGCTAGCGTTAAATCGGAGCAGTATTGGTGTTTTCGCCTCCAGCCGGGAAACGTGACTTTAGATTTAAAAGACATTCTCCTCTTCTACTGAACTGAGACAGATCCTAACCTGGGATTTTATACTTTAAAGATGTTCTTTTGTGTTGCTAAGACAAACAATGCGCTACAAATGCTCTGCTGACATTTTTTTATTCAATGTAGAATTTTTCTTTAGAATCTGTATAGGTTTTGTAATGTGTGTGCGGCTTCCCATGGGTGAGGCCTGAGTGTTGCTTATACAAAACATGTGAGAAAGGAGAAGATCCCGTAACTCATAAGTTTATGTAACCGATGTCTAAAGAGATTTACAGGTATAAATAGCCAACACTTGGGATGGAGGAAACAAACTTTTTCAGACAGTCTCCCTTTAAGAAAGTAAATGGATTTCGCCAACTTTATACAAACTAACATTTGTGCTTTGACTTTTGAGTTTCAGTAGTGATGGGTGAATAAATTTGCCAGGCATGGATTTGCGGCGAATTTAAAAAAAAAAAAAATTGTTGCGTGTCAGAATAGTCGCTCGCATAAAAATTGTTGCGCTCATAATTATTTTGACGCCCGTTGACGTCAATGTGTTTCGTGAATTTTTCGCCGTTTCGCTAATTTTTCGGTAAATTCGCATATTATTCGGTGAAGCGAAAAACCACAGATTCGCCCATCACTAAGGGGCAGATTTATCAAGGGTCGAACTTCGAATAAAAAAAAACTTTGAAGTTCGAATAACAAAAGACCAACTGAAATTTATTAAAAAAAATCTAAGTTCTTTTTTGGGGTGAATAGGCCATTTTCGTTCGAATTAGAATCTTACGAATCAAAGTAACATTGTATTCGATCGAACTCGATTCAAAGTTTTTTCTAAAAAAAAAGCTTAGATTTTTCAAAATCCACCAATTGACTCCAAATTCTAGGAGGTCCCCCATAGGCTAAAACAGCAATTCGGCAGGTTTTAGATGGCGAATGTTCGAAGTCGAATTTTTAAAGAGACCGTACATGATAAAATTCAAATCGAATTTGGACTCTTCCCTAGTCGAAATACATAAAAAATAGCTTGAAATTCTAATTTTTTTAATTAGAATTTTCACTTCGACCTTTGATAAATCTGCCCCTAAGTTTAAGAGCCAGGGCCGGATTTACATTGTGGGCGCCCCTAGGCCCACTTCCGTTCATCGCCCCTGTCCCCTCCAGGGGGACAGGAGCAATGGGGATTGGTGCACGGGAAATTTAAAAAATGATTGTATCTCCAGCGCATCCCCAGTGTTTCTGCCCAGTGGTTGGGCAGCATGCCACCCCCCCTAAAATTCTGCCGCCCTAGGCCCGGGCCTAGGTGGTCTTTCCACAAATCCGGGCCTGTTCAGAGCTGATTCCCATTACTGTGTCTTTTACAGATGTGAGCTGGTCAGAAGCTCTGCCTCTAGTCATAGTATGTCACAGCCCGAGGAGATAGCCATCCCACAGTTCGGAGCTTTCTGGATAACAGGTTTCCGGATAACGCATCTCATACCTATATTATTGTTTAAATTTGAATTAAGCACTGCTTCAACTTGTGAAGATATTTTTTAACTGGGAGAACACGGGAGATGTGCTTAAAAGCTATTGGCTATGAAAAGTAAATATATCCATATTCTTCTTAGAAACTTAGATATGGGAATGACGACCACAAGGTAATTCTGTTTCCAAGGACTGGAATGTACAATGTATTGCTCCAAGAAAGCAATATTTAGGAATATGTGAAAAAATCACTATTTTTGTGACGACACCAGAGAAATCCGCTGTCCAGGGCTCTCAGACTTTGATACAACGAGGCAAGTAGTTTGCCTTTCAGTGGAGCCACAATGACTAGAATGGAACAAAGAAATTGGAGGGGGGGGAATTGGACCCATTGTTATTGTGTAAAATATATAAATAGGTAAGAGTTTCAGTATATTCTCTAAAGTGAAAGAATACTTTACTATAATGGCAGAGACACACGTGGAGATTCGGGGAGATTAGTCGCCCGGCAACAAATCGCCTCTTCTTCAGACGACTAATCTCCCCGAACTGCCTCCCCGCCGGCTAGAATCTAAATGGCCGGCGGGATGGCACTCGGAGTGGTTCGTTTTCCGAAGCGATCTGAGTGCGCACGAAGTTGCCTCACCAGGAAACTTTGGCCGAATTCGCGAGTTCCATCCCACCAACAATTTAGATTCTAGCCGGCGGGGAGGCAGTTCAGGGAGATTAGTTGCCCGAAGAAGAGGAGATTTGTTGCCAGGCGACTAAATCTCCCTGAATCTTCTCGTCTGTCTCTGCCCTAAAAGCAAAAGATAAAAGGTTTGTTACTGCCCTGCTAGATGGAAAGTATGGAAAGCCCTAACACAAGTTTTTGTCTTGAGTGAATCAATAATGACATTTAAACAAATACATTACATCATTAAATATTAAAAATTACTTGGAAAATATGTTTAGAATTTTAGGTCTAGTTAAACTTTAACCGGGATCATCTTGCACAAAAACAGGGATTTTCCGCTCATGAAGGGGGGATGCTGTCATTTGTGGCTCCCGGCAGCTGTAGGAACATGAATTCCTTTGCTGATGTCATTTCACTACAGTAATGATTTGAAGAGGCAGTGGGACAATGGCCTGGATACTGTTAAATGGTTTCAATGTGATAAATAGGAGCAGCCCTCATATAGTTCCATTGCTTTCAAGAACACTGATAAGTCTGGAATGCAGACGGCCTTGGGAGAATACACAGAAGAGGGGTAAGTAGAGGGGGTAGTGTTTTATCAGACAGACCCCAGTATGTGGTTTGTGCATGAGGGTAGGGGGCTATTTTACTTACACTTAGTGCCCATGAGCTGTGCATTAGTGGACTCTTTGCCCTTGCAGTGCCTGTGCTATGCCCTGGATATTCCTCAAATTCTGTATTGTCCATTATAGAGAAGAGAATAGAGAAGTTAGCACTAGTTTATGAACTGATAAATAACACTTAAGGGGAACATTTACCTAGGGTCGAATATCGAGGCTTAATTAACCCTCGATATTCGACTGTCGAAGTAAAATCCTTTGAAGTCCAAGGATTTACTGCTATTCCTATGATCGAACGATCGAAGGAATAATCGTTAGATCGAACGTTTAAATCCTTCGAATCGAACGATTCGAAGGATTTTAATCCATCGATCGAAGGATATTCCTTAGATCAGAAAATTGTTAGGAAGCCTATGGGGACCTTCTCCATAGGCTAACATTAGCCTCGGTAGGTTTTAGGTGGCGAAGTAGGGGGTCGAAGAATTTTTTAAACAGACAGTACTTCGACTATCGAATGGTCGAATAGTCGAACGATTTTTAGTTTGAATCGTTCGATTCGAAGGTCGTAGTCGAAGTAGCCCATTCGATGGTCGAAGTAGCCATATTCGACAATTCAAAATTCTATCTATTTTTCCTCTATTCCTTCACTCGAACTAATTAAATGGGCCCCTAAGGGATTTATTTATAAAAGTCCGATTTTATCTCAACATTTTCTGCTGCAAATGAGCTAAGTTTTTTTTTACTCTTATTTATAATAACATTTTCCCGAAAATTTGCTTTGTGGGGAAAAAATTTGATTTTTGTGATTTTTTTTCGGATTTTTCACCCGAAATTTTGGTTTCTTATGTTTTTTGCCCGAAAACTTGGAGGTATTGCATGAAACCCAGCGCACATCAAAAATTCATAGCGACTTCTCCCATTAACTTATATGCAACCTCGACAGGTCCGGATTTTCTGATCCAGACTTTTCCATCCTCGGGGTTTAATAAATTCAGAAAAATTTGTGAAATTTTTAAAAGTCCCATATTTTTTAAAAAAAAGTCAAAAATTTTTCGTGATTTTTGCATTCAGAGTTTAGTAAACAACCCCCTAAGGGTGGTGACATTTGCTAAGATTTGGGGAGATGTAGTCACCCAGCTACAAATCGCTCTTCTTCAGGCAACTAATCTCCCCGAAAAGCCTAAATCGCCGGCGGGATTATTGCCCAAAACCCAGCACAGATCTGGATATCTTCGGGACTTCGACCATTGACTTCTACATGAACTAGGCAGGTCTGAGTTGGAGTACTTTTTTTATTCGGACTTTGAACACCCTCAGGGTTAAATAAATTTCCGAAAAATTATTTTTTTTTCTTCCCACTAAAAATTCAGATTTTATAGTAAAAAAACAAACACATTTCTGGCATTCGTCTTTGATCAAAAAACCCTTATCAGAATTTTATTATTGTTAACATTTACCTGATTGTATTTAAAATATATAAGATTTCAACCCTTTGATCAACTCCTGACCCCCACCCCTCTACTTTTTTGTCTCTTTCTTCTTGTCCAGCCTAAAGTTGGGGCCACATGGGCATATTTCACTTATAAAAGCAAACCTCCATTTGTGGAGAGAGCTCGGTTGTATTTAGAGACATCTAGGGGCAAATTTATCAAGGGTCGAATTTCGAATGTTAATAAACCCTCGAAATCGACCCTCGAAGTTAAATCCTTGGACTTTGAATATCGAATTCGAAGGAATTAGCGCAGATCCTTTGATCGATCGATCGAAGTAAAAATCGTTCTATCGAACGATAAAATCCTTTGAATCGAACGATTCGACCGATTTTAAGCGGTCGATCGAAGGATTTTTCTTCAATCAAAAAAAACTTAGAAAAGCGCTGGGGAAGGTCCCCATAGGCTAACATTGCACCTCGGTAGGTTTAAACTACCAAAGTATGTGGTCAAAGTATTTTTTAAAGAGACAGTACTTTGACTATCGAATGGTCGAATAGTCGAACGATTTCTAGTTTGAATCAAAGTCAAAGGTCGTAGTAGCCTATTCGATGGTCGAAGTACCCAAAAAAATACTTCGAAATTCGAAGTTTTTTTTATTCGAATCCTTTACTCGAGCTTAGTAAATGTGTCCCCTATTGTCCCCATAATCTTCCTGATAGGACTATTTCTTACTGAAGTCCACCATTCACCTAAAATAAGGTTGCCCTTTCATCAGCTTGTCATCCCCAGACAAATGAATGTAAAGTTTGATGAATAAAACAGTTATATAAATTAAAAAGAATGTTACAACATTGTCAGTGTGTTGACTATAATTTGTCATCAATTTATCGTACCTTGGTGAACACAAGTATCTATTTCAATCAAAAACAAGAAAATTCTTTGTGATTCCAAAATTATGACCACGTTTGTATACCTTTATGGCACAATATAACGTTCATCGTGTTTCTGTGAAAGAGGATCCTCTTAGGGGTTACTTGGTTATAGGAGAGCTCTGCAGTCATTCCAAATAAACACAGGCCTGTAAATCATCTGTTTTCTGTATTGGGAATCAATTTAACATTGTTTAAGGAAAGATTAGGCTGAAAATGGTGCGATTCAGATCAATCACTGAATTACGGAGAGAAATTATTGAATCATTCCCAATTAATTTAAACCAGTTAGTATGAATGCCACCATTTCTAAAGATTTGTACATGATCCAAGTCTCACCAAAGCAATGAGTACATGTCTACTATGTAGTTTAGGTCTAGGGAACAAAGGTTAACCTCAGTTCAACGTACCCATGTTTTCCCTCAGAGCATTGGTTGGATTAATTGTTATTGCAGATGGTCTCATGCAGAATTAATTTGTTAGGCTTGTTGATTGTGCCGTATAGCTGGGCAAACACATTAATGGCCATGGTTTGATTTTATGTCATCCCGTGCTTGCACCTGCCTTTTTAAGTGATCACTAGGAGACCACATTGCATTCTGGATGACAACGCAATCATTTCTTTTGGGACACCATATATACATTTTAGACTGAAGGTAGGGCCTGTATGGGGCCTAAAGATTTCTAATGTTCACCCTGACTATATGGTATGGTGCTGGAGTCTTGGAGGGGTTCACAACTGGTTGTCTTAGCTGTCTCCTGTCCATATAACTAGTTGTGCCAACTACTCACAATTATATTGTTTTTTCACATGAGAAAGTGACCAATGTGTTACCAGGGATGTTACAATAGAGTTGGCAGACCATGTGACTGCTGAAGGTAAAAGTAAAGCAAATGAGCCATTTCAATATATGTATCCAAAAAAAAAGGTAATTTTCCCAAAACAGTGGGCAGCTCTATAATTGTCTTGTTTTGGCACCCGGTAACATCAAGTTTTCCAGTTGTGTGTTACAGACCAAAAAAAATACATAGTACCTCATATGCGCAGTGAACCTCGAGGTAAATTAAAGAAAGAAGAAATTAAAAAAGAGACAAGGAAGAAATTAAGAGAGAGAGAAAGGAGAAGTCAATAGCAATAATGATAATAAAAAAAGCAAAGGCCTCCTAGTTTCATCCTGAGCTCAACAGCATGAATAATATGATCTCATTCCATTATTGACTTCTTTCTTTTCTCGGCAATTAAACTGAAATCAGTCATAGAGGGGATTCATTGCAAGTAGATTTTATGGATACTTACAGCCCTACGGTAATGATTTCTTGTAGCCAGTCAGGCTGATGAAGAGATGTTAAAACCAAGGGAAATGTCCTGCAATTGTTTATATTGTGGCCCCATATAACTGTAGTTTCCATTCAGATAATGGGACATGCTGCTAGTTACACACGGTCATTACTCGCAGCCACATCTGCTGTCCTTGCGGTGCCTGAATTCCAGTCTGCATGGAAAAAAAAAAAAGAGAAACATAAGAGTAATTGTTTGGCCATGGAAATTCATTTCTAAAGAAGAGATAATTGTTAGAAAGGTAGAAAAACTGGAAGAACATGGAAAAAAGAAAAGATTCTCCTACATGAAATATAATTGGAGACTCTTAAAATATTGCCTTATCCATAATAATAATGATAAATGTATATAACCTTTGAGAGGAAACATTTTTATCAAATGGAATAGTCCGAGCAATCTAGAGGCATTGGCTAAAGCTATTTCAAAAAGTAAAAGCTATTTCCTCTGCCAAGGGCAACAAAGGGCCTGAAAATACCACTTCTCAATGCAAATCCAAATTGTTGGACCAGCTTTATTCTGTCAAGAAATTGGATGAAGAACCTTTTTTTGGCTGCCGGGAGATGTCAGGGGTTGCAGATGTTAATTCCCATGATAGCGCACCTCAGAAATGTTAAATCCAGTCTAACAATGACCTTTATTAAGCGGATCATTCATCTCTCAATGAAAAGATGAGTCAAAAGAGTTGACATGAGACTTCACACATTGACTTTAAATAAACTTTGATGTTGCTACCTTGCATCCCACTATATCATGAACATTACAGCAAAATGGCTTTTAGATTGTAAGCTGTTTTCGGCAGGGCCCACTTTTCCTCTTGGTTCAGTTGGTTGTGTTTGTATTTAGTTGCACCTGTTGTATGGCATGTTATAAATATGTGTTATAATATAATTTGTCTTCTGAATATAATTTTTTTTATATTCAATTTTGAAATCTGACATGGGGCTAGACATTTTGTCAATTTCCCAGCTGCCCCCAGTCATGTGACTTGTGCCTGCACTTTAGGAGAGAAATGCTTTCTGGCAGGCTGCTGTTTTTCCTTCTCAATGTAAATGAATGTGTCTCAGTGGGACATGGATTTTTACTATTGAGTGTTGTTCTTAGATCTACCAGGCAGCTGTTATCTTGTGTTAGGGAGCTGTTATCTGGTTACCTTCCCATTGTTCTTTTGTTTGGCTGCTGGGGGGGGGGGAAGGGAGGGGGGTGATATCACTCCAACTTGCAGTACAGCAGTAAAGAGTGATTGAAGTTTATCAGAGCACATGACTTGGGGCAGCTGGGAAATTGACTAGGGAACAGTCCAAATGAGATATCAATTTGAAAAAAAATTTGACTTCAACTATTTGCCATCTAAAACCTGCAGAATTGCTGTTTTAGCCTATGGGGGACCTCCTACAACCTATTTGGAGTCAATTGGACTTTGGAAAATCAAAGGAAGAAATTTGAATCGTATGATTCAATGCTCTATTATTTCGATCCGTAGAATTCAAATTCAATTGAAAACGGACCTATTTGGCAAAAAAAAAAAAACCTTCAATTAAATTCGGTTGGTCTTTTTGAATTCGAATTTCGAAGTTTTTCAAAGTCGAAATTCGACCCTTGATAAACCTGCCCCTAAATGTCTTAAAAAAAAGTGTAAAAAAAAGAATTCTAAATGTCTTAAAAAAAACTCTCAGAAAAATAGAGAAATTGATAGAGACCACCTGGATGAATAAATTAAAACCTTAAGGCTATCTGGACAGATCAGACTAAAGCTGGCCATAGACATGCAGATTTATTCTTATTTTGGACAAATGATCGCCCATTGCAATCTTCTGACCTACAACTAACCATTCTGATAAATAAAGTAGTAAAGAGAACAAATCAGACGATGAGATGACAGGCAGAAATCGTATGACAGTTATGTCTGACAAATAGTAGTGACTGTCACCCATTGATATAGTCAGATAGGCAATATGTGCAGAGAAATTATTTTTAGCTGACAGAAATATTCTAACCTGTCCCATCTACTGGACGACCGATTGTCTGACAATAGAACCAACCTTCGTTTTGTACGACTTTATATTTGTGTCTTTGGCCAGCTTAAGAGATGTTTTACATTCTACTTTGCTCTCGTAACATTATGTTTGGGTAACCAAGCTGGTACAGGTATGGGATGCGTTTTCCGGAAACCCGTTATATAGAAGTTATATAGCACATTTACTATGGGTCGAATATCGAGGGTTAATTAACCCTCGATATTCGACTATCGAAGCTAAATCCTTTGACTTCAACTATCGAAGTCAAAAGATTTACCGCAATTCGTTCGATCGAACGATCAAAGGAAAAATCGTTCGATCATTGTACCGAGGTACAATGTTAGCCTATGGGGAACTTGCCCATAGGCTTTCCTAGCAATTTGGGATCGAAGGAAAATCGTTTGGTCGATGAATTAAAATCCTTAGAATCGTTCAATTCGAAGGATTTTAATTCATCGAGCAAACGATTTTCCTTCGATCCCAAATTGCTAGGAAAGCCTATGGGGAAGTTCCCCATAGGCTAACATTGTACCTCGGTAGGTTTTAGGTGGCAAAGTAGGTGGTCAAAGTTTTTTTTAAAGAGACAGTACTTCGACTATCGAATGGTCGAATAGTCGAACCATTTTTAGTTTGAATCGTACAATTCAAAGTCAAAGTCGTAGTCGAAGGTCGAAGTAGCCAATTCGATGGTCGAAGTAGCCAAAAAAAAACTTCGACATTTGAAGCATTTTTATTCTAATCCTTCACTCGAGCTAAGTAAATGTGCCCCCAAGTCTAGAAAAATCATGTAAACATTAAATAAACCCAATAGGCTGGTTTTGCTTCCAATAAGGATTAATTATATCTTAGTTGGGATCAAGTACAAGCGACTGTTTTATTACTACAGAGAAGAAGGAAATCGTTTTTTTAACATTTGTATTATTTTCATAAAATTGAGTCTGTGGGAGCCATTCCTTAATTCGGAGCTTTCTATATAATGGGTTTCCAGATAATGGACCTCACAACTGTATTAATAAATGAGCCCTGTTTTGAAGATCATAAATAAGGTCAATTTCCCTTGGGAATTGTCATTCAGTTTGTAAAATCTTTGCTTTTAAACTATTATTTTCCCTGTGGATGTGGTTTCTGTGGTTTCAAGTAGGACCAAGTTCTGTCTTCTATGGGAACCTGGGAATTTCTGAAATAAAAAGAAAATGTAACAGTATAACAATTAGCTATTCAATTATCCAGTGTTATTGGGGACTACCAGGACTGAATCCCTTACTTACCAGCTGTCAAACAAGGGCCCATTGTTGTACATGTCAGTGATTCAGCTGACTCAGGGGCAGCACAAACAATAACTGCCTTTTACAGTCTAATCCATTCAAGCTCATCATTTTGTTAGCAGAAAAAATATTAATGTACTTTCTGCAACTACTCACATCAGGTCAATGAGGTCTTTATTTGGCTCTTGATATACAGATAGGTATTTATTTAAACCACCTGTACTGGATATAATTAGTAAAGGCCACATAAGGCACAAAAGGCTACTTCTTTTGATATATTTTTCTGAACGAATGATACTTTTACCTACACCTTGGCAAGAATTGAATATTGCGTTGCCCCTACCATTTGTAATATCTAGTAGCAAAGACTTAGCTCTAGGAAGGCCCATGATGCTCAAGAGATACACAGGCATTGCAGCACACCTCCCTATATGATTAATAAAAGGAGCAATAGAATGGGTGGTGATAGGACTGCGCTAGGGCCCCCCTTACAAGTTAAAAAAATTTGGGGCCCCAGAGAATATTTTTTTTAAAAAACAGTGGCATCAGGGCCCCCTTACAAGTTAAAAAAAATGTGGGGCCCCAGAGAATATTTTTTTTTAAAAAAAAACATTGGTGGCAGGGGCCTATAGAGTATTAAAATAATACATTAGTGGCCAGAGGATTAAAAAAAAAAAAAATTCGTGTTCAGTAGAATTGAACTCGTGGTTTCAGGACTTCAACTTCGCCTCCTTTCGTGACTTTAAGGGGCAGATTTACTAAGGGTCGAATATCGAGGGTTAATTAACCCTCGATATTCGACTAAGAACTAAAATCGTTCGACTTCGAATATCGAAGTCGAACGATTTAGCGCTAATCCAACGATTCGAAGGATTTTAATACAACGGTCAAAGGAATATCCTTCGATCAAAAAAATTCAGGCAAGCCTATGGGGACCTTCCCCATAGGCTAACATTGACTTCGGTAGCTTTTAGCTGCCGAAGTAGGGAAGTAGGGATTTTTGAAAAGTGCAGCAAAGCTGGGCCCCCTTTCAGGCCCCGGGTCCGGTACAGGAGTACCCCCTGATGGAGGCCCTGTGTGGTAAGGGATCAGTGGAGTGGCTATTGTAACTGGGCGTGACATTATAGTATGGTGGGGCCAGTGATTGAATTGGAATGAAAAAAATACCTTCATTTTGTCCTTTTGTTTCCTCTGTTTTCTTCTTCTCTTCTTTTCCTCTCTGATGTTTCAACCAGTATCGGACTGGCCCGGTGGGACACCGGGAAAAAAACAGATGGGCCCCGACTCCCCCCGACTAGCAAAAAAAAAAGGTTTTAGGCGCAGCGGCGCCATCTGCATGATGCGGCACCTACTCATTCAGGAGCCTTCATTCATGCTTGCTCGGCTCATCATAGTAGGGGGGCTGGGGGGTCGGAGGGGGCCCCTGGACATTAGTCCCGATGGGCCCCAGGCCCCCCAGTCCGACTCTGGCCTCCACCTTCTTTATCTGTTTAACACTTCTCTATCTCTTCTCTATTTCTCTCCCAGCAATCTTTTCTCTCCTTTTATCTTCTATACATTTAACTAAATTTTATTTTACCTCTGCATTTTAGTTGTATGCAGAAGTGGAGAGGAGCAAAAGAAAGTTACGGGATTCAAAACTCTTGCATCCCCCATTGAGGGGCTACTATTTCACAGAAATAAAGAAGTGAAGGGATGGCATCCTAGTGCATCTCTCCTCAATTCCAGCACTGGTTGGCTATTGTCAGGTTTGGGGCAATTCTTTCAAGAGAGTTGTTCATTAGAGAGGACCTGAGCAGTGGATGGGGGCACGGACTGAAGACCAGTTAGCGTGAGATTTCAGTATAATAATTATTTCTTCTCCTAGATCAGGGATCCCCAACCAGCGACTGGTAAACATCTGGGTACTCACCAACGCCTTGGATGTTGCTCCCAGTGGCCTCAAAGCTTATTCTTGAATTCTTGGCTTGAAAGCAATGTTCCCCCTAATTATTTTGTGTGCACTTTTTAGAATCGTATGCGCACTTTTAAGATAATACACAGTCAACTGAGCAATGTTCATGAGCATTTAAACAACAGTTGTGTTTTTATTTCATTTTTAACACAGAGTGCACCATTTTTCGACCACGTTTGACAAATTCTCATTATTACCAGGGCATATGAAATTGTACAATAGCTTTGTGGCCATATTTTCATTTATATGTGCTTTTTATTCAGCAGCTCTCCAGTCTGCAGTGTCAGCAATTTGCTTGCTAGGGTCCAAATTCCCCTAGCAACCATGCATTGATTTGAATTAAAGACTGGAATATGAATAGGAGGGAGCTGGAATACTAAGATGAGTAATACAAAATATCAATAACAATAAGGGGCAGATTTATCAAAGGTCGAGGTGAATTTTCGAATTGAAAAAAATCGAATTTCGAGCTATTTTTGTGTACTTCGACTAGGGAATAGTCCAAATTCGAATTGAATGTGGCCATTCGAATATCGAAAATTTATCATGTACTGTCTCTTTAAAAATTCGACTTCGACCATTCGCCATCTAAAACCTGCCGAATTTAGCCTATGGGGGACCAATTGGTGGACTTTTTTTTTGGGAACTTGATTGAATGTGCTATTCCTTCAATTTGAACAATTTGAATTCGCCCGAATACGGACTTATTAGATCGAAAAGGGACCTATTTGACCCAAAACTTCGACTTAATTTTGGTTGGTCTTTTTGAATTCGAATTTCAAAGTTTTTTTCAATTCGAAATTCGACCCTTGATAAATATGCCCCAAAATGTGTAGCGTTACAGAGCATTCATTTTAAGACGGTGAGCCCCATTAAAAGCTGGAAAGAGACAGAGGAAAACTGCAAATAATCTGTAAAAAATAAATTACAATCTACAATATACTAAAATGTAACTTGAAGGGGAACCACCCCTTTAAAATGTGCTCAATGGGAGATGACTTTCCTGTAATTTGGAATTATCTGGAAAACAGGTTTGAGATAAGGAATCCCACTCCTGTACATATATAAGGACATTTCTTTATACTTTTCCATTTAAAATATGAACAAGAAGTTCACTTTCAATCATTTATATGACACCTTTAGAATCGACATTATTTCATAGGCAAAATAAACACAGAGAAGGAGGAAACAGAGTTGGTTGCACTTACCTCCTTCTTGCAGTTTCAATTTGGCTCAGGAAATTGAGTCCCACAAAATGCCTTTAGCCATAAAAAACAATGACTTAATCATTATGTGTAACAGTAACCTTTGATTAAACAGCATGTCTGGTTGCTCATTCCTGCAAGTGTTTGACTTCATGTTATAATTTGTCTTTGTTACTGTAGAAAACATAATCAATAATAATTACTCACTGCAGATGGGAGAATAGCATAGAATCTACAATCTACAATCATTTTATTTGTTTAAGCAGTAAAATAATATAAATATTTTTTTTTTAGGTTTCCTTTTGGATATCCATATCTTTATCCTTTGTACAGACTGGCCATCAGCATGTTAGGAAACTTTTAAAGGGTTTGTTCACCTTTGCGTTAACTTTTATTATGATGTAGAGAGGGATATTCTGAGACAATTTGCAATTGGTTTTCATTTTTTATTATTTGTGGTTTTTGAGTTATTTAGCTTATTATTGAGCACTTAGCCAGTTTGCAATTTCAGCAGTCTGGTTGCTAGGGTCCCAATTACCCTAGCAACCAGGCACTGATAAGAATAAGAGACTGGGGTATGTATAGGAAATGGCATTAATAGAAAGATGAGTAATAAAAAGTAACAATAACAATACATTTGTAGCCTTACAGAGCATTTATGTTTAGATGGGGTCAGTGACCCCCATTTGTAAGCTGGAAAGAGTCAGGAGAAGAAGACAAATAATTTTAATACTACAGGTATGGGACCTGTTATCCAGAATGCTTGGGACATGGAGTTTTTTGGATAATGGATCTTTCTGTAATTTGGATCTTCTTCTTTTAAGTCAAATCATGTAAACATGAAATAAAACCAATAGGCTGATTTTGTTTCCAAAAAGGATTAATTATATCTTAGTTGGGATGAAGTACGCGTTACTGTCTTATTATTACAGAGAAAAGGGAAATTATTTTTAAATATTTGGATCATTTGGATAAAATGGAGTCTATGGAAGACGGCCTTTCCATAATTTGGAGCTTGATGGATAAGGGGCTTCAGAAAAATGGATCCTATACCTGCATTAAAACAAAATATTGCAGATCAATGGAAAAGTTGTTCAGAACTGGCCATTCTATAACATACTAAAAGTATGTTATATTTAAAGGGCGCCCCCAACCAAAGGTGTGGTGTTATAAAGCCCGCATTCCGGTTTTGGTAGTTTTTTTAAAAAATGGCTCCCGCCAGTGCTATGCTATCTGCAAACAGCCATGTCCAGTCACTTGCATGCGCATAATGAAAAATGTGCCACAAATTGCTCGTTATGCGCATGACGTCACATGCGCGTTATGCGCATGCGAGTGACACAACATGGCTGCTCGCACCGGGAGCTCCCTCCCAGTGCAGGTAGCGTAGCGCTGGTAGGGGGCATTTTTTTTAAAAAAATAAAAAACTACTGTTATCCCCAACCGGAATGCGGGCTCTATTAGCCCACACCTTTAGATGGGAATAACAGGTGCCTTTTCAAGGTTAACCGCCCCTTTAAGGTTCCTAGTACTGCCAGATAAAGCCACTACCTGTTGGTGGGCTCCAACTCCATCTTAATGGATCAAATCAAAAGCTTTTATCAGTCTGTGTAAGAAACAGCATTAGTCAGAGGAGGTGCCATAGTGATGGTGTAATGCAGTCAATGAAGTCAAATGTCACATATGTAATGAGGAGGAGAATGGAAAACCTCTTTAAGACTCTTCTCAAGCAGGCCACATGTTAGAAAAAAGGGACTAAGCCTCTGACTAGTATTTAGAACACGTATCCAACATCCGACGCATGCTACAGACTCAATATTGCAGTTCAAGCTTTTGCACATGCTACTTTGCTGCTCTATGATGGGTCAAGTTGGGTTGGTACCTTCTGACTTTCCTCCTAGCCTGCCCATCAAATCTTTCTCCTGCAAATTAGTAATGGGCACAGTCAACTCAAGGTTTAGGCAATGCATTCTTGTACTAAAGCCATGCTTCCCATAATGGGAACAAGAACAAGTATGACAGGGGTGGTTGGGAAAAGCCTCTCAAAAAACCAGGGATAGCTGCCTTCATTTTCACTTACCCTAGGCATTTGGATTGATCACTGGATTAAAAGGAAATCCAGTCCTATGCTCTGACCTACAGTACTACTATCCTTTATCATTACAATATTCCAAAGCCATTTCTATTGTTTTTTTAAGTTTTTGTTTCTTGGAGAAGGTTATTGAGTCTGTACCCTGAGCCCAACTCACATAACATTGATAAGGAAGGTCTCTCTCTAACAAAGCTCATCTGACCACTGGCTCTGACACAGTCATTCTGTTTCAGCAGTGGGAATTGTTTGGTAATGGAAAAGCTAAATAAGGAAAGGACTCCAAGTTAAAGGACCAGTAAAATCAAAAAATTTAATTGTTATAAAGTAATAAAAATATAACGCAGTGTTGCCCTGCACTGGGTAAAACTGCTGTGTTTGCTTCAGAAACTCTACTATTGTTTATATAAATAAGCTGCTGTGTAGCCATGGGGGCAGCCATTCAAAGGAGAAAAGGCTTAAGTTATACATCAGATAACAGATAAGCTCTGTAGAACATAATGGTGTTATCTGTTATCCACTATTTAACCTGTGCCATATAGTCTTCTTTCAATTTCCGCCATTGCTACACAGCAGCTTGTTTACATGAACTATAGTAGTGTTTCTGAAGCCAACAGATCAGTTTTACCAGTGCAGGACAACACTACATGAAAACACTTTCATTTTTTGGTGTTACTGTTCCTTTAAACATTTAAGGACACTGTAAATAAAAAGGAATTTTAGCCCTCATTACATACAGGGGGTTATTTACCAAAACTTGTTTTTTTCTCATGTTTTACCAGAAACAAACTCAACCTAACTCCCATCCATGAATTTGACTTATTTACTAATATTTCAGGTCGAAAAAACAAAAAAACTCAAAAAGTTTCAATTAGAATTGTATGATCGAATTGGCACTCGAAAACCTAAAATTTATTAAGTTTTCGAGAGTAAACCAGCGTCAAACACAAAAAACCCCCCCAAATTCATGAAGGTTGAAAACATCTTCAAATGGTTAAAGGGGCAGCTAACTTTTACATGAATTTGATAGAATTTAAAATATTTTCTGATTCAGACTTTTAGCAGCTTCAGGGCATAATAAATATTTTAAAATATTTTCACCAAAAAACGTGACAAGTCATGAGTTCTGGATAAGGGGATCATATTGGTACGAAGACGGGTGGAGCTTTAAAAACCCATTGGATGAGGGAAATCATTGCAGTGAATCCCACCAGGATTGGCTACAGCTTTATGTCACCTAAATTTTTTGTTGTTTCTGTGCTCAAGATCAGGCAGCTGTAGCAGTCACTTTTCTAGTATAGCCATATGTATGAGTGTAAGCAGATTATTTCTTTTTCCAGGAGCTAGAACAACTATAAGCATCCAGCCTTAAAGCACATTACAGCTAATTATTATAATTATATAAATCCTGAAGATCTGCCAAGCACATTTGGGTATTTATAACTTCAGTGTATATTACATAATGGTAGTTTATTCTTTCCACAGAAAACACCAAACATTTCTTTTACCAACTAATCATTGCTCTCTTAAGGTGGCCATACACGGGCCGATAAAAGCTGCCGACAGACCGAGTCGGCAGCTTATTGGGGCCCTCTGACGGGCTTCCCCGATCGATATCTGGCTGAAAGTCGGGCAGATGTCGATCCGACGGGACTAAAAATCCCGTCTGATCACAGCCGCATCTGTTCGTTGATGCGGTCCCGTGATCTGACCGCCCATTAGCCATCGTTAGGATCTGATTGTTGGGCCCTAGGGCCCACGATCGGAACAGCCCGATATTGCCCACCTCAAGGTGGGCATATCGGGAGAGATCCGATCATTTGGCGACATTGCCAAACAAGTGGATTTCTCCTTGTATGTCCACCTTTAGCCCTTACCCCACCCATAGTGCACCTCCATTGAGAAGAATTCCAGATTCAAGAAAAACTACATTCACTAGAAATTCCTTTGCCAAGTCCCTGTCCACCATGGCTCAAGCTGCCTGAATCTAGGGATGCACCGAATCCACTATTTCGGATTCGGCCGAACCTCGAATCCTTCTCAAAAGATTTGGCCGAATACCGAACCAAATCCAAATTTGCATATGCAAATTAAGGGTGGGAAGGTGAAAAATGTTTTACTTCCTTGTTTTGTGGCAAAAAGTCACTCGATTTCCCTCCCCACCCCTAGTTTGCATATGCAAATTTGAATTCGGTTCGGTCTGAAAAAGTCTGAATCCTGTCCGAATCCCGAACCGATTCCTAAGTTGGTGCATCCCTACCTGAAACTAAGATGTATTTATGAAGGCTAAATAAAAAATGTCTTAAAAAAATGATAGAAGAGGGAAAGTACAAACAAAAACTAACTGAATAACACATATGAGAATTTCAGAGAACACTGCAACAGTACATAATGTTTATGAATTTCATATTCACTTTAATGAGTGAAAAAAGATGAATGAAAAAATTACATTGCATATTGGGGTAAAAAAGGGGCCATAGTTTCTGGGATGTAACCCCCAGTTCCAAGGGCACAAAAGTCAAAAATCAAAAAATATCCCATAACTCATTATTACCATAAAGCTAGTTTTTATTTAAAAAATCATTTTAAAAGAATAAATATACAAACCCCATGGTATTCCTCCTTACACGATTCATACCCTCTGGTACGTAAGTATAGGCATTGATGGTACCAAATTGGCCAACAGAATTTAAACCCAAAGAGGTCCCTCCCATATAATTTAAAACCAGAATCAGAAATTGCCACATATTATTCAAGTGTCAGAGCAAGAATATACAAACACAATACTATGGTTCTGTTTCTCGGTCTGCATGTAACCAGTATAAATAATAACATAAATGCAAAACGTTAAACAAAAATATGAAATCCAATTATACGAACCCTAAATAATTACAGGCAGTGCTATAAAAAGCTATTGCATATCAGTGCAATTAACTGCAATTAATTATTTACTTAGTTAAGTCAGGGAACAAGGACCCCATGGATGAGATAATGATAATGGATGGATGTGTGTTTGGGTAAGGACACACGGGCAAATTCGGGGAGATTAGTCGCCTTAACTGCCTTCCCCTACCTCCTGCCGGCTATAATGAAAAATCAGTGGGATGGCACTTGCGGCTCTTCGTTTCCTGAAGTCACCCAAAGTTTCCTCGTTTCTGAAAATGAAGCACTATCCCGCTAGTGATTTTAATTATAGCCGGCGGGAAGGTAGGGGAAGACAGTTTGGGGAGATTGTTGCCCCGAAGAAGAGGAGATTTGTCGCCAGGGCGACTAATCTCCCCGAATCTCAAGGCTCGCGTGCCCTTACCCTAAGACAAGTCATCTAGATATAGTAGTATTGGGCTCCACTGAGTAGAGCAGTGTGGGGTTAGTTCTCCAAGGTGACGCTTTCCTACTGAAAAGACACTTTGGAAAAGAACTGTCACTGGAAAGGATCTGTTAAATGGAGGTGAATCTAAATGGTGAGACTAAAAAAATTCTAGCTCCTAATTGGTATACCAGTTATCCTGAAATATGTCATTGTACTCAACCTTTGCACCGTTCAATAAGGGGCAGATTTATCAAGGGTCGAATTTTGAGGGTTAAAAAACCCTCGAATTCGACCCTCGAAGTAAAACCCTTCGAATTCGAATATCGAAATCGAAAGATTTTAGCGCAAATACTTCGATCGAACGATTTGAACGATTTTAAGCGATCGATCGAAGGATTTTTATTCAATAAAAAAAAAGCTTAGAAAAGTGCTGGGGAAGGTCTCCATAGGCTAACATTGCAGTTCGGTAGGTTTAAAGTGGCGAAGTATGAAGTCGAAGTATTTTTTAAAGAGACAGCATTTCGATTATCGAATGGTCGAATAGTCGAACGATTTTAACTTCGATTCGATCGAATTTGACCAATTCGATGGTCGAAGTACCCAAAAAAATACTTCGAAATTCGAATTTTATTTCATTCGAATTGTTCACTCAAGCTTAGTAAATCTGCCCCTAAATCTTCTGTTTAAGAATGACTGTCTTGCACTCAGTTGAATTCTACAGTATTTATATCATTGCTTTAGAAATTCATCATTCACATCAGCCCCTTCCCCAGTAGATCTCACAGTCTAAGGTCCCTATTACATTCATCCACACTAGGGTCCATTCTATCAGGTGCCAGCAAGCTTTTCTGTATGGTTTCAGGGTGAATGTTAGGAAACTAAAGTACCTGGAGGAAATCAATGTAGGCAAGAACATACTAAATTGGTGAGAATTACAGTTCAGCAGTATTTAATATTAAGGGCTCAGCTGAGAGAGTTGGATATGTAACAAATAGCAGTATTACCTTTTTCCATCAGCTCCCAAAGGGTTACACATATCTTCACATTTCATGGAACCAGATTCTCGCTGTATACGGAGGTACGTCTTTTTTAATGTTGATATGTCACAGACCACATTTTTGTTAAAGTTAACTGATTTTTTTTTGTTCTCAAGATTACATAAACTGCAATGAGCTAACGCACCCTCCCAACATTCGAAAATTCAAATGACGGAACACTTTTCAATGTCTGTTGTCATCGACCTAGTTAGTAAAAAAAAAAGGGCTGCTTAAAACACTGTCCCAATATTAAAGATACTGCCATCAGAATATAAATGGAATGTACCTGTGAACAATGAGCACCATTCTGTAAATCAAAAACGTTTTAAGTTTTATATATATATTTTTTTTGGAAAAGTTAGTGACACTTTTATGCTTGCATGGAGGAATCCATTTCCTGATAATCGTGACTATTTCCATTTCCTTTCTGGCAAATAACAAAAGACCTGTCTTACTTTAGGGCAGGAATTTTACTCTGTGGATAAGAGGGCCCCACAGCAAAATCAATTTAGGGCCCTACAATTCTGCTAAGTTTACTTTTTCTACTATCATATATTGAAATTAAGATTCGCAATGCAATAAAAGCACAATGAAAAATATTACATTGGAGCATGCAAATTTTTATTTGCTAATTTGTTCTCTTTGCGAATTTTATTACATTTCCCCCGAAATGTTTAATAAAGCAGTCTACAACCCACCCAATTCACTAGTAGTTTCATATTTAGCATTCTTATTAACACTATTAAACTTTGTGCCAATAAATGAGGCGTTATTATACTTACTCTGTTTGCTCTCTTGTGGCAGGGATAAATGCTGCGCAACACTGTCACTATGCATGTAAGTGCGAGCAAATATGGTGACAGGCCTTTGGGCACCCTGCTGGCCACTTTGCCCCCCTCAATGACATGCGCGATGTGATGATGTGCGTGGGGGTGGGAGTAGAGTGCACAGAGGCCCTCTGGTGAGGGAACAATGGTTTGAACATCAGATAGGTGAAAGAAAAGGTACGTGCTTAGTAGTGATGTGCGCGTCAAGAATTTCTCAACCTGCACCCGACCCAAACCAGCCTCCTCCCAGCCCAGCCCACTGCTGCCCCTCTATTTATAGACCCACCCCAAAGTGAAGTCACAAAAGGGGCGGGGGCAAGTCTATAAATTTCAGTGCCGGAGTGCGAGGTCGGCGAGTGCAGGAGAAGAGCTCGACCCAGACCCACCCACGACCCGCAGATTTTGTGCAGGAGTCTGACCTGCGGGTCCCTCCAGGTTTCGCGAGGGCCCGCACATCACTAGTGCTTGGTGCCCCCACTTCATTGCTCCCTAGGCACATGCCTCTTCTGTCTACCACTAGTTCCCGCCCTGGATGTTGAAGGGGGGTCATTTATCAACACTGGGCAAATTTGCCAGCTGGCTGAAGAAAGCCAGTCACTGATGGGTTGCTATAGGTTATGAGTCCCATTGTGGTCCCCATGGCTGTAAATTAAGGTGGTCATACAGGAGCAGATTAAAGCTGCCAATATTGGTCCTTTAGACAGATTCGGCAGCCCGTGTGTGGGGGGCTTCCGACAGGGTTCCCTGATCATGATCAGGCCAAAAATCGGCCTGATATCGATCAGGGAGGATTGATTTTTCCTGAGATCGAGAACCCTATCAGCTAGTTGAAGTGGTCCTACGACCCATCTGCGCCCATTTCCTTCGTTTTATTCCAATTGTTTGGCCCTAGGGCCGAACTATCAGATTAACCCGATATCGCACTGCCTTTGGTGGGCATATCAATTAAGATCTGCTCGTTTGGTAATTTCGACCTTATTGTTCATGGCCACCTTTACACTGTGTGACACAAAGGTACCCCCCCTCTAAGCTACTGAAATAAAATACACTATAGGAGAGGTATCATTTCTACAGCCCTTCGTTGTTATGGTATGATATGTGGTAATGTACTCCATTATTTCCCTTCAGCTGGCCATAGGAATAATTTTCCAGCTATATAACTATGCCCCCCACTAGTTCCTCATTATCACCCTGCAGTGCAGGGTTGCCAGGTTGGCGGGTTTCCAGCCAAATTGGGCTACTAATTTAAAGCCAATGCTGGTTTTGAAAGTACAAACTAGCCAAGGTAAGAATTTGAGCTACTTTTATGCCTTTGGCTGGTTTGTTCTTCGGAAACCAGACAAAGTTTTTTCTTGCCCTAATGTTGCTTGTGTCTCCCAAAGCATGTTGAGTAATGTACTTTTTGTTTAACAATTTGCCAACTGCCAAGTTTAATGTAAGTTTAATGTAAGACTACAATACCCAGCATGCAATGGGACTGACTTGTGCATTCTCACGTTTTCTGGTGACTTTCCTCAATTTCAGCTAATTTTGGGCCAAAAATCAGCTGGCCACCAAAATGTCTGGAGGTTGAGCTGTTTTATCAATATTTATTGAGATTGTATATGAATTAAGGCCTTATGGGGCTCCTATATCTTGTGGGCCCCTCTGTAGTTACACCCCTGGTGCCGGGCGAATCTGTCCCATTTTACTTCATGGAAAAACGTGCAAAACAGTCAAAATTTGAAAAAGGCGTATTTTCACATTTATATTTTAGACTTTTTTTTCACTGCACATACTGTGCTACGTTTGGGCGACTTTTGAAGGGCCTCGTGACTAGTTTTGGCCTGACTTTGGCTGGTTTGGAAAATTACACCTGTGAGTTCAGTCACAATTAAGGTCAGGCTTTTGCCCTCTGAACAAGTTTCCCGCTAAAGTTTCACTGTGACCCATCGAGACCCCCCTCAGCCTTTACTTTCCATCCCTCTCCGATCTCCCATGACTGAGTTGCTACAGAAGACTATCTAATCCCCTCATATATAATCCCCTCAGTGGGTGGGTGGAGCCCTCCAGGAAGTGACGTCACGATTCACCTGCCGCGCGGTGGGCAGAGCTGGGCGAGAGAGAGAGCGAAGTGTTGACGGCTCGGTATTCGTATCTAACGTGTCGGGGGAAGCGCTACAGGGCAAGAGGCGTCGGGTGAGGCGGTAGCGCGAGGAGATGTGGGCGTGGCTTTAGGATACACCCGGAGTTTAACACTTGCTGACACCGTCCTGCGGCTCCGCTATGGATTCCCTCGCTCTCCTCTGGCTCCTGTTATTCACCCCCGGTAAGTGTCTCCTCATTCTTCTCTCCGCCTCAATCAGCTGAATACTGGGCTCCAGCTGCTGCGCGACTACAACTCCCTCCCTACAGACACTCAGCACGAACCTCTGATGGTTACTGGGCAGTAATACAGGTGGGAAAGTTTATTTGTTCCCAGGGGAGGGCAGAAAGGGCCCAGGGACCCCACATAACTGAGCCTTGAGGTGAGTGAAAGTAGTAACATGATATTGTGTAATAGAGTGATTGATATATTATGTATGTAACACAGGGTTACCCATAATTACATCCCCTCGCCTTTTTCTTTCTACACAACTTACCTGCCCCCCCTCCCTTGGTCTGCCCCCCCCTCCCTTGGTCTGCCCCCCCCTCCCTTGGTCTGCCCCCCCCTCCCTTGGTCTGACCCCCCCTCCCTTGGTCTGACCCCCCCTCCCTTGGTCTGACCCCCCCTCCCTTGGTCTGACCCCCCCTCCCTTGGTCTGACCCCCCCTCCCTTGGTCTGACCCCCCCTCCCTTGGTCTGACCCCCCTCCCTTGGTCTGACCCCCCCTCCCTTTGTCTGATCCCTCTCTGTAATTTCCCACAATCCCCTGACAGCCACTCAAGCTGCCCCACTTCATAATAAGTGGGCGCCCCCTGTCTCTGCCTCTCAAGTGGGAGAGGGGTGAGTAGCCGGGGACCCTCCAGTTATTCAGTAATTGTAGTTTAATTGTAGCACTACCTGCAAGGGATTCTGGGAGTTGTAGTTTTCAAACAGGGTGGAAATAATGAATCTGTGGTGGCTGCTGCAGGGGCCCCATGGATAGAATGTTAGGCAGTGGCAGGGTGATCTCATTACAGTGAAACCTCGATTTTAATTTACATATTTTTTTGTGGTCCCACCCATTTCTAATGCATTTTAATGGCTGCATTTCCCTGATTTTAAGGCGTTTTCCCAGATTTTACATCCAAATTTTGTCCTGATGTTTCCAAAAACTGCTTTTTTCCCCCTCAATGAATATTATTATTTGTGAAATACACAGGTTAAAATAGTAACCATTATATTTTATTATATACTTTGCCGTGGTTCTGCCTGTAAATCAATTCCTATTAGTCTGGCCCTTATACAGTCACTTATTGCTTTAAAGGAGAAGGAAAGCTACGGAGGCATTTTATTGCCAATAGATTAGCTGCAATAGTGCAAGCTAGAATGCTATATTTATTCTGTAGAATGTTTTACCATACCTGAGTAAAAAGCTCTAGAAACTCTCTGTTTGTTTAGGATAGGAGCTGCAGTATTAATGTGGTGTGACATCACTTCCTGCCTGAGTCTCTCCCTGCTCTGGGCTCAGATTACAGTAGAGAAGGGAGGGGGAAGAGGAGCAAACTGAGCATGCTCTTGCCCAGGGCAATGAGGTTTAAGCTGAAGGCAGGAAGTCTGATACAGAAGCCCATGTGTACACAATAGAAGGAAAGAAATGCTGTGTTTCTTTTGACAGGGGACTCAGAGCAGCACCACTTTGGGGGTTTACTGGTATATTTAGATGGACCTTTCTGATAAGGCTTACTTAGTTTTAACCTTTCCTTCTCCTTTAAGCTCCCCATAGAAGCAAAGATTTCTCTTGCCGAACAACCGATTTTAGCGAAGTCCGACCAATCCTTCGAAATTATCTTGCGCTTAGTGGGATTCAAACGATCGAACATCTTACGATTTTTCGGCCGACATCTGTCAGGAAATTGATCGGCCAGGTCAAAAAATCTTTGTCGGTCCCAGTGCAATCTATGTATGTTTGCAGGGCCAAGCAGGCAGCTCCCCTTTGTTTTCCTGGCAAATGGGTCTTTTCAGTTGATGGACAATTCGTACAATCGTTCCGAGATAATCGTGGTCTCACAAAGATGATCGGATCTTTTAAAAATCTCAACATTTATGGCCAGCTTAAGGTCCCCATAGACGCCAAGATTTTTCTTTGCCGAACAACCGATTTTAGCAAAGTCAGACCAATTATTGTGAAGTTAGTGGGATTCGAACGATCGTACATTTTAGGATTTTTCGTCCGACTTCTGTCAGGAAATTGATTGGCCAGGTTAAAAAATATTTATCGTTCCCAGTGCAATGTATCTATGTCTGCAGGGCCAAGCAGGCAGCTCCCCTTCAGTTTTCCTGGCAATATCAACTGAAATAGTCTTTTTAGTTGATGGACACATCGTACATTTAAACAATCTTTTCGAGATAATTGTGGTCTCACGATTGGATCTTTTAAAAATCTTTACAGCTATGGCCAGCTTTAGGTTGTGTATGTGACTGACAGTGAGTCTTGCACTCGCCCCCCATAGTATAACATTAACACTGTAATGTTTAACCCTTGTTATTAACACACTAAATATTGTATCTCACAGTAAAACTCACTCCTGTGCTTATATCCTTTCAGTACTTAAAGAAAAAGTCGCTTTAACACATTTCCCTGATTCTACATTTTCCTAATATTTTCCTGGTCCCCTGAAGAACATAAAATGGGGTTTCTACTGTAATTTCCTTATAATAAAAATCTAAACACTTGCTTTGTGTTTTATGTTCTTTTTTTTCAGTTACTTTCCATTATTTATTTTTTACTGTTTTTCCAAAATCTAAGTTTAAAGTTGAATGTTCGTGTCTAGTGTTTGAGTCTGGCAACTCAGTAATTCAGGGGCAGACTCTGAACTGTTACAATTTTGCAACATTTAGTTGATCCATTTCTCAGCAGTATCTCAGAAGTATTAGTAACTATTGTATCAAGTCTAACAGCTGCCTGTAATGAAACCCAGGGATTCTGCTCAGCAGGGACAAAGATAAGAAATGTATCAACTAAATGTATCAATTTAGAACAGTTTACAGGATCGGCGACCCCCTTCCCAGAGCTTCTTTAGAAGGTGAAAAATGGCACTTTACACTTCAATATTAGAAAACTGGTGATACATAGAAAATAGAAAGTAATTGGGAAAACAACGTTATTTTTGGTGATCTATCATAAAACAACAACCCTTTAAGATTGTAGCCAGGTTGCAGAGTTTGTTGAAGAAAAAGGGGGGGTCTTCTCTAAAAATCATTATTTCCTGAAATACCCCTGTATTCTTCTCATTTACCCAAGCAGAGCAAAATAGCACCCCCCATTATAAGTACAGATGTAGGTAGATAATAGCTTCAGGGTAGTTAAGACTCAAACCAAGTTGTCTAGCGTACGTGCAAAGGAAATGAAAAAGCAAATGCTCCATTTGAAATCTATCTTCCCCTATTATGAGATTACTTTACTTTGTAGGGCTCTTGGGCTTATGAGGTGATTATTATATTTGCATCGGAGCAAGTGCTTCATCTTCGCCCAGTGCTAAAAACACACACACAAAGTGTAAGGCTGCAAAAAGGACGAGTCTTGGGTGCTGGTTGTCTTTGCTGAAGTTTTGATAGGAAATCATGTCTGTGGGAGTGAATGTGGGTGAGAGGTGCTTGTATATAGGAGAGAATACCTAGCATTGAACCCACATTTGATAAGCAAATGCACCACTGTTAAGGTGGCCATAGACGCACAGATAATATCATACGAAACGGATTTTCGTCCGATATTCGTTGCGTGTATGGTGGAAAAAGAGCCGACCGATATCGGCAGAAGACTTGGATATAGGTTGGCTCTTCGATCAGTCTGGACAGAAAATTTTGATCGGGTGCCTTTGAAGGGACCCAGACATCGGCCATTTTTAGTGCTAAATCATCAGATACAGGTAGAATTCTATTGTTTCTTCCCGTATATCTACCTGTATATCTGACGATTCAGCTCTACACGTGTGTATTGAAACAAACGATCTTTCTTGGAAACATCTTTTCCAAGAAAGATCGTAATTGTTACGTCTATGGCCTCCTTTACTCCAAAGAAAACATTTACACGCACATAGGGTTGCCACCTGGCCAGTATTTTACCAACCCGGCCGGTAAAAGTGATGGTTGATCCCAATGTTAATAGGGAAAAAAGTTAAATATATAGTAAGGCCGGTATATTTTTCCCGGAAAAGGTGGCAACCCTACACGCACATTGGATGGGAGTGAATTGCATGTTAAAATCTGACCATTCACTTTAATTCTGTACAGGTATGAGACCTGCTATCCACAATGCTTTCTGTAGTTCGGATCTTTATACCTTAAGTCTACAATAAAATCAGCTAAACATTAAATAAACCCAATTGGTTGTACTTCCAATAAGGATTAATTATGTCTAAAGCTGGCCATAGACGCACTGATTCGATCGTACGAATCCTCGATTCGTACAATTTTCGGATTGTGTGTGGAGTGTCCTGGCATTTATCTTGCCATGCCAATCGGTCGTTCAGTCGATCAGACAGGTTAGAAAATTTCTGTCGGCTGCCGATCATACATACAGTATGCATGTATTATTATGGGCCAGCCATACAGGTTCTCCCGGTTACCTTCTCTGTTCCCCAAACACATTTTGCAGTTATGGGTTTTTTCTTTTCTCTTTTTCTTCAGTTACATTGTTTACTCATGTGTGCTCCTATCAAATGCAGATAAGCTGAGCTAATATTCAACTTTTCTATCTGCCGTGCTTCTGTGTATGTTGTATTGTTATCTCCCTTCCTTTGACTCCACTAAACCTGTAGAAGCCTGGATAAACAAGCAGTGCCCTTAAGCTGGGCATAGACGCAAAGATCCAATTATACGAATCATCCCGACCTGCCACTAACCATTCAGATCAAATAAAGTAGAAAAGAACAGATCAGCCGATGTTCTGCCCCTGACAGCAATCGTACGAAAGTTATGTCCGACAAAAGCTGGTGACAGTCTCCCTCTGAAAATCATACGATCGGCAATACATGCAGCGATATTACCCGCAGCCGACCGAAATCTTTTAACTTGTCCGATCGACCAAACGACTGATCTCCGCCGGACGAAAAATGTCGGGACTCTTCACACACGGTCCGAGAATTCGTATGATCTGATCTTTGCGTCTATGGCCAGCTTTACTCCCCACAGTGCTGCCTGTGCTCTCTGCCAGTATAACCCTTGACTATTTAAAATCAAGTGCCCACGAAGGTGAACATCATTGCTTTGAGTAGTCCTAGAGCCTTAAAGGCGTGGTTCACCTTCAAGTTAACTTTTAGTTTGTTCTAGAATGGCTAACTCTTAAGCAACATTTCAATTGGTTTTCATTATTCAATATTTATAGTTATTTTAATTATTTGCCTTCTTCTTCTGACTCTTTCCAGCTTTCAAAGGCAGGTCACTGACCCCGTCTAAAAAACAAATGTATTGTCATTGCTACTTTTTATTACTAATCTTTCTATCCAGGCCTCTCCTATTCATTTTCCAGTCTCTTATTCATATAGATGCATGGTTGCTAGGGGAATTTGGACACTAGCAACCAGACTGGTGAATTTGCAAACTGGAGAGCTGCTGAGTAAAAAGCTAAATAATTCAAAAACCCCAAATAATAAAAAATGAAAATTGCAAATTGTCTCAGAATATCCCTCTCTACATCATGCTAAAAGTTTATTTTTAAAGGGGTTGTTAACCTTTGAGTAAGCATTTAGTATGATGTAGAGAATGATATTCTGAGACAATTTGCAATTGGTTTTCATTTATTATTATTTCGTTTTTGTTCAGCAGTTGTCCAGTTTGCAATATCAGCAAACTGGTTGCTAGGGTCCAAATTACCTTAGCAATTGTGCATTGATTTGAATGTGAATATGGAATATGAATATGAATAGGAGAGGCCTGAATAGAAAGATGTGTAATAAAGATTAGCAATAACAAAAAATGTGCAGCCTTACATAGCATTTGATTTTAGATGGGCTCATTGACCCCCATTTGAAAGCTGGAAAGAGTCAGAAGAAGAAGGCAAATAGTTCAAAAACTATACAAAATAAGTAACTAAGACCAATTGAAAAGTTGCTCAGAATTGGCCATTCTATAACATACTAAACATAACTTAAAGGTGAACCACCCCTTTCAAAATACACTGGCAGATAGTGTCAGAGTTTCTATATTAAAGGGGTTGTGACCCTAAAAGGACAAGGAAAGGCATATTTAATTGGGGGTGCCAAAAGTTAGGCACCCCTAAGTAAAGTGCGCCTTTCCTTAGCCTTTAAATCAACTTTTAGTATGAAGCAGAGATATTCTGAGACAATTTGCAATTGGTTTTCATTTCATTTATTACGTGTTTTTTGAGTTATTTAGCTATTAATTCAGCAGCTCTCCCATTTTAAATGTCAGCAGTCTGGTTGCTGCGGTCCAAAAACCCTAGCAACCATGCGTTGATTTGAATAAGACACTGAAATGTGAACAGGAATGGGCATAACTAAATAGCATTAACAATAAATGTATAGCTTTACAGAGCATTTGTTTTTTAGATGGGGTCAGTGACCTCCATTTCAAAGCTGATAGATTTAGAACAGGGGTCCACCAACCTTTTTTTACCCGTGAGCCACATTCAAATGTAAAAGTTGAGGAGCAACACAAGCATGACAACATCCTTTGTGTGCCAAATAAGGGCTGTAATTTATTATATGGTAGCTCCTTTGTGGACTGGCAGCCTACAGGATACTCTACTTGGCACGATACTCAGTTTTTTATGCAATCAAAACTTGCTTTCAAGCCTGGAATTCAAAAATAAGCTCCTGCTTTGAGGACTCTGAGAGCAACATTCAATGGGTTGGAGAGCGACATGTTGCTCACGAGCTACTGGTTGGGGATCACTGATTTAGAAAGAAAGCAAATAATTTAAAACTATAAAAAAATTGAAGGCTAGTCGAAAAGTTGCTTAGAATTAGCCATTTTAGTTAACTTAAAGGTGACCAACCCCATAATGGTAAAGATACTAGTAGCAGTAACTTATTGCGGCTACAAAATTCCCAAAAAAATACCCTTATACTGAGAATTGCCTCGGCTAAAGCACAGGTAGGGGCAAATTTATCAAAGTGTGAGACTGGAACTCACCACAGAAAAACTCACTTTCTATTTATTCCTATGGCATTTTTGACCGCATATTTATCAGATAGTGAACTCCTTTATTAAATACAATTCTAAAAATCCCATAGGAATGAATAGAAAGTGAGTTTTACCGTGGTGAGTTCCAGTCTCACACTTTGATAAGTCTACCTGTAATGTCTTGGCAAAGCCAATTATCACTATTGTCCGTTTTATAGCTCTGACAAGTAGTTGCCTTTACTGGTATGAGATCTTTTATGCGGAATCCCAATTATCCAGAAAGCTCAGAAATAAGGAATGGCCATCTCCTTCTACTTGTACTTGATCCCACATAAGATATAATTACGGTAATCCTTATTGGAAGCAAAACCAGCCTATTGGGTTTATTTAATGTTTATATGATTTTCCAGTAGACTTAAGGTATGAAGATCCAAATTATGGAAAGATCTGTTATCTGGTTAACCCCAGGTCCCGAGAATTCTGGATAACAGGTCCCATACTCTTTGTGCCTTCACACTAAAGGAAGACAGGGCACAAGCAAATCTCTGTTAGAGGATGTTTTTTTCCTAATAGATTTATTTCCTTGCTGTCACCACCAGGGAATCAGTATTGTGGTGTCAGGGAAGTTTGCCTCCGTCAGACATTTAAACTGGCAGTTGCCTTTGTACTCCCACAGCAGAGAGCTTATCTGCAGACTTTCAAACAGCACCATACTTAGTCTTTCCAGCTGACAGGCAGTCGGTAGGATCCCCGCCAGTTATGTTGTAAACTTTGAAGTGCTCCCACTGATCTTTCCTTTTTGCTTTTTTTTTTTTGTTGTGCCAAAAACAGCGGAAAAGAACCACAATTACTTTGACAGTGTGAAAAATGCACTGAAGTCAATAAAGCAAAAATAAGCGTGGGTGTTGCTGAGGTTGTGTTTTCTGAGCAGCTTCTTTTTAGTGAAGTATTCAGGAGTAAAAATTGGAATTTTCCCATACATGGGCTAACCCCCGAAATGACTGAGACCATGTGAGTAACCATTAACGTGGACAGGGCCACCATCAGGGGCGCACAGGGGCTACAATTGTACCAGGCTTGAGCATGAAGGGAGGCCCGGCTGTGCTGCAGTTTTTGAAATAGCTGGGCCCCCCTTGGCAGGGCCGAAACCGTTACGCCTCTTCATAAGCCCCTTTCCGAAAAGCCGAAGTTCCGAATTGATGAAGAGCCGGATCTGCCGAAAGACCCAAAGTGGCAAAAAGAGCCGAACTTGACATCCCTAAGCCGCAAAAAGACCCCAAGTCACGAAAAGAGCCGAACTTGACGTCCGGAAGCCCCGAAAAAGAGCCGAAGTGACGGAAAGAGACTAACTTTAAGTTCTGATGCCGCGAAAAGTCACGAAAAAAGCAGAACTTGAAGTCCTTAAGCCAGGAGTTCAATTCTACTGAACCCCAATGTGTTTTTTTTTTTTTTTAAAGCCTTAGCCACCAATTTATTATTTTAATAATTTACAGGCCCCTATCGCCAATTTTTTTTAAATATTCTCTGGGGCCCCAATGTTTTTTTAAACTTGTAAGGGAGGCGTCCCTGCCGCTAACATTTTAACTTATGGGGGACCCTGACGACCAATGATTTTTAAAAAAACTTTGATAGGGAGCCAAAAAAAACTTTTACGAGGTCCCTGGCACCAATGATTTAAAAAAAACAAAACTTTTATGGGGGGCCCTGGCACCATAGTTTTTTTTTTTTAACTTATGGGACCCTGACCATCAATGGCTTTTTACAACTTCTGTGTGTGGTCTTTTAACTGTGGTGTTGGGGTGGGCGGGCCCTGAAAATTTTGTTGTATGTGGCCCAGTGATTTCTAATGGCGGCCCTGAACGGGGATGGTGACATGTTCTATTCTGCGGATAGAAGATCAAGGGTCTCAAGAAATTAATATCTCACCACATTGAGGAAGAGGCACAGGTACACTGCCCTGAGCCCTCCGCAAAGGTAGCGATAAACTGAAAAACACGTGGAGCAGGCACTCAGAATAAAGGCATTCATTCACCAGGCAGATATAATCACGTACAAAAAGTTTATGTCCACTTATACAGCCTTACGCGTTTCGTCCTATAAACACTTAAATGAAACGCGTAAGGCTGTATATGTGAACATAAACTTTTTCTATGTGATTTTATACCTTTTTTCTGAGTTCTATTCTGCATCAAAAATTATTGGAACAGCAGGAAGGGCTAAAGAGATGCTCCAGTTTCAGACGACCAACTGAAATTTTTCGTTGGGAAAATGGTCCCCTGATTTGCCGTGTATGTGGCTGGCCAGCATGGTTGAAACTGTCCTGCTTTTAGTGCCCATTGCAACCCTTCAACTTGCCCTCACAATATCCCGGGGAGGGGTTGTTGGAAATCATGGACATGCTACTTTCTTGGGAACTGGTGTTTGAAGATGCCCCAGTTACTTGGATTCCTCTTTGTTGTTGCTGGTTGTTATGACCTCTGTTGGTCTTGGCAGAATTTGTATATATATTTTTATATGGAAGCCTTGTCATCCAGTTTATTCTGAAGCTTATCGCCATGCCTTTTCATTAAACTCTCTTACTGGTCAAAGCCAATGACTAATGATTAGCTGTCCTTTGCAACCTTGTGTATTAGTCATATATTCTTTATAATATGAGCTGCGTGCTGATGACTGTGACTGGGTCATTGGCTAATAAATCCGCTGTCATAAACGGCCTTCTCGCTCCTTGTCAAGTTATAGCTTTTTTTCAGATCTTTGTGCTTTACAATTAGTATAAACAGGCATCACCTTAAAGGGATAGTCACACGTTCCAGATTTTGCCAGGAATGTGTCCCTTTTCCTATTTATATCCTACAGCTGCAATCTTTTCTACTGGAAATGCCCCTGGTCACTAACTTGCATCACTTTCGACATGGCTTGTGGTAGACCAGCTTCATGAGTTATGGCAAACTTAGGGGCGGGACAAAGCTCTGATAGGCTGGAAGACAAATGTAAACAATGCCCCCCCCCCCAGAGCATTCCAGTAACCCAGGAAGCTGCTCTGCTTTAAATGAATTGTTCAGTGTAAAAATAAAAACTGGGTAAATAGGCTGTGCAAAATAAAAATGTTTCTAATATAGTTAGTTAGCCAAAAATGTAATATATAAAGGCTGGAGTGACTGGATGTCTAACATAATAGCCAGAACACTACTTCCTGCTTTTCAGCTCTTAGTTTCCACTGATTGGTTATCAGGCAGTAACCAATCAGTGACTTGGGGGGGGGCACATGGGTCACATATGTTGCTTTTGAATCTGAGCTAAAGCAGGAAGTAGAGTTCTGGCTATTATGTTAGACATCCAGTCACTCCAGCCTTTATACATTACAACTAACTATATTAGAAATATGTTTTATTTTGCACAGACTATTTATTTATCCAGTTTTTATTTTTACACTGAACTGTTCCTTTAAGCCTCTATTCCAATTTGCCCAGGCAGTCGTTTCTGTGCATACGTTTGCACATCTGCACTGAAATCTCTCTGTGTGTGCACCCCTCCTCCCCAAGTCATATGTATCAATGCATCTACATTACTGATACAGCTTTTTGTTGCTTAGCTTTAAACCTGAACTTTGGGATTGTTGGTATCTGTAAGATATCACATGTTCCCTCATCCACAACTGAGCAGTGTCACCATTGGCCATAGATGGGTTAAAGGAACAGTAAAACCAAGTGTTTTAAAGGAATTTTGTTGTCCTGCACTCTTAATGCACTCTCAGTATTTGATGTTAGTGTTTCTTTAATATTTATTGCCGGTCAACAGCATATTGTCCTGTGTATGGGGCCAATGCAATCTTCCTTATCATTGATAAATTACAAATCATTCCTAATGTCATTGAATGAACTGGCTTCTACATTGGTACGTTAAAAATCCCGTCGGATCGTGGCCGCATCTGTTCGTTGATGTGGTCCTGCGATCCGACCGCCCGTTCCCATTCATTAGGGCCCCCGATCCTATCAGCCTGATATTGCCCACCTCAAGGTCGCCAAACGTGCGGATCTCTCCGTGTATGGCCACCTTAAGGCCCTGTTGTGTGATCCAATTGTTGACACTTGTGTTTATTGGATCAGCCCAATTTGACCGTGCAGTGTTTAGTTAGGCCCTCATCTTTGTTATCTGTTTGTCTGTACAATGGGGTACCTGAGCCTAAAGCTGGCCATAAATGTGAAGATGTAGTCATAGGAAACAAAGATTCATACAAATTTTGGATTGTGTGTGGAGTGGTCCTGACATTTTTCGTACCACTAGTTGATGGGACAGGTTAAAGGAGAAGCACTTGGGGGTGCCAAATGTTAGGCATCCCCAAGCGATTGTATTGACTTACCTGAAACCCCGGGCGTGTGCTCCTATCAGCAGAAAACTGCACGGGCCCGGGGTTATACCAGTGAGCACCACGGAGCGATTCTCTTCCAGCTTCTTCTTTCTTCAAATTTCCCGGGCAGACGCATACGCAGTTGAACGAAATATCCGACTTTTTAGTTAAAGTTCAGCTTTTCTTTCTGCTGCGCATGTGCAGCCCCGCGGAGAAAGAGGAGGACGAAAGAGGATCGCTTCGCTCGAAGAACCCCGGGCCGGTGCAGTTTTCTGCTGATAGGAGCACCAGGGTTTCAGGTAAGTCAATACAATCACTTGGGGGTGCCTAACATTTGGCTCCCCCAAGTGCACAAAGCCTTTCCTTCTCCTTTAAAAGATTGATGTTGGCAACCGATAAGATCTCTCCATGTATTGCTTATCAATGGGAAAATCACTGCTATTTGTCGGACACACCTTTTGTACGATTGCTGGCTATCCATTAATGGCCAGATTAACATTTGATAAATCTCCTACTTATTTAATTTGAATGGGTTAGTTTTACGTCGTCAGACTGACACAAATGAGCGTTAATCCCAGTGATCCCCAACCACTCGTGCAGAACATGCTGCTCACCAACCCCTTGGCTGTTGCTCCCAGTGGCCTCAAAGTAGGTGCTTATTTTTGAATTCCAGGCTTGGAGGCAAGTTTTGGTTGTATAAAAACCAGATTCATGGCCAAACAGAGCCTCCTGTAGGCTGCCAGTCCACATGGGGGCTACTGAATAGACAAAACAAGCACATATTTGGCACCCAAGGAACGTATTTCATGCTTGTGTTGCTCCCCAGCTCTTTTTACATTTGAATGTAGCTCACGGGTATAAAAGGTTGGGGATCCCTGACCAGAAGAATAATAATTATCAGTTGGTTAATATTCCCTCTTTCATCCTTTCTACTATGCTGCCAGTGTGGGCAAATGTGTGTTGGGCTGATGGCCCACAGGGCCAACATGTATTTTATTTTTGTTAGGTTTTTTTGGTGCTATATTTACTAAAATGTTACTTTTTACTAATTTCCCCTATAAAAGCTTTTGTCTCTGTTGATTGTAAATCTGAGGCTTTCTCTGTAAGAGGGTGATCTGTTTTGGCTCCGACCCTGTTTGTCAGGGCTCAGTCTATAACAGTCGCCTTCCACTTTTGTGCCGCCCTTGTTGTGGTGCTGTTAGTGCCATGTGCGCGGATGGAATTGTTTTCCATTGTTCAGTTGCTTGTTTCTAATCCCCGTGGAGCGAGCTCATCCCTGTACTTGTTGCTAGGGAACCCAGTGACAAACCCATGACTCTTAACGACTTGCTGCAGTTAGCGCTGTTCTTTCTTTTATTGTCAATTAATTCTAATCCCATTACTGGACTGGTTTCACTGCATGGAATTAGAATTATTGCACAATTACCTTTTCATAGGAAGAACTGCTGGGTTTTTATTAAAGTTGTACAATTTCTCATGTAGAGTGAAAAGTCCCCCTTACTCAGAATGTTCCAATTGATATTAGTTATGCTGGACAGTTCATTGCCCATACACCTGAGCTGTAAGCTAACAGAATCCCGAACATTTCCGCTGTAATGAATAGTCCGATTTACTCCGTAGCCAGATACTTGCACAGACGCCTCCTCTAGATATACCCTTAGGGCTTTTTATTAATTATTAAAGGAACAGTTCAGTGTAAAAATAAAAACTGGGTAAATAGGCTTTGCAAAATAAAAAATGTTTCTAATATAGTTTGGCAAAAATCTAATGTAAAAAGGCTGGAGTGACTGGATGTTGAACAGAACACAACTTCCTGTTTTTCAGCTCTCTAAAGGTGGCCATAGACGCACAGATAATATCGTACTTAACAAATTTTCATACGATATTCGGTGCGTGTATGTTGTGAAACAAGCTGACTTATATCGGCAGAAGACTTGGATATCGGTCGGCTCGTTGATTGGGCTGGTTGGAAAATTTTGATTGGGTGCCTTTGAAGGCACCCAAACATCGGCCATTTTTGTGCTGAATCGTCAGATACAGGTGGAATTCTATTGTTTCTATCTGTATATCTGACTATTCAGCTCTACACGTGTGTACTGAAACGATCTTAACTGTTCAGTGTTCAGGATTCAGCTCAGATTCAAAAGAAACAGCCTGGTAACCAATAAGTGTAAACCAAGAGAGCTGAAAAGCAGGAAGTAGTGTTCTGGCTATTATGTTACACATCCAGTCACTCCAGCCTTTATACATTATATTTTTGCCTAACTAACTATATTAGATACATTTTTTATTTTGCACAGCCTACTTATTCACCCAGTTTTTATTGTTACACTGAACTGTTCCTTTAAACATCTTATAAATGCATAAATGGTTTAATATGCAGTAAATCAAACAATACTATCATACATTTATTCAAACTTTTTCAATCCATAAGTGTGCACAATATTCTAGTGTTTGAAAAAAAATGAACTTATTAATATTGTGAAAATGAGTGCATAAGAATGTAAAAGCACATTATTCATGCCCAGGTCAGCCCAAAATTCGGAATCTGCGGGGTTGATCCCAGATGCTATCACCAAAAGCAGGTGAATGTCTAACATCTCGGTTTGGACCTTCCCCTTTGCACCTTTATTATGGTGACGCCAGCTCCCTCCTATAATGGATGCATTTGATGTTGCTGCAGGGGGTAGAGAAGGCTCCGGTCTACCAAACCTGTAAAAAGTCTGGGGGAGGTTAGACACGCATTCAGGTGTTAACCCCACTGGTTACCCTGTATGAATGCCTCATATTCATCTCCCTCTTAGATTGTGAGCTGATAACGATAACAATATGTAATGATAAAACAGTATCCTGATTTGTGTCATTGAAATACTAGTGGTTGTTTTTTTTTTTTTTTTTTCAGTAGGTTTAAGTACAAAGAAAGCCTTAAGGTGTCCATAGACGTAGAGATCCGCTCTTTTGGCGATGTCGGCAAAGGAGCGGATCTCTCCCCCATATGCCCACATTGAATTGGGCTGATCCGATTGTGGGCCCTAGTGCCCAGCGATCGGATCAGAACTGAGGCCAAACCGGCAGTCGGACCGTGGGACCGCGTCAACGGAAAGATGCGGCCTTGATCCGACGGGATTTTCTAACCTGCCCAATCGGCATCTGGACGACTTTCAGGCTGATATCGATTGGGAAAGCCCGTCTGGGAACTCTATACATGGGCCAATAAGCTGCCGACTTAGTCTGCTTTTATCGGCCCGTGTATGGGGGCCTTTAGCCATTTGGAGGATGCCACTGTGGCTCATTTAACCTTGCTGCACTTGTTTAATAATACACCAGCCAAGGGTAATTTTCTTTTGAGATGAGCCATTCCCTTCTATCCCCTGCCTTCCAGATATTCCCTGCACATATTCAGACTTATCACATGCACACCACAGAATTCTTTGGACAAGTTCAGAAGGTCACCTGGGATACCTAGGCACCTGGGCAAAGTTGGCAGACTACCCTCAGAAGCACTGAGCTGGGGTAAAATGTAAGCAATCTTTAAATCTCTGCGGGTGCCTGAGGAAAAAGCACCTTTTTAAATGTCAAGTTAAACGGGTGGTTCACCTTTAAGGTATTTAGCATGTTCTAAAATGACCAATTCTGAGCAACTTTTCAATTGGTTTTCATTATTTTATATAGTTTTATAGTTATTTGCATTTTAATTCTGACTCTTTGCATCTTTCAAATGGGCGTCGCTGAACCCTTCCAAAAAACAAATGCTCTGTAAGGCTACAAATGTATTGTTATTGTTACTTTTTATTACTCCTCTTTCTAATCCGGCCTCTCCTATTCATATTCCAGTCTCTCATTCAAATCAGTGCATGGTTGCTAGGGTAACCTGGACCCTAGCTACCAGATTGCTTAAAATGCAAATTGAACTGCTGAATAAAAAGCTAAATAACTCAAAAACCTTAAATAATAAAAAATGTAAACCAATTGCAAATTGTCTCAGAATATCACTCTACATTATACCTAAAGTTATCGCAAAGGTGAACAACCCCTTTAAGCTTTCTGTATGGCATTCTTGCTTCAGATATCTCTCTGGACAGGTCTGTTTCAAGAGATTGTCTGCTCTGTTTATAAAAGGACTGCAATTTGGGATAAGACCTACAATTATTTGAATTTTTTTAATTTACTTTGGAGAAATCGCACAACTTCTTGCTGTTTTGGATTTGAGTGAGTACTTTTATCCCCTTGTTCATTATTTTTTGATACTTTTTTTCTGATTAATAATGGTATTATTACAGGCATTGTGCACCAATTTCTTTAATATTTTAGTACATACAAAGCATCAGAAAAGCCAAGAATTCTCAGAATTACAGTGCCACCATGAGTGGTAAATAACACAACCTAAAGGCAGTCTTTGAAGTGTTTCACGGCATTTATTAAAAGCAGCATTTTCATTGCATCAGTGTTTGGCTTTTAAAAGCTGAGCATTTTAGAAGGGATAAGCCCTATAATTCTAGTGCAAATTAGAATGTGATCATCAGCAACTAATTCCACGACACAGTGTGAGTATGCCTCAAATTCTTAAATCGGATTGGACCATCACAACCTTTAGCATGGACTGATCCATAGTTTAAGCTGTTTAGAAAACCTAATGTGCTTGTTTTAGGCAAAGCCTTTGTATAATGCACTGGGTGTTAGACTTTAAGCCCTCCTGAAGGTCAATCCTTTGGTCAGAGCCCCCCTAACTCATGAAACGAGCACAGGTACGGGACCTGTTATTCATAATACTCCGTACCTGGTGTTTTCCGCATAATGGATCGTTCCATAATTTGGATCTTTATACCTTAAGTCTACTAGAAAATCCTGTAAACATTAAATAAACCCAAATAGGCTGGTTTTGGTTCCAATAAGCATTAATTATATCTTAGTTGGGATCAACTATGAGCTATTGTTTTATTATTACACAGAAAAAGGAAATAATTTTTAAACTTTTGGATAATTTGATTATAATGGAGTCTACGGGAGACAGCCTTTTCATATTTCTGGATAATGGGTTTCCGGATAACTGATCCCATACCTGTACAAATATAGGAAAAGATTGGGGTATCAATCACCATAGTTTCAAGAATATCTTGGACAATAAATATTCATTCCAAATCTTTCCCCAACTGGGCATTCAGGAGTATGGAGAAGAGCAAATGGCCATTCTTCCTAGTAAATAAATCGACACTCTCGTGTGCATTTATAATACAGGTGAACTTATGTAGCGCTGACCCCAACTTTGCTTGGACTTAATTCTGTCATTAGGGCCATTACTCACAGGCGTTTTGCTCCCCTGCGATCCGGTTTTATGCGTTCAGCCGCAGGGGAGCGCAGGAGTAGAATTCTTTTCAGTGCAACATGCTGCGTCCCAACCTGCATTCGGCTCTTAAACGCATCTCTGTGAGTACAGCAGCATTGAAAAGAATTCAGTGCGTTTACTCCTGCGCTCCCCTGCGGCTGAACGCATAAAACCGTATCGCAGTGGAGCGCAGCTTCGAACGCCCGTGAGTAAAGGCCCTAAGGGCAAGGCCAGACGTGCCGTTTTTGCGGCGTTTTTACATTGCGTTTTTAAAAAAGAACAGCCATGCATTTTTCAGCACGTAGAATTCTTTTCCCAACATGCACTTCTCAATATTCTCATTGTTCACATTGACAATTTGGACGCCATATTTAAAATACGCTGCGTATTTACGCAAAGTGTGGTTTCAAACGTGCAGATCCCATAGAGTCTATTGATTTGTTAGTTTTTTGACGTATTGGCGTTTCTGCTAAAAAACGCCAATACTGGCGTCCTGTGGCGGATTTCAGCTTCCAAGCGCCCTGTGTGAATTGCCATAGTGCGTTTTTCATTAGTTTCAGTGGTAGTGCAGTTTATGCGTATTTACGCTTCGCTATTCTTTTTTAAAAACGCAACGTAAAAACGCCACATCTGGCCTTGCCCTTAGAATATAAGCTGTGCGGTTATTTAAGTTAACTGATTTCTGTTCTCTTTCAGCTTCTACAAGAGCCCTGCGGGTGGAGATAAATGAGCCGAAATTGTTTATAATCCCTCAAGGTGAAAAAGTGGTTTTGGAATGTAAATTTTCGCTAGATGCTGCGGACACAGGGACGTTGGATATTGAGTGGTCATTGGTGGCATCCGATAGTCAACAAACTGATCAGCAGGTATGTTTTGAGTCCTGTTTGCAGACTGATGTTTTCAGATTCTTTTCTCATGTTGAAAAAATGGCTGAAATATCCGTTTCTCACAATTGGCCGTTTTAGCTTAGATTTAAATTTGGTCTAATTTCCCATCTGTGTGAGAGAAGCTTTTTACAGTTTTAGTGATTGAATGGGTTGTTCTCCTTTCAAACTTTTAATATGAGGGAGAGAGTGATATTTTGAGACCATTTGCAATTGATTTTCCATTTATTACTTGTGATTTTTTTTTTTAGTTTATTAGCTTTTTATTCAGCAGCTCTCCAGTTGGCAGTTTCAGCAATCTGGTTCCTAAGGTCCAAATTATCCTAGCAACCATGCCTTGATTTGGATTTAAATGAGTGGACCTGAATAGAAAGCTGAGTAATAAGTATCAATAGAAATGCATTTGTAGCCTTAAAGATCATTTGTTTTTATTTACAGTAGTGTCAGGCAAGTTAAAAAAAAAATGAAGACCAGCTGCAAAGTTGCTTAGAACTGGCTTTTCTATAACATTCTAAAATGTTATAAAATGGGTAAATAAATAGGCTGTGCAAAATAAAAAATGTATCTAATATAGTTAGTTAGGCAAAAATGTAATGTATAAAGGATGGAGTGACTGGATGTGTAACATAATAGCCAGAACACTACTTACTGCTTTTCAGCTCTCTAACTCTGAGTTAGTCAGTCAGTGACTATAAGGGGGGCCACATGAGACATATCTGTTCAGTGAGTTTGTAATTGATCCTCAGCATTCAGCTCAGATTCAAAAGCAACAGATATGACCCATGTGGTCCCCCTCAAGTCTGATTGGTTACTGCCTGTTACTGCCAATCAGTGGAAAGCAAGAGAGCTGAAAAGCAGGAACTAGTGTTCTGGCTATTATGTTACAATCCACTCACTCCAGTCTTTATACATTACATGTTTTATTTTGCACAGCCTATCTATTTACCCAGTTTTTATGTTTACACTGAACAATTCCTTTAAAGGTGAAGTAGAGCTTTTAGCTTCCACTGACTTTATGTAGGTTAATGCTCAATAAGCATAGCGCTGACTAGTATTTAGAATCCGTAGGGCTGTAGCATAGTAAAGGAGTGTAGAACTGTGGCTATGTCATTGAAGATGCCAAGGCACATAGTATCTAATGTAATTGAGCTATTTTTGCACATTTGTCTTATTTCTCTTCATTTGAGTCTACGCTTAAAGGAGAAGGAAAGTTCTATATAAATACCCCAGTAAACCCTCAAAGTAATGCTGCTCTGAGTCCTCTGTCAAAAGAAACACCACATTTCTTTCCTTCTATTGTGTACTCATGGGCTTCTGTATCAGACCCTGTTATAATCTAAGGCCAGAGCTATGAGTGAGCAGGAAGAGACTCAGGCAGGAAGTGATGTCATATCAAGCTAATATGGCTGCTGCTATCCTAAACAAACAGATTCTAGAGCTGTTTACTCCGGTATGGTAAAGCATTAAACAGAATAATATATAGCATTCTAGCTTGCACTGTTGCGGCTAATCTATCGGCAATAAACTACCTCGGTAGCTTTTATTCTCCTTCTCTTCAAGGGCAGAGACACGCTCAGATTCGGGGACATAAGTCGCCTTGTGTCAAATCTCTTCTTCGGGATGATCCCTGAACCTTACCCTGCTGGCGGGATGGCACACGGATCGTTTCGTTTTCCGAAGTCGCCCGAAGTTTCCTCGTGAGTTTCCTCGACTTCGGAAAACAAATCGCTCGACTGCCATCCTGCCGGCGATTTACAGATTTGTAGCCAGAGGGGAGGCAGTTCAGGGAGATTAGTCGCCCCAAAGAGGAGGAGATTTGTCGCCGGGCGACTAATCTCCCCGACTCTGAGTGTGTCTCTGCCCTAAGGTCCTTTGTATAAAATCTTTAAAGGAAAAAAATCGCTTACATGAAAGTTAGTGTCCCTGGAGAGAATTCTGGCCAATCCAGGATTCGGTTCGGAATTCGGCCAGGATCGGCCTTTTAGCAGGATTCGGATTCGGCCGAATCCTTGTGCCTGGCCGAAACTAATCCGAATCCTAATTTGCATATGTAAATTAGGGGCGGGTAGGGAAATCACATGCCTTTTCGTCACAAAAGAAGAATTTTTTTTCCACTTTTTCCTTTCCTGCCCCTAATTTGCATGGTTCGGTATTCGGCCGAATCTTTCACCAAGGATTCAGGGATTCGGGCGAATCCCAAATAGTGGATTCGGTGCACCCCTACTGGAGAGCTGCCTCACTAGTGGCACAGCAGGGTTCACAGGTCGAGCCACTTAATCATACATACGTAGGACACTTTTTTCTATTCCGCTCATTCAGGTGATAAGAACACTGCTTTTCACCTCCTTTCAGATGACCGATGGAAATTTCCCATCAAAACAAATAATCCCCATAATCTGTTGAAACGTTCCTGCAAGATTTGCCCAGATGGTTGGGCAAAATCTGCCAAAGTGTTCTAGCTAAATCTGGAAATGTGTGGCCAGCTTTAAAGGTGTATGCGCACATATAAACACCCATTCATATTTTTCTCATTGTGCTTTTCTCTAATTACATAGTGAACTGCCAATGTAAATTGTATTCTTTATACATAAACCAAGGACTCTTTGACCCCCCCCCCCCATGGTACTTTCTGAATATTTTTCTCTGCATTTCATTCCATTCAAACCTTGAGTGCACCCTCGGCTCACTCCAGTTGAGATTCAGCAGACTAAGTGCACTCATTACTAATTGTCTACTTTTTAAAAGTCATAGCCTTAGGGCCCTGGCACACAAGTCATTGCATTCACTTCTGCCCTTAGGCAAAGAGCAGGGCTGGGCAAAACGCCTTTTACAACCTGTTACTGTTCCTTACCGCTACTAGTGAATGACAATCATGCATCTGAATGTCTATAGCAGTCATCGGCAAACCAGAATGTACAACAAGAAAAACAGGGCTATCCTGCGCTCAGAAAAAATCCACAGGGCCAAAAGTACAAGTTTAAAAATGTCTCAGAGTTAAAAATGTTCTTACATCTCCATAGGCCCTACGCGTTTTGTACCCCAATGGTAATGAAAGGGATTCTGTCATGATTTTTATGATTTCGTTTTTATTTCTAAATTACACTGTTCACACTGCAAATAGTTCACTCTACAATATAAAGTTTCATTCCTGAACCAGCAAGTGTATTTTTTTAGTTGTAATATTGCTGTGTAGGCAGCTATCTCAAGTAATTTTGCCTGGTCATGTTCTTTTTAGAAAGAGCCAGCACTTTAGGATGGAACTGCTTTCTGGCAGGCTGTTGTTTCTCCTACTCAATGTAACTGAATGTGTCTCAGTGGGACCTGAATTTTACTATTGAGTGCTGTTTTTAGATCTACCAGGCAGCTGTTATATTGTGTTAGGGAGCTGCTATCTGGTTACCTTCCTATTGTTCTGTTGTTTGGCTACTGGCGGTGAAGGGAGGGGGTGATATTACTCCAACTTGCAGTAAAGAGTGACTGAAGTTTATCAGAGCAAGTCACATGACTAGGGGCAGCTGGGAAACTGACAATATGTCTAGCCCCATGTCAGATTTTAAATTTAAATATAAAAAAATCTGTTTGCTCTTTTTAGAAATGGATGACAGTGCAGAATTCTGCTGGAGTAGCACTATTAATGATGCGTTTTGAAAAAACATTTTTTCCCATTACAGTATCCCTTTTAAGGGTACATAATGATGGTACTTAATCATTGATGAAGTACCCTTGGGGGTACGAAATGCGTAGGGCCTATGGAGATGTAAGAATATTTTTAACTCTGATTAATAAAGACATTTTTTAACTTGTACTTTTGCCGCATTCTGGTTTGCCGCTTCCTGAAGTTGAGGGTCTGGGGCTGGTGCAGCTGGACAGAGCCTGGCCAACCCAGTCAGGCGCCACAGGCAACCTGGCTGGGCACGGCGCCGGCTGATTGCACGCTTGGGTGCGCGAAACTGCGCTCAAACGCGCATGCGTGAAACTGCGCTCGGACACGCATGCGCAAAGCTGCGCAATTACAAGAAATTATCCGTGGCAGTCGGCGAAAGACAGGACCAGACAATGGGGTAGGCGTCAGAGCAGGTACGTGCCTGGCGCCCCCCCAGCTTTGCGCCTACTCTGCCTACCCCTAGTTCCGGCCCTGCACCTGGACCACATGATCTACCTGGTGAGCTATTTACTTTGATGTTCTGGATCACCTTTTTTTCACTTGGTATACCAGTGACTTTGCAGTAACATGTAGCTCACCAACTCCTTGGATGTTGCACTCGGTGGCCTCAAAGCAGGTGCTTATTTTTCAATTCCTGGCTTGAAGGCAAGTTGTAATTGCATAAAAACCAGGTGTACAACCAAGCAGTCTCCTGTAGGCTACCAGTCCACATAGGGGCTACCAGTCCACATAGGCGCTACCAGTCCACATAGGGGCTACCAGTCCACATAGGGGCTACCAGTCCACATAGGGGCTACCAGTCCACATAGGGGCTACCAGTCCACATAGGGGCTACCAGTCCACATAGGGGCTACCAGTCCACATAGGGGCTACCAGTCCACATAGGGGCTACCAGTCCACATAGGGGCTACCAGTCCACATAGGGGCTACCAGTCCACATAGGGGCTACCAGTCCACATAGGGGCTACCAGTCCACATAGGGGCTACCAAATACCAAATCATTGCCCTTATTTGGCACCACCTGGAACTTTTTTTATGCTCTCTAACTCTTTTTACATTTTAATATTGTTCATGAGTAAAAAAAAAAAAAAAATAAAGTTGGGGACCCCTGGTCTATAAAGTAGTGATAGGTGTACCATGTCAACAAAACACCCCATGTGCTTAAGTCTTTGTTAATCGGATACAATTTTTGTTTGCAGATAATTACTTTTGCTGGAGACAAAACATATACAATGTACGACGAGCTGAAAGACAGAGTACAATTTGTCTCCCTTGATCCTAAAAGCGGAGATGCCACCATAGAAATCATTAACCTAAAGCAGTCGGACAGTGGACAGTACCAATGCAAAGTAAAAAAAGTGCCAGGTTTGGGCAGCAGGAGGATCTCACTGTCCGTTTTGGGTAAGCTTCTGAAAATGTACAGCTGTCTGCTGTTAAAGGAACAGTAACCCCAACAATTTAAAGTTTATTATAGTAATTAAAATTTAATGTACTGTTTCTCTGCACTGGTAAAACTGGTGCAGTTGTTTCAGAAAGACTATTATAGTTTTATATAAACAAGCTGCTGTGTAGCCATGGGGGCAGCCATTCAAGCACAGGCTACACAGTAGATAACAGATAAGTACTACTATAGTTTATATAAACAAGCTGCTGTGTAGCCATGGGGGCAGCCATTCAAGCACAGGATACACAGTAGATAACAGACAAGTACTACTATAGTTTATATAAACAAGCTGCTGTGTAGCCATGGAAATAGCCATCCAAGTCTCAGGTTATATAGATGAGAACAGATACACTGTGTACAATACCATTGTATTCAATTAAATACCTTATCTGTTATCTGTTACAGTAACCTGTATCTTTTCTAATTTTTGAGCTTAAATGGCTACCTGCATGGCTAAACAGCAGCCTTTTCATATAAAACTATAGAAGTGTTTCTAAAGCAAACACATAACTTTTAGGGAAAAGACACACGGTCAGATTAGGGAGATTAGTTTTGACAAATCCCCTCTTCTTCTTGGCGACTAATCTCCCCGAACTGCCTTCCCGCCAGCTAGAATGTAAATCGGCAGCGGGATGGCACTTAGAGCACTTCGTTTTCCGAAGTTGCCTCACAAGGAAACTTCGGGCGACTTCGGAAAACGAAGCACTCAGAGTGCCACCCCCCTGTCGATTTACATTCTAGCCAGCGGGAAGGCAGTTCGGGGAGATTAGTGTCCCTGAATCTGACCGTGTGTCTCTGCCCTTACTAATGCAGGGCAACAGTACATTATATTTTAATTACTTTAAAAACGTTTTCTTTTTTGTTAACTGTTCCTTTAAAATCCTTCTCTGGAAACCAAATGGCCGTTATGTGGGTCATGGTTCATCATTTGCCATTCGGACACAATTTTGATCTGTTGCAGTTCACCTTCTCTAGACCTTTGACACAACCCAACAATGGCAAGTTGCAAGCTTTTTGATCTCCACTTTGGCCAATTAAAATACCCTGTGTGCTGTAGCCACAAAAGTTAAAATGTGGCCCTTCCAGTGGCTACTGTCTATTGAGCCATGCTGCACTAAAGCTTCAAACTTGCTCAGGGTTCTTGGCTTCTGTTGGCCTTTTTAATGTAATGCCCATGACTTCTCAGAAATTTGTTGATCTATTTCATGTTCTGCATAGTAGCAAGTCTGTGGCTCCTCTTTATGGATGTTGTATACAGTTCACAGTAAAGTTTAAGGGTAAGGCATTTTTCAGTAGCAGTAGCACAAAATGTCTCAATGTCTTAAATATATTGATAATGGGTTGAGTGCAGAGGACTCTTGTATTTGTCTATATGTATTTTGTGGTCACAGCCTCATTGCACCCCGCCTAATAGTTTTAAAAAAAATAGTGGTGAGCACAACTTTCCCTTGTTTGTTATAGTTTATACAGGAGCAGTGACCAGCTCCATGTTGTAGCTCCCACCCTTCCCAACTATAGTCAGGTGATCCCACTGGTGTCTAATAAAAGGGCAGCCAAGTTTGGGAGTTTTACTTTGAAAGCAGCAAGTAAGTTGCAGGTAAAACTTAGTCCCTTTGTAAAATGTATAATGAAGCAATATATGGGATGACTTTGATGTAGTTGGCAAGCTTAAATATATTGCAATATATGGACAAACAATCCCTGTGTTGTTTAAAGGGTAAGGCATTTTTTAGTAGCAGTAGCACAAAATGTCTCAATGTCTTAAATATATTGATAATGGGTTGAGTGCAGAGGACTCTTGTATGTGACTATATGTATTTTGTGGTCACAGCCTCATTGCACCCCAGCCTAATGGTTTTAAAAAATAGTGGTGAGCACAACTTTCCCTTGTTTGTTACAGTTCACAGTTATACAGTCACAAAAGAACTTTTGTACTCTGAAAATAGGCAGCAACCAGAGACAGTCTCATGATATACTCAGTACAAGTACAGAGAGTAGGGTAAGTATTGTTTGTTAGCTGTGTAGCTGTAACTAGCCACGACTAGCCATGAGCCTTTACTTGTACTTCTATTAATGTGTTTTTCTATCTGAAGACACATAATTGACAGATCGGTCTAGATATATATACCCACAAAGTAGCATTTTATAGAAAAGGTTTGTATGCTAGACCCATATTAATGTCTACAATTTATTGTTACTATCTTTATAATCCCTTTTTCCAGAAATGTTATTGTAGGTAAATATCCCAGTGTGCCATAACAAATGAGCATATTAAAAGTATACCCCTTTTCAACATTCTTGTGCTTTTCCTACTTATTTCTAATGGTTTTAAACAGGTTGTTCACCTTCAAAATCTACTTGTTTCAGATAGATCACCAGAAATAACCTTTTTCCAGTTAATTTCTATTTTCCATGTGTCACCATTTTTCTAATAGTGAAGTGTAAAGTGTAATTTTTCACCTTCTAAAGCAGCTCTGGTAAGGGGGGTCACCGACCCTGTAAACTGTTCTAAATTGATACATTTCTTATCTTTGTCCCCTGATACAATAGTTGCTAATACTCCAGAGATGCTGCTGAGAAATGTATCAACTTACACCAGAGACAGAAACTAAGATTTTGGAAAAATATTAAAAAAAATAATGGAAAAAGTATTTAAAAAAAAAAAACAACAACTTTATTTATGGGTAACAATCTGAAAACTGAACTGAAAAAAGTTTTGGAAAGTGAACAACCCCTGTAAGAAATATTTATGGTTTTATTTATTTCTTGCACTTAATAGGGCAAAAGCTGAATGTAAAATCACATTCTACTTCCTCTATCTAAGCACAGTGAAAACAAATCAGCAGTCGTCTGTAAATTGAGTTTCCTTATCTCACAACTTAACAGGCTGCAGCCTGGGATTTGTTTATATGGAGGCTTCTTAGTGGATTGATGATTTGTTTTGACTGTGCTCGTAAAGAACAGGAAGTAGAATGGAACTTCATTTTCAGCTTTTGCCCTGTTTAGTTAAAAAAATAAACATTTGTTCAGCACATGCCCTATTCATTGTAATGTAATGTTGAATATAGCATGTACTGTCCCTTTTAGAAATGTGTAGGCACCTTGATTTAGTGTTGACCCTTATTTTTGTATTGCAAATTAATGTTTGGTCGGAAGAAAAAAAGTATGGCCCATAGGTTGCACCTTCCCACTGTCAAAGTACGATATGAACAGCACCACAATTGTGATTGAGGTGAAAATGCCTTTATTGCTCAAGTGACGGGCATTACCGCAACGTTTCAGGCCTCATTTGGCCCTTTTTCAAGCTAAACTGACAACCATTACACCAGTATTTAAACATTTAGTGCCATCTAGTGGACAATTAGTAACAAATTACAATCATGTGAAACACATTGTTACATTCAATAGAAAAAGTAACATTACATAAAAAGTATCCATCCGGTGAGCAGTGCAACAAGTGTAGGTGAACAAAGTTCATTTGTAATAGTACTGCAGAAAACCTGCAAGAATACGAGATAAAAACAGTATATAAGAAAAAAAAATTTTTATATAAAAAGAGAAATACTTTTATCTTAAAATAATTTTATCTAAAAATCGGTTTGAGATCATACTCTTTATTCAAACCCAATGGAAATAATGTCTCCAGTCTCCTGATCCAGAAGGCCTCTCGGTATAGGAGTGTTTTAATCCTATTCCCCCCTCGACGTTTTGGGGTAACCACTTCAATCACCTGGAACCTTAACTGGTTGACATTATGTCCTGCTTCAATAAAATGTCCTGCAACTGCTTGCTCCTTCTTACCAGTTTTAATGGCTGACTTATGTTCACGGATGCGTTCTCGGACGGTTCTCGACGTCTGTCCCACATATGCTAAGCCACAAGGGCATTTGATGACATACACAGCATAGGAGGAAATACATGAGAACCGTCCGAAAATCCGTATGGGTGTCCCTTTTCTGGGATGATATAAAAATTCACCCTGTTGGATATTGGAGCAGCAGTTGCAGTTTAAACAAGGAAAAGTACCATTTTTACCTTTTTTTTTTTTAACCTTACACTATTTGCCCCTATATCTGTCTTCACTAAGGTTGAACCAAGTCAGTTTAGCTTGAAAAAGGGCCAAATGAGGCCTGAAACGTTGCGGTAATGCCCGTCACTTGAGCAATAAAGGCATTTTAACTTCAATCACAATTGTGGTGCTGTTCATATCGTACTTTGACTGCATTTGCTGGTGGAAAGTGGCCACTGGAGAACTTGCACCCATCCAAAGAAAGCAAGAAGATTTAACAAGGTTGTGCTGACTATTTTTGTTTGCATACTGCACCTTCCCACTGTGTCAATCTGAAATCCCAAAATGATATTATTTTGGGATTTCAGATTGACACAGTGGGAAGGTGCAACCTGTGGGCCATATTTTTTTCTTCCGACCAATCTATATAACATGTGACCCTGCACACAACGGATTTGCTCTTACATCTAAATCAATGGAAGGTGCTACCTATTACTCCTCTGACACAAATGAATGTCTGATAATATGTATTGATCTATCATACTATATATTCTCTGATTACAAGAGGTATTGTTGTTTAGATCAGAAGAGTGCAATATCAGATTGATAGGATTCAAAATCTATGCAACGAAGTTCTTTACACTAGCAGTTATTTGTATGAATACTAATGAATGTACTAGGGATGCAACGAATCCACTACTATGGATTCGGCCGAACCCCCGAATCCTTTGCAAAAGATTTGACCAAATACCGAACTGAATCCTAATTTGCATATGCAAATTATGGGTGGGAAGGGGAAAACATTTTTACTTCTTTGTTTCATGACAGTCGCGTGATTTTCCTCCCCGCCATAATTTGCATATGCCAATTCGGGTTCAGCAGGCACAATGATTCGGCGGAATCCTGCTGAAAAAGGCTGAATCTTCGCCAAATCCTGAACCAAATCCTGGATTCGGTGCATCCTTAAAATGTACAGAACAATGCTAATGGACATAAAAAATTAATCTGATGATTTATAATGTCCTAATCGTGTAACTTTATTTCCAGTTAAACCAGCAAAAACAAGGTGCTTTGTTGAAGGCCCGCAGGAAATTGGGCGAGATATCAGCTTGAAATGTGAATCGAACGAGGGGACCCCACCCCTTACATACACGTGGCAGAAGCTCAGCGGGCAAGGCAAGAACACTCCAGCCATACCACCAGGTATATACGTTGCTCATTACTGGTGCCATCAAGAGGCTGTATTGTTCACACCTGAGGAAGGCAGGCCATGGCCATGGCCTCCAAATGTGTGGTGCAATAATTGCTTTAGCCAGATTAGCAGGTTATGCTTGACCTCCTGCACGGTCAAGTAAAATGGGGATTTTCTGCCCGAAAATCTAATCGCTTTGCATATATTCAGCGGGTACCTGACCCAGTGCTGATCTTGACCAGAAAGATGTTTCTTCATCTTTTTTTTTTTTTTTTTTATGTAGTGTCTTAAAGTAGGGTTCCCAAATGTAGATTGTGATCTGCCAGTAGAGCTCAAGCTGTTTCCAAGTGTGTCTCCTGCAGCAATGATGTAGTTTTTATTTCTAAATTACACTGTTTACACTGCAAATAATTCACTCTACAGTATGACATTTCATTCCTGAACCAACAAGTGTATTTAGTTGTAATATTGGTGTGTAGGTGCATCTCAGGTCATTTTGCCTGGTCATGTGATTTCAGAAAGAGCCAGCACTTTAGGATGGAACTGCTTTCTGGCAGGCTGTTGTTTCTCCTACTCAATGTAACTGAATGTGTCTCAGTGAGACCTGAATGTTGCTATTGAGTGCTGTTCTTTAACTGGCCATAGATGCAAAGATCCGATCGTTCGAATCCTCGAATGATCGGACTTCCCCATCTCCCGACCTGCCACTAACCTTCCTTTAAATAAAGTAGTAAAAGAACAGATCAGACGATGTTCTGCCCGGACCGCAATCATGCGAAAGTTTATGTCCGATAAAGCTGGTGACAGTCTCCCACTGAAAATCGTCCGATCAGCAATACATGCAGACATATTATCGGCAGCCGACCGAAATCTTTTAACCTGGCTGATCGTCCAATGACTGATCTCCATGGGACGAAAAATGACAGAACTCTCCACACACAGTCCGGAAATCGTACAAATCGAGGATTCGTATGATCAGATCTTTGCGTCTATGGCCAGATTTAGATCTACCAGGCAGTTATCTTGTGTTAGGGAGCTGCTATCTGGTTACCTTCCCATTGTTCTGTTGTTTGGCTGCTGGGGGGAAAGGGAGGGGGTGATATCACTCCAACTTGCAGTAAAGAGTGACTGATGTTTATCAGAGCACAAGTCATATGACTGTGGGCAGCTGGGAAACTGACTATATGTCTAGCCCCATGTCAGATTTTAAAATTAAATATAAAAAAATCTGTTTGCTCTTTTGAGAAATGGATTTCAGTGCAGAATTCTGCTGGAGCAGCACTATTAACTGACAACTTCCCTTGATCTCTCTTTAGTGTACCTTGTGCTTGGAGGGTTCTCCAAAGCTGTAGACTTGTTTACATTTGTCCTCAGCCTCTAGAGATTTTATGCCTCTGTCTAAGGGCTGGGACACACTGGGCGATTTGGGGAGTTTGTCGCCTGGCGACTAATCGCCGCGACTTTTCTCCCCGAATGCCTCCCCTCGCTCTGCGCCTGGCTAAAATGAAAAATCGCCTGCACTAATCACACGCGGCGATTCGTTTTCCGAAATCGCCCGAATCGCCGCGTGTGATTAGTGCAGGCGATTTTTCATTTTAGCCAGGCGCAGAGCGAGGGGAGGCATTCGGGGAGAAAAGTCGCGGCGATTAGTCGCCAGGCGACTAAATCTCCCCAAATCGCCCAGTGTGTCCCTACCCTAAACCTCACCTCAACAAGGCTTAAGATCAAATAGACTTTGTTGCTGTTACAGCTGACACCCTTATTGGTTGATTTGACCATAGGCAGGTTTGTGTATTATGCAGTCACCAGTGTCATGTCCCACAGTGAATATATAATCACAAAGCTGGAAATACATGATACAGGTATGGGACCTGTTATCCAGAATGCTCAGGACCTAAGGTTGTCTGGTGGATGGATCTTTCCCTAATTGGACTGTACTTTATGTCTTGTAAAAAATCAAGTAAATATTAAATAAACCCAATAGACTATTTTTGTCTGCAAAAAGGATTAACTATATCTTAGTTGGGATCAAGTACAAGCTACTGTTTTTTCATTACAGAGAAAAAGGAAATCAATTTTAAAAATCTGGATTATTTGATTATAATTGAGTCTATGGAATTCGGAGGTTTCAGAATAATGGTTTTCCGGATAACGGATCCCATACAAGAAATAAATGGACAAAGTTGAGATGCAGTCTGGTTTGCCCACTTTCTACTTATTTCTATTTTTCAGTTTGTCTGTTGTTCTAATATTTGCCTTTGTTTTTGTAGATGCAACAACTGGAGTTCTGCCAATAAAAAATGCCTCTCAGGAATACAGTGGCACCTACAGGTGCTTGTCTCACAACAGAGTCGGAAGTGATGAGTGTCTCCTTGTACTTAATGTTGCTCCCCGTGAGTATCACTGCCTTTGTTACACAGTTCTGTTGTTGAACTCGTAGAAAAGTAGCTTTTAGTTGTGTCATTTAATATTTAAATGGATGCTGTACACCACATTGTTCCTGTTTGATTTGTTCTCGGTACAAGAGATTATCTATGCGGACTTGTGATGTGTGGGTCGTCCATAAGTCAACACACATCCATCAACTTATACTTCTAGGCCTGTACCCGCCCATTTCTGCAGGATCTCTTTATTTATTTATTTATTTTTTAAATTTATTAAAGGAACATTAACACCAAAACATGAAAGTGTTTTAAAGTAATGATAATATCATGTAGTGTTGCCTTGCACTGGTAAAATGGTTTGCTTCAGAAACACTACTATAGTTCGTATGAACAAGCTGCTGTGTAGCAATGGCGGAAATTGAAAAAAGGCTACAGGTTAAATAGTGGATAACAGATAACACCATTATGTTCTACAGAGCTTATCTGCTATCTGCTGTGTAACCCGAGTCTTTTCTCCTTTGAATGGCTGCCCCCATGGCTACACAGCAGCTTGTTTATATAAACTATAGTAGTACTTATCTGTTATCTACTGTGTATCCTGTGCTTGAATGGCTGCCCCCATGGCTACACAGCAGCTTGTTTATATAAACAATAGTAGTGTTTCTGAAGCAAGCACATCAGTTTTACCAGTGCAGGGCAACAGTACATGATCTTTTCATTACTTTAAAGCAATATCATGTTTTGGTGTTACTGTTCCTTTATAAAACTAACAAAAAAGATCCTACCCCACCCAATTTTGTGGCAGTGGCGGGTGCAGTTTTACCAGTGCAGGGCAGCACTTCATTAAAGGGATAATGTCATGGGAAAACATGTTTTTTCAAAACACATCAGTTAATAGTGCTACTCCAGCAGAACTCTGCACTGAAATCCATTTATCAAAAGAGCAAACAGATTTTTTTATATTTAATTTTGAAATCTGACATGGGGCTAGACATATTGTCAGTTTCCCAGCTGCCCCAGTCATGTGACTTGTGCTCTGATAAACTCCAGTCACTCTTTACTGCTGTACTGCAAATTGGAGTGATATCACCCCCTCCCTTTCCCCCCAGCAGCCAAACAAAAGAACAATGGGAAGGTAACCAGATAGCAGCTCCCTAACACCAGATAACAGCTGCCTGGTAGATCTAAGAACAACACTCAATAGTAAAATTCAGGTCCTGCTGAGGCACATTCAGTTACATTGAGTAGGAGAAATAACAGCCTGCCAGAAAGTAGTTCCATCCTAAAGTGCTGGCACAAGTCACATGACCGGGGGCAGCTGCGAAACTGACAATATGTCTAGCCCCATGTTAGATTTCAAAATTGAATATAAAAAAAAAAAAATCTGTTTGCTCTTTTGTGAAATGGATTTCGGTGCAGAATTCTGCTGAAGCAGCACTATTAACTGATGCGTTTTTGAAAAAAACATATTTTCTCTTGACAGTATCCCTTTAAATTTTTATTAGTTTAAAACACTTTTTTTTTATGTTACTGTTCCTTTAAAGCAATGACATGTCCCAAAGCAATGTCTGCTGACCATCACAACATCCTACCCCACTCTTATGCAGATCCAATACTGATTAGAGAACATATCCCCTTTTGTTTTTTTCACTGCCTGTACTGTATCATTTATTTATTTATCGTGACAGCTTCAAATGTGGCTGGAAAAATTGCCGGTGCTGTAATAGGAACATTACTTGGCCTTATACTTCTGGCCCTCATCATATTTTGCTGCTGCAGAAAGCAAAAAGAGAAGAAATATGAAAAAGAAGAACAGCATGAGATCAGGTAATACTAAAGCCTTGTCCCACTGGGTTCACAAAGTGTTGATGAAGTACTGGTTAATTGGATTTTGGAAAGGCTTTGTCTGTGTATCTAATAAAATCCCCTGATCCAATTCTTGCAGCAAGAAATCATATTCTTTCTTGTATATGCACAAACACGCAAGTATATTCTTATGTATTGTAAACATAGAGCAAAGTGACATGTTTGATACATTGTTTATTCTATATTTCCATCAATATGTTAAGATTATTGCCTGCCTTGACTATTATAGAGGAATATTTCCCTTCAAAGTGCATGTATTTTAATAAAGGTATTGGACCTGTTAGATAACCTAGACCCCAGCATTGGTTCCATGAGATTAATCCTCCCCCGCTTGCGGCTTTTAAGAGAGAGAAACTGCCCAGACCAACACCCATTTCCAAAGGCATTGTTCCACCATTTAAAGAGACAGGTATGGGGGTGCTACAACTACATGGAAGCCTCTCTTAAATGCCGCAAGCGGGGGAGGATTAATCTCATGGAACCAATGCTGGGGTCTAGGTTATCTCTCCCCTTTGAAAGCTAATGGCGGGGGAGGACTAAGCCCTATGATGAAAACCAATGCCCAGGTCGGGAGACCTTATTTTTCAGGTAATGCTCTTATGCCGGGAGGCTTTAGCATTTGAAATTATGACCAGAGGTAAATAGTTAGGGACCGCCATATGGGTTTTACCTTGACGTGGTATGGTGGCTTATCAATCTTATGATCATAATTTTGTAACTAAAAAACTCCTGTCTTTGTAAATACATGCATCTGCATAGATTACTGATATGACAGGGGACCAGGGAATGTGCATTGATCAATTTTTCTTCTTTTTTTCTATGTCTGTAGTTAATTTGGCCAGATCAGTAGCACTTCCAATGTATTTTAGTACATTTTTATTTAGCCATGGAGTGCTCTCACAATTTTTCCTTTTTGTACTTTTTATATTCCATCCTCTGTCTTTTAATTTACTTTTGTTTATACCATGCCTAAAATTGCCCCAAAAGCTAACATTCTATAAGCCGCTAATTTAGCCAATAAAAGGCTATGGGTGTTATGTAATAAAAGGCACTAAGTTTGCCCAAGGGCAGTAACCCATAGCAACTAATCAGCAGGTAACATTTACTGGTTACCTGCTTAAAAGCAAACGTCATATTTGTTGCTATGGGTTACGGCTCCTGGGCAAACTTAGTGCCTTATATTACATATAGGGGTATATTGTTTTGCTATCCTACCAGTTATATGCAACATGCTGGAATACAGGGGTTTTATCTCATTCTGTACATCTGTCCACAGAAGGTGGAAGGGAAAGATGACCAAATTCCACCTTTTAGGGTCAGGGCACGCAGGCAGATTCGGGGAGATTAGTCGCCTGGTCGACAAATCTCCTCTTCTTCGGGGCGACTAATCTCCCCGAACTGCCTTCCCACCGGCTAAAAGGAAAATCACCGGCGGGTTGACACTTGGAGCAGTTTCGTTTTCCGAAGTTGTCCAAAGTTTCCTCGTGAGGCACTTCTGGCGACTTCAGAAAACGAATCGCTCCAAGTGCCATTCCGCCGGCCATTTTCCTTTTAGCCGGTGGGAAGGCAGTTTGGAGAGATTAGTCGCCCTGAAGAGGAGGGGATTTGTTGCCGGGCGACTAATCTCCCCGAATCTGCCTGTGTGCCCGGACCCTTAAGGGATGTTTATAGCCACCTAGAGTTTTCAAGGGTATTGCTGACATTTTATTTGATCCATCAGCAACCAGTCCCAAGGGTTGTGCACATTGTGCAAATGCCTTCCACTCTGATGTATGGAGCAAATTGTCTGTCCTTGTAAGCAATGCTGTGTGCATAAATCATTGCCATATTTTCCCCTGCTTCTCTTTAACACTTTAAAGGAGAACTAAAGCCTAACTAAAGAAGTAGCTAGAAATGTTGTACATTATGTTTTGTGCATCTGTACCAGCCCAAGGCAACCACAGCCCTTTAGATCTGTGTCTCCAAAGATGCCCCAGTAGCTCCCCATCTTCTTTTCTGCTGATTCACTGCACATGCTCTGTGCTGCTGTCACAGCTTAGGGACCCACTCACAATATACAGTACACATAGAATAGAAATGTCACAATATAAGGCTGATTAGTAATTAATACAGATAATTACTACATGGCCCTGTAGCATCAGCTTATATTACAGTATAACCTCATTTTCTGCTGTATAATTAGTGACGAGCCCTAAGCTTAGCTTCCCAACAGCTGCTCAGAGCCCACTGACCATGTGAGTGTCACAGACACTTTCCAAGATAGTGACCCCCTGTGACAAGTTTGAAGTCCTGGATCATTGCTGCTATTGACAAGCTGAAACTTTAGGTTGGTGCAATAATGTCATTATATAAAATATGCCATTTTTTATCCATATTCATTCTTATGGTTTAGTTATCCTTTAATCATACTGCTCCAGCAGAATTCTGCACAGAAATCCATTTCTCAAAAGCGCAAACAGATTTTTTTTTTTTTTATATTTAATTTTAAAATCTGACATGGGGCTAGACATATTGTCCATTTCCCAGGATCCCCCAGTCATGTGAGTTGTGCTCTTGAATGAAATTTTATATTGTATAGTGAATTATTTGCAGTGTAAACTGTAATCTAGAAATAAAAATCATGACCGCATCCCATTAATAAAATCTTAATGATGCCATTGGGGGTCACAGATTTTGAATGCTGACTGCAGAAAAAGCTCCATGTAATATTAAAAAGGCTCACCTATAGATGAGTATTATTGACTAGTGTTTTATACAACAACAGCATATACTGGCACTCAGTACAATGGAAGGGCATATGCATCAGACATAAGCATTATATACAAATACTGACTGATACTGGAGGTAAAGAGGGGCCCTGCTTATTAGAAAACAGGGTTATCCAACTGAAGGCCCATGAGCTGGATTTGGACATGCAAGAGATTTTTGATTTTGCTCAAGAACTTCTCTAATCATCACTCCTCTAAAGTGTTTACATCTAGCAGTGTACTGGCCTGCCTTAGATAAATGCATCTCCCCTTCTAAGCATTGGAACAGATCTTTTTTTTTTTTAATTATCTTATACGTATTTGTTTAATAAAACCTGTCTCTTTAAATTTCCATTTAGCTGTAGAATAAACGTTTGTGTGTATCTGATTACCAAACCGAGCCAAGTACAATTGCATTTCGTTTCATTTCCCCTGGGCTCCATTTACAGCCCACTGTGATACTGTGCAGTAGACTGGCATTTGCTATGGAAATTGGCTCTTCATTTCCATTATCTGCCTCTCTTCATGCATGTTGTCTCTGTATGATCACAGCTAAGTAAACTTAATTGCCTGCCATATTAACTCTATGGTACAATGTATGTTGTGTATATTCTTTGACTGCAGAGGATATATATATATAAATTCTAATTTGTGTTCTTTTTTTCTCTTACAGAGAGGATGTTGCCCCCCCCAAAAGCCGAAATTCCACCGCTCGAAGTTATATTGGGAGTAACCAGTCGTCTCTTGGCTCTCTGTCTCCCTCAAACATGGAGGCCTACTCCAAAGCTCAGTACAATAAAATACCTAGTGAAGAGTTTGATCGCCCCCCAAGCCAAGCACCAAACTCCGTTCCTTCCAAGGTAGCCGGTCCAAATTTAAGTAGAATGGGAGCCATCCCGGTCATGATTCCAGCACAAAACAAAGATGGCTCCGTTGTGTAAATGGGCTGCAGCGATGGAATAGTATTTCTGTTTTGCACAGTTTCACATTTGTTTCCGGACTCTTCACCGTCTCGGTGTGTGTTAGAGCAAGTTTGCCTTGGTTTGTTTGGGTTTCTCTGCTGAGCCAGTAGCGAATGTGTCTGTTTTACTTATGAGGATCATTTTTCCTTAAAGGGATACTGTCATGGGAAAACATGTTTTCTTTTCAAAACACATCAGTTAATAGTGCTGCTCCAGCAGACTTCTGCACTGAAATCCGATTCTCAAAAGAGCAAACATATTTTTTTATATTCAATTTTGAAATCTGACATGGGGCTGGACATGTTGTCAGTTTCCCAGCTGCCCCCAGTCATGTGCTCTTTTGAGAAATGGATTTCAGTGCAGAATTCTGCTGGAGTAGCACTAGTAACTGACGTGTTTTGAAAAAAACATGTTTTCCCATGACAGTATCCCTTTAATGTTATTTTTTTAAAGCTGGAGATCAGTATCGGTCCCATTTTAGATAAGGCAAAAGAAATAAGATTGAGTACAAATGGTTAGTGTTGTGGCACTTGTGATTTACTGCCTTAATGAATTATGAGGCCCTGATCAGCAGCCCACATCCCATTTGCAGGACTCTCCAAACCTTTCTCTGAAGTCTGGAACCCCTGATTTAACAAGACATGAGACAGAAGACCTTTCCTCCCCAAAGACTGCCCTCCTGCTGTTTAATGTGGTGGAGAGTTACAACAGGGATGTCAAAACGTTGGCCTTCCAACTCCTAGTGTGCAGGTTCTCCTTATCCCAAGGTATCAATACTGTAATCTTTTGTACTTTTCTGTATCAATTTTTTGGCTGAGGAAAGGTAATGTAGCATTGGTTTGTTTGTACAAGCATAGCTTCTTTTTCATATCTTTGCATCAGATATATATATATATATATATATATATATATATATATATATATATATATATATATATATATATATATATATATATATATATATATATATATATATATATATATATATATATATATATATATATATATATATATATATATATATAAATCCGGCACAATTTCCTTTTCATTAAAAAGAAGGGTGGTTGCTACCCCTAGTAGGTTTCCTTGGGAAGTAAGATGCCCTATGTACCCCTCACACTAACAACACAATGTAATTTATTTTATTTGCGTCTTTTAAAGGCCATAATACTAATATAGTAACTGTAGCTCTGTATATTGTGTAGGCTCTTCTTATGATCTCAAGGAGAAGGAAAAGCTAAAATTAAGTAAGCTTTATCAGAAAGGTCTATATAAATACACCAGTAAACCCTCAAAGTAATGTTGCTCTGAGTCCTCTGTCAAAAGAAACAGCACATTTCTTTCCTTCTATTGTGTACTCATGGGCTTCTGTATCAGACTTCCTGTTTTCAGCTTAAACCTCCAGGGCTAGGGCTTGAGCATGCTCAGTTTGCTTCTCTCTCCCCTCCCTTTTGCCTCCTGCTGTAATGTCAGCCCAGAGCTCTGAGTGAGCAGGAAGAAACTGGCAGGAATTGATGTTACAGCAAGCTAATATGGCAGCTGCTATCCTAAACAAACAGAGAGCGCTTCTAAATATAGTGTTATTGCTTGCACTGTTGTGGCTAATCTGTTGGCAATAAACTTCTTTGGTAGCTTTCCTTCTCCTTTAAGTTAGGTTGAGATGGGCAGTTTTTGCACCAGAAGTTGATCAGTTGAGCTGAATGATGGCAAGTGTTTACTTGTGATATGGCTCCAGGTCCCTGATTGGCTACATTCTCTGCTTCTGTGAGGAAGAAGTAGGCCTAATCCATTGGCCATGAACCAAATGAGTGAGGGGCTGCTTGTAATTTGCATTGAGGTCCAGTAATTGCCATTAGGCAACAAAAGTATGACTGAAACCAAAACAGGTACCAGGCTCTTTTTGCATTGATCTCTATGCTGTGCTATTTAGTATTTTAGTATTTAGTATGTGCTATTTAGGTGCAACCAACCAACATGGCTCTTGCTGCACAGCTTTCTCTTATGATTCTTTTTTATTTCCCCTGAACTGTGCCTTTGAATACAAGACTTTCACAGGAATGTAAACATACCACCAAGGCCGTGCCTACTTTTTTCTATCCAAGGTGCTTTAACGTGAAGGCACAGTCTTCAGGAACATCTTCTGCTCATCCTTACTCCACAGTTACCAGCTTTCTTGGCTGCCCAGCCTCATATCCAGGTCAGAGTAAGTGGAATTCACATTCTTGTGGTTACAATAATGGAAAAGTGGTTTCCTGGCACAAACCCAAAGGTGTTGCCCAAATATGATGGTGGACTCTCGTCAAGTTTCTCCATTCTTTGAGCTTGGCATAACCAAAAATGAACTGGACAAGAAATGCCACCATTGTAATATTGTTCTGAAAGCATGTTATTTTGTAAAACCTGTTTATAATATTTATAATTGGGGTACACCAATATATATGGTGGTACAGATGTGTACTGCTTGTAAAACATGTGTTCTTTCTGTTTAATGCCTGGAATGAGTTGTCTGAATTGCATGCACTTTGCATTGGGAATTAAAGGACCAGTAACATCAACAAAAATTTGTCCGTATAGAACAGAAAAAAAACCACAAGGACAAATAAAACTTTTAAATCACTAAGGGGGAATGTAATTTTTTTTTTTTTTTTTGTTCTATACTAATGTTTTTTTTTTATTTATTTTTTTTTAAAGTTTGTTACTGATCCTTTAATTATTTGGATAGGTCTTAGTGCTTGGTGCACCTCAACCGCAGCACCCAACACGAACACCTGTCGAAAATGAATTATTTTGGCGCATCTCTTTTGCATAAATGTGTCCATTTGTTAACATGTTTCTGACCATCAGGAAAACAGGAAAAAGATATATAAAATCTAGAGACCCTTCTGAATCTGCCAGTTTGATCCTGAATAAATCTTTTCCCATGGACATGCCTCTGCTGACTTTCCAAAGCAAATCTGTAAATAAACAATGATATATCTTATAATAACTGTAATTATTTGCATAGCAATTTCACCAACAAATCCATATCTGTCTCTTAATGTACAGGCTCCCGTTACCTATCAGCACAAGCCTTTAATTTACCCTCGTAGCTCAAAATGTCTTGTTTGTTTATAGGGTTCTCTCCAGTTCCCCAGATGAGTAACGGAAGTGTCTATTTATTATCATACATGTACACTAAGGGCTTTCAGACTTTTTTGTGAAATCTGTACTTTTTAAAATAAATATAATTGGAGAAATCTAGACTGATCTACTTTTTGTCTTGCAATTATATTTTATTCTCCTTATGGCTTTATATCGGTATTCTCTAACCTTATACTGTCTTTCTCCAATTCTCACCTTTCTGTTAATCCATAATCAATAATCATTGTAAAGGAAAAGTATACCCTTTTTGTTATCAGAAGTTATTGAAAGCAGCTATACAAGGGGCATCGCTATGGCAAGTTTCATTCCTGTGGTGCCAAATAAATTGAATGCAGTAATTTATACACCTTGCTGTTATTATTGGCAACAAAAATAAAACGATTGGCTCGGCCAATGACAAGGTTATACGTTTCCATCTATCTGAATGTATAGCACAGACATTCCTAATGAAAGTTATGTAATTAGGTTTGTTCTTTTCATTGTTTCTATAGGTACAGTGGGGGGCGTTTATAAACTTCGCGCAGGACAGATTGATTCGCACAGTGGGGGTCATTTATCAACACTGGGCAAATTTGCCCATGGGCAGTAACCCATGACAACCAATCAAATTGCTGCATTTATTCTTCTACTTGCAGCTGGCTTTAAAAAGCTATTCACTGATTGGTTGCTATGGGTAACTGCCCATGGGCAAATTTGCCCAGTGTTGATAAATGAGCCCCACTGAATATATTTGCCCTGTGCATGGTTATATTTATAAAGCTGAATAAGTGTGGTGCAAACAGAATTGCAAATTTTTTTTTCACAATGCGAATGTCTCGAATAGCTTTTTAAATGTCGAAAATTGCGAATATTATGTGCACACTCGCGACTGAATTACACCACAACTTTGGTGGCAGAAAAAATATTTGCAAAACAGTTTCGCAAAGTGTGAATTTAAGTTACTGTCAACGCTATTTTTGCGCAAAACAACCTCGCAAATGGGGTGCACGTGTGCAAACTCCCGTCTCAGCCATTTGCTAAAATTCATTCACAATGCGAATTCGCGAAAACTTGCGATGGGCACAGCAGTGCAATTTTTTAGCGTTACAGAAAAAGCATGGGCAATGCAACCATTTGCGAAAATATATGCGCTGTGCGAACTTTATAAATGACCCCCAGTATGTTTAACTCTCCATGCCCTATAGTGATATCAGACTGCTATTATTCTGAACACGAATGTTGTATGATTAATATACCCGTAATCAGCAATAGGTTTGACTTATTTAATTCCACTTGACCAACCCCTGACAGCCAACGTAGCGAGTGGGGCACAATGTTGCCGTACTTACACACCTCAATCAATGTAAAGGCAGCACGGCTTCCACCCCATTCATGCAACAAGACGGATTTCTTGTTAGTGGAAAGGTGGCCATAGATGTAACAATTCCGATCTTTCTTGCGAAAAGATTTTGTTTTCAATACAGATGTGTAAGAGCTGAATCGTCCGATATACGGGTAGAAGAATAGAATTCTGTGTGTACCTGATGATTCAGTAGTTACAGTGGCCGATGTTCGGGCTCATTAAAATTTGATCGACAAGCCAACCGTTATTCAAGTCTTCTACTGATGTCTACGTCTTCTGCCGATATCAGTTGGCTCATCTTGGTTCGTCTATGGCCATCTTACCATTTTCAGGGACTTCGCCGATTAACTAACAGGCGCAGGCGTCACTTCGCTAGTGAAGGAGATAGACACTAACAGTGATTCTCACTCTATCGACTCTAAATTTTCGCTCTGGCGAATGTACATTACTCCGCAAATTCAGTGAAATGTGGATTTTACCAGACTTTACCTTGCCAGCTCAGACCAGGCGAAGTGCATAGATCTTCCTCAATCTTCTGTAACTTACATCATATTTTTTAGTGGAAAACGTTTCTAAGTCCCAAAAATGCTAGCATCTTTTTCTTTTTTCAGAGTGATAGGCTGCAAAAGTCCTTACATTTTTTTTTGGGTTACCAGCTTCCCCCCTACATTTCCTAACATATGGAACATAAACTATACACTGAGCTCATGTGTAGGGCAATATAACAACTCTATTGTCTTTATTAAGGTTCCCTGGACTTGTGTAATGTATTTGCTGCAACAGTCACAGTATAGATGACCAAGCATCTTGGCTGCTGCTGCAAATAATCAGACATAGATCATAGGGATATTGGATCAACTGCTTTCTTTTATAATACTTGTTCCATGTTGGAGCGAACTGCAGCTTGACTCCTGTAACCTGGGGGCAGAACGTTGCCAGAGAAATGTGAGGATTCTTTATAAGTCTAAGGCGGTGGTTCCCAAACTGTGGGGCTGGGCTCTCAGGGGTGCAATGTATAACAGTTACAAGTGACTCTACAATTACAAAGGACTTGGGCGGGTTTAAAATCGTTCTTTAGAATTCCCTGCTTTTTTAGAACCTTGCCTGAACTATTTTATTATGCTCAGAATGTCACTGTATTGTCTGCCATGTCCTTAACTGGTGTCAGACTTCTTGTGTGTTTATCTTGCTAAGCAGGTAGCAGAGAGAGAGAGAGAAACAAAAGCCTCCAGGCTCCAGTGCTAGAACTTGAAGGGCAAACAATGCCAGCGGGCTACAGTTTTTATCTGGTCTCCTATTTTACACACAAATAGTTCAGGTTTACGGATCTGCTTTTTGGAAATACCTGATGTGTGTTGTTTGGTCCTTGTGTAGCCTGGGCCGGCCTGAGCTTTACTGCTTTTTCAGACTTCATCCGGATCCGGAAGGGTAATAGGAGTTTACTACTTTATCCACCACCCGGGTAACATTTCCATCTTCTCATTATCTTAAGGGTCAGGTCACACAGTCAGATTCAGGGAGATTAGTCGCCCGGCGACAAATCTCTTCTTCGGGGCAAATAATCTCCCCAAACTGCCTTCCCGCCGGCTAAAATGCAAATCACCGGCAGGATGGCACTTGGAGCAATTCGGTTTCCACAGTCACCCGAAGTTTTCTTGTGAGGCAACTTCAGAAATCGAATTGCCGGGTGACTAATCTCCCCGAATTTGCCATGTGCCATGACCCTTACTTTCAATGTTTGCCACAAGGGACACGTGATTCTTCAAAGGGTTCTATATTGTTTCATCATCAGAACCGAATTTCCGGGTTAAATTTGGTACAAGAGGCAGCTTTTTGCTGTAACTGGCCGCTCACTGCAATCTATTCCCCAATGCCTCAATGGAGCTTACAGTCTTGCAGTGGTTTAACTATGTTATCAAGCAAAGTTCCAGGGACCAGAGTAAAAACATCTTAGGGACCCCACCAAAAATTTAGAAATAGGATGTTTTTCATGCAAGTATAAACTGCATTAATAGCAGTGTCTGATTCCGCCATAGTTACCCAGTGAATCTAAAGGTGGCCATACATAGGCCTGACGCAAGCTGCTAACAGGCCAAGTCTGCCCCTTATTGGCCCATGTATGGAGCTGTTTCATGGCAAAAATAGGGCAGATGTTTGTTATTACCATAATACTAAAGTGTGGGGGTTTTATTTGTAAAGGAGCTCCATACCTCTTAACATTTTGGAAATAGAAAAAGGGACAAAAAGAAAAAAATGACTGTGGTTTTTTAAAAGAAAAAAATGACTGTGGTTTTTTTTATGTTATTACAGTTTTTCTAATGAAGGTGAATTGCCCTTTAAAAGGGAAGTCAAGTCTAAAATAGAATGAGGCTAGAAATGCTGATAAAACTGTTACAAAAGTATCTTAAGTATGTGTTCTGGGCTCTCTGGCAAGAGCCAATTAAGTTACAAACTTTGTATATTTTTCTGTTCAGTGCAGCAGATCAAAGAGAAACTCGGGAAATATCAGTACAAATCCGGGACTGCGTGTTGAGCTGTCAAAAGTGGGACTGTCCCGCTCAAAAGTTGGGAGGTATGTTCAGGTCTCTTTCATGACACCTGGGCATTCAGTTTTAAAAAAAAAAGGTAGTACCATAGATTTGTATTAGGGTTGAGATCAGGGCTGCGCCATTGAGACATTTACTTTTCTAACATTAACTCACTCCGCTGTTACTTTGACCTTCTGTTTGGGGATGAACATTTGACAAAACCTGAAACAGGTTGTCTTGCATTTTTCTTTTACTTTTTCTTACAATCAGATATAAAAGGGACAAAGCACCCTCTAGTGGTTATCTTTTGCTATTGTTGTCTAAATAAATAGAAATCCAACATTACAAAGGTATGTGTTTGTACAGATCAACATGCCATCCTGCCCCAACTTTCATTTTTACATAAAATTGAACCCTCTAATGTGACAGAAAAATCCCGGCCTTCTGTACCACAGAACATGGATTTCACTGCGGTAGGGGAATTAAAGCAGAGCAGGTAGTAACCTTTCCAACCCCTTCCTCTCATCACTGTCCCTTTATATTAGGCATCTATTTAATGCTACCTATACTCATTCTGTATCGAAATGAAAGCAGAGCAGGTAGTAACCTTTCCAACCCTTTCTCCACATTGCTGTCCTTTATATTAGGCATTTATTTAATGCTACCTATACTAGCTCTGTAGGGAAATTAAAGCAGAGCAGGCAGTAACCCTTCCAACATTGTCCCTTGTTTCAGTCTCTTATATTAGGCTTCTATATAAACAGTTAGGGTTAATTTACAATCCGCAATTTCATTTGTGCAGTGATGGCTGCAGTTGTTGAATGGCGCCATTCTCAGGTACTTAATAGATAAGAAATCATAACTGATTTTTTTTTTGTATATGTCATTAATAAGAGGGAGTATATTACCCACATATCTCCAACTAAACCATTCAAAAAAAAAAAAAAATCCCCAAAATTAATTTTCAAGGTTGCGGCAAAGAAGAAAAACATTAAAATCAATCATGGCAGTTAACGGGAAACAGCGAGAAATGCTGATTAGATAAAAAGATCATTCAGTTCTGCCTGGGATGAACATATGCTAATTGCAGGTTTTAAAAGCAAAACACGAAATGTCGGAATCATTTTAACGGAAGCACAAAACTTTATGAAGTAGAAAGTTCCTAATTTTGCTGCTTTTCAGGCAAATCTGTACACAATGGGGAATTTGCAGTCATTGTGCTTTTGTATATTCAAGGAAGAGGCTGCTCTGATGTTCTTCTGCTTAGTAAAGATTTGAGAAAGGTTTAAAATTTGTTTCCTAAGCAGAAGAACATCAGAGCAGCCTCTTTCTGTCTCCTGACAACTTCATTGACTACTTGCTGGTCAGACTGGTGGGAAACTGACCAGCAGGTGGCGCTGTTGTAACAAAATTCATTCATATTAACAGTACATGTATCCCTTAATATCTTGAAATAAAAACAAAATAAATAATGAATGTACATTGCAAAATTTCTTAGAATAGCCCCCTCATCACTTTTACATTTACTTATTTTAAAGGTTTACGTATTCTTTAGGGAATCTAGTTTGTGTATGTATCCGGCATCAGACAAGTACAGTAAAAGGATACTCTGTCTTTACTACATCTATGTTGTATGTTGATACAGGAAAGTATAATGGTATTTTAAAGTATGTGGAATTATCATTTTGGTTTTGTTCATGGGGCTAGACATGTTCTTAGTTTCCTAGGTGCCCTCAGTCATATGACTTGCGCTTATTTCAGGTTTATCCTTAATACATGCCACTTTAACAGAAATTTAATTCCAAATCCATCTATTTACTGTTTAATATCAAAATATTTCCAGTATTCCTTCACATAAAGTGCCGCGTTCTGTAACTTGGCTTTGGTGCAGACTGTTCCGGGGGGAAGGACTTGGGAATAAGCAAAGACATTTCACCTTGTCATTCCGACACCGATAAATTGTATTGGAAAACTGCAATCTTGAAAATGACCCAATAATGTGGCAGAGTCGCCTTTTTTTGTGAATCTCATTATCAAGGCTGTTTGTCGCTCACAACAATTCTTCTTTAGCAGAACGTGAGCCGCGAGGAATGAAATGAACAGGGGCTGAAGCTGTCGACTGCAATCTGAATCTCCCTGTATGTGCCAGTCTGCACTTTATTGTTTTTTTGAGATGGAACAGCTCAGAAATGTTACTCTTGTTTATAGTGTGGATTGTAATTTGTGCTCATCAGATGTGGAGCGTCTGCTCTGCTCTCATCCAACCCAACAATCTTCCCCATCAAAATCCACCGGTAGAATCCAGTGGAATGAACCCAAGATCATTTTTAAAAGACTGGCATTAAAACCAAAATAAAAATTAAAAAAAAAAGAGGAAACCAACAATGTGTTTGAGGTTTGTTTACATCTACAAGAAATATATAGAAAATTATTAAATGGAACCACCTTTAACTAGTGATGCACCTAATCCACTACTATTTGGATTCAGCCGAACCCCCGAATCCTTCGCAAAAGATTCGGCCAAATAACGAACCAGGTACTAATTTGCATAAGCTAATTAGTAATGGGAAGGGGGAAACATTTTTTACTTCCTTGTTTGGTAACATAAAGTCATGCGATTTGGATTCGGTTCCTTTAAAGGGGTTGTTAACTTTTAGTATGATGTAGAGATTGATATTCTGAGACAATTTGCTATTAATTTTTTTTTATTTGTGTTTTTTCTGTTATTTAGCTTTTTATTCAGCAGCTCTCCAGTTTGCAATATCAACAATCTGATTGTTAGGGTCCAAATTCCCCTAGCAACCATGCACTGATTTGAATAAGAGACTGGAATATGAATAGGAGAGACCTGAATAGAAAGAGGAGTAATAAAAAGTAGCAATAACAATACATTTGTAGCCTTACGGCCCATTTGTATTTTAGACGGGGTCAGTGACCCCCATTTGAAAGCTGGAAAGAGTCAAAAGAAGAAGGCAAATCATTTAGAAACTATAAAAAAAAATATAATGAAGACCAATTAAAAAGTTGCTTAGAATTGGATATTCTATAATATACTGAAAGTTAAATTGAAGGTGAGCCACCCCTTTCATTGAAAGCTTGCCATTGATTAACCAGTGTCCAAAAAGACTGGATGTCCCTTATATTTTTGATAAATATTCACAGTATAATCTATATATTTAAAACAGAGGTTCACCTTTAAATGAACTTTTAGGGGGTTAATTATCAAAATCCAAATTTATCTCACCCCGACCAAATCCGCACAGACTTCCTTCATAATTAATCATAAAATTTTCCCAAAAAATTCTAAAAAAAGATCGTACAAAATCCTAATCCACGACTTTTTCATATTTGACGCCCGAATACCGATATTTTTTCAGATTTGACTCCTGAATACCGCAACTTTTTCGTAAACCCATCGAGCAAATCAATATATCTTCGGGACGTCTGCCATTGACTTCTACATGATCTCGGCAGGTCTGAGTTGGAGTACTTTTTTATTCAGACTTTAAACACCATCGGACTTTAATATATCACAGAAAAAATTTGTTTTTTACCTAAGAAAAATGGTCTTACTAGAAAAAACTTTAATAAATAACCCCCATTAGAGCCAACAAAAAGCTAAATCATTCATAATATAAGACTATTTGCAATTGATTCTTATGTTTTCATTTTTGTGGTTCTTGAATGATTTAACTTTTGGTTCAACAGCTCTCCAGTGTGGAATTTCAGCAGCTAGCTGGTTGCTACGGTCCAATTTACCCTAGCAATCATATAGTTGTTTGGACAAGAGACTGGTAGATAAGTAGGGGAGGGTTGTAATAGAAAGATATGTAATAAAAAGTAACGATAACAATAAATCACTCCCTTTTGGCATTTTAGCTGCTGGGGTCAGTGACCCCCATCTGACAACTGGAAAGAGGCAGAAGAAAACCTAACAAACAAAGCGAAACTAGAAAAAATAAGACCAATTGAAATGTTGTTAAGAGCAGGGCATTCTATAAAATACTAAAAGTTAACTTAAAGGTGATTAACCCCTTTAACACACTTAAAACAGGGGAAGGTCTCTACTGTGGAAAGTGCATTGACAGCACCGCAGAATATGTTGCTTCTTTATGTAGTGTTATTATTAATAATAATAATAATTGACCCCAGGGGGAACTAGCTGGTTGTCGCCTTCTGGTTCTATAAACTATTGATTCTTAAGAATTTAGTAGTAGTTTTTAATTGAATTTCTCTTTCCCAAGTAGTAGTAAGATTACATGAGATCGGTGAACGTTAAACACTATATAGGGGGTTATTTATCAGAGTCCGCATTTATCTCAATATTTTCTGCTACAAACTCCGATCAAATCCGTTCGGGTTTTTTACGCTTATTTATTATTACATTTTCCCGAAAATTTGCTTTGCAAGAAAAAAATCAGATTTTCACGTTTTTTTCCCGAATTTTCCCCCTGAAAACGATTTCATGAAACCCAGTGCACATCAAGAAATCATTGGCTCCCATTGACTTATATGCAACCTCGACAGGTCTGAGATGCCGTATTTTCTAATTCTGACTTTTCCATCCTTGGGATGTAATTAATTCGGTAAAATTTGCGATTTTTTCAAAAGTCTGATTTTATAAAAAAAACAAACAAATATTTAGTGATTTTTGCATTCAGAGTTTAGTAATTAACCCTCTATGGGGGTTATTTATCAAAGTCCGAATTTATCTCAATATATTCTGCTACAAACTCCGATCCAATCGGCTCGGGTTTATAACGCTTATTTATTATTACATTTTCCCCAAAATTTGCTTTGCGGTAAAAAATCTCATTTTCACGATTTTTTCGGATTTAATCATCCAATTTTCACCTTAAAAAAAAAACTCAGAAAACTTCGGGGTATTGCACAAAAACCCAGCGCACATCAAAAAATCATTGGGGCTTCTCCCAGTGACTTCTATGCAACCTCAACAGGTCTGAGATGCCAGATTTTCTGATTCTGACAATTCCATCCTCTGGGTTGAATAAATTCCTAAAAATTTGTGATTTTTTTATGTCAGATTTTATTTCAAATTTTCCATGATTTTTGCATTCGTAGTTTAGTATTTAATCCCCTATAAGTTTTCTGTGCCTAATAGGATTATTTATAAAGTAAATAGAACCTGCAACAAGAGCAAAATATAAACCTGCAACAAAAATCACAGAAAACTCGAATCCAAATGAAATACACGCAGTTCTCACTATATCCACTGGGGTGCGCCAGATCACTATGTATGTGCATAGAAAGTCTTTACAGTCTCCTTAATTTATTGAGTTGGATTGTAAACAAATGTAGGTTTTTAAATCACTCCCTTATGCACATGGATAAATATTTCATTTTCCAGCGCCACCGTTACTGCAAGAAAAGAGTTATATCGGCTGCACAAAAGCACGGCTAATTCCATTGTACTTCTCTGCTGTGGAATAGGACTTTTTAACACAACACTCTGCATTTAAACACAATAAAACAGCAATGGTGGTGTTTTAAATGCACCAACTGTGAAAAAGGTAAAATATATTTTTTTTTTCTACTACTGTTTAATATTTTCTCAAGGACAGACATCGCATTAAGCTGTGAATAGTAGAGAAGAACATTAATAGGAAATGCACTGGGTTAAACACAAAGACTCGCAGTTTCTATAAAATCATTTGTTTTCGCAAGGAAGCCTAAATAATAAATTCAAGCGCTTAAAAACCATCTGTAAAGCCCCGTCAGCTTCTTCTACTGCTGAATATAACACTGCATCTCTGTAGTGGGAAATGACATATACAGGTGTAGGATCCGTTATCCGGAAACCCGTTATCCAGAAAGCTCCGAATTACAGAAAGGCCATCTCCCATAGACTCCATTTTATCCAAATAATCCACATTTTTAAAAATAATTTCTCTTTTCTCTGTAATAATAAAACAGTAGCTTGTACTTGATCCCAACTAAGATATAATTAACCCTTATTGGAGGCAAAACCAGCCTATTGGGTTTATTTCATGTTTACATGATTTTCAAGTAGCCTTAAGGTATATAGATCCAAATTACAGAAAGATCCATTATCTGAAAAATCCCAGGTCCAGAGCATTTTGGATAACAGGTCCCATGCCTGTATATGTGTCTTTTTGTATCTCAGTGCTTAAAAGTTAAAGAGACACTGTCATGGGAAAACATGTTTTTTTTTTCTTCAAAACACATCAGTTAATAGTGCTGCTCCAGCAGAATTCTGCACTGAAATCCATTTCTCAAAAGAGCAAACAGATTTTTTTATATTCAATTTTGAAATCTGACATGGGGCTAGACATATTGTCAATTTCCCAGCTGCCCCAGTCATATGACTTGTGCCTGCACTTTAGGATGGAACTGCTTTCTGGCAGGCTGTTATTTCTCCTACTTAATGTAACTGAATCAGTCTCAGTGGAACTTGGATTTTACTATTGAGTGCTGTTCTTAGATCTACCAGGCAGTTGTTATCTTGTGTTAGGGAGTTGCTATCTGGTTACCCTCCCCTTGTTCTGTTGTTGTTGCGTTTGGTAGCTAAACAGAATGAGGGTAGGCTTTCTATAGATAAGTGATAAGAGATCTTTTGAAGGCAGAAAGGTTGGGCAAAAGCTGGACAGATCGTGGGAGAGAATTCCAGAGAAGGGTGCAGCCCTTGCAAAGTCTTGAATTCGAGCATGTGAGGAGGTAGTGAGAGAAGAGTTGAGGAGCAGGTCAGTAGAGGAGCGTAGCAAGCGGGTGAGTATATAGAGATGGCATCAGAGATGTAGGGTGGGGCAGAGTTATGAATTGCTTTGAATGTCAGGGTCATTAGTTGAGGTGTATAAGCCTGACAGAAGTATTCATAATGGACTGGAGAGGAGATAGTCTCTAGCAGGGAAGGCCAATTAATAAAGAGTTACAGTAGTCTAGACGTGATAGGATTAGATAGTGAATAAGAATTTTGGAGGCATCTTTGGTTATAAATAATCTTGGGGATGTTCCTGAGGTGGAAGTGACATGATTTAATAAATGACTGGATATGAGGAGTGAAGGACAGGGCAGAATCTAATATTAACCAAACATTCTATTTCTTTGGCCCCAATGATGTTTCTATTGGTTTTGCATGGAAAGTTAGAGGGTAGAGGTCTGTAGTGAGGTTTTCCTACAGGAAGAAAACCATGAAAAGAAAATGTCAAAATATGTCTGAAATCATTTGCCATTACCTGTATAAATATTATAATGTATATTAACGTATATTGGATATCATACATGATAGATGGATCATAGAGAGAAAGAGAGAGGGAGAAAGAGACATAGATGATAGAGAGAGAGAGAGAGAGGGAGAAAGAGACATAGATAGATGATAGAGAGGAGAGAGAGAGATAAGATAGAGAGAGAGAGCTAAGATAGAAAGAGTTATATAGATAGGAGAGAGAGAGAGAGAGAGAGAGAGAGAGAGATGGATAGATAGAGAAGGTGTTTCTGACAGTTTATTTGCCATTAGTAAGCCTGATAACGGTGAGAAATGTGTGACCTCTGCATTCCAGATCATCTCTCATCCCATGCAGCATAGTTTGTTTATGACAAATAATATGGAGCCTGCCTTAAACATAACAGCCACACAATGGTACCTTTTGAAGATAAAGGCTAAATGGCTTGAATCAAGTCTCTCCCAGTACCTTAGTATTCCTTCTCAGTGCATTGAGGCAGAACACCTTATACAGCAGGAGTTAATGTATGTGTTTCACAGCAGCTTTAGCACCTCATTTATTAAATAATCAACTGATAACAATCACAATGAATTGCTGTCTGTAAAAAAAAAATAACCATGGTTATAGATTTTACCTCTTCTCTTTGAATTTGTGTGAAAAGGGATATTAAAAAAAACAGTAGGCGAGAGGTACCCGACTGTCAGTGCAATCTGTCGGCTGTTCCATTCACTGTTCACACCTGGGGCCTGAGCTTGATTAAAACAGAATTTAGAATAACAAGAAGGAGCTCATTACCCAGCGTAGTATTACAGATTCTCAATAAGCAGCTCTTTCTCTTACCATTGTTCATTTTTTGATTTAATATTAGCTGATATTTTACATTTAGTTTTTATTCCGTACGGTCAGAACTAAGTTCCTCCTCCTTCGCCAGTGATTTATGCCTAAGGGCCACATCCCTGCTAACAGAGTGTAAATAACACTTACCTCCTTATTTCAGGGCGTGGGTAATTCATGACCTACTATCTGGAATTTAAGTTTTGGGTGCTCATGATATTGGTAAACCCATCCACTCATACAAGTCCTTATCCTGGATGTATGATGTAGTGCAGAGAGAATGAAATCTGTTTTGAAGATTGAATCAGGGATTAGTGGGAAAATGGCTTGAGAAATGCAGCAAGTTCAGATGGAGATGGAGGTGCTAATCGGTGTTCATGGGCGCCATCTTCTTCTCTTCGATAATCTTCAGGTCTTCCGGCGCTTCAGCAATCTCTGACTTTCAGCGCATGCGCAATTGTTGCGAAGAAGAAGATTTCTACAACTTCGCATGCGCTGTTACACCACTCTATTCCCAAAGAGAAGAAGATGGTGCCCGTGAACTCCGATGCCCTGAATCTGCACCAAGTTAGGAGCATTGATCAACTTAGGCTGGGGGGAGCATGGAGGGGGGTCTATGTAGGGTAGGGGGGTAGGGGTTGTTATTAGCAAGGGTTTAGTTCTCCTTTAAGGAGGACATGAAATAATCATTCACCCTAACTGCAATGGGGAACCCCTATGGGCAAACCAACAGTCATGGCTTAGAATAGTGATCCCCAAGCAGTAGCTTAGGAGTAACAAATTGCTTATCAACCCCTTGGATGTTGCTCTCAGTGACCTCAAAGCAGCTGCTTATTTTTGAATTCCTGGTTTGGAGGCAACTTTTTGTTGCATAAAAATGAGGTACTGTATACTGCCAAACAGAACCTCCTGTAGGCTGCCAGTCCACATAGGGGCTACCAAATAGCCAATCACAGCTTTTAATTGCCACCCCAGGAACTTTTTCATGCTTGTTTTGCTCCCCAACTCTTTTTAGATTTGAATGGGTAAAAAGGTTGGGGAGCCCTGACTTAGAGAATTCAGGTCACATGTGTTCCTCTGATTCTAATACATACAGTACTTCTGGCTTTGGAAAAATCACTGAAAGTCTTTTTTAATGTTCAGGGAGCATGGGTGAAAACCAATATGAAACTTCAACGTCTGTCCAATATAGAAATGAAAACCATGAAATTAATGAAACGACTGAGAGGGTAAAAATGCAGAATTAGTCAATCTCAACACTCTGGAGATGATGTTGTTCATGAAGCCCATGGTTCTGAAATAAGGTAAAGGCATGTACACAGAATAAAGACCCTCATTTGTAAGTGCCGTCTGACTTACTGTTGTGTTATAACCAGGAAACAACGGTTAAAAAGGGGTCAATAAAGCCACATATTAGGAGTTCAGTTAGGAAGCCAATATGGCAATAGCTCTGTTTAGGACTCAGGAGAACAGGAATTCCATCTACTGAAGTCCACTAGTATCACCTTTTTATATAGTGCACATTTTTGAGAGGCTTAAAAAGGCAACTATAATAATAATATAAAAATATATTACATAAAACAGCCCATATGTAAAACCCTGCTTTATGTAAATTAACCATTTTCATAATAATATGTGCCATTGGGTAATCATAAAAAAACTGACCATCATGATCACATGGTTCAAAGCAAGAGATATAAAAGGAAAATCCCTTTACTTTCATAGACATTCTTGAATTCAAACACCATTTTCTGAATTGCAGTCATTAACATCTGATATCATTTTCAAGAAAGTGTTTCCTGGTTACAACACGACAGTGACCCCAATAGCAGTTGCAAATGGGAATCTTTCTTCTGTCTACATTCTTAAACTCTATAGAACCTGGACTCTCTTCTTCTGTATGATCTCCAGAGGGCTGAGCATTGAAAAAGCTGAATTCTCATTCTGGTACTCTCTCTACCTCAGCTGTGTTTCTAAAGCATAGCAGTTTATTACTATTATTGAAATACTTATTAGCGAGTGGCCAGGATAATATCAGGCATTATAATCCCTTAATCTCTCTGGAGAATGTTGGCTGTGCACAATCCCAAAGTATTCATTATAACAGTTTAAGGCACTTGTATTGCTAATCATAAACCAGCAGGTCATGCCTTGCTCAACTCATACTCTAGTTGGATCTTCAACTTAGAGAGATGCTTGTCTTCATTAAAAAATATAGAGGCACATGTTTTACATTATTTTAGATATTTTTTCAACGTTTGCTTACTATTCTCTAATGACTATTCGTAAATGAATCATGTATGTCCTCCAGCATTGTGCATAACTCTCCCAAGACCACCCAGCAACTGAGAAGTCCAAGGTTGTATTTTCAAAGGAGGTTATCCAATAGGAACCCGCCATAAATGTTCTACTGCAGCTGACAAACCATGAAGTCCCCATACTTTCAAAAATAAAATATAAAAATATAGTCATACCACATCATTAAGAATTCTGAATTATAGGGAAGGCAATGGAAAAAAGTCGAGGGGGGTGGACGTGTAGCAGTCAGAATATAGCGTATATCAAGCAACAGTCATAATTAAAATAAAAAAAACTTCTATGCATGTGGCATATGAATTTATTTAAACACAATGCAATAACATTCCTTAGAACACCACATAGAGTCGCATGCTCTCATAAAGCTTCGGGGAAACCATTGTGATGCTAATGTATTTCAATTACCATCGACTTGTTTCTATAATGATGCCTAATTGGAAGAATATGCCTAAGTATAAATAAAGGAACAACTTCCTGAGTAGGCAATAGTTCTCCAGCAGGTTGAATAAATTAAGAGAGATATACAGGTATGGGATCTATTAGGCATGTATAGGATGTAGAGCTATTTATAGAGCCTACTTGCATATACGTCGCTGTATATAATTACAGTACATTAATGGTGTAGATTGAGGGGTGGGAACATTGCAATAAATGAAATAAATGTACTGTTACAAGACACCGAATAAATGGGATCTGGTCCCTGCCACACAGAATATACAAACATGGTTCGAGAAATTCTTGATCCACACATCACTATAGCAAAAGTCTTTATTTATGTATACATGTGTTTAATTAACCTTAAAGGAGAACTTAACCTTATAAAAGAAGTAGGTTAGAAATGCAGCACATAATGTTTTGGGTTTCTGTACCAGCCTAAAGCAGCCACATCCCTTTAGCGTGGAAGATCTGTGTCCCTGAAGATGCCCCAGTAGCTCCCCATCTTCTTTTCTGCTGATTCACTGCACATGCTCTGTGCTGCTGTCACTTACTGAGCTTAGGGACCCACTCATAAACTGTATTGATAAAATATGTAATGATGCAAGTCTGATAAGTAATTAGTTCACATTCTCGTTACATGGCAGCACAGAAAATTAAATTGAAAATTTAATATAAGCTTCATCATACTGAAATAAGAAACTTTCTTAATACAATCAATGAAATATTCTGTACTGTTTCTGAAATAATCAAGTTAATCTTTACTATTCCTCTCTCAGCATCTGTTTCTCTTCATTCTCTCTTCATGCAGCAGTTGGGTGTCAGATATTTATTGACAGTTAAATCCAATATATCTTATAGGGGGGCTCCTTTTGCCTAGAAGATGTATTAGAGCTCACTCTATTAAACTCACCAGACATCATGTCTCTCTACATGCAGGATTTGTGCAAAAGACAGTTATTTTGTTACATTTTGTTTGTACTGGAATCAGTTATTTGAGTGAGCTCTGAGATCTGCTAGGAAAGGAAGCCCCCCTTTAAGATATATTGGATCTAACTGTCAATGAATATCTGACACCCAACTGCTGCATGAAGAGAGAATGAAGAGAAACAGATGCTGAGAGAGGGATAGTGACAATGAACTTATAATGAACAAATAACTCACTTGATTGCCTCTATTTCAACAACGACTTCACAACTTACCAATGCATTTTAATGGCCTGGCTGAAGCCTGCGACTGTTGATAAAAGGGCATAAAAATGACATATAGGGGCAAATTTACTTAAGGTCGGATATCAAGGGTTAATTAACCCTCGATATTCGACTGTCGAAGTTAAATCCTTCGACTTCGAATATCGAAGTCGAAGGATTTAGTGCTAAAATCGTTCGATCGAACAATTATATCCTTCGAAACGTTCGATTCAAAGGATTTTAATCCATCGATCAAACGATTTTTGTTTGACCAAAAAAAGCTAGCAAAGCCTATGGGGACCTTCCCCATAGGCTAACATTGACTTCGGTAGCTTTTAGGTGGCGAACTAGGGGGTCGAAGTTTTTTCTTAAAGAGACAGTACTTCGACTATCGAATGGTCGTATAGTCGAACGATTTTTAGTTCGATTCGAAGGTCGAAGTAGCCCATTCGATGGTTGAAGTAGCCAAAAAAGCCATTCGAAATCCTATGTTTTTTTCCTCTATTCCTTCACTCGAGCTAAGTAAATGGGCCCCATAATCTCCCTAAACGATATTTCTGTCGTTAATCCTGATCTTAGTACAGATTAGGCTGCTTTGTCATGTTCTCTGTAATGTCTTAAATACAAATGTGCTGTACTAGTCTTTATAAGCAGTCATTGAAAGATATCTCTTTCTCTCTCTGACACCATACATTAAGCCGGCCAAAACACCATTTAACTTCACCATTTTGATGCTGAAACCAATTCTTTCAGTGTAATTGAATCCACTGCCTGCAGTCCTGTCACGGAAACAAAATGCTTCCAGATGTGCACAGAGAACAGCAGACAATCAAACTGAAAGTTAGGCCACAAACTGTTAGAGACAGAAGATCTATCAAGCATTAGGAAGACTCAGCATAACATATTTATTTAGTATTTCACTGATGGCCACATTTAGAGCGTGATTGTGGTTTTGCGCTACTGTCATTTTATGGTGTAAAGAACACGGGTTAAAGGAGAACTAAACCCTAACAATTAATGTGGATAAAAATGGCATATTTTATATAGTGAACTTATTGCACGAGGCTAAAGTTTCAGCTTGTCAATAGCAGCAATGATCCAGGACTTCAAACTTGTCACAGGGGGTCACCATCTTGGAAAGTGTCTGTGACACTCACATGCTCAGTGGGCTCTGATTGGCTGTTGAGAAGCTAAGCTTAGGGCTCGTCACTAATTATCCAGCAGAAAATGAGCTTCCCTGGCTGTAATATAAGATGATGCTACAGGTTTGCTGATTATTCAATTCTGATGCTAATTGCACTGGTTTCTGTGCTGCCATGTAGTAATTATGTGTATTAATTACTAATCAGCCTTATATTGTGACATTTCTATTCTATGTGTACTGTATATTGTGAGTGGGTCCCTAAGCTCAGTAAGTGACAGCAGCACAGAGCATGTGCAGTGAATCAGCAGAAAAGAAGATGGGGAGCTACTGGGGCATCTTTGGAGACACAGATCTTTACTGCTAAAGGGCTGTGGTTGCCTTGGGCTGGTACAGAAACACAAAACATAATGTACAACATGTCTACCTACTTCTTTAGTTAGGCTTTAGTTCCCCTTTAAAGGGTTTGTTCACCTTGGAGTTATCGTTTACTGTGATGTAGGGAGTGATATTCTGACTCAATTTGCAACTGGCTTTAATTTTTTATTATTTGTTGGTTTATATTTTAGTTATTTAGATTTTTACAGCTCTCTAGTTTGCATTTTCAGCAATATGGTTGTTAAAGTGGAACTTCGGCTTCCAAACCAAAATTTGATAAAGATGCCCCACATAACACAGAAACCCCTAATATACCTGTTTCTTCAAAAAGTATGAATAAATGCCATTTTCTATGCTAATTAACAGTGTTTAACAGTTCTTCTCTTTCTGCATCATTTGAAATCCTGGCAGGGAAGGAGGAACTAAACACTGATGTTACAAATTGTAACAACTTCTCCACAGCTTACAGACAGCATGCAGGAACTACATAACCCACAATGCATTGCACTGGGATGTTCTCTTCCTTATTGACATCATGTGTGCAGGGAATTGTGGGGTTTGGAGGATGCAGGCTGAGGACAGATGGCTGTTGATACAAAGTAACAGTAGTCAGCCAGCTCAGCAAAGTAGTCAGACAGATCAGCAGGAGAGCAGGGGGCTAGGTTTAGGGAACTGTCAGAAACCATTAAAATCATGGAAAGTCTGCATATTTTTTAATTGATGTATATTGCAAAGTTGCTTGAAATTGTTTACTATTCAAAAAGCTTAAGTTATGTTTTTTGTGGAGTTCCTCTAAAGGAGAAGGAAAGCTAGCAAAGCAGTTTATTGCCAATAGATTAGCTAAAATAGTGCAAGCTATAACAGTATATTTATTCTGTAGAATGCTTTACCATACCTGAGTAAACGGCTCTAGAAGCTCTCTGTTTGCTTAGGACAGCAGCTGCCATATTTTTTTGGTGTGACATCACTTCCTGCCTGAGTTTCCCTGCTCACTCATAACTCTGGGCTCAGATTACAGCAGGGATGGGAGGAGGGGGAGAGGGAGGAGCAAACTGAGCATGCTCAAGCCCTAGCCCTGGAGGTTTAAGCTGAAAACAGTAAGTCTGATACAGAAGCCCATGAGTACACAATAGAAGGAAAGAAATGTGGTGTTTCTTTTGACAGAGGACTCAGAGCAGCATTACATTGAGGGTTTACTGGTGTATTTAAATAGACCTTTCTGATAAAACGTACTTAATTTTAGCCTTTCCTTCTCCTTTAAAGAAGATAGAAATGCTCTATTTTATCTACTGAGTTCACTGTACCAGCCCTGAGCTAACTGATGCTACAGGCCTGATGCAGAAATCGCTGGTTTCTATGCTGCCACGTAGCTATAATCTTTATTAAATGCAGAAGTGTATTGTAAATTTTATATTGTATATAGTGGAATGTCAAGAGAAGCCCAGAGCACGTTGCTGGGAATCACAGAACATAAGATGGAGTGTGCAATTTTAGAGGCACTGATCTTTCTTGCTAAAGGGCATTGGTAGCCTTGGTTCTAATACAGAAGCCCAAAACATTTAATAATGAGCTATAGTTTAAGATACACCAACACCCTCACACAAAGTAGCAAGTTTACTGAGTTGCTACTTTATGTTTGGCTGCAAGAACTAAACTATGGGGTAAAAGCTGCGAATACATGTGCAAGCACATAGCGATAGGGCCAACATCCGGAGAGAGCAACTCAACCTGAGCTGGCGCCATATGAATGTAATAAAATGTAAGGCATGCCATTATAGAAATCACCTTAAAACATTTACAGACTCCGTCAGATGCAAAGCTTTCAAAATAAATAAAGTTATTGAAATACAAATTGGAAGCAGCCGTACATGTATCTCAATGGAAATATGGAAATAGTTATGTAGGTAAGACTTAGAGATGATTGGACTAAGGAATTCTGGAACTATAGGGTCAGTCAAAAATGAATTAGATGCTCCATTAGTGAGACACATAATCCACAGGAATCTGTATATACTCGTTAATTATATCTACCTGAGCCAACAATTAGGGGCAGATTTATCAAGGGTTGAAGTGAAAATTTGAAGTTAAAAATTTTTAATTTCGAACTATTTTTGTGTACTTCGACTATGGAATAGGCCAAAATTCTATTCGAAAAATTTGACTATCCGAATATCGAAATTTATCATGTACTGTCTCTTAAAAACGTAGACTTTGATCATTCGCCTTTTAAAGCTAGCCGAATTGCTTTTGTAGCCTATGGGGGGCCTCCTAGAATTTATTTGGAGTCAATTGGTGGACTTTGAAAAATCGACGTTTTTTGGGGCAAATCCTTCGATTCCAGTTCGATCAAATGCGCTAAAATGACTATGAAGATTTTCATTCATCCAGGTCATGGTATATCTAGTATAGGTAAATCTAAAAACAACTGGACTTGCTGAGTAATCAATGAAGACGTTTCACTACTCATCCGATGAGCTTCTTCAGTTCAACTGACTTGTGTGGGAAGTTCTCGGCATATAAACTCTGGATAATCCTATCACAGTAACTACACAGAATCTACACCTCTGTGAATTTCTTCAGATGTCACCTTTTTGAAGAGTTACAATGTGCCATTGTGATTGGATTAGTGGAAGAGTTTATATGCCGAGAACTTCCCACACCAGTCAGTTGAACTGAAGAAGCTGCTCGGATGAGTAGTGAAACGTCTTCATTGATTACTCAGCAAGTCCAGTTGTTTTTAGATTTACCTACAGTATACTAGATAAATGCGCTAAAACTTCGATTCGAACAATTTGAATACAGCCTATTCACCCGACGTTAAAAACTTTGATTTTTTAAATAAATTTAGATTGTTCTTTTTCTATTCGAATTTCGAAGTTAGGGGAGTTTGACCCTTGATAAATCTGCCCCTTTTTCACAATTAAACTGAATCTGTACTGGATGTTAAAGGAGAAGGAAAGAACCTGGGCTGGTGCTTCTATCAGCAGAAAACTGCACCGGCCCGGGGTTATTCCAGTGAGCCCCATGGATCGATCCACTTCTTCATTTCTTTGCTTTTCAAATTTCCCAGGGCAGACGAATGCACAGTAGAATGAAATAGCCTGCTTCTTTGTTAAAGTTCGGCTTTTCGCTCTACTGCACGTGCGCAGCAATGAGAAGAAAGAAGAAGGAGGAGGAAGAGGATCGCTCAGTGGTGCTCACTGGAATAATCCCGGGCCAGTAACGTTTTTGGATGATAGGAGCACCGACCCTAACTTTTGGCACCCCCAAGTATGAAAGGACTTTCCTTCTTACTTAGGTGAACCACCCATTTAAATAATAAGTTTATAAATGAAGAACCCTTCATTTACAAATCTAAGCCAAATCTAAGCCAAAACTCTAATGTAGGCCTAGGATTTTGAACATGGCAACCAAAGCTATTCAATCTAAATTTTATGTGCTCTACATAATAATGATACTAAGGCAAATTATGATGAATTAACCAGCGCACCTATATTTATGCAGTCTGTCCAGTGAAAACCAAAAACCAGTTAAATTGCAAAGTCTGAAGAAGTTTATAAATGGATGTATCAGTGAAAAATGAGGCCTTCATGGAATGTTTTCTCTATCCAGTTTGTATTTCTGCAAACCCTGGAAATATCTGACATTGAATTCCACTGAATGACTTTTTCTTTTCTAGATCAAAGAAAGCAAAAACATGTTGGCTTATTCCTATTGTCCCTGCACATAAGCACAAAACCAAAGAAGCAATAGAACCGATCAGATGTGAGTCATAGAGGTTTACAATGGGAGTGATTAAGGGTATTCACTTGTTGAACACAAAGCATTAGAGACATGTCATTGTTCCCTTGGAACGTGACTCAACCTGGTGTTTTGCATTTAGACATTGGATTGGGTTTCAGCACCGGTGATATAAGTAGTCTATGCTGAATCACTAGGGATGTAGCGAACGTCGGAAAAAAAGTTCGCGAACATATTCGCGAACTTGCGCAAAAATGCGAGCGGTTCGCGAACGGTTCGCGAACCCCATAGACTTCAATGGGAAGGCGAACTTTAACATCTAGAAAAGACATTTCTGGCCAGAAAAATGATTTTAAAGTTGTTTAAAGGGTGCAACGACCTGGACAGTGGCATGCCAGAGGGGGATCAAGGGCAAAAATGTATCTGAAAAATCTGCCTGTGTGTGCTTGGAAGAGATAGTGTAGGGGGAGAGCTGTTAGTGATTTCAGGGACAGATGATAGTAAGCTTGCTGGCTAGTAATCTGCTTGATACTGCTCTGTATTGGAGGGACAGAAGTCTGCAGGGATTTGAGGGACATTTTAGCTTAGGTAGCTTTGCTGGCTAGTAATCTACTGTTCTCTTTAAACAACTGCCATACGTTGACCTTGTAGGCATTGTTTGCCCAGTTTTTTTGGACGCAGCCACTGAAGCACAGTTGCCAGAAAAAATATGCCATATAAATGCTGAAAATAGTAATTTTTCGCCATACGTTGACCTTGTAGACATTGTTTGCCCAGTTTTTTTGGACGCAGCCACTGAAGCACAGTTGCCAGAAAAATTATGCCATATAAATGCTGAAAATATAAATTTTTTTGGTTGCAGCCACTGAAGCACAGAGGCCAGAAAAATTATGCCATATAAATGCAGAAAATATGCATTTTTTTGGTCGCAGCCACTGAAGCACAGTTGCCAGAAAAATTATGCCATATAAATGCTGAAAATATAAATTTTTTTGGTTGCAGCCACTGAAGCACAGAGGCCAGAAAAATTATGCCATATAAATGCAGAAAATATGCATTTTTTTGGTCGCAGCCACTGAAGCACAGTTGCCAGAAAAAATATGCCATATAAATGCTGAAAATAGTCATTTTTTGCCATATACGTTGAGTCAACGTATGGCAAAAAATTACTATTTTCAGCATTTATATGGCATATTTTTTCTGGCCTCTGTGCTTCAGTGGCTGCGGCCAAAAAAACTGGGCAAACAATGCCTACAAGGTCAACGTCGTTGACCTTGTAGGCATTGTTTGCCCAGTTTTTTTGGCCGCAGCCACTGAAGCACAGAGGCCAGAAAAAATATGCCATATAAATGCTGAAAATAGTAATTTTTTTGGTCGCAGCCACTGAAGCACAGTTGCCAGAAAAATTATGCCATATAAATGCTGAAAATATAAATTTTTTTGGTTGCAGCCACTGAAGCACAGAGGCCAGAAAAATTATGCCATATAAATGCTGAAAATATAAATTTTTTTGGTTGCAGCCACTGAAGCACAGAGGCCAGAAAAATTATGCCATATAAATGCAGAAAATATGCATTTTTTTGGTCGCAGCCACTGAAGCACAGTTGCCAGAAAAATTATGCCATATAAATGCAGAAAATATGCATTTTTTTGGACGCAGCCACTGAAGCACAGTTGCCAGAAAAATATGCCATATAAATGCTGAAAATAGTCATTTTTTGCCATACGTTGACCTTGTAGACATTGTTTGCCCAGTTTTTTTGGTTGCAGCCACTGAAGCACAGAGGCCAGAAAAAATTAAACCAGTAGGGTTTGCACCCTAGTTTGTAACGGTGGCGGAGGGAGGAGGAGGACGCTAAAGGACAGCTGTGTGTGGAGTCATGAGGCTTGAAGAGAAGGACAGCTGCATAGAAGTCAGAACAAGTCTTCCGGCGTGCAGTAACCCTCCGAGATCCACCCCTCATTCATTTTAATAAAGGTCAGGTAATCGACACTTTTGTGACCTAGGCGAGTTCTCTTCTCAGTTACAATCCCTCCTGCTGCACTGAAGGTCCTTTCTGAGAGCACACTTGAGGCTGGGCAAGACAAGAGGTTCATGGCAAATTGTGACAGCTCTGGCCACAGATCAAGCCTGCGCACCCAGTAGTCCAGGGGTTCATCGCTCCTCAGAGTGTCGATATCTGCAGTTAATGCCAGGTAGTCCGCTACCTGCCGGTCGAGGCGTTCTTTGAGGGTGGATCCAGAAGGGTTGTGGCGCTGCCTTGGACAGAAAAACATTTGCATGTCTGACGTTACAGACTGGCCAAAGGGCTTTGTCCTTGCAGGTGTGCTCGTGGCAGGATTACTGGCACCTCTGCCCCTGGAATGTTGATGAGTTCCTGAAGTGACATCACCCTTAAAAGCATTGTACAACATGTTTTGCAGGCTGGTTTGTAAATGCCGCATCTTTTCGGACTTGTGGTATGTTGGTAACATTTCTGACACTTTATGCTTGTACCGAGGGTCTAGTAGCGTTGCGACCCAGTACAGGTCCTTCTCCTTAAGCCTCTTGATACGGGGGTCCTTCAACAGGCATGACAGCATGAAAGACCCCATTCTCACAAGGTTGGATGCAGAGCTATCCATCTCCGCTTCCTCATTATCAAGGACTGCATCATCCACGGTCTCCTCCCCCCAGCCACGTACAAGACCAGGGGTCCCCAAAAGGTCACCACTAGCCCCCTGGGAAGCCTGCTCCTGTTGGTCCTCCTCCTCCTCCTCCACAAAGCCACCTTCCTCCTCTGACTCCACTTCTGGCACCTCTCCCTGCGTTGCAGCAGGTGCCTGGGTTCGTTCTGGTGATTCCGACCAGAAATCGTGCGCTTCCAGCTCCTCGTCACGCTGGTCTACAGCCTCATCTGTCACTCGTCGCACGGCATGCTCCAGGAAGAAAGCGAAGGGTATTAGGTCGCTGATGGTGCCTTCGGTGCGACTGACCATATTTGTCACCTCTTCAAAAGGTCGCATGAGCCTGCAGGCATCGCGCATAAGCACCCAGTAACGGGGGAAAAAAATCCCCAGCTGTGCAGATCCAGTCCTACCACCCAGTTCAAAAAGGTACTCGTTGACGGCCCTTTGTTGTTGCAGCAGACGTTCCAACATAAGGAGCGTTGAATTCCAGCGAGTCTGGCTGTCAGAAATCAAACGCCTGACTGGCATGTTGTAGCGCTGCTGAATGTCAGCAAGGCGTGCCATGGCTGTGTAGGAACGTCTGAAATGGGCCGACACCTTTCTGGACTGGGTGAGAACGTCCTGGAATCCTGGGTACTTGGAGACAAAACGTTGGACTATTAAATTTAACACATGTGCCATGCAGGGCACATGTGTTAAATTGCCTAGTCTCAACGCTGCCAACAGATTGCTTCCATTGTCACACACCACTTTTCCGATCTGCAGTTGGTGTGGGGTCAGCCACCGATCGGCCTGTGACTGCAGAGATGACAGGAGTACAGATCCGGTATGGTTTTTGCTTTCCAGGCACGTCATCCCCAAGACAGCGTGACAACGGCGTACCTGGCACGTCGAATAGCCTAGGGGGAGCTGGGGGTGCACAGGTGTGGAGGAGGAGAAGGAGGACCCAGCAGCAGAGTAAGAAGAAGAAGAAGACGAGGTAGAGAGCGATGGAGGAGTAGAGGTGGTGGCAGAACCGCGTGCAATCCGTGGCGGTGACACCAACTCCACTGTTGTTGTTGAGCTACCCATTCCCTGCTTCCCAGCCATTACCAAGTTCACCCAGTGGGCAGTGTAGGTGACATACCTGCCCTGACCATGCTTGGAGGACCATGCGTCAGTAGTCATATGGACCTTTGGCCCAACACTAAGTGACAGAGATGCGGTAACTTGGCTCTGCACATGTTGGTACAGGTGTGGTATTCCCTTTTTAGAAAAAAATTGCGGCTGGGTACCTTCCACTGCGGTGTCCCAATTGCTACAAATTTGCGGAAGGCCTCAGAGTCCACCAGCTGGTATGGTAAAAGCTGGCGGGCTAAGAGTGCAGACAAGCCAGCTGTCAGACGCCGGGCAAGGGGGTGACAGTCAGACATTGGCTTCTTACGCTCAAACATGGCCTTCACAGAAACTTGGCTGGTGGCAGATGACTGGGAATGGGAACAGGTGGTCAAGGTGGAAGGCGGAGTGGAGGGTGGTTCAGACGGGTCAAGGAGAGCAGAGGTAGAGCAGTAAGATGCTGGACCAGAAGGAGTGTGGCTTTTAGTTTGCCTGTTGCCTTTGAGGTGTTGCTCCCAAAGTGCTTTGTGCTTGCCGCTCATGTGCCTTCGCATAGAAGTTGTACCTATGTGGCTGTTGGGCTTACCAAGGCTCAGTTTCTGACTGCACTCATTGCAAATTACAATGCTTTTGTCAGAGGCACACACATTAAAAAAATCCCACACTGCTGACTTTTTGGAAGTGTGCGATCTGGCGGTAACAGTAGAAGTTGGCGGAGTTGGCGGTATTGGCGGCAATGGCGGGTGCGTTGGCCGGCTGAACACAGGTGCCGATACATGTTGTTGCCCTGCTGATCCCTGCGGGCTGTCCTCCCTGCTTCTTCTAAGTCTTATTCTCCTACTGCCTCTCTGACTCTCCGTCTCTCCATCTGAACTACCCTCCTCTTGCTCTCTTCTACTAGGCACCCACAAAACATCAATCTCCTCATCATCATTCTCCTCAGATGCATCAATTTCTTCTGACACATCACAGAAGGAAGCAGCAGCGGGGACCTCCTCCTCATCACTCATTATGTCCATCTCTATCGTGTTCTCTGCCAGAATTAAATCTGGTGTAAGGTCCTCATCTCCTTCATCTTCTTCTGGCAATAATGGTTGCGCATTACTCAGTTCAAGAAACTCATTGGAAAATAACTCCTCTGACCCCAGTGAAGAAGGGGCACCGGTGGTGGAGGAAGTGTTACGTGGGGTGGCCATAGCAGTGGAGGATGAGGAGGATGTTGTGGTAAAGTTAGAAACGGTAGAGGATGGGGTGTGCTGTGTAAGCCAGTCAACTACCTCTTCAGCATTTTGGGAGTTCAGGGTCATTGGCTTTTTAAAACTGGGAAATTTGCTAGGGCCACAGGATTGCATAGCAGCACGGCCCCTAGCACGGCCTCTGCGTGGCGGCCTGCCTTTGCCTGGCATTATTTTTAAAAAAACAACAACAACAACAAAAACTCAGTTGGTTTTTCTGGAAACGATAATACACACAGCTAGATGGCGGGTTGAAGAAAACACTGTGCAAATAATGCCTACAAAGTCAACGTATACACTACTACAGCGGTGGATACGGATTACGTAAAATATATGAATGCTGCTTGAAAAAAAGTAACTCAAGTGGTTTTTCTAGAGACGATAATATTATCAATATTTAGACAAAATGTGAACAAGGTCACACAGCTCGATGGCGGGTTGAAGAAAACAGTGTGCAAATAATGCCTACAAGGTCAACGTATACACTACTACAGCGGTGGATACGGATTACGTAAAATATATGAATGCTGCTTGAAAAAAAGTAACTCAAGTGGTTTTTCTAGAGACGATAATATTATCAATATTTAGACAAAATGTGAACAAGCTCACACAGCTCGATGGCGGGTTGAAGAAAACAGTGTGCAAATAATGCCTACAAGGTCAACGTATACACTACTACAGCGGTGGATACGGATTACGTAAAATATATGAATGCTGCTTGAAAAAAAGTAACTCAAGTGGTTTTTCTAGAGACGATAATATTATCAATATTTAGACAAAATGTGAACAAGCTCACACAGCTCGATGGCGGGTTGAAGAAAACACTGTGCAAATAATGCCTACAAGGTCAACGTATACACTACTACAGCGGTGGATACGGATTACGTAAAATATATGAATGCTGCTTGAAAAAAAGTAACTCAAGTGGTTTTTCTAGAGACGATAATATTATCAATATTTAGACAAAATGTGAACAAGCTCACACAGCTCGATGGCGGGTTGAAGAAAACACTGTGCAAATAATGCCTACAAGGTCAACGTATACACTACTACAGCGGTGGATACGGATTACGTAAAATATATGAATGCTGCTTGAAAAAAAGTAACTCAAGTGGTTTTTCTAGAGACGATAATATTATCAATATTTAGACAAAATGTGAACAAGGTCACACAGCTCGATGGCGGGTTGAAGAAAACACTGTGCAAATAATGCCTACAAGGTCAACGTATACACTACTACAGCGGTGGATACGGATTACGTAAAATATATGAATGCTGCTTGAAAAAAAGTAACTCAAGTGGTTTTTCTAGAGACGATAATATTATCAATATTTAGACAAAATGTGAACAAGCTCACACAGCTCGATGGCGGGTTGAAGAAAACAGTGTGCAAATAATGCCTACAAGGTCAACGTATACACTACTACAGCGGTGGATACGGATTACGTAAAATATATGAATGCTGCTTGAAAAAAAGTAACTCAAGTGGTTTTTCTAGAGACGATAATATTATCAATATTTAGACAAAATGTGAACAAGCTCACACAGCTCGATGGCGGGTTGAAGAAAACACTGTGCAAATAATGCCTACAAGGCCAACGTATACACTACTACAGCGGTGGATACGGATTACGTAAAATATATGAATGCTGCTTGAAAAAAGTGACTCCGGTGTTTTTTCTGGAGACGGTAATATTATGGATATTTAGACAGAATGGGAACAAGGTCACACAGCTCGATGGCGGGTTGAAGAAAACAGTGTGCAAATAATGCCTACAAGGCCAACGTATACACTACTACAGCGGTGGATACGGATTACGTAAAATATATGAATGCTGCTTGAAAAAAGTGACTCCGGTGTTTTTTCTGGAGACGGTAATATTATGGATATTTAGACAGAATGGGAACAAGGTCACACAGCTCGATGGCGGGTTGAAGAAAACAGTGTGCAAATAATGCCTACAAGGTCAACGTATACACTACTACAGCGGTGGATACGGATTACGTAAAATATATGAATGCTGCTTGAAAAAAAGTAACTCAAGTGGTTTTTCTAGAGACGATAATATTATCAATATTTAGACAAAATGTGAACAAGGTCACACAGCTCGATGGCGGGTTGAAGAAAACAGTGTGCAAATAATGCCTACAAGGTCAACGTATACACTACTACAGCGGTGGATACGGATTACGTAAAATATATGAATGCTGCTTGAAAAAAAGTAACTCAAGTGGTTTTTCTAGAGACGATAATATTATCAATATTTAGACAAAATGTGAACAAGCTCACACAGCTCGATGGCGGGTTGAAGAAAACACTGTGCAAATAATGCCTACAAGGCCAACGTATACACTACTACAGCGGTGGATACGGATTACGTAAAATATATGAATGCTGCTTGAAAAAAGTGACTCCGGTGTTTTTTCTGGAGACGGTAATATTATGGATATTTAGACAGAATGGGAACAAGGTCACACAGCTCGATGGCGGGTTGAAGAAAACAGTGTGCAAATAATGCCTACAAGGCCAACGTATACACTACTACAGCGGTGGATACGGATTACGTAAAATATATGAATGCTGCTTGAAAAAAGTGACTCCGGTGTTTTTTCTGGAGACGGTAATATTATGGATATTTAGACAGAATGGGAACAAGGTCACACAGCTCGATGGCGGGTTGAAGAAAACAGTGTGCAAATAATGCCTACAAGGCCAACGTATACACTACTACAGCGGTGGATACGGATTACGTAAAATATATGAATGCTGCTTGAAAAAAGTGACTCCGGTGTTTTTTCTGGAGACGGTAATATTATGGATATTTAGACAGAATGGGAACAAGGTCACACAGCTCGATGGCGGGTTGAAGAAAACAGTGTGCAAATAATGCCTACAAGGCCAACGTATACACTACTACAGCGGTGGATACGGATTACGTAAAATATATTATGGCTGCTTGAAAAAAGTGACTCCGGTGTTTTTTCTGGAGACGGTAATATTATGGATATTTAGACAGAATGTGAACAAGGTCACACAGCTCGATGGCGGGTTGAAGAAAACAGTGTGCAAATAATGCCTACAGGGCAAATAATGCCTAAAAGGTCAACTTATACACTACTACAGCGGTAGTAAAATAAAAAAAAGTAAAATAAAAAAAAAATGAATATTAAAAAAAAAAAATTAAAGTTGGTGCTGCTGAACTACTAGGAGCAGCAGATTAGCACACCAGTCCCACTCCCCAACACTGCTAGACTAATAGCACTGGGCTCTTATAGTAGTAGTAGTAGTAGTAGTAGTAAAACAACAAAAAAATAAATAAAAGCAGTCCTTACAAGGACTACTGTTATTGCAGCAGTCAGCAGATGAGATCAGAAGCAGGACAGCTGCCCACTGCAGCTACATACAGAGCACTGCAGTAGAAGGTAGATTACTAGCCAGCAAAGCTACCTAAGCTTAAATGTCCCTCAAACCCCTGCAGACTTCTGTCCCTCCAATAACAGAGCAGTATCAAAACGATTACTAGCCAGCAAACTTTCAACTGTCCCTGAAATCACTAACAGGCAGCAGCTCTCTCCCTACACTATCTCTTCAGCACACACAGGCAGAGTGAAAAAACGCTGCAGGGCTTCGGTTTTTATAGGGAAGGGGAGTGGTCCAGGGGAGAGCTTCCTGATTGGCTGCCATGTACCTGCTGGTCTGGGGTGAGAGGGCAAAAAAAGCGCCAACAATGGCGAACCCAAAATGGCGAACGTCGCGCGACGTTCGCGAACTTCCGGCGAGCGCGAACACCCGATGTTCGCGCGAACAAGTTCGCCGGCGAACAGTTCGCGACATCTCTATGAATCACACTGAGACCTCAATACCCAAACCTATTCCTATGAAGTCAGAAGCTTGGAGCATCTGCATAAAAACTAAAATTTTAACTTATCATCAACCTTAGTTTGTACATATTTTAGCACTACTCTCTATATCACAAGTCTTTTATGCCACCTCGCGTGCCCTTCTTAAGGTTTCAATTAGAGACATTTGTCCATAATCATGCTTTTCATTGTAATGATGAACCACAGTCAATAAAATGATCTCCTGTATACTGCAGCCAATGACCAGACAATGAGACAATAAATATCTGAGTATGAATGGCTTGTCGTGGAGGTACCACATTTTGTGTGCAAAACTGTTTGTCAAACAGGATTTGTTATGGATCTAAGATTCTTCCCTAATCATGATATTCTAACAACAAAAGGTCAAGGAAATTTACTCCAGATCTCACAATGACATTATATAAGCAGCTCCCACTGTGGTTGGGAACTGTTATCCACACTGTCCTTCCAGTCTATGGCAGACCTTAAAGGGAAATTAAAGTCTACAATAGAATATGGCTATAAATGCAGTATTTTGTATACTAAACATAAACATGAACTTACTGCACCACAAGTCTAATCAAACAAATGATTTATGCTTTCAAAGTTTGCTACTGGGGGTCACCATCTTGTAACTTTGTTATACATCTTTGCAAGACTAAGACTGTGCACATGCTCAGTGTGGTCTGGGCTGCTTAGGGATCGTCATAAATGATCAAAACAGCACAAGTCAAATAATATCTGCCAGAAGCCGATACAGCAAGACTGATTAATAATCAGAATATACAGACTGCATTGGGTCCTGTGTTGTCATGTAATCTAATGTGGATTTTATAGTTTTTGTATTGTTTAATACAAACTTTCTCCAACTCTGCAGAACCAGTGGCTGCAGCAAAATAATCCTCCCAATAGAATCCCAGTTTATCTGTTTATATCTGGCTCCATGATCTTTGTCCCTTCGGCTGGAGTTGGAAACAGTAAAGGGGATGTAAAGGCAAAAATAAAATCCAATACAAATCTCTACACAGTCGCCGACTGCTCTACAGGGAAACAAACAAAGCTGCTTGAGTTCTGCATGGCTGGGAAGTAAGGCGGGGGCTCCCCCTGCTGTTCATAAGTATGATTGTTTCCCTGCAGAGCAGTTAGGGACCATCTGACAATTCCTATCCACAGCGGTAAATGAAGGGAGAATTTCACTGCATACAGTCAGGTTTCTTATAAAAACGGTACACATTTTTTAATTAAAGTATATTGAAGATAGGTTTCTTTTTCGTTAAATAAAGTAAAAATGGGATTTTATTTTTTTGCCTTTACATGCCCTTTAAGCCTCGAGGGCAATCACCCTCCCGCTGTGAGCCAATCTGTGCGCCCTCAGCTCTTCAACCGCTCATCCAAGTAAAATTGCCTGAGATAACTTTATTTAATACCCAGACGACAGGAGACAAGGTCTGTTCCCTTTAGCTTGCTAACTGGGTTTATTATAATATACAACCGACATTCAAATGATTTCCACAAAAATCATATATTAAGAACATATTTGCAACAGAAATGTGAAAAATAAGAAATGCGAACATTTAATGAATCGTATTATATAGTCTGACACGGGTTCATTTAGTTGTTGAGTTCTGAATCATTACCGTAATCACTAAGGGCATCTGTTTGCCTCGTAGAAAACGATGATTATTAATTAAACATGCACCATACATCATAGAAAGTACAACTGTCATCTCATTCCTCAGCTGTCTACAACTGTATAGTGTTCCATGCATTTAGCATTTTAATTGAAATGTTCTAACAAGGTACTGATGTCTGACATCATAAACTTCCTAAACAATAACTAGTGTCAAAATATTATTCTATTTTTTAATTAGGTTTTAATGTGCTTTAACTATCAACAGCTTGAGTTTGCACACGGCTTATTATACAGAGTAACATCCACACCTTCTCCCTGACTTCTGACCACTTTGACTCATATGAATGTATAGCATGTTTAGAGCTTCCAAATGGGAGGAGACAAGATATTGCACAAAGACATGGGACCTATTATCCAGAATGCTCTGGATCTGGGGATTTGTGGGTAAGAGATCTTTCTATAATCTGCATCTCCATAAATTATATCTATTTAAAATTAACATAAACAATAAATAACCCCAGTATAATTGCTTTTCATCTAATAAGGATTAATTATATCTTAGTTGGGATCTAGTACAATGTACTGTTTCATTATTACAGAGTAAAAGAAAATCATTTATAAAAATCTGAATTATTTGGTTAAAGTTGAGTCAATGGGGCAAATTCACTAACCGGGCAAAAATTCGCCAGCGCTGGCTTCGCGCACCTCGCAACACTGCGCCAGGCGTAAATTCGCCTGCACAAAGCTAATTCACGAAGATCCGAAGTTGCGCACAGGGTACCAAATTCTTGCGAAAATACGCCAGCGTTCAAAGTTACGCTAGCGTTGGCTAATTTGCATACGGCGTGCAGTTTAAAGTACAATGGACGTATATGTTGCAGCAAATACATTACACTACACAAGGCCAGGGAACCTTAATACAATTATATAAAGTTGTTATAATGCTATAATGTATAGTTTAGGTGCCATATGTTAGCAAATGTAGGGGGGAAGGAGGGTACCCCAAAAAAAATTTACAATCTTTTTCAGTCTATCACCCTTTAAATAGGAAAAAACGCCAGCAGTTTTTTGGACTTTTCATCGTTTTTTTTAGGAACTCCTATCTACTCTATTGTACTTCACCTGGTCTGAGGTGGCGAAGGCAAGTCTGGCAATAGAGGTAACCAGGACCGCCATCAGAAATCACAGGGCCCCATACGACAAAATTTCCTGGGCCCCCTGGGCTACGCCCACTGCAAGCCCCACCTGCCCTGGAGGTAACAGTCAGTAAAATCAAAAACGTAGTGAATTTGTGTAGTAAGGCACTTTCAACAGACCGAAAATGCGCCTGGCTTTAGAGTGCGAAGTTGCGGCAGAGTCTATCTCCTTTGCGAAATGACGCCAGTGAATTTACGCCAGCTACCGTTAGTAAATAAGGATGGGCGAATTTGACTCGTTTCAAAAATTCGCTGCCGGCGAAATGTCGCAGACGCCCATTAAAGTCTATGGGCGTCGAAATTTTTTTTGTTGCATGGCGAAATTGTTTTGACGTGCGTCTCTTTTTTTGACACACGCCGCCATACAAGTCTATGGGCGTCATTTTTCCGGCGAAACAAGGCGAAATTCGCCCATCCCTATTAGTAAATCGGCGCAGTGCCAAAATGACGCCAGCGTTAGCCACTTCGCCCTTTAGTAAATTTCCCCCTATGGGAAATGGCATCTCGTAATTTGGAGCTCTCAGGATAACGGATTTCCGGATAGCAGATTCCAAACCTGTAGTTGATTTTTTCTAAACAGTTCCTAATAGTTGCCCTTTACAAGTCATTCAATCCTTTATTTCTCTTGTATACATTGTGTATAAATGCTCTAGTTCCTGTTCCATTTTGTGATGGAATGAGGCAATCTGACATGACTTGACTTTTAAATGGGGAACATTAGTAATTAAAATGCCATGTCTAATTTTCCCTCTGTTGTAATGGACCCAACAGTAACCTGTAATTCAAATGTCTGTGCTCATTTTAATATCTTTGAAGAGCCGAAGTCTCGATTTCTCTATAAATAAACAACAATAATGTCTGATACATTTACCTTTTCTCATTTTACGCTCCAATCGAATTTGATGGAGCACATGAGCGTTCTTGTATAACCAATTAATCACAAGTACTCTTCACATCTCTCTTGGTTCTTATAACACATTTATTGCAGCATTATTAAGGACTTAAATCAATCCAATTTCTAGCCAGTATATGTATTTTAATTTTATTTTCACTGTGAATGATCACTTGAATTTTTTGAGACTCCTTAGGCCAGTGATCCCCAACCAGTGGCTTGTGATTAACATGTTACTCTCCAACCCCTTGGATGTTGCTCCCAGTGGCCTCAAAGCAGGAGCTTATTTTTTTTAATTCCAGGCTTGAAGGCAAGTTTCAGTTACATTAAAACCTTGTGTATTGCCAAACAAAGCCTCCTGTAGGGTGCAAGTCTTCATAGGGGCTACCAATAGCCAATCACAGCCCATATTTGGCACCCCTAGGAACTTTTTGCATGCTTGTGTTGCTCCCCAACTTATTTTTACATTTGATGGTGGCTGACAAGTAAAGAAATGTTGGGGACTGCTGCCTTAGAAACTATTTTGATCAACTTGGGAGTAGAGTCTGGTGAACATTATGGTAGCATGCTGGAATCCTCTAGTGACCAAACAGAGGTACAACCATATATACTTAAATAATTTTCCAGAGCATGCTTGTAAGTAAAAAGGTTTCATGCTTACCTAGCACTTAGTCATAGGCAATGTCGACAGATAGATATTGCCTATGACTAAGTGCTAGGTAAGCATGAAACGCGTTAGGCAATATAAGGGGATTCTTTCATGTTTTTTATAATATTGATGTAATAAACTAAACCTTTTTACTTACAAGCATGCTCTGGAAAATTATTTAATTATATATGACTACTGCCTTAGGCTATACACACTGCTATGATTAAGGGGTGTTCCCGAAACGTGTTAGGTGTCTTATGCACTCCAGCTAGCTGTTTAATGGTTGTGCCATTCTTTTTCTCATGTGTTGTATACACACTGCTAACCAATCTGGCCAGTGCAGTTCTTGATCCGATCATCTAGCATTCAAATGATCACCATGTACAGTCATCGGTGCAAAGGATTTAACAGCATCACTTCTCTCGGACCTTTGCACTTGCTGATATATAAGGCAGTCTGGTCAAATGTCCACCCAGTGAATTACAAATGAGAATGGCAAATAATTCTATAATGCAATATTAATGGTATATATTGTATGCACATCAATCGAATATATTTGTATATTAGTAAAAATTTTGTGCCAAGGGCGGAACTATCGGGGGTGCATCAGATACGATTGCGCCAGGGCCTGCACCCCTCACGGACTGTTGTATCCTCAAGTAAGCGCAAATCTGCCAAAAATGCATCCGGAGGGGGACGGGGGAACATCTTGTTTCATTATTGTTTAGTATTTTATTAAACCTTCATTAATAGGGATGAGCATTTTTTTTTTTTTTGTGTGTGTGATACAGATTTGCGGCACAATTCACTGTTTGCAAGTGACAAAAAAAATCTGCGCTAGAGTTTTGCCACATGTTTTATTCTGATGGGGAAAGAATAGCATTTATTTGTTTGGGAGTAAAACACTAGAAGCATGTCTATTGATTCCAAAGAATTTGGTGCTAGAAGAAAACTCAACAAAAAACACCTATTGACTCCAATGCATTGGGCATGAGAAAAATTGCAAGAAAAATCACCCATTGACTACAAACCAATTGATGTGAGGAAATAACTAGGCAGAAAAACCCACTGACTGCATTTTGGTCTGGGATTTTGTATTTTGTTTTCACATAAAAAAGTTATATTTGTGCACAGGGAAAAGGCAAGAAAAATAGCTATTGATTCCAGTGCATTTAGTGCAAGAAAATATGGGTAAAAAAACCCACCTATTGACTCCAACACATTGGCTCAAGAAAATAAACCCAGAAACAATGCCTATTGACTCTGATGTATTTAGTGCAAGATAAAAATGCAACAGCCATGAACTCCAATGCATTTGGTTAAATTTCGCCATTTCCCAAATTTTTTCGCAGTTTTGCAAATCTTTTGTTTAAAGGACAAGTAAACCTTTAAAATAAGTGAATGTAAAATAGACAAGGGTGCTATTCTAAGAAAATTTGCAATATACATTTATTATTTATTTTGTTTTTATTACAAGATATTAAGGGATACATGTGCTGTTAATATGAATGAATTTTGTCCCAACAGCGCCACCTGCTGGTCAGTTTCCCACCAGTCTGACCACCAAGTAGTCAAGGAAGTTGTCAGGAGAAAGAAAGAGGCTGCTCTGATGTTCTTCTGTTTAGGAAAGTTTTGAGAAAGGTTTAAAAAAAATTCCTAAGTAGAAGAACATCAGAGCAGCCTCTTTCTTTCTCCTGACAACTTCCTTGACTACTTGGTGGTCAGACTGGTCAGAAACTGACCAACAGGTGGCGCTGTTGTAACAAAATTCATTCAAATTAACAGCACATGTATCTCTTAATATCTTGAAATAAAAACAAAATAAATAATGAATGTACATTGCAAAATTTCTTAGAATAGCCCCCTCATCACTTTTACATTTACTTATTTTAAAGGTTTACTTATTCTTTAAAGTAAAACAGGGCATTTTCGCTCATCACTACTCTTTAAAGAACAATGCCAACAGGAATCTGACAGCCCCAACATATGAGTTTTTTTAGTAGATTAATAGTTTACATTCTCTTTATCTGGTGTGTCTTGTTAGACATGACTGCTATAGATCAAATATTGGATTCACAATATTTCTCATGGCTAAATCCATGTACAATCATAAAATAATATCCCCCCCTACATTGGACCAGCTGATCCAGAAGAATGATAGGAATAAAATGTACATATATTTAAATGTTATAGGGCAAATTCCAGTTCCATTACATTCCGCTAACGATCCATCAAAAACAAATGAATCAATAAATGCAGACTAAGGGGAGTCCGTCACTGTGTAATTCAACTCTTAGCAGAATATGTTTCTGTAAAAGCCCTGAAAGCCAATAATATTATATGTCTGATACTTGACTATAACAGCCAGTGTCACAGGTCATAAAGCAGGTGTTCTTTTGCATGATAGCCTTGCATAAATCAAGCACAGCCTGCATTCTGATCGAGGAGTAATTTCATTTTCAAACCAACAATGTTCAGATCAGTGGCACAGTCACGCAAGTTTGTACAGCATTTCACAATCCACTGGCATTTTATAAATCACATGTACTATTAATAATACATGGAAAGTTACTGGGAGTTCCCTGAAAAATCAAATTAGGGTGCAATAACAATGTAGGGCATTATTTACTAAAGTCTGATTTTTTTCTGGTCGGAAAAAGGGGAAAAGACACTTTTCTTTTTTTATACCCCAAGGCTGCTTAACACCTGAATAAAAAAATACTCAATTTCAAACCTGGCAAGTTCATGTTGAAGTCAATGGCAGATGTCCCTTTTACAATTGGAAGATATCATGATCTGCTCTGGGTTTCATACAATAGTCCCAAAAAATTGTGGTTTTGGGGCGATATTCCGAAAAAGTCTTCGTTTTTTGGCGTCAGGTCTGAAAAAATCCCGATTGTAGAGAGAGTTTATAGAGTCTTTTCTCGCACCAACTTTTTTGAGTTATTGTTGATTTTTGATTAATAAGGTAAAATTGTGGATGGGAGTTTGGTCAAACTTATTTTATTAAAGAATGAGAACATTTCGGATTTTATTAAATAACCCCCTTATAGGGCATATTACAAAACAATATATATATAGTAGTAGTCCATGAAAGCACTCACGGCAGCAAAGAGTAAGCGTGTATCAGTGCATCTTTAATTATGCATAGTGCATCCATATACATATATGGGCCCATTTACTAGAATTTTTTTCCAAAAATGTCTAAAAATTCTTGGATTTCTTATATTTCTAAAAACCTTTAAAAATTAGAAGTGAAAAAACTCCAAAGCTTTTAATACCAAACTTCACCAAGTAAAGGTTGTCAAGGTCCTATGGACGTCAATGAGAGCTGCACTAATCCTAATGGACCCCTTTAAATCAATTTGGACTTTTAGAGTTTGTGAGTTGAATTGTGGTTTTAATAACCTCTAAAACCACTAAAATTCAACCCTTGATAAATAAGCCGTCACATATTCAAGTTTCTATTTTTTTATGATTCTCTAAAATTTGTGTTTGTTAAAGCTCTCTAAAACTCTAAAAATGTGAAATTTGATACAACAATTTGCCAAATTGGATCAATTTTAATCAACATATTTGGATTTATTTTTGCTAGTAATTATCAGAAAAAACTCAAGGTTTTTGTGTGCATCAGTCAGCATTTTTTTCTTTCTTTCTTTCTTTCTTTCTTTCTTTCTTTCTTTCTTTCTTTCTTTCTTTCTTTCTTTTTCTTTCTTTCTTTTGATATTTGGATCTTTTAAAAAATGATATGGCATTTGTGGTTTTAGAGAAAATTAGTTTATTTGTTTCTAAAACCTCTAAAACCACAAAAATGACAATGTTGATAAAAGGGTCTTCCCAAATATAAATATATAGTGTTATATTTTAGTAGCCATTAGGCATGGCACTTCTCATGGCTGCAACAAAGAGGCTTGAATACAGTAATACAGAATGAGTACCAAAGCTTTGCACTTAGCTAAATTGTCTCAGTTGACAACATTATCTACAGAGCTTAGACTACATTCTATCACCAACTCAACCTTTACAGTCCCCTGTGCCCCATGAAAAGATCAAGAGCAGTATGAAGCTTGAATTGCCCTGAGGCTGTTGGGTACTAGGGACATTTTTGTGGCAAAATTCATGGTTTCAAGTTCTAAGTTCAAGAGTTTCACGACGTGTTCTACTATGCTTAAAATACTTTTTTTGTAAGTTAAAATGTTTTCACTTAAGTTTTCATGTAAGCTGTATATGTATTTTTAATGAAAATGGAAAAGAAAAACTCTGGAAGCCTTCTGGGCTCAAGCAGTACAGCTATGATTATGCTTGATCATATTACATTATATCTTTGGCTTTTAAGATTGAATTTTTTTAATAGGGTTTTATTGTTCTTATTCCCTGTTATTTATATAGTGCCAATATATCATAATAGAGATTGTTCATCGTTCAACAGTCCCTGCCCCAGAAAAACTTATGATCTAAGGTCACACACACTATATGCTCTTATTCCTGATGCCAATTGACTTGACTGTATGTATTGGGATTCCATTTAGGGATGCACCAAATCCACTATTTTAGATTCGGCTGAACCCCCGAATCCTTTGCGAAAGATTTAGCTGAATACCAAACCAAATACAAATTTGCATATGCAAATTAGGATTTGGATGTAGTTCAGCCGGGCAGATGGTTTCATCTGAATCCAAATGCTGCAGAAAAAGGCTGAATCCTGTTCAAATCCCGAACCGAATCCTGGATTTGGTGCATCCCTAGTTCCATTACAGAAGACAATAGAGTCTCATTTTCAAGGTTTGAGAAGTCATCATGGAAGAACTCATCCCTGGCCAGAAGTAATGTTGTTCTCTGAGTGTTCCTTTTAATATAATGTACTTGCCTCAGGTGTGTTTGCTCCTGACTAATCTTCTGGATAACCTGCCTGCTGGTAGAATGTCGTTTTTGGATACCTCTGCCATTGTCATTTATCAAATCCATCCACTATTGTCAATATATCTCACTCCATTTCAGGTAATTGGACTGTGCTGGTATCAGAGCAAATGACAGAGACATATGGCCAGTCTGTTCTATATCCAATTGATTTACAGTCCCTGTGTTGTTCTCAGTTATTATACACAACTTTTAAACAACAAGGCAGCAGTTTTCTCTGGAGACAAACTCTGGATATCCAAGGTTTGTTGCACAAATATCTATAGCTCCTTCTGTATTCTTGGGATTGAGTTTATACCCTTGGTTGTGTTTGACTTTAGTTCTTAATTGTTAGATGTCTCTTTTAGCAGAATAATATCTTGATTATTTCTAAACCAAACACTTCTGTTCCAAAAAGGAACCACGGCAGATGCTGTAGAACTTGGGCACTTGATTACCTTCTTTGGTGCTGTAGTGATGCTGGAGATGTTGCTTTCCAACATCTTGATGGCTGAAGGTTCCTATCCCTGCTTTAACAAGGCTGGTGCAGACTTTTTGGGGCTCATCAATGATTGCAAGTTGCAGCATAAGTAAGAAAAGCCAATCATCTTCTCCAGTGTGTGAAGGAGAAAAAAGGTTTTTGCTGTGAAGCCCAGTAAGCTCTAGTTACAACATTGCGTTAGTATAAATTCCGCATTCGTGAAATGTTTCTATGGGAACAGATTTTCTTTCTTTTGTGTATAAGAAAAATCATTTTTACACCACAAAATTCATTAAACCTTGCTGATAAAAAATATTAAGCTTTATCAACTTAAATGCTGTAAACGTTTTAAATAAATAGTAATGGCAACCCTCCCCCGTTCACTGCTAATGTACCGGTCTCTTTGATTCTGGAAATGCAATGCATATTTCTTAGAAAACAAAACAGAAAAAACAATAACCTTTATCCTGTAACTTTGCCAGTTTCTGTACAGTGAAACAAGCAGGGCCGCGGCTTCTTTCCAGCAGACCCAGCCAATTGCTAATGTCAAATAAGGTAAGAGAGCAAGCCTTTATGTTTTGTTAAATAGCAGATGGAATTACTTACAATAATAAAACAATGAGATTTGCAGGGTATTTAAGAGAAAATCTTATGTTCCTCACACAGAAAAGCATTTATATAAGGCTTATGAGAAGGTTACAAACATTTAAAGGGACGCTCTACCTGCCAGTTATGGATTAGAAACAACTGTTTGTACGGGCGATGGCTCAGAGCAAATTCTCTTCTGGTTCATCTTGGGGGAGAAAATGATGGGAATAATGTGACAGACTGAAACTGCCACCTTCCAGCTTGAAAATGCTCAAATAAGTGCCAGTTCCATTGGCGCCATGTCTTCAAGTGAAAGATATACCTTAGTAAAATGGGTCCCTTGTGGTGGAAACATCTCAGGGAAAAATCCAGCATGAGTCCCTTTCCAGTGGAGCACCCAAACACTAAGGGTCAGGGCACATGCTCAGATTCGGGGAGATTAGTGGCCCAGTAACAAATCTCCTCTTATTCGGGGAGACTAATCTCCCTGAACTGCCTCCCGCTGGCTAGAATGTAAAACGCCGGCGGGATGGCACTCGGATCGCTTCATTTTCCGAAGTCACCTGAAGTCGCCCTGAGTGTTAAGGTGCTCCACTGGAAAGGGACTCAGGCTGTTTCTTCCCCTGAGATGTTCCCACCATAAGGGATCCATTTTACTAAGGTACAGTATACCTCTACTGCTGTCATGCTTGTTGCATGATCCACTTCACTTGCTTGACCATTTGCTATACTACTCTACTCGGCATTGGTTGTACTCTGGAAGTACATTTGTACCTACTGTATAATCAACCAACATTCTGGTTAAGAATCACTGGCACTTATCGTTTCTCATGGTACTTTTTTGAGAGTTAATGCTCAGCTTCATAAACCTTTAAGCTACCACTTCGGTCACCGGGCAACTAATCTCCCCAAATCTGAGCGTGTGCCCTGACCCTAATACATCATCTGGAAGTGCTACCTCCACATTGCATTTTCTCGGTAGAGCAGATGTTGCTCATACTAACCTGACAGCTTCTATAAGTATGGTAAAACATGTAGGGGCAGATTTATCAAGGGTCAAATTTCGAAGTTAAAAAACTTCAAAATTTGACAATCGAATTGGCCAAATTTTTTGGCTGTTTTCAGTTGAAGTAAAATCGTTTGATCGATCGTAGAAATCATTCGAATCGAATGATTTGAATGATTTAATCGATCGATCGAACAATTTAACATAGCACTTTGGCAGGTTTGGCGAAGTCGAAGTTTTTTAAAGAGACAGTACTTCAATTTTCAAATGGTCATTGAATATTCAAAGTATTTTTAATTCAAGTCGAACTCGAATTTGGCCTATTCAATGGTTGAAGTACCCAAACAATACATTTTAATTTGAAAATTCACTTTGACCTTTGATAAATCTGCCCCTAACTATTATTCAATGCCTTACCAAGTTCATGAGGTCCCTGCTCCATGACAACTTTAAGGTTGCTGGCCTCCGTGTGCTCCAGGCTTCCACCACTTCTTCCACTGGTACTAGAAGGTGACTAAAGAGGAATGTGCTTCCTCTCATTATATAAATGATGGACACAATTTGGTCAATCGATTCCTAGGCCAGTTGGGAAATTTTCCTTCTACAGGGCATAGGCAACAAAATCAAGACTTAGCAGTGCGGGACTGAACTCTTAGGACATACAGATAAATAAAGCTCCTGTGCTTGATAGCATATATATATTTAACTGACGATTATGGTTTAATAAATTGCAGGTAAACCCTATTTATTAATATTGCACCATTTCCCTTTAAGCAAGTGCTATAATTATTTATTTATTTAGTCTAATATTGTTGCTGGTATTTCGTTTTAGTATTTTGTGTGTAAATAGCATTTCATTCAAATCCCTAAATAGCTTTATCTACTTTAAGCCTATAATCATAAATAAAACATTTAGCTTGTCTGATTATTATTCAATTTCTCTATTTATTTCAAATGAATTTTACATAATTTATTTCACTGAAATGTCAGAACCCATGCATCGTAGATGTAAATATTTGCAGAAGAAGCAATGTTAGAACCTGATAAAGGACGGATGCGGATTATACTGAGCATACGTTTTGCATCTTATTTTTTGTTCCAGGTGGTAATATGGGAATTATCTGTTAATACTGTACAAAATACTGCTATTACGCCCACTGAGACAAATAAAATGTAAAATTGAATTCCAAAATGGCCTATTTCTGGATTCATCTCTAGCAAATGCATGAGAATCGTTAATACAGTATGTTATTTTGTAGTCATAAGTAAAACAAACTATTTTGATTTCTGACAACAAACTACTCCTTACCACCTTTTATAATAGGGCACTTGTTGGTTTTACTTTTCTTCCCATTATGATAGTAAAATCCTGCTAGAAAATATGATCTTGCGAGAAAACCGTTTTTCCCAACTGGAAGCGAGTCAGATCATTAACAAAGTCTTTCGATATCTCCAGTCCAAACCAAGTTAGCTGTTGTCAAGCAATTAGAAATTCCCCTTTGGATAGGGTCAATTTATCTAAATGGTATCTCTGTTGACCAATGGAAGAAGTATGCTATAAGACCAAAATTATATTGACCACCTTTCTTATGAATACAATTGAGTTGTTAAGCCACAACCATCACTAATGACACAAGTTCCACTACATCATACAATGGCATTCTTGACAATTATGTGCTTCCATCTTTGTGGCAGTTTAGTGAAGACCCTTAACTGTTTCTGTCCAATAATGTCCCTTGTGCACAAAGTAAGGTCCATAAGTACTGGTTTGCAGGGCTTGGAATAGAAGAACTTGAGTGGCCTATGCAGAGCCCAGAACTCAACCTAACTATACACATGAGGTTAATTGGAATGCCAAATGTAAGTCAGGTCTGATCCCCAATATTAGTTACCAATGTCTTGTAGCCAAATGGAAGCACCAACAGTTTCCTAAATGTCCTATTTAGTAGAAAACCTTCCAACAAGATTGAAGAGGGAGGACCACATTAATTGTATTGCCCTTGGTTTTTGAATTTGATATTGGACTGACAGGTGTCCACATACTTTTGACCATGAAGGAAACCCCTAAAATGTAGACATGCACTACTTTGGTCTAAACAAGTATTTTGTTTAGTAACATATTAACTGTAAAGAGTTCCAAATATTAGTTTCCAACAAGAAAGTTCAATGTTGAAATTCTTGGGAATTTGGCATACAAATTTAAAATATAGAATATACCTGACTGTTGCATGATTTTATTTTTTTACATGCTTGACATGTTTCAACCTTTTGATACAAGTTAGTGACTATTAGCAATGTGCATAATAAAAAAAGGAATTTTACCTCTCTGTTCAGTAACAATTCTTTAGACAGGGCTCTAAACATTTTGAAATTGGCCTCAGGTGTGAACCCACAACCCCCCATTTTTGTATTTGTATTTGCCAGAAGCTTTGGCTAAGCTCATGTGGTTGTTGCACCCTCATACTCACCCCTTTATACTTTTGGTGGTCCTTTTCACCTTTTGAAAGTGCCTTGGTTTTGTGCAATCTCTCTCTTAAAAGCCATTAATGCTAGCGGCATGGGAGGATCTAGCCGTGAAAAAACCAACGTCCCATTAGACACTTTTCCATGTACACACACATTACACTTCTTGGGGCTCATTTATCAACACTGGGCAAATTTGCCCATGGGCAGTTACCTATAGCAACCAATCAGTGATTAGCTTTTTGAAGCCAGCTGCAAGTAGAACAATGAGTGCAGCAATCTGATTGGTTGCCATGGGTTACTGCCCATGGGCAAATTTGCCCAGTGTTGATAAATGAGCCCCATTGTGTTCTTTATTTAGTTTTTCTTTACAAACTTTCATTCTATGCATATATTCATACACATTCCCAAATACACACACTTTTCCCCTTCTCACCACCATACACACTTTCACATATACACACTATTGTGCAACTGCACATATCACTCCCCTTTGTTTTTAATTACACCACTTTACTTCTTTTTTTTTATTTTTCTAAAATGGGCGTTGGTTTAGGCAGTCTCTCCCTCTTAAAAGCCGCTCAGCAGTTGGCGGGGGAGGATTTAGCACACAGTTTGAAACCAAGGCACAGGAGATGTTTATATAAAGAATTGTTACTAAACAGAGAGGTAAAATTCCTTTTTTACTATGATTAGAGATAAATAAGTTAGGGACCACCATGTGGGGTTTTACCTTGACGTGGTATGGTGGCTTATCAATATTATGATCATAACTTTGTAAGAAAAAACCCTGTTTCAAAATTACATGCACTTGCATATTTACTGGAATCATTTAGACAGGGCTCTAAACGTTTGGAAATTGGCCTCAGGTGTGAACCCACAACCCCCCATTTTTGAATTTCAGCTCTGGGACTATGCCTCATTTTTTACAAAGAATACATTGTGTGCCAAGAGTGTATACATATAGCAGTCAAGTCATTTAGTGATTCCACCAAATGTATTCGTAGAAAAATGGTTTGCTTTTAGTCCAACTTGTCTCCAGATCACTGGAAAATCTTTGTATATACTGTGTGTTTTATGTTTATTTGTTAACACAAAGTTAAAATAAGGCTTAGGATATTTTTAATTTCCTGTATTTTTAGATAACCATAAGTCCAATAAAACTAAGATAAAAGTTATGGAATACAGGGCTGTAATCAGCCCAAAAACATAGGCAGTTGACATGCCCTAACCTACTTAGATTGGCATTTTGGAACTGAGGTCTGCCTGTAAAGTTGTCCATACACATAACAATTACAATATTTCCTTCGACCACTGGTTCGTTTTCATTATAAACATTAAGAGCTGAACTGTCAGATATACAGGAAGAAACAATCGAATTCTACCTCTGTCTGACGATTCAGCAGTGAACCCTGGCTAATGTTTGGGCACATTTTCTGTTTTAGCCAGTTGATGATTAGGGATGTAGCGAACCGCCGATAATGTGTTCGCGAACGCCGTTCGCGAACACCGGCAAAAATTGCGAACAGTTCGCGAACAGTTTGCGAACTTCGAACATCCGAAAATCGTTCGATTCGAACGATCAAAGGATTTTAATCGTTCGATCGAACGATTTTCGTTCGAATCGAACGAAAATCGTTCGATTTTAGCGATCGAATGGTCGAATGGTCGAACGATTTTGACGCGAACGCCTATTGGCGAACGTCGCGCGACGTTCGCGAACTTGCAGCGGACGCGAACAGCCGATGTTCGCGCGAACAAGTTCGCCGGCGAACAGTCCGCGACATCCCTATTGATGATCTGACCGATATCCAAGTGTTTTGTTGATATTGGTCGCTTTTAAAACATAGTTTTGTGCAATAATATATATGAGTGTTTGGCTACAGGCAACTGGTGCTATATGTGCTCCTAGTTCTCTATGGGATGTGGTGACAGGCTGATTGTGGAATTTTGAACGACTGATTACAGGAGTGGTCAAAACACACAATGTTCCATAGCCCTTAAGCTCAAAATATATTTTTCTTTCTCTCCTCTATTTCTCTCATTTCTGTTTATGTTGATAACAGCTCTGTCTTTTGTTCTTATCTAGTCTAAGACCAAATATTAACCTAAGATTCCATTACACTTTAAAGGGAATATGTGTTTACTTTAGTGTCATTGATACTAGACAGCTCCTCTCATCGGCTGCCCTGATAACCATCACAGCTACATAAAATTTCCAAACTTGTGTTCAGCGGCATGAATTTGAATTTCTTTATCTGCTATTTACAGGCCTTTGCTACATAATTATTTTGGCCACGTTTGTGGAAATATTGCCAAGGATTTCACATTGTTCGCAGTCAATCCCCAAAGGCTCCATTCTCCTGAAATTAAATAATATTTTAAAGGTGCATTTTAAATCCTATTCTATATTATGACACCATTTCTGTCTTTCCTGATTATATCTTTGAAAAGTAGTGTATTCTTCACATATATGTCACACTGGTACAACTGAATACTTTTAAATATTAAATGGCCATGGTCATTGGTAATGGAGGAAATCAGATTTGCACCACAGATTTGGTAAATTTTAGACTAGATTGTTCCAGGAGTGTCTTTAATCCCCCAAGAATAGATTTATTGATATAGCTGATATTTTTCTTGTGTAATTGACACTGAATTGGATCAACTCATAACCGGACCAAGTCTTACACTTGATAATTGGCCAGAAAAAATGGCTTGGGCCTGAAGTTCAGTGTTGGGATACCACTGATCATCCAGTATGACATTCTGCCAGATTAGGGCAATTCAGTGATGAATGTGCAATTGCATATTAAGGGGCAGATTTATCAAGGGTCGAATTTAAAATTTGACGTAAGAAAAATTGAATTTCAAGCAATTTTTGTGTACTTCGACTATCGAATAGGCCAAAATTTGATTCGAATTTAAAAAAAAATGTACTAAAAATGTGACTATTCGAATATCGAAATTTATCATGTAATGTCTCTTTGAAAAAAAACTTCTACTTTGACCTTTCTAAAACCTGCCAAATCGCTGTATTAGCCTATAGGGGACCTCCTAGAACAGGGCTGTCCAACTGGCGGCCCGCGACCCCCCCCTTATGTGGCCCCCCACATGCTGTGTCTGTTAACCATATGTAATCTTTAAAAGGTATCACTTTATTATTAAATGACCCCTGCATTGTTTAAACCGCAAATTCAGACTAATCCCCTGTATTGTTCACACCTGTGATCCCCCTGTATTGTTCACACTTGTGACACTTCTATTGTTCACTCCCCTAAAGGCCTGTACTGCTCACACCTGAGACCCAGACTGAAACTGCCCACATTGTTCACCTGTTCACACCTTATACAAAATGCTAATGGGGCACCAGCACTGTGTCACTGTATGTAGTACATTAGAATGATAAGTTTCCCTGTCTTCTGCTCTGTTCTGCCCTTCCTCCCTGTGTGCCAGTGCTGTTTGTGTGTGCCATTCTCTGCTTGAGCTACGCTACCTGTGGAATGTAAGCCTGGGTTGTTCTTGGGGTTTGTTAGCATTTGGAAATTGTTGTTAGGGGCCCCTAAGGTGTTTAATCATGTGTTGGGGGGTTATTGTATTATCCACAGGGGAGGAGGAGCCATATGGATTTAAGGGGATGTTTTTAATATAACTTCAATTTTTCACATATGAGTGATGAGGGATTTCCCTGCAGTGTGCACCAACCATTTGGTTTTTTGGTGTGCTACCAACGTTAATGTGGATATGATCTTAAAAGTTCGTGAGGTAATATGGGTGTGGTTTACAGTGGGTGTGGTTTAAAGGTGGGAGTGGCCTACTCTGACTTCCATTATCGGCCCTCCACTACATAGACCACATAGGCCAGTAAAGGTTTTGACCCTCGGTACCACAGAAGTTGGACAGCACTGGCCTAGAACCTTTTTGGAGTCATTTGATGGACTTTGAAAAATCCAAGTTTTTTGGGGCAAATCCTTCTATTCTAATTCAATCAAATGGGGTAAAACTTCAATTCTTATAATTTGAATGCAGCCTATTCACCCAAAGCTAAAAACTTCAATTGGTCCATTTTTTATTCGAATTTAGTAGTTATAGGAGTTCAGAAAAACTCCCATTACTTCAAAATTAGACCCTTGATAAATCTTCCCTCAAATCTTGGGTCTTGTCCTGTTTGGCCATTAGAAAGTTGAGAACCATTACTATCACAATTACAGTACTTCCAGCTGCACGTGACTTGGGTCACTAATTCTTTCACACCTTGTGCACAGGTTAGACCAACAAACCAGCACCCTAAACACCAACCAACACCCAGTAAACTAATTCCCTGCCACCAGCTATTATTAACAGGCCATAGAAACCTAATGTGGCTATTACCCTGCTCTCTCTAACAGGTAACAACTCACAATACACCAATGCATTAAACACTCTCTCGTAGTCAGGGTTAGTTCCTACTGATTCAACAAGTACTCCAGCAACCAAAGGGTTAATCAGCATACACACAGACTAGCTTTCTATTCAGCAGGCAGAGGGTTAAGTCTCACAGTTACACACTTTCTGGTTTGTTTAGAGCATCAAAGACAAACTTATTAAATTTTATATTTAATATTAAAAAAAATGTGCAATTTTAGAAAACAATGGTACGAAAAGGACATAGAGTAAAATACAACAAACAGTTTATAAAATAAAATGCAGAAAAAAACAGAAAACCTATACTTAGCTCCAAATATAGAATTTCCTGGTCCTTGTTCTCCAGAATGTTCAGGGCCTGGGATTTTCAGGGGGACTTTCCATAATTTGGATTTCCATAACTTGATTCCTCTAAAAAATCATGTAAACATTAATTAAACTCTATAGGATTGTTTTGCCTTTAGTAAGGACTAATTATATCTAAGCTGGGATCAAGTACAGGTATGGGATGCTTGGGACCTGGCATTTTCTAGGTAACGGATCTTTCCATAAATTGGATCTTCAAACCTTAAGTCTACTAGAAAATCATGGAAGTGTTAAATAAACCCAATAGGCTGGTTTTGCTTCCAAAAAGGATTAATTATATCTTAGTTGGGATCAAGTAAAAGCTACAGTACTATTTTATTATCATGGTTTGAAAATTCTGTATTATTTGGATAAAATAGAGTCTATGAGAGACAACCATTCCATATTTCAGAGCTTTCTGGATGACAGATTCCATACCTGTGCAAGATATTGTCTTCTTATTACAGAGAAAAAGGAAATGTTGAAAAATTCTGAATTCTTTCACTAAAATGATAAGATCTATGGGAGATGGCCTCCATCGCCGAAAAATTTGTGAATTTCTAGCAAAATTCACAAAACGGCAAAAAATTTGCAACAATTCTTGACAATTCCACCGCCGGCGCCTATTAATTGTCGCCTACGTCGGAAATGTCGCCGGTGGCAGAATTGTCGCAATTTCGGAAATGTATTCGCTGGCGGCAAAACACGTAAATTCGCTGCGAATTCGCACCTGGCAAATAAATTCGCCCATCACTACCTTCCTGTTTTTCAGAGCTTTTTGAATATCAGGTTTCCGGTTGATGGATCCTATACCTGTACACATATTCATGCTTGTGTGGCAGCAGTATAAAGAGTTAGCGGATATTTGCACATATGAAGCATTTGAGGATATAACCACAAAGTAATCCTTAGTGATCTGATGAAAACTCTCGTGTATAATCTGGGGTTGTCTCCTTTTTAGAACTTCAATACTTCTGTTTGTCAGCTTTGGGTCCTTAGGTCTTGGAAGAAACAAATGGCCTGGTTACTCATTTCCGAAGCATTTCAGTTTGAACTGAATGTAGGAAATGATCTGAAGCCTACACTGTATGGATAATAGGGGCAGCCACATGTAGGAAATAGTTTAGTTGACCCATGCATTGGGTTAATGAGCTGTGAAACTGAAGCAAGCTGAAGAGACAGTAGTAGTATTAGTAGTGGGGTAATATTTGTGACTAAAGACTTGGAAACTACAGTACATAAAGAACATTCATTATGTATGAATCAGCCATACATTTGGTAAAATAAAGAATTAAAATAACTGAATTGAAAACGTTAAGCAACTGAACCCCAACGCAAGGGGAACAAAATCTTGGCAATATCAACCATTGCAAAAATATATGACCCCAATAAATGAAATGAGTTGTTAAATCAAACAGACTAATGCAAATATTAGTCATAATCCAGTGTCAGGGAATATGCGTGACTAAATGTGGCAGAATGAATAATGGAACATTTTGCACTTGAACGGAAAGACGAAATTGTTCATATGCATTGGAATGAGAGCAAGAGGTGTACAGTAACCAGTGTATTAAGGTGGAAACAATATAACTGTTCCCTAAATTCAGGAAAATAAAAGATCACTGCAAAAAAAAAAAATAGTTTATTGGAAAATGCTTTCGGAATTCTCTATTATTTTATAACATTTGGTTTATTAGGAAGCAATAGCAATCAGCATGCTTGGAGGAAACAGTTATGAGACGGGTATCCGAGGGGCAGATTATCTGCCAGTTACAAGTCGAACGTACACTGAATTTTATTAGCGTTAAGCTTTTCTGGTCTAGTGGGCAGCGGGGTCCAATGCCGCGTCCCTGGCGTGGACGCCTGCTGCTGCACTGCTCCCTTCCTGGTTCCGGGTTCCCCTATGGTGCGCACATCCGTTTCTTAAAGGTGCAGGTGCGCTGGCGTGATGACGCACATTTGTGCGAAATTCAAACAATTGTGACTGGTTACACACTCTTGCAGGGGTCAGTTGTGCAGAAATAGGAGTGCTGACAAGTTTGTGTCATAAAGCTGTTCAGCCGCTCAGACTTTATTTGTAAGTTGCTCAAAATAACAAACAAAACGAAAATAAAACATAGCCGTCTGGCTCCTGCCTATCTCACTCAGTGGCCCTATCTATACTAGCAACACAAATATAATGATCACAGTCACTGGCAAAAACAGAGCAACTTACGGTTTCATAGTTTTCAGGGAATTTGAGAATCACTCATAGAGCGCCTTTCCTTCCAGCTTTCAGGCAGCCTGCATATAGCAAGAGACCTCTGTGTCAGGCCCGCTGACCTAAATACTGCACCTGTGTGATCAGCACACAGACAGGTAAAACCCGGACTGGCTCCGGGTGGTCATGGAACCCACCCAGCTCTTCCCTGACCGGCCCCAGGACCCTAAACTGGCTTTCTTTTTCTCAATAGGCTTCAGGACAGAAAAAAACCAAAAACTTTCCTGGAGCCTTTTAACACATGAAGTGCTGGAATCCTGGTGCAATGTATATACCATCCAGCACTTTCTCTGCTAAACATTGTGACACCCTATCACGCAGTTTAAAAGGGGAATTCAGTCTTCAGCTAATTGCCCGTTGCTAGGTTCTATTAGCCAGTTTCTGGGTGTTATCCTGAGTCATTCCTGACTGATTCTGCTGTGCTTGACCCTTGCCTGCCTGCTTACTACTCTGACCTCTCCAATCCTGACCTTGCCTGTCTGTGACTACGTTGATCTCACCAATCCTGAACCTTTGCCTGTCCTCAAACTATGATCTCTAAGCCTGATTCTGGCCTGTCTGACTATTCTAACTGCTTGTGCTGGCCTGTCCTGCTTGTTCCTGGTGGTGTTCTTCCTTCCAGTATCCTCGTGAGACGATCGTGCCCCTTTGTTAGTCCAGAACTGTTAGCTTTGCTCCTCTCTCTGTTAAGACCTGGCGGCATCCAATTAGCCGAGGGCTCCTCCCGAGGTGAAAGGCGACGGTTAAAGGCAGAAATGAGAGCCGAGACCAGGGAGCTTAGCTTGGGTTCTGGATATAGGGTGCCGAACGTGACAGCAAGTTCATAAAAAGGCAAAAGTTGAAACATTTTGGGAATAAGCTCTAAAAAGCAACCTGACTCGGATGCAGTCAGAATATTGAATTAAAATACAGCTAAAGATTATGGCGATTAGTAAAAGCTTATGCAAATAAAGCAAAATGAACCAAAACCAAATGATTTTAGGATGTAGAAATGGAAAAAAACAATTCAACACATAAAAAAGATAACTGATGGCATCGGTTGTTCTTGCGATTAAAAGATTCATGGAAGTTCAGCCAAGAGTATTAGCATGTCAGATAAAAATCAGATCATCATTTCAATTGGGAACTTTCCAGTGATGGAACAAGTAACAATTGTCCAAGACATGAGAACCAGAACATCTGATAGGGCAAAAACAGTGCGTGCATTTAGAGTTTATTAATTCAAATTATATTCCCACATCTGCATCAGAGGTGGATTGGACAAAAAAAATTAGAGTCAGCCAAGCTGTAAAGTCTCTTGACTATAATTTTAATATGCCTGATCTGTCAAATGACCATAGAGGAACCTGATCTTACTCAGAAAAGCAAAAGGAAAAGTTCCTACCTGGTCTGCAATTGTGCCATATATATAAAAAATGTAGAAACATCCTATGACACCGCATCAAAGTCGCTCAGTTTGCCATCAAACCATATTAAGCACCTTTTGATCTGTCAGATATAAATTCAATACTTTCCTTCTGTTACAACAAGGAAGGCTGATCTGACAGGAGCAAGGGAATTACGTCCAAGGTAAGAAAATTATCTTCACTCATTATTTCTAAAGTACAATTGTATTATGCATTCATGTGAAATCAGGTTCATTCTCAGAATAATATTAAAATTAAATTGCCACTAAACCCAAGTATTTAACTTTCCCTTTGTGTTTTTCAAATGGATTTCTTAAAAGTGAATTTCTATATACCGTATATATTTCCTTTCTATAAAGGGGTAACTGTATGGGGCAGATTTATCAAGGGTCGAAGTGAATTTGAGGGAATTTTCGAAGTAAAAAAATTCTAAGTAATTTTTTGGATACTTTGATCATTGAATAGGATACTACGACTTCGAATTTATTTTGACTTCGATACGAAGTAAAAATCATTTGAATATTCGGCCATTCGATAATCGAAGTACTGTCTCTTTAAAAAAAACTTTGACTTCAATACTTCGCCAAATTAACCATGCGAAGTGCTATGTTAGCCTATGGAGACCGTCTAAAACCAAGTCTAAGTCTTCACACATCGAAGTAAAATCGAAAAGATCATCTCAATGGACATATTTTCATCGTTCTCAAAAATAGAAACCAACGTAGACCTAAAAAACCCACTGTGTGATCGTTATGATGACAGAAAACATGTACCAGAATTGAATTCATATTTTTCCTAATGAAAACCAGCCTGGATTGGCTACAGTAGAGAGTTGTGCTAGTCATCAGTCAACAATCAATAGAGCGTCCCTCGGTAACAACTCTTGTGTTTGGAGCAGTAATGGCATGCTGTTGAGATGATTGCACATGCATGGATCTGTCACGCTTTGGTAATGGGAGCTGTATGCTAATCGACAAACCTTCACTACCTTTCACTCAAACTCCGATTTAATGTCTGTCTGACGCATTTAGATTGTCAGTTGCTGGAGCCAAACATCACCAACTGCTTAATTGTGTTATTTCCTATGCCTATTGATAAAATTGCTGTTTTGTTAAGTTGCGTTTACCTTACCACTTATCCTATCACCTGAATTACATATATATTTCATAAAAAAAAGAATGACAGCTTGTGCAAACACACTTAAAACATTATCTTTCAGTTGCCTGAGAAACGTCATATATCAGATGTCACCATCTGGTACAACAAAAGCGCTTCTCTGGATCTTTATCTTTAGGTTGGTATCGGAATGTTCACAGCAAAAGTCATGAAGGCTGATTTACAAATACATTGAATGGCATTAAGTGCATTTTTCGGACACAAATCACCATGTTTTCTTCCCACAATGCAGTTTTCCCCTGAATTCCAGCGGCATTACAACCACGTGCCAAGTTGCAACAAATTTTATGCAATGTGCCAATGTGTACATTTCTCTAAATTTAGCAGAGTGGGAATGACCAGCAGGCCATCGAGAGCGGCATTAAATTGGTGGTTCGTCTTTTAAGTTAACTTGTGTTTTAGAATGGCTATTTCTTTCTTTCTTCTTTTGGTCTTCACTTTTTATAGTTTTTGAATTATTTTCTTTTCTGTCTCTTTAAAGCTCTTTTCAGATGTTGGTCACTGATCACGGCAGCCAAAAAATATTGCTCTTTCAGGCTACAATTTTATTATTATTGTTAGTTTTTATTACTTCTCTTTCTATTCAGACCCTCTGCTATCCATATTCCAGCCTCTCATTCAAACGACTGCCTGGTTTGTAGGGTAAGTTGAATGCTACATAGCTGCTAAAATTCCAAACTGAAGAGCTGTTGAACAAAACGCTAAATAATTTAAAAACCACAGATAATAAAAAATAACAACCAATTGCAGATTGTCTCAGAATAGCCTTCTCTACAACATACTAAAGTTAATTTAATGGTGAGCAACCCCTTTAATAATGCCATTATAATGCCATTTGCATGAAACTCGCCAAAAGTCACAGTGTGAATATGTGATATATTAAGTATAAGACATCTGCGATTTTGCATGTGCGGGTACAACTCAAAAAATTAATCCATGGAACTAATATATCCTTCAGGTGTTAATCCCAGGGATCCCTTGTGCCCCCTGTACTTTTCAGGTTATGCCTTTACTGGCTAAGTATTTTGGTGCAAATATAGGGGAGAATGAATGAAGGTACCTCATCTTCTTCTCTTCGGTAATATGCGGTATGAGACCAGCGAATCGGCGCATGCGCAGTTGGAACAATATTCTGTCTCGCAACAACTGCGCATGCGCCGAAACTCACAAAAATTGCAGAAGCTCCGGGCTCATTCCAAAAATTACTGAAGCATCTGAAGATGGATCAGATGCCTGAATCTTCACAGAGGGGTAAGTAAAACGTATAGGGCATTTGCCCGGAGTAACACTTACTCTTGGGGGAGGATGGAGGGGGGTCTATGTAGGGTAGGGTTTTTTAAGTTTAGGGGTTAATTCTCCTTTAAGTGAAAACTATAGGGCTGAATTATTAAACGCCCACTATGAAAAAGTCATAGATATTGTGTGACAAGTCAAAATATTTGCAGTTTTCATTTACTTTTCTTCCAGTGAGACTGCACGGGGTACTCAGCTGGACAGCTTTGTGTATTCATTCTAGATGGAGAAGTTACATTGCATCCAGTTCAGCTGTTGGATGTCTGTTGAAACCCTTGTGTGTCCCCGATGTGAGGACAAGTCTTTCTCGTGTACCTGCCAAGTGTTATATGACAGTAATGCAGACAGAATGTTATCAATTCACCATCTTTATTTTTACACACACACAGAGACTAGCTTCCCAGTGCCCTCCCACTATTCCTAAAGCTGCAACATTCTGACATGCTTCAAAAACAATTAACTTTATAAAACTTAACACAGCTTATGCAAATACATAACAGGGAGCGGCTACCAAATCCAAAGGGAAAGGTTCCTTGGGGCAGGTAGCACAACCTGGGGACATAAGAGCTCTTGGGAAAGGGACATTGAACTAACTAGATTTATTCTATATTTATCCACCCGGTGTGGAGTGTGGGACTGTGGCATTGTGAGTGCCAGGGGTTGATAGTCCACACAGGTTGCCCAGAGTGAAGTGATATTGTGTGATTTGCATTTACAGTTAGTGATGGGCAAATTTATTCGCCAGGTGCGAATTTGCTGCGAATTTGCTGCGAATTTCCGCATTTCGCCAATTAATAGGCGCCCATTGACTTTAACTTGCATCAGAATTGTCACCTGCGTCAGAATTGTCATTCGCCTATCACTTTTTACAGTTTCTATTTGTTTTATTGCAACCTGTGTGCATTTTACTTTTCCTAGAGGAAATCCCCTGAAGTGTGATCCTCAGTGTTCCCTAGGTTCAGGCATGGCACTGTAAATCCCAGTTACCAGTATCTTTCATATGCATAGAGAATTCAGGACCCTGGATTGCAAAGGGTTAATTGCTGTTTAAGAGCGGGTTATCCAATTCTACAAGAGGTGTGGTAAGGAAAGGGTTACATTTGCAAAAGCCATTTTATTGCAAATTTTGCGAGGAAGTTGTTGAGGTCTATAATCAGTCAAAAAAGATGCAAACACAGTCGCACACATCCGCAGTGGTCTTTGCAAACATTTTTTTCACTAACTGAACATTTTACATTCCCTCAATCTAGTCCATTTAAAGAAAAAAATCTGTAATAATAGTGCCTTGTATTTGATGGTAACTAAGCTAGTGCATCCATATTGGGCAAAACAATTCTATTGGGTTTATTTAAGGGCAGATTTACTAAGGTTCGAATGGTAAATCTGAATTCAAAATTTATAATTTTTTTTTGTTAAAACTCACAAATTTGATTTTAAAACCACTCGAATTTGAATGTGAGATTTCTCATACCTTGACCCTGGAAACAGCTCTAATTCGACTATTCTCCACCTTAAACCTGCTGAGTTCAAGAAGAGGTTAATGGCAGTAAATGGTCCATTGAGCTATTTGAAGATTGATGAGCCAAATTTTTGGCAAGTTTTGCTTAGAAAATGATTCCCCATAGACTCCAATGGGAGAAAAAAAATGTTGCACATCAAAAAAAAATGTGATGAGCAAAAGTTGAGTTCGGAGGAAAACTTGATTCGAATTTGATTCAAGTTTAGACATTCAAACTTTTTTTTATAAATAACATACCATTTGAATGTTAAAATATTTTCTAGTGGCCTTAAGGTATGGGGATCCAAATTATGAAAAATCCTTTATCTGGAATATCCCAGGTCCAGAGCATTTCTGATAATGGATCCTGTGTCTGTATGAACATTATTATTCTTATTACATTAATAAAGAATGTATCTGCAAGAGAATGTCACAAAGAAATACAGATGTTTATTGTGTCTGTAACAAAACCGTATGCACCATCTGCATGAAAACATTTACACAGATTTTTGATCGAAAAATTTGCTGCTCTTGGCATACACACTGATGTACGATATATATCCAGTAAGAGTTTAATTAGCAAATGCAAAAAAGAATTGCTGAATTTACACTGTGCCTTTTAACAGCAAAACTCTAGTTGGAAGACGAATAATAGCAATGAAAAGACTTGTTACACAGGAATTAAAAATGTATGATCTGATGTTAAAATAAAAAATAACGGATGTTCAGTGTCACAGCTTTAATTATATTAATGCAGACTCGAAGATCTATTTGTTCTTGGTATTAAAAAGTTGTAATTGTTGCGTTTAATATAAAGGCAACTTTGATAAACTGAAATATTTGTATTAGCAGTGCTGTGTCACTTAACTGACAACCCTTGTAGAGCCTTTAGGGTAAAGGCACGCGTTAAGATTCTGGCAGATTTAGTCGCCCGGCGGCCAATCGCCTCTTCTTTGGGCGACTAATCTCCATGAAAGGCCTTCCCGCCGGATAGAATCTAAATTGCCGGGATGGCATTTGGAGAATTTCATTTTTCGAAGTTGCCCGAAGTTGCCTCATGAGAAAACTTTGGGCGACTTCAGAAAACGAAGAGATTCGAGTGCCATCCCGCCGGCGGGAAGGCTGTTCGGGGAGAAAAGCTGATTTGTCGACGGGTGACTAAATCTCTCTGAATCGTAGCGTGTGCCCTTACCCTTAATTTGGTCTTTTTCCTTCTATTCTCACTCATACTCATCCCCAGATTATATTCTAAACTCCTACACTGCAGAACAAATACCCTTCTAAGGGACATTATGCTTATTCATTAGGACTTTTATATATCTTTACTACCATGTTAGCTAGTGCTCATTTTCCGTACACTTTTTATACAGGTATGGAACCTATTATCCAGAATGCTCAGGACCTGGGGTTTACCGGATAAGGGATCTTTTTATAATATGGATCTCTGTTTTGCCTCCATTAAGGATTAATTATCTATCAAGTAGAAGGTACTGTTTTATTATTACAGAGAAAAAAGGGATCATTTGGAAAATCTGAATTATTTGATTAACATCGAGTCTATGGGAGGTGGCCTTCCACTAATATGGAGCTTTCTGGATAACAGGTTTCTGGATAATGGATCCCATACCTGTATATATTCTTCCACATACACAACAAGAAACAAGAAATACCTTGCACAAGCTGACTTTGTCCTCTATATATTACTCTTGTTGTGCTTTGATTTTGCCCTCTACTAGGCAGCCTATGTAATCTGGCTCTTGACCATACATAATTTGTATGCAGATGACATCCAAACATATTTCTCCACCCCTTTGCTGACCACTGACAGTGTCGGACTGGCCCACCAGGATACCAGGGAAAACTCCCGGTGGGCGCAGGTGTCAGAGGGCCTCTTGCTTCTAACCATTTGGCCTATTTCATGGTCATTCTCTATTTCTTTAAGGGAATAGAGTCTTAATAATGGAAGAATAGAATAGAGTATGTAGAGAAAAGAGACTAGGAGAATAAAGAGGTTGAGTGTGGAGAGGAGATATAATAGTTTGGAAAGTGGGCCCTCAGCCTAAGGTTTTCTGGTCACCCCAGTCACCCCAGTCTGACACTGACCACTGAAACCAAGGCCCAGCTTAGAATATGTCTCCAGGATGAATTAATGCCATCTGAAATTGAACCTAACAAAATGACACCTAACTATCTTTCCACCCAAAGCTGGACCTCCTACTTCCCTTTCTTTTTCTAGCCGTATCCCTCCTAGTATACTGCAAGCCTTTTATTAACTTGCCACGTCTCCCATACCTTCTCCTCTCATCAAACAGAGAATCAATTCCTCTACTGCTGAAGTATTTATCCTAGACCCCATTAAGAAAACTGTACAAATGCCTTCTCTTAACTTTTCAGCCCTCTGTGCCTCACTACATCTCTTCAGTTTGTCTCTATACATTTTTAGAAGACTCTTCCATTCCTTACACTGCCATCCTCTTTTAACACCATCCACAATCATTACTGTCTTATGCTTTTGACTACTCTCATTTGCTTCCCATAACCTCTAGAATTCTATCTCTTTAGCCACCACACGGTCAGATTCTGGGAGATTATTCGCCAGCAACAAATCTCCTCTTCTCCGGAGCGACTAATCTCCCCAACTGCCTTCCCACTGGCTAGAATGTAAATTGTGATTTACATTCTAGCTAGCAGGAAGTCAGTTTGGGGAGATTAGTCGCTCTGGAGAAGAGGAGATTTGTTGCTGGGCGACATATCTCCCAGAATCTGACCGTGTGTCTCTGCCCTAAAACTAAACTCTTTGCCTACTTACTAGCACAATATTGCATTTTATTTTGGTAATTATAAGCCAGTAGGGGTCATTCACTTTCACCCTAAATGCAAAAGTTAAGTCAGCTCCGGATTTGTTTGCCGGCCGCCCATAGGCCGCGAGGTCCGACCAGGCGGCCGCCTACACTTCCCCCTTCCCAGTGCGCCGGCGAAAAAGTGCCGGCGCAGCTGGTGTAATTGAATGTTGACGCACACGTCCCCATAATGCAGCTGGGCGGCATGCCGCCCCTACTTTTTGCCGCCCTAGGCCCAGGCCTATATGGCCTCGCCACAAATCTGGGCCTGAGTTAAGTGCAAGAGCACTAAGTGAAGGAAAAGCACTTGCATCCAAGGTTTTGATTCCCTCTGCACCTATATAGTTATGAATACAGTGCTCATGGACATAAGTTGTACAACACAATGTTGTATTCATGGGGACAATGCGGGTCTCAAGTTTTGGAGTGCAACGTAGGCAGTGAAATGCAGAAAACATAGTGATTGTGCACTGAGTAAATAACCCACATTATCTCAATCTCTGTGGCAAAACTCAACTCACTGAAAGTTTCTCACCCACTTATATTGCAATCTATATATACTGTAAGGCAAGAACCTCCCTTACATTGTGTCTCAACTGTTACTCTTAAATGTTATCTTTTCTATTAGTTTCTGCTTTCAATTCCCTAAAAAGCTCTTGGCAGAGGCTTAATGCCAACGACCTTTCTGCCCTACCCTAGGTCTACACCTATTCATGCCCTGTACCTTCAAATAATCAATACATATTTTTAGTATATCATTTTTTGTGAAGATTAATCTCTTTGAACCTTTTTGGGAATGATGATCTTGGAGTGGAACAGAAATATTTACCAGACCTGCACCGTCCTCTCTCCAACAAAATACATTGATTTTTCTTGCTAAAAATCCATGCATGATTTTCCAGTGCTATAAATTAAGTTTTTTCCCTGCTGCCGATGCATAACAACAGTACAAACAACCTTTTTGAAGAGCAGAACACATTCAGTAGAGAGTAAATTTAGGGCATTCATCAGGATAATTATGGCACCGATCCATTTGAAACTATGCAATTACCTATCCAGGAGCAATTTATAAGCTAGCATGTAACAATAACGCATTTGGAATTGGATGTATAAATTGTGATTAATGGGTTCTGAAAGGCAATTATATCATTCTCTTCCAAAGTCACTCTGCTAGGCCAAATGTCCTGATGGAGTTTCCGGTATTTTCCCTTCAATATTATATCTGCCAAAATTGTCTTCTTAAAATATGCATGATAAATAGCTATGCACAGATTGCCTTTCTTTCAGTTAAAAATGCTGTCATTTTCTATTACATTGTCGAGGATCAAATCATATCTGTTAGGAGGGGGGGTACAAATACGTTCAATTGAAAGCACACTTTCTTTCCTGCTTATAACACAGTATCAAATAACCTGAATTCACCCCTATTGTCGGCAGTTAGAATCTTGTTACAAAAATAGAGATTTTCATGTGATTCTTCCTTAAGATTAACAGCAAAGATAAAGGGCTATCCGGCACTCAGAGGAATCCACAGGGCCACATGTATAAGTAAAAAAACAAGTATTTATTGATAATAATTAAAAGTATAAATGCATCTCCAAAGGCCCTACGCGTTTCATACCTGCAAGGTACTTGCACATGATTAAAGGGGACCCGTCACCCAAAAAAATTATTCAAAATCCTATTATATCACATTAGTCAAGCAAAATGAACTTTAATTACATTATATAAATTATTTGAATCTTGTTTCCCTCAGTCTGGGAATTCATAATTATAGCAAGCAGGCAGGAGCCATTTTGTGGACACTGTTATTAAGACAATTCTTGCATCATCTCAGAATCTTGTTTGTGCATCAGAATGGGGGACCTGATGTCTATTCCTATGCCCTGGCTACACAATTAACCTGTAAAGAGAACGGGGGGATGTGGGGAGAGCAGTGACATCTAGGAAGTGCTGAATGGAGGAGGGGCATAGAGGAGGGGCAGACAATATTTGATTGACAGCCGAGATTTTTAAATGAGCGTACAACAGCTATGAATGCATTAATAAAAAAATTAAATTGTATTTCATGTTTAATTTGAAAAGGACTTTTATTATACAGATTTTTGTGTCTGGGTGACAGGTCCACTTTAAGTACCTTGCAGGTACGAAACGCATAGGGCCTATAGAGATGCATTTATACTTTTAATTATTATCAATAAAGGCTTCTTTTTTTAACTTATACTTTTGGCCCTGTGGATTCCTCTTAGTGCCGGATAGCCCTTTCTCTTTGCTGTACATATCGGTTTGCAGCTCCCTGAAGCTGGGGGTCTGGTTCTGGACCACACAACTTGGTGAGCTATTTACTTACTTCTGGAGCACCACTTAATTTCTCCTTTTTGCAATATGTATTCTTCCCTGAGAACCTTGAAATTAAAGGTCAGTAGCAACAGCCTGGTTATTGTTGGTAAGAATGGGGCTCAAAAGACCTTTGAAATTGGAAGTGAGATGGAGAATCCACCAATGATTGCAGTGGTTGCTGAGTATAGATTGAAAGGCAGCCATGATACTCGTACAAACCATTTTCCGACTCCCTTAGACTCACAGTGTGATGTACACCCTCCCTCACCTTGTTCCATTATGAGGTGATGCATAGTGATGGGGGCGAATTTGGCCCATTTCGCAGAAAAATTCACAAATTTCCCGTGAAATGGCGAAAAATTAGCAAAACGTATTGTAGTCAATGGGTGTCAAAATTATTTTGATGCGTGTTAATTTTGGCGCCTGCGAAAAATGTGAAAATCCAAAGGCATTAAAGTCAATGGGCGTCCGAATAATTTTGACTCGCGCCAATTTTTGTGCGCGCAACTATTCTGATACATGGGCAATTTTTTTTGACAGTTTTTTCTCCACAGTTTTGCGAATGTATTCGCCAACAGCGAAACGCACTGCGAATTCTTGCCTGTCGAATTTATTCGCCCATCACTAGTGATGCATCCTTGGACATGAAGTCGCTCGTCGTCTTTTCATAGTCGGGGTGTACAGATTCTCTGGAAAGCAGAGAGACTTTAAATCTTTCACATTTATGGCAACCATTGATTGATTTGAAGGAGACCGCTATGGTTTGTGAGATCAGAAATATATTTATTTTTTAAGTAAAGCCTGGGGGAATTTGTCTAGAAAAGTAGTGATGGGCGAATTTATTCGCCAGGCGCAAATTCCTGCGATTCACCACTGGCGAAAATTCGCCGGCACTAAAAAAAATGGACGGCGATGTTTCGCAAATTTTTTGTCGTTTTGCAAATTTTGCTGGAAATTCGCCAATTTTTCGGCGAAGCGAAACGCCCCAAATTTGCCCATCACTATTTAAAAGGAAGACGATGGGGTAATTTTCTCTAGAATAATAGCAACTGTCTGTAATTTGAAATACCGAGATATTTGCGCTTCTGCATTACAAAGAAACAAGATAAAAGGGAACATCCATTACATACAACAAATCCCTAAACAGCATCTAATGATAGTTACAAGCCATAAATAAAAACAAGATAGTTACATCAATAGATCTGACTCAAAGTAAGATATCTTAAATGGAGGCCCGAAATGCTTTATCTGCCTGTGTGCACCCACTCAAGGTCAGAAATAAATGAGTTTAAGGTTACGCGCTTCGTTTTATGCAAAATCATTGAGCTTTTAATGCACCAGCTGCTGTGTGATTACATTAGAATGTACCCAAACAAGTACGTGAATTGTATCAAAGAATGATATTAATGGATTTTGCGTGTTTAACTTAAATAAAGAAAAAGCTCACTTCTGAAACTTGAAATTTGCATTACCAACTAAACAGCGAACTAAATAGATGAAAAGTTGACAGAACATATAAGTATCAGGATTACACTTGTTTGGGTGGTTGATACAGTCATAGGAAAAAGTTTGGGAACCCCTCTCAACCTGCATAGTAATTTACTCCACTTTCAACAAAAAAAGATAACAGTGGTATGTCTTTCATTTCCCAGGAACTGGGGTGTTTTCTGACCAAAGATTTTTAGTGAAGCAGTATTCTGTTGTATGAAATTAAATCATTTGGCTGTGCAAAAATTTGGGTACCCTTGTAATTTTGCTAATTTGAATGCATGTAACTGCTCAAAATTAGTGGCAGCACCAAATTGGTTGGATTAGTTCTATAAGCCTTGAACTTCATAGGCAGGTGTGTCCAATTTTGAGAAAAGGTATTTAAGGTGACCAATTGCAAGTTGTGCTTCTGTTTGACTCTCCTCTGAAGAGTGACAGCATGGGATACTCAAAGCAACTCTCAAAAGATCTGAAAACAAAGATTGTTCAGTTTCATGGTTTAGGGGAAGGCTACAAAAAGCTATCTCAGAGGTTTAAACTGTCAGTTTCAACTGTAAGGAATATAATCAGGAAATGGAATTCGCATAGTTGATGTAAAACCCAGGTCTGGCAGGCCAAGAAAAATACAGGAGCAGCATATGCGGAGGATTGTGAGAATGTTACAGACAACCCAAAGATCACCTCTAAAGACCTGCAAGAACATCTTGATGTATGCAAGACAAGTTACAGTCATTTTGGAACAAAGTGCTTTGGACTGATGAGACAAATTGAGTTATTTGGTCATAACAAAAAGAGATTTGCATGGCAGAAGAAGAACACGGCATTCCAAGAAAAACACCTGCTACCGACTGTCACATTTGGTGGAGGTACCATCATGCTGTGGGGCTGTGTGGCTAGTTCAGGGACTACTGGGGCCCTAGTTAAAGTCGAGGGTCGGATGAATTCAACCCAATATTAACAAATTCTTCAGGATAATGTTCAAGCATCAGTCACAAAGTTGAAGTTACACTGCAGGGGTTGTATATTCCAACAAGACAATGACCCTAAACACACTTGGAAATCTACAAAGACATTTATGCAGAGGGACAAGTACAATATTCTGGAATGGCCGTCACAGTCCCCCGACTTGTATATCATGGAAAATCTATGGGATGATTTGAAGCAGACTGTCCATGCTCGGCAGCCATCAAATTTAACTGAACTGGAGAGATTTTGTTTGGACTAATGGTCAAAAATACCCACATCCAGAATCCAGACAATCTCCTCTTCTTCAGGTGACTAATCTCCCCAAAATGCCTTCCCGCCGGCAAGAATGTGAATCTCTTTGTTTTCCGAATTTGCCTCACAAGGAAACTTTGGACGACTTCTGATAACTTTATTATAATCACATAAATCATATCTACTACATTGATGTATACCACTTTAAGCTAAATATTTCTATCTAGCAGAAACCATACAATCCCGTTCCAATTCACATTACATGAACATTTAGGGGGTTATTTATCAAGGTCTGAATTTCTAAGTTAGAAATATTTCTAACGTAATATTTCTCAGTACATCTAAGTTAGAAATCCGAGCAACTCCGATTGCCTGAATGGACCTTATTTATGAAGAAAAAAGCCCGAAAAAATAGGGTTGGGCAAACTTCGGAGCTTTCCGCGAAAACTCTGAAATTGTTCCGAGTTTTGTGCAAAAACTACAATTTTTCTGTAGTTTTCTGAGTTTTTCGCACAGAAATCACAAACTCATCAGATATCGGTACATCAGCGCAGACACTGGGACCTTTCCCATTGATTATACAGGACCTCGAGAGTTTTTAGATGATGGGGTTTCGGATTCCGAGTTTTTAGACCATTGGACTTTAATAAATCTTGAAAAATGTGTAGTTTTTTTTCCTCTGAAAACCACAAATTATTTGAGGTTTGGATATTCTTGACCTTGATAATTAACCCCGTTAAACTGACATTTTTTTCTACTCTTGAAAATGTTCTCCCTGACAGTCTGTATATAATACCTAGTTATGAACACTCTGGGCAGTTTTTAGGAATAAGAGCTCGAGATGGTGCCATGTTTCAGTCCTTCCTCTGCGAAACATATTCATTAATACAATATTACTGAAAAGTCTAAAATTCGTGATTGAAAGTAATTAAACACCGTGACCCTGTAATTTTAGCTAAAAATGTGCACTCGTGCAATAGCTGGCTGTCCAATTATTGCCATCAACTTCATTTGCCTGTATTTGACTGAGCATGGAGTTTCACGGAGCTGGAAATTGGCATAAATGTGTTTCTTTACAACAAACTGCAAGCCGTTACGATAAGCTGTCGAGATAGAATGCCTTTGTTTACTTCACTCCAACTTCAGAAATCTATTGCCGCTGTGTGCATTCCAGCTTTCTTGATCCGCAAGCTCTTATTTATCAGAAATGCATGCAATTCTTGGGTTGTCAAGGAAGAGAACATTTTCCAGTTTGTGTATAAATATATAATGGCACAGGAGAGTGTGTGACCCTGACACTCACACATGTGTTTTGTCTCTGCCAGTAGAAGCTGATCTTAAATCTAAATAGATTTATGGTGAAAAAAATAACAAGACATTTGATTATAAATCTAGTAAAGCACAGGGCAAAATGTTGTTTATGAGACACTCCTCAATGTACCCCATTCTTACAACACTGGTGAAGAATGTATTTACCTTCTCTAAGCAGAACATTGATGCCACTTTACTCCAGGACAAACAGGAGAACCTCTCAGAACATTCCTCATATTACTCCCTGTTGGCTGTTGGGGTGATTACAATATACTGTGAATGAAAAGCTCAAAATAATTAGAACAAAACAAAAACAAGAACGTTCTGAGCTTTATTGGACACAAAACATAACCAGAGGGAATCTTAAAGTCCTCTATTGAGTGGGATGACTAGTTCCCATAGCAAAATAACTTTAGGGTCCACCGAAACTTTAGAGACGTTTTTTTTAAATAAATATATATTGAATCTGGAATTTGATATTATGTATTGAACGGGGATTCCTTGGCTTGGTCTTTAATTAAAACTACTACTACTACTACTACTACTACTACTCTTTGCCCTAATCCTATTCTTTTGTACATTGGAACTTCTGCTCTTTCTTGAACAGTTCTCTAGATAAGTGATGTCTACATTATACATTTAATTATCCACTTAAAGAACAAGGGAAGCCCGTTACTGGAGGTGCCAAATTATTAAGCATCCCCAGTGACTCTAGGGGGCACATTTACTATGGGTCGAATATTGAGGGTTAATTAACCCTCGATATTCAACCATCGAAGTAAAATCCTTGACTTCGAATATCGAAGTGGAAGGATTTACCGCATTTACTTCGATCAAACGATCGAAGGAAAAATTGTTCGATCGAACGATTCAAAGGATTTTAATCCATCGATCGAACGATTTTCCTTCGATCAGAAATTGCTTAGAAAGCTTATGGGGAAGGTCCCCATAGGCTAACATTGGTGCTCGGTAGGTTTTAAGTGGCGAAGTAGGTAGTCGAAGTTTTTTTTAAAGAGACAGTACTTCGACTATCGAATAGTCGAACGATTTTTAGTTTGAATCGTTCGATTCGAAGTCGAAGTCGTAGTTGAAGGTCGAAGTAGCCTGTTCGATTTTTTACTTCGAATCCTTCACTCGAGCTTAGTAAATGTGCCCCTAATTGCTTACTTCTGATCCTTGGTCAGTGCTCCTTTAAAATGTACAGCCATCAAGGGTAGCCTTCTACAGAGTAGGTTGCCACCATCAACAGCCTCCTAGGTATCTCTGACACCTAATAAGACTTGGCATGTATGCAGAACATTTCAGAAAAGTCTGACTAGGCTCAGGGGATACCTGGGAGATGAGGGGAAATGTGCAGCAACCCACTCTGCTGCATAGTTCACCTTAAAATTAGAGTTTAAATGATGCATGTTTTAGCCTTTGTGTTCTCTACCAGCTATCTAGTTGCCATGGCCTAGTTACCCTAGAAACCAAGTAGCAGTTAGGAAGTCATAATATAACACAAAAAGGTAATTTGTGCTCATTCTAAAAGGCCATGTGTCCAGGGCATGTAGTGCCAATGGGGCAGGTGATAAGAACAAGGCTCCATGCAGCCTGCACCTACCAGTGCTCCCTAACTTGCTTGTCTAAATCAGTGATCCCCAACCAGTAGCTCATGAGTAACACGTTGCTCTCCAACCCCTTGGATGTTGCTCCCAGTGGCCTCAAAGCAGGAGCTTATTTTTACATTCCAGGCTTGGAGGCAAGTTTTGGTTGTTTAAAAACCAGGTGCACTGCCAAACAGAGCCTCAATGTAGGTTGACAATCCACATAGGGGCTACTAAATGGCCAATCACAGCACTTATTTGGCACCCCAAGAACATTTTTCTTGCTAGTGTTGTTCCCGAACTCCTTTTACTTGTGAATGTTGCTCATGGGTTCAAAAGGTTGGGGATCCCTGGTCTAAATGATGCACAAGTTGGGGATGAATAGAGGGCAGAAGGAGTAAAGTACAGTATATGTGCCTCTCCTTGCACTTCCTAGCAGCTTTTCAAGGTACAGGTAGAGCACTTAATTCCCTGCATATCATACATGTTTCTATTATTTCAAGGCCATTGCATTCTTGCCTGGTGGGAAGCCCATCTACATAAAAAAATCACGCAAACTTTGCTTATCACCTGGGAGTTAAATGAATATTTTTATTTCCCTTTGTAGTGGATGCAATAAAATACTGATACAGAATAAATCCTTTTCTCTAACTAATGGTCTTGTTTTTATGGATACTTGCTTATTTCTTCTAGGTATTCCTCCGTACAACTATTCCCATCATTTTTCATCTGGATCTAATGAGTAATGGAGTGTTTCCATCCGACACATTGAATGCGTCAGTATCTTTAGACTAGAAGCTCTGCCAGTATAGCGAGTGCCTTATGGATTGTCAGACACGTTGAGGGCAAATTCAATGCTGAATAACATTGCTAACGTTACATATATTACTCCTTAATAGCTTAAAGAAACATTTGCCTCTAATTATAAACACTGTATACTGCATGAGATGCCACAGTTGACATTTAGGGGCCGATTCACAAAGGGTCAAATATCGAGGGTTAATTAACCCTCGATATTCGACTGGGAATTAAAATCCTTCGACTTCGAATATCGAAGTCTAAGGATTTAGCGCAGATAGTACGATCGAACGATTGAAGGATTATTCCTTAGATCGAACGATTAAATCCTTCGAATCGTTCGATTCGAAGGATTTTAATCCAACGATCGAAGGAATATCCTTCGATCAAAAAAAACTTAGGAAAGCCTATGGGGACCTTCCCCATAGGCTAACATTGAGTTTGGTAGGTTTTAAATGGCGAACTAGGGGGTCAAAGTTTTTTTTAAAGAGACAGTACTACTATCGAATGGTCGAATAGTCAAACAATTTTTAGTTTGAATCCTTCGATTCGAAGTCGTAGTCAAAGGTCGAAGTAGCCCATTCGATGGTCAAAGTCCAGAAAACACTTCGAAATTCGAAGTTTTTTTATTCGAATCCTTCACTCGAAGTTAGTGAATCGGCCCCTTAAGACTAGGATTGTGTAAATGTAGTTTGATTGTTCAATTAGAATTACAAAATCTATACATCAATGAAGCTATATATCATAGGATTGATATTATGAAGAACCATTTAAAGCTAACCTCCAAATGGAATATTTTCTTACATAGCCTAGACACAGAAGAAAGGAAAAAGATTGATACATTCCTTTGTGGTTCCTTGGATAATTCATTTCTTCGCGACCTAGCCTTAATAATTAACTAAATATTTATCCGTAACAAACCGTTCACTAAAACTGGCTTCATCTTTCTTCATAAAGTCATCTCTTCATTTATGTTTTACTTATTAAATACCTAACTTTGGACTCATAACAATATATGGTTTTATAAATTAGATTGCATGAATATGTACTCACACATAACTGCAATAGTTACTGTTATTGTTAATAAATAAAAAAAATAATAATAAAAATCTACAGACACATTGAAAAAAATGTAATCTCTCCAGTGCAAAGAAGTTAACACCTAGGGGCTGATTCACTAAGGGTCGAATATCGAGGGTTAATTAACCCTCGATATTCGACTGGGAATTGAAATCCTTCGACTTCGAATATCGAAGTCGAAGGATTTAGCACAAATAGTGCGATCGTACGATCGAAGGATTATTCCTTCGATCGAACGATAAAATCCTTCGAATCGAACGATTCGAAGGATTTAAATCCAACGATCGAAGGAATATCCTTCGATCAAAAAAAGTTAGCCAAGCCTATGGGGACCTTCCCCATAAGCTAACATTGAGTTCGGTAACTTTTAGATGGCGAACTAGGGGTTCGAAGTTTTTTTTAAAGAGACAGTACTTTGACTATCGAATGGTCGAATAGTCGAACGATTTTTAGTTCAAATCCTTCGATTCGAAGTCGTAGTTGAAGGTCGAAGAAGCCCATTCGATGGTCGAAGTAGCCCAAAAAATACTTCGAAATTCGAAGTTTTTTTACTTCGAATCCTTCACTCAAAGTTAGTGAATCGGCCCCCTAATATTATTGTTCCAAAAAAAGTAACGCTCTATAGATGTTTCAATTAAATATACAATTTAGAAGATACACAATTGGTATATTTGATCTTCTTGAGGCATTTTCTGAGATATATTGATAGAATATTAATAGGATCCAGGACAGAGCCTGTATTCAACATCCAAGAAGGCTCACAAAACTTTTTGGATTATCTCCTATTCCTGCAGCCACAGAAACAAGTGTCAGCTGAGACGCTTACTTGAGAACAATCTACGGGTAAGTGTTTTTCCAGCAGCAACTTCTTGTCACTGCATAAATATTGAGCTGACAATCTCCCTTGTGGCCTGTAAGGCAGACAAAGTGATAAATGGCACTTTTTGTATCTGGTGCAGCCTAAGATGTTGAATTTGACATGGAACTAAAAGTGAGGAGTGCAGCTTTCTCTTCACCAGACCAAACTACAACAAAAAATTGATCATAGGGAGCTACAGTGTCCAAGGTTGAAATTTGGAAGCTTCCTAGCTTCTGTCAAGTATTGAACTTACTGACCCGCTCAGGCCTGGACTGGGAGTCAAAATAGGCCCTGCCATTCCAAGTACACAGAGGCCCAAACAGCCCCCTACCAGCCCACACAGCCTCCTACCAGCCCACTATATGGTAACTTTCTATGGAACCATACAGCAGCCCCTCTGGCATTTGCCAGAACCCACAGATTGCCAGTCCGGGCCTGGACCCGCTCACAATAGACAGTACACATAGAATGTCACAATATAAGGCTGATTAGTAAATAATACACATAATTACTACATGGCAGCACAGAAACCAGTGCAATTAGCATCAGAATTTAATAATCAGCAAACCTGTAGCATCATCTTATATTACAGCCAGGGAAGCTCATTTTCTGCTGGATAATTAGTGACGAGCCCTAAGCTTAGCTTCTCAACAGCCAATCAGAGCCCACTGAGCATGTGAGTGTCACAGACACTTTCCAAGATGGTGACCCCCTGTGACAAGTTTGAAGTCCTGGATCATTGCTGCTATTGACAAGCTCAAACTTTAGCCTCGTGCAATAAGTTCACTATATAAAATATGGCATTTTTAGCCACATTAATTTTTATGGTTTAGCTCTCCTTTAACAGGCAGGGTCGGAAATAGGGGCAGGAAGAAAAGGCACGTACCTAGGCCGCAAAGGTGAAGAGGTTCCAGCAGTGTCGGACTGGGATGCCAGGGGCCCACCAGAAAATGTCAGACCGTTGGCCTATTTTCAGAAACTATAATCCCTCCTCTCCTCACTCAACATTCTCCTAGTCTTTTATATCTACTTTCTATATTCTTCCATTATTAAGCATTTTTTCCCATAAAGAAATAGAGAATGACCATGAACTAGGTTAAATGGTTAGAAGCGAGAGGCCAACTGACACCTGGGACCACCGGGAGTTTTCCTGCTATCCCAATGGGCCAATGGGCCAGTCCGACATATTACTTCTGCTGTCTTTTCAAAGTCCCCTACCTCTGGCAGTTCTTCTATTATCCTTCCTAATGGTTGGACTGTGCATGGCCTCTTCCATGCATACACATTTATGCATAGGCATGAGGTGGGAGGTGACATAGTTGCCTAGGGCGCCTAACCGGCTTTGTCCGGCACTATTGCCAGGCACAACCAAAGCACTGATTCTGGGCAAACTAGGCAATACTGTTTTGTGTACCATGTTCCCCATGCTATTTGTAATCTCTACATCATTTTGGAGGCATGCATTGGTGCCTCACTTGGGTCTAGCAGTGGGCTCATTGCTGCCATTAGAAATCACAGGCCCCATACAACAACATTTTCGGGGGCCCCTGGGCCACGCCCAGCCTGGCGCCCAAGCCCGCCCACCCTGGCACTCAAGCCCCGCCCCAGGCCCCACCCACTCCACATCACAGTTAAAAGACCACACAGACATCAGCGCTAAAAAAGTAACCCCCCCACACACACAAGTTATAAAAAGCTTTTGATGGCCAGGGCCCCCCTTACAAGTAAAAAAAAATATTTTTTAAAAAAACATTGGTGGCAGGGGCCTATAGAATATTAAAATAATACATTGGTGGCCAGGGGATTAAATAAAAAAAAAAACACAAATTGGTCTTCAGTAGAATTGAACTCATGGCTTCAGGACTTCAACTTTGCCTCCTTTCATGACTTTGGTTCTGTTCGCTGCTTCAGGACTTCAATTTTGACTTCAGGTCTTTTCGCCGCTTCGGGAGTTCGGCTGTTCGGCTGGCCGCAAATCTTCGGCGCTCTCAAGGGGGACCCAGCTCTTTCAAAACTACAGCAATGCCGGGCCCCCCTTCATGCCCGGACCCGGGACACTTGTCCCCCCTGATGGCAGCCCTAAGTGGGCTAAAAAACAAAATGCACTCTTTGCACTTACCACTTTGCCCACTTCTAGTATATGAAGCTCAAAAATGTGTAGAAAAATACTATTTGCTTTATGGCTCATTAGGAAAAGCTGGACTCTGTCAGTGAATGTAATTTTCTTTCGACTTTACCCCAGAGGGAACAAAATCCTAAGCTGAACTGCAATCGTTCCTCCTAACCCTGGCAATCAGCTGGTAGTTATCTTGTCAGCAATTTCGCTATCACCCACTGAACAAATCAAACTTGTAGCCGGTGTCAAGGGAAGGACTGCTGAAAACGGCTCGTCTGACACACAGTCCATAGTCCATCACACTGCTGAATGGCAGAAGCAATTATATAGTGCAAGATAACGCTCAAGCACCCGAAAGCTGGCGCGAACGCAGAGACGTTTGTCAGGAGCCCAATTTCTAGCGTTGCGTCTACGGATATAGCAAGCCACAGGCATTAGCCATTCCTCTATAATCTAACCTGAAAAATGATACACAAGATACTGTTCCTGTGTTTGAATAAACTCAATATGAATATGTGGTGTTTATTTTCTGATGGAGATCGGAGAGTTGCATTAGTGCTTGATTTATCTACTTCTGGTACAAATAAATAGCCTTCTAATTGCTTGAGAAATAGGAAATCTCTTGCAATCTCTATTCTTGCTCCGCTTATTTATACAGCTGTAAATTGGATATGCTCAGGATTCACACAAAGCTCAATTCCTCCCCTTCTGATTTAAATTAAGCCTCATAGTATGCTTTCTTGTAACTGTTTTTGAAATGCTCTTATCTGCTGCTAAAGTTCCCTGTTTCAATAGGATTATCTTAAAGGGATACTGTCATGGGAAAACATGTTTTTTTTCAAAACGCATCAGTTAATAGTGCTGCTCCAGCAGAATTCTGCACTGAAATCCATTTCTCAAAAGAGCAAACAGATTTTTTAATATTCAAGTTTGAAATCTGACCAGGGGCTAGACATATTGTCAGTTTCCCAGCTGCCCCAGTCATGTGACTTGTGCCTGTACTATAAGATGGAACTAATTTCTGGCAGGCTGTTATTTCTTAATGTAACTGAATCAGTCTCAGTGGGACTTGGCTTTTACTGTTGAGTGTTGTTTTTAGATCTACCAGGGAGCTGTTATCTTATGTTAGGGAGCTGCTATCTGGTTACCTTCCCATTGTTCTGTTGTTAGGCTGCTGGGGGGGGTGATATCACTCCAACTTGCAGTACAGCAGTAAAGAGTGACTAAAGTTTATCAGAGCACAAGTCACATAACTGGGGGCAGTGCCTTTTGTACAGGGTCTCCAACAGAGCTTAATAGGGGTTGTATGCTGGAACATCCAGCCAGAACTAGTTCTTGTGAGACTGTCGAGTGTAGAGAAGCTGATGCAACTCTAGAAGTACAGAGAGAGCCATTCCTGTTCCCTGCCAAGCTGCTACAGACTCAGGATATGAAAGGTGCCACTGGTGAGATTGATCCTACTGCAGAGCTGCCTGTAATCTCCAGTGTGACTGCCTCTGAGAGCACCCCAGTGAGTGAGCCACCCAAGGGAGGATACTGGCAAGTACAAACGTGGGGCCCCAATTTGAGGACAGGTTTTGTGCATTAATCTGCTACGTGGGATCGGCTGCTAAGTGCTAAAGGTATAAGAGCTCTGGGGAAGGGACATTTCAATTGAACTGAACTGTGTGGTTATTAACCCCTTCCAGAGGATTGGGACTTTGATAATAAAAAGGACTTTGTTGGAAAAATAGTCAGGTACCTAATAGTTAGGTAGGTAGGTACCAAGTGTCCCCAGTGCAGGAGTGCATTGTGTATTAGATTGCCCAAGTTCTTTCAATACTTTTTTATATAAAGTTTATATTTGTTTCATTTGCAAACTGTGTGTTTTAGTTTTCCTAGTGGAAATTCCCTGAGGTGTGCTCCTCAGTGTTCCCTACGTGGAGGGACTGTGCTGTAAATCCCAGTTCCTAGTACTTTTCATACGCAAAAGGGACTCAGGGCCCCTGGAGTGCCATGCGTTAATTGCTATTTAAAGAGACAGTAACCAAATTAGGGTTACATATATATGATTTGTGAAGACTCCAGAGACTCATTCACAGACCATGAGGCAGGTTGCACACAGCAAAAAATAGTCACAAGCCACATGTTTTGTACAATTTGCACTCTGTTCCTCCCTCAGCACCCACAGGAATTATTATGTGAAAAAACTGCTTTTGTAATATAGAAAAAACAAGCTTTTGGGAGAAAATACTTCATTTTGGAAAAAATTTAAATAAAATCTGCATTGGAGTTTTTAATTTTTTATTAAACTGGAGAAACTTCACACATCTGGAGAAACAATGGAATTTATACAGGGAAAAATAATAAACCATTAGTAAAACTGCCCATAATTTCATTCATTTGAAAAAAAAAAGCAGTAATTCCAAGAATAATCCATACTGGCCATCTTTTTTGTACAATTTCTTAATTTTTTTGAATTAAACAATAGATTCTACTCAAATATCTGTTGAATTTAAATACAACCTGAATTCTTTTATTTTTATTTCCTGTGATCTAGTTTTGCTTTTATAGTGTCTCTCGACTGTAATTCACCCGGCTTTGTTCACGTGTGTCAGATCTTTAGCTGAAATCCCTTTTCTGCGCATTTTCTGATCATCTTGTCAGCTGCAATCCCATACCAGTCATCAGCGGAGGAGAAGATGACTCTCTTATCACAGTAAATTGACTTTTCTGTCTCCTCTGAAACACAGATGGAGGGCGACCTTTTGAAGAATCAAGGAGGTAATTTCTGTCTAAAGGTTTTATTTATAATGTTGTCACAAATCCTTCTTCTGCTAGTGAAACCCAACTAAGTGAAAGGGAAACTAAAGTTTAAAGGGAAACTAAACCCCTGAACATCACATAAAATAGACACTATTTTTGATATAATCTTTTTCATGAAAAATGTTTTTCTAATGTATTAAATGTATTTTTCTAATATTATTTGCCATTGGATAATCCCATATTGAATGCTGCCGTAGTCCATCTCTTTATCTTGTATGAGGCACTATGATCACACACAAACCAAGAGCATGGATACATTAAAGGTTACACCAGCAAATGAATGGGCAGAGTCACTCTTACACTTCTTCCTGTTACATTTAAAACCAGAACTATTTCCTGTCAGGTGACCACACAGAACATCACAAAATGGTGGCTCGAGTAAAAAATGCAAAAGGGACATATTTTCTGATTTCATATGCTAATTTGATAAGATTCTATGATAGGTCACTTATTAGAATAAATGATCTGGTTATGTATTTGCTGAGAATGTATATTTTTCCTTTAAGAAAATAAATTTTATGGTAGTATGTACAGTAGTACCCTACTAAGGGAATCAACCTTTTCAACAACAATTGAATGAATAATTCACAAACTGAGAATGTGTTCAATTTTTATTTACCCACCAACAATGCTAATCCGGATTTACTCATAGGTGTGGAAATATATATGTGTCAGGTTGAGCCACAGGAGAGTGACTAGCAGATAGGCGCCTAGGTGCTGTAAAGTGGGTATTTGAGGTGTTGATAAGCCGGAAACATGTTAAGGAGACAAGTGATTTATTAATGAAAATATAGTAATATAACAGATGAAAGTAAGATAAAAACACTCATGCTCTTTTTCCGGGCTAGTGGTCAGGGGCTGGCAGCAACAATGACATGTCCGTATAACAGGTCGGGGGGCCGGCTGAAGACAATGACATGTCCGTATAACAGGTCGGGGGGCAGGCTGAAGACAATGACATGTCCGTATAACAGGTCGGGGGGCAGGCTGAAAACAATGACATGTCCGTATAACAGGTCGGGGGGCAGGCTGAAGACAATGACATGTCCGTATAACAGGTCGGGGGCTGGCTGAAGACAATGACGTCCATATAACAGGTCGGGGGCAGGGTGAAGATAATGACAAGTCCATATAACAGGTCGGGGGCAGGCTGAAGATAATGACAAGTCCATATAACAGGTCGAAGTTGGGGGCAGGCTGAACACAATGACAAGTCCATAAAGCAGGCCGAGGTCAGGAGCAGGCTGAAGACAGAGGGTAGTCCAGTAAACAGGCCAAGGTCAAATACCAGGAAATCCACTAGAAACCAGGCAAGGGAAACTGGAACGGAGGAACAAGAGCACAGAGCAGAGAATCAGGTGGAACACGGGCAGGAACTCTCAAGAACACAGGCAGGATCAGGCTGTAAGGCTTCAATAATCAAGCAAGGAGCAATGGTCAGGGACAGGCTTAGAAAGGGTCTTACTTACATGATGATCCACACCTGAAACTAATAAAGTGGGCAGAGGAAAAAAAACAACAAACAGAATGAATACAAGGAGTATGTAGGAAGAACTGGTCAGGACCAACCCTAAGTGCCTCCAGTGGCTCAGATGGTAAGTACACAGTTTCAGAAATACAATAACACCAGAGTTAGATTCTCAGCTGGTCCTGACATATATATCTGAAACACAATTGTGTTTCATTAGAATGTAATATCACAGATCGTAGCATCAGGCTTCATTTGTGATTTTACCGTTTCAATGCTGTTAAAATGAGGTATAGGAGCCGAACTCTGTACAAAAAAGCTTAGCATTAAAGGGATCTAGGGATTCTAATATCATCTCAAGATCCAGTTTGTCTCCCTTCTTGCTCTGTGATTTCTTGCATCATTCTGTAATAAACACTCTAATGCCATATAATCTGTATCATATGACTTACCTTATGTATGTAATTCTGGGTTTAATAAACTTTCTTTTTTAACCACTGTCTGTCTTCTCACCAGGTTTATTACAAGAATAAACACCTTGATCGCTTCCCTCCTCACTGGGATTGACATAATGTGGCCTATAATGGTAACAGGTCCTTCTTCTCAAACAGGAATTTCACTATCCTCTTTAAAGGTTCTCTCAACACAACTTTAGTATTTGTTCAATTGTGCCTAAAGTATGAGATTTTCAATTGTACTATACATTCTACTATCTCTGCCAGGTATAAATTATCTGCAAAACCTGCAGCCAGGGATTGGCCAATTTCTACATGTAGCTCCTGTCAGAAGCCAAAAGTAGAATTTAGGGGGCCAATTCACTAACTTCGAGTGAAGGATTCGAAGTAAAAAAAATTCGAATTTTGAAGTGTTTTTTTGGGCTACTTCGACCATCGAATGGGCTACTTCGACCACGACTTTGACTTCGAATTGAAGGATTCGAACTAAAAATCGTTCGACTATTCTCTTTAAGAAAAACTTCGACCCCCTAGTTCGCCATCTAAAAGCCACCGAACTCAATGTTAGCCTATGGGGAAGGTCCCCATAGGCTTTCCTAAGTTTTTTTGATTGAAGGATATTCCTTCCATCGTTGGATTAAAATCCTTCGAATTGTTCGATTCGAAGGATTTAATTGTTTGATCGAAGGATTATTCCTTCGATCGTTCAATCGCACTATTTGGGCTAAAATCCTTCGACTTCGATATTCGAAGTCGAAGGATTTTAATTCCCAGTCGAATATCGAGGGTAAATTAACCCTCGATATTCGACCCTTGGTGAATCGGCCCCCATGAGTCAAAAAGTAAGAAAAGAGGCTCATTCACCTATGAGAAAATCTGTAATTCATTTCCCTATAGGATTTGCAGCCCTCAGAAATGGAAATCTGTAAATGAAAAATTCAAGGTCCAACAACAAGGTGAACAATTCTTCTTTTCAATATATTTCATCACCATCCTACACCATGAAATAATCACACACTGTATAAGGTAAGGGGGCACCTATGGGACCCCATCTTCTAATAATAAAAGGCATATAGATTGAAATCCTATTCCAATAGCTTCCCTCTGTGCAATACGTAGAAAATACCATTAAAAAGAAAATACATGCAAAAACGAAATAAATGCTTCTCTGTGCTCAACGTGTCTCATGATCCTGTACGCACATTCCTATGCATTCCGAGGGCCTGTACAATATGTACCCTGCTCAAATATCCATTTAGTTAGGAAGAGCAAATGGGACCTCTGGCCAATGTTTTAAAATATTTAAAATATATAGGAAAAATACATTTGTACTCAAATGAAACCTCAAATGTGCAATAAATCTTATGACAGTGCATAAAAATTTATGTCTGAATGTGCCAAATATGAAACAGTGTTGTAAATGGTGCCAGTTGTAAGATTTGTACAAACCCACAACATGGAATATTACACTTCATTATTGGCATGAGGACAATCTTCCACCTAAATTCAGGGAAGGAAAGAGAGAACCTATCATCAACTTTTTTTATTTCCCTGGACCAATGGAAAAATAGTTAATTTGCCAAAGTTCTGAAAATACAAATCTAGCAATTGTAAAAATCCCACATATTTCCTATCAAATTTTTGGCGTTTACAGAAGGGGAAGGCATTTAAATCTCTACAATAATACAACAAAATGAGGTAATAGCTGAACATTAGGGAAGATTTATCAGCGTTTAAATTAACAATTTTGTCGCAATTTGAATTGTTTTTGGCCAAAAACTCACTCATTTGAATTATATTTTCAAAAACTCAATGTTTGTTGTGTATTAAGCGCATACAAATTGAAAAAATCAAATGTAAAACTTCAGGATCTAAAAGCTTGCAAGTTCATGTAGAAGTCATTGTGGTCTTTTTTTAATTCAAAATTTTCCCTGTTTTCTAGTTGAGGTATTCAAATATTTTTCCATGATTGTAGATTGTATTCAGTAGAGTTTTCTATATTCTGTTTTTTTTTTTTTACAATATTCTGACTGCTTTTTTAAATTGTTGAGTTTATTCAAAGTATAAAAACCTCTAAAACCTTGCAAATTAGATTTTTGATAAATAAGCCCATTGATGTCCCGTTTATGGCATAGTTCACTGATCTGCCACGTGATCCACAGTAGTAAACCCCAAATAAATAATCTAATAGCATTGAAGGGCTCAAGACTCTTGACTTGCTTAGCTGAGCATCTAACAATTAAAAAATATCCCAAGTTTTTCATTGCTGGTGCTTGAATTGGCCTGTCAAGCCTCTGTTGTTTAGGGGCTGAGAAAACCCTTTTGTAACCTGCTCAAGTTCCAATGGCTCAAGACTTACTTAGTGCTCGTGGCAGGCGAAACTGGGGCGAAAATTCGCTGGCAAAAAATCCGTTGCATAAAAAAATACACTGTGTCGAAAACATTTTGGGGTGCTTGTCAGAATAGTCCCATAAAAATTTTCTCGTGTCAAAATTATTTTGACGCCCATTGAATACAATGCTTGTCACAAGTTTTTTGCAGTTTCGCAAATTTTTCTACAAAGTGAAACTGGACAAATTCCCCCGTCACTACTGTCAACTGATATACATGCACAAAAACTTGGGGGGTTGTTTACTAAACTCCGAATGCCAAAAACCTGAAAAAGTTTAGTTTTTTTAGTATAAAATCTGAATTTTTACTGAAAAAAAATCACACATTTTTCGTAATTTATCATACTCCGAGGATGGAAAAAGTCAGAATCCAAAAATCCTGCATCTCAGACCTGCCGAGGTTGCATATAAGTCAATGGGAGAAGTCCCAAAGATTTTTTGATCTGTGCTGGGTTTCGTGCAATAATCCAAAGTTTTCAGGGTTTTCAGGCAAAAATCCGAAAAATTTTGAGTTTTCGGGTGGAAATTCCGAAAAATTTGTAAAATTTCGGATTTTTTCCCCGCACACAAAATTTTCAGGAAAGTGTATTAATAAATAAGCCTAAACAAACTGTGCAAATTTGGATTAGACTTTTTTTCAGAAAATATTAACATAAATTCGGACTTTGATAAATAACCCCCTTAGTGGGAAGAATAAAACTTACACAGTTCTAGAGAGAATTGACTAGAAACTGTTGATTTAAGTGCATAGAAGTCCTGATTATAAAGTGTAAGACACAGAACTAAGGGATCACATTCAAAATTTTATCCTAATGAATGGCATTATGAGCAACAATCAGCATGGCTTTATGAAGGATAGGTCATGTCAGACGAATTTGATTGCATTTTATGATGTGGTAAGTAAGATTCTGGATAGTGGGGGGGCAGTAGATGTGATCTATTTGGATTTTGCCAAAGCGTTTGATACTGTGCCCCACAAACGACTGCTTTCTAAACTAAGGTCTGTTAGGCTTAATGAAGTCGTTTGCACGTGGATAGGAAACTGGCTACAGGATCGGGTACAGAGGGTGGTTGTTAATGGGACATTCTCTACTTGGAGTAAGGTTCTTAGTGGAGTCCCCCAGGGCTCAGTATTGGGTCCACTTTTATTTAACTTGTTCATTAATGACTTAGGGGAGGGTGTTGTAAGTAATGTATCAGTGTTTGCAGATGACACAAAATTATCCAGCCCAATTAATTCCATCCAGGATGTGGCACTTGCAACAGGATCTTGACAAACTGGCAATCTGGGCAGCTAAGTGGCAAATGAGATTCAATGTTGATAAATGTAAAGTCATGCACCTGGGATGTAAAAATATCCAAGCCACTTATACCCTTAATGGGACTGCACTAGGCAAATCCATAATGGAAAAGGACCTTGGAGTCCTTGTAGATGATAAACTTGGCTGTAGCAAGCAATGAAAGTCAGCAGCATCAAGGGCAAATAAGGTCTTGAGCTGTATTAAAAGGGGCATAGAGTCACGGGAGGAGGGGGTCATTCTTCCACTGTATAGAGCATTTGTAAGGCCCCATCTAGAATATGCCGTACAGTTTTGGTCTCCATCACTCAAACAGGACATTATTGTATTAGAGAGGGTACAGAGAAGGGCAACTAAGCTGGTAAAAGGTATTGAAAATCTTAGCTATGAGGAAAGACTGGCCAAATTGGAGATGTTCACGCTGGAGAAGAGGCGCTTAAGGGGTGATATGATGACTATGTATAAATATATAAGGGGATCATATAACAATCTCTCTAATGCTTTATTTACCAGTAGGTCTTTCCAGCTGACACAAGGTCACCCATTCCGATTAGAAGAAAAGAGGTTCCGCCTAAATATTCGGAAGGGGTTTTTTACAGTGAGAGCTGTGAAGATGTGGAATTCTCTCCCTGAATCAGTGGTACAGGCTGATACATTAGATAGCTTTAAGAAGGGGTTGGATGGCTTTTTAGCAAGTGAGGGAATACAGGGTTATGGGAAATAGCTCATAGTCCAAGTTGATCCAGGGACTAGTCCGATTGCCATTTTGGAGTCAGGAAGGAATTTTTCCCCCTCTAAGGCAAATTGGAGAGGCTTCAGATGGTTTTTTTTGCCTTCCTCTGGATCAACTGGCAGATAGGTAGTTAATAAACAAAAAAAAACAAAACAAAAAAAAAAAGGTTGAACTCGATGGACGTGTCTTTTTTTCAACCTTACTTACTATGTTACTATGTAGAATCAGCACCTTTGTTGTACTTTTTGGTCAACTGTCTGGTCCGTCTTCTTCAGCTCTAGTTGGCAGTTTTTTTTCATTAGAAAAAAAATCTACGTTTTCAAATGTGCTCGTATTTAAGAAAAATCTCAAAACTCAAAAACTGTATCCCTTTAAAAAATGGAAAAAAACCAAAAAAACAATTGAAACAGTGAAATGTCAACCCTTCCTTTTGAATAATCCTACCAAATTTTGAATTAATCTTGGAAAACTTGAATCGCAAAAATGTGCCCTGGTTACACAATTAAATGGCTATGAGAACGGGGAAATGTGGGGAGAGCAGTGACATCTAGGAAGTGCTAAATCAAAAGTGAAAGTAATTGTCTGCCTCGCCTCTATGTCTAAGGCATAGAGGAGGGGAAGACAATATTTGATTGACAGCTGAGATTTCTAAATGAGTTTACAACAGCTATGAACGCTTTAATAAAAAATAGAATTGGATTTCATGTTTAATTTGAAAAGGACTTATACAGCTTTTTGTGTCTGGGTGACAGGTCCACTTTAAGATGGAAAACTTTTTTTATTCAAGTTTTCTGTGCTTGATAGATCTCAAAAATGTAAATTTCGGAAACTGAAATTGCAATTCGCAATTTTTGCTGCAGAAAAAAATCGAATTGCTATAAAAAAATTATATTCAAAAGTTGCTAATTCTGGCCCTAAGCGGGTCAGGCCAGGTTGGCCGGCCAGGCGCCCCTGGCAACCTCCACCACTGCGCGCATACTCAAGTGATCATGCATAAGAGCAAACAAGCACATGTGCACATTGGTGCCTATACAATTGTAGAGCAGGACTCATCCAGCCGGACTAGGGATAGGCAGCAAAGAAGGTACATGCCTGTGCCCCAAATCTTTGCACCCTAGGCACGTGCCTCTTCTGCCTACATCTAATACTGGCCCTGGGCCCTAGTCATATTTATTTCTCATTATTCCTGCTTTCTACCCCCCTTGAATTTTCCTTTAGTCGTAATTATTTAATTATTTCCCCATTCTGTATCTCTTTCAAACTCCTTCCTTTGTTTTGCATCTTTTTTCTCTAACTCATTATATCTGACCCTTCCCTCCTCCTTTCACTTTCCCTTAGCAAGGATTTTAATATTCCGCTCCCAAATCTATCACTGGGCTCTATTAATATTCGTATATCAATAAAATGTCACATAGGCAGAACACTATTTTTTATAAAATTTAGCATGCAACATCATGTCCCTTTATGGCTGAGATAGTACGATAAAATATTTAAAGCCGGTTTTTATTATTTTTAGTTTGTTATAAATATAAATAAGTAAGTGGCAACCAAAAATTGGGACAAGACCTTCTGCAATGTCTCTGTTTTTCATTATCAAAGAAAATCATTGTGTCTGTTTCATTACAGTCAGTTGCCATGGAAACATAAATGTGTAATAAAACCACTATTTATTTTGCTTGTGAGATGTACCGTGCCTTTACTGTAGCTATCAGGCACGGAATATACCGTTACATTAGTTCGAAGCCTGCAAATGCCCTTTTAAGCTCACAGATATGGTTTTCTTATCATTGTTACGTTTTTATGATCCAGATGTGCTTCTAAAAATTCCATTACAATCGTGATAAAAACATATAATGTTAAATAAATATAATAAAGGAGCATTCTATTGTATTGTATATCTTAATCTGCTTTAAAAATCATTTTATGTCCTTGTTTTTTATTTGAATCCGCCAGTTTCACATTCAAAGGGGTTTTTCACCTTAGCATTTCCTTTTATTATGATAAAGACAATGGGTAATAGTCCTTCATATTTTAATTTCTGAAGCCTCAGAGTCTATAGGGTCATGTACAGAGTAGAGTGCAAAGGTACTAAGGGACACAAAATGCAGCGTTTAGTAGTGATGGGCGAATTTGCGGCGAATTTATTCGACAGGCGCGAATTCGCGGCGAATTTTTGCGATTCGCCGCCAGCGAATAAATGCGCGGAATGCCCACAAAAATTCGCCCGAAAAATTCGCCGGCGTCAAAAAAATAATTTTTTCCGCGGCGTCGAAAAAAACGGACGCCGGCGTCAAAAACGGGCGTTTCGCAAATTTCGCGTGAAATTCGCAAATTTTCCGGCGAAGCGAAACAGAAATTCACCCATCACTAGGTTTAGTAATCATTCAATGAGTATCAATGAGTATGTCAGGGGTCTGGCTGCTCCCCCCACACCCAGCGCAGTGCTGGTGGGTGTCCTTACCATCTAACAGGGCTTTGTTGTCCCAGGTATATGGGGGTTACTTATGTCCCTCCTCCAGACCAACAACTTTGCTGAACACAGGCAGAACTATATCTATTGGGGCAAGCAGTTCTCTTAACACCATTGCAGTCAACAACTCAAAGCTCAGAAATGATGGCATGGCCTGTGTTTTTGCACCCTACTCTGTACTGGATTAATGACCACTTGTAACAAAATAAGTTGATTAAATCCATCAAGTTAAACCTTTGATGCCTATATAAAACCTGTCTGCAAGCTGATCGAGAGGAAAACAAAACATATTTTTCTGAAGCTTCTCCAATTTGTCTCGGAAGGGGAAAAATTCTTCCTGACTCCAAGGGGCAGATTTACCTAGGGTCGAATATCGAGGGTTAATTAACGCTCGATATTCGACTGCCGAATTGAAATCCTTCAACTTCGAATATCGAAGTCGAAGGATTTAGCGCTATTCCTACGATCGAAGGAATAATCGTTCGATCGTACGATTAAATCCTTCAAATCGAACGAATTGAAGGATTTTAATCCATCGATCGAAGGATATTCCTTCGATCAGAAAATTGTTAGGAAGCCTATGGGGACTTCTCCATAGGCTAACATTGGTCTCGGTAGGTTTTAGGTGGCGAACTAGCGGGTCGAAGAATTTTTTTAAAGAATTGAAATCCTTCGACTTCGAATATCGAAGTCGACGGATTTAGCGCTATTCCTACGATCGAAGGAATAATCGTTCGATCGTGCGATTAAATCCTTCGAATCGAACGAATCGAAGGATTTTAATCCATCGATCGAAGGATATTCCTTCGATCAGAAAATTGTTAGGAAGCCTATGGGGACCTTCTCCATAGGCTAACATTGGCCTCGGTAGGTTTTAGGTGGCGAACTAGGGGGTTGAAGAATTTTTTAAAGAGACAGTACTTTGGCTATCGAATGGTCGATAAGTCGAACGATTTTTATTTAGAATCATTCAATTCAAAGTCGTAGTAGTAGTCGAAGGTCGAAGTAGCCAATTCGATGGTCGAAGTAGCCATAATCGACAATTCGAAATTCAAAGTATTTTTTCTTCTATTCCTTCACTCGAGCTTAGTAAATTGGCCCCCAAAAGTTCCTGTAAGTATGAAATTCAACTTTTGAGCCAGTCTATACATATATATTTACATATTAGACATATTTAAAAATATTTAAGTGAAAATACATGAAACTCATATTCTAATGATTTCATTGGGTTGAGAGCATGTATCACAATCTGTGCCAGTGTGTAACTTACTGCAATAGATTCGGTGTTGGACTGGCCCATCGGGATACCAGGAAAACTCCTAGTGGGCCCAGGTGTCAGTGGGCCTCTTGCTTCTAACCATTTAGCCTATCTCATGGTCATTCCTTATTTCTTAATGGGAAAAAAAGCTTAATAATGGAAGAATATAGTAAGTAGATATAAAAGACTAGAAGAATAAAAAGGCTGAGTGAGGAGAGGAGGAATAATAGTTTGGAGAGTGGGCCCACAGTCTAAGGTTTTCTGGTGAGTCCCTGGCATCCCAGTCCAATACTGAGTGGGGAAATGGGGAATAAACCCGGTGGGCCCGGCCCTCATGAGCTCCACAAACCCAGGACCATTGCCCTACCTCCTTGCTGGACACATGGGATCTCTGGAGATCTCTTACATGCCGCTTTTCAGATCCTTTGGCACAGAGTATTTCAACTGCTCAACCACTTCTATCACTCTTGTAATTCCATCCCTGTCCCCCCTGCTGCACTCTATGGAGGAAAGGAATGTGGCTGATTTACGGAAAGAAGTCAGAAAAATATTGCAGCCAAAGCTGGTGACAAGACATCACAGGAGGCATACTTAGCCAAGGGGCATCTTTAGATTTTCTCATGAGCTCATTATGGTAATTTATTTATTAATGTAGCTCCATCCAGTTCCAAAGTCTTTACCACTACAATATTAGTAAAAAGGGTGCTCAGAAGGAATTAACAAAGGTTACAAAATTAAGTCAAATGACTTCTATAGGGATCACATTCTATCTATTGAGTGAGCGGAGATATTAAACCACTTAGTTCCAAAACTAAATCTATGAGCAAATACCAGTTATACCGCACCCTGTGCTGCACTTTCCCATTGTGATCAGGTACCAGAAGCATTAATTACCCCATTCCACAATTTAGCAGAATGATACACTGGAGTCCCCGTCCCTCCCCTCAATATTCACCATAAACATATTTATATTTATTTATTTAATTAACAGCTGATGATCCAGAGGAAGGCAAAAAAAAACCCTCCAGTGCCAATGGCCAATCAACACATAAGGGAAAATAATCCTTCCTGACTCCAAATGGCAGTCGGTTTTACCTGGATCATGACCAGGAGGGATGGCAGAAGAGGGATGGGACAAGCAAGGAGCAGGAGGGACTGCAAAAGAGGGATGAAAGATAAGGAAAATAGGGATGGTATGATAAGGAGCAGGAGGGATGGCAAAAGAGGGTTGGTACAATTTAGGAGCAGGAGGGACAGCAACAGAGAAATGGTACAAACAAGGAGCAGAAAGGATGGTAAAAGAGGAATGGTAAGATAAGGAGCAGGAGGAACGGTAAAAGAAGGATGGTAAAATAAGGAGCAGGAGGGATGGCAAAATAGGAATGGTAAGATAAGGAGCAAGAGGGATTAAAGTGCAGGATAAATATGATGAGATGGTGCAGATCTTGTGATATTAATCTCCCTAAAAATGCCAGCCATAACAATACTTATATCTGATAAGGCCAGGACCTGATGAAAGCCATAGACTTCATTCTTGGGATTGTAGAAGAATTCCAAGCAACTCAATCTATTTTGCAGTTTTTCAAAACTTTCACAACAGGCAGGAGAGTTTCTCACAAATTGCCGCATTTATTAACACCTATCTGAATCCTTGCTCCTGATGCATATCACATGGAGGGAGAAGAGATTCAGCCACTGGTATGACTCCTTGGCAATTAAACTTACTGGCACTTGAAAACTGGCCCCTATTAACTCTATGGAGCTGGAACTCACTGTGCTTAATATAAATCTGTGTAGTTCTGGATGTTGTAGTTTAACAGTTGATGCGCCACCAATTGGACAACTCCGAGTTGTAGTCCAGCAATAGATGTATGGCCTCAGGGTGAATATCCATGATGTAAATATTATGAATAGTATAGAGCAGGCAGTCAAAGAGCAACCTCCCATACAGACATCTAGTGGGTTATTTACTAAACTCTGAATGCAAAAATGCAAAAATCCCCCAAAAAAATTTGATTTTTTTCTTATAAAATTGGACTTTTAAAAAATCTAGAATTATTCAGAATTTATTAAACCCAGAGGATGGAAAAGTCAGAATTAGAAAATCTGGCATTTGAAACCTGTCGAAGTTGCATATAAGTCAATGGGAGAAGTCCAAATGTTTTTTTGTTATGCACTGGGTTTCGTGCAATACCTGGAAGTTTTTGGCCAAAAAAGCATAAGAAATCGTGGAAATCTGATTTTTTTCCCGCAAAGCAAATTTTCGGCAAACTGTAATAATAAATAAGCGTAAAATACCCGAGCGGATTTGATAGGAGTTTGTAGCAGAAAATGTTGAGATAAGATCGGACTTTGATAAATAATATGTAATGTAAAATGTAATATCAAGATGCCATTTATATACAGGAACACCTCTAAATAAACGACACCCTGATTTACATGGCTGTGCGGGAGATTGCTTTTTGAGTGTCTGCTCTATATCTATATGGTAAGATCCACTCCCCTGAGACTCATAATGGTGTTCCTGGGCCTCCTCCATTATGTGATGAGTTATGTGAATTGTTTATGGACCTTTCTTATGTTTTTCACTATTGTGACTGGATCTTGCGTCAATAAATTCCTTAAACATCCAGTTAAACCGAAGAAGCTGCTTGGATGAGTGATGAAACATTTTCATGAAAACACATAAAATCCAGTTGCTTTAGACTTATCACTACTGGATTCTAAGAACTATAATCATTTTATTGTATAGAATTTGAATTGTTCCAATGACATGTTCTCGCCAAGGTTTGGGGGGGCCCAAGGAACAAGTCCTAAAACCCAACCCAACAACTCAGAATAAATAAAAGAAAAACAGATTTGCAGAAACTGTAGGGAACATGTTGTGTATCTGTAGGAAATTGATATTCCATTTCTGTGCGGTGTTCATAGCTCAAACAGAAATAACAGCAATTTCCATTTTCTATATCACCGCCCAGTAATCCAGGTTCTGAGAATAGGATATGGAAACAGAAGTCATTCTTTCATGATATGATAAGCTGGGCCGGATGACAAAAATACAATATTTCTCTGTCTTGAAATTGACATTTTTTCAACATTTATTGAGTGGGTATAACATATTCCACATACATCTGGCAATTTCATGCTCACACACAAAACAATTAAAGTCTAACAAAAAACCAAGGGCATCTCAGGTAAGGTACATCCATATCTTGGTCTTTAAGCAACAAATCTTTCCATCTGCCATTTTTGGTGTCTTTGTTACACTGACAATAAGAACGGTTTCATTTTATCTTGCTCTGTACATCACTGCCATAGAAGATATTGCAAATAATGGGGTACTTGTACTATCATCACACATAATATTTTAATAGTTTAGAGATGCTGAAACCCTGCATTTTATTATTGCATGCTTGTTTTCATCTTGGCATTATTTATTAGAATGACACAATAAAGCACACATTTGAAAGTTCTTGTAAAACATGTTAACTTTAATGATGTGTTTTTATTACATTAATGCTATGCTTTATTAATATAGCACTGACACATTATAAAAGAAAATGAGTACTCATCATTCATAATCATATTCCCACACATACAAGGGTCAGTTTAAGCAGGAGTAGTCTATTAACCAACCTACAAGTAATTAAACTGTTGAAAAATCAGGGGACATTCACAGAAACACTTGGAGAACATACAACCCCAAGCAGATAGTGTTCTGGCTCTGCAACTGAGCAGAGGACCCCATCACCACTTTTCAGATGCTGCAGGCTTTTTTTTTACCCTAGGTGCAGTTCCTAGTGGGAGGTGCAGGAGACACTGTTATCCTAAGTTCTCAGTAGTGATGGGCGAATTTATTCTCCAGGCGCGAATTCGCAGCAAATTTGCGCGATTCACCACCAGCGAATAAATTCGCAAAACGCCTGCGAAAATTCGCGGCAAAAAACGACCGTTTCGTGAATTTTTCGCCGTTTCGCGAATTTCGCGCAAAATACGCAAGTTTTTCGGCGAAGCAAAACGGCGCAAATTCGCCGATCACTAGTTCTCAGCTCTATTCCAGTACCTGTTTCCTGCAAGTCCTCAAAACCCTACATCAGTGGTCCCCAACCAATGGCTCTAGAGCAACATGTTGCTCTCCAACCCATTGGATGTTGTTCCCGGTGGCCTCAGAGCAGGTTCTTATTTTTTAATTTCAAGCTTGGAGGCAAGTTTTGGTTACATAAAACACAGATGTACTGCCAAACAGAGTCTCCTGTAGGCTGCCAGACTACATAGGGGCTGCCAAATAACAAATCACAGCTCTTAATTGGCACCCCAGAAACTTTTCATGCTCATTTTGCACCCCAACCCTTGTGTGGGATGTGAGCGAAGCCGTCGCTGGTGTTTTTCCTGGAGCTTAGTGAATTTGCCCCTATGTAACTTTAATACAAACAAGAATTTTCAGGTAGGGACTTGGATCATTAGTTTTAAAAACATTGTTGTAAAGTTAGCTCGAATCACAACCAAAAGGGTGGAACAAGTTGAACAAAGTAAATATTACACTTGCATCTAATCTCAAATATAAACTTAGTACTTAAACTTTGTATTCTCCTTAGTGTTAGATTCTTAAATATTGGTGGTGAAATAGGCACTTTGATTTATTTTAAAGCCCATTGAATTTAAAGTAGAAAAACACTAGATAAACTGTACCTAAATAATTCACAAGGGTTTTGAATAAGCCATAACACATATACATATTAATGGTCTTTGTAATATCAATTGGGTCTTTTATGAATTTTAAAAGTGAATAAATCCCTTGAGCATATGAAGTCCCCTTGGATTTCCTTGACCTGTAGAAAAGGACCTGACCTGTAGCCTCTTCCTTTTATAAGGTCGTGGAACTTATCGATTTCTAAAGTTCTTAAATTTCAGGGGTACATTTTCACTTTATATAATGTGTCACATTCCAACAATCAACTAGACTGCATAATAGATTAATAAGCACAGGTGCAAATTTACACCAATGTAGTAACTCACTGTGGGCAGTTTATTAATTATTTGCATTTAATTTGTTTAACTGCACAGATTCCAGCTTGCATAAATTCCATTTACAGTAAGTGATCCAAATATGCAATGAGAAATAAGAAACAGAGCCAGGAACAAATATACTGTACATAATACAAAATGAAATACTGTTACTGCTTTTAAAACTATTAAAAAAATACAAAAAACCTTTGCCAATAACAGAATGCATTTTATTTAAAGTAAAAAAGACAATGTGGATTAAATATTGCTGTCTGCTATTGATTAAATGCTTCCTGGCAGCCTTCTCATGAAATAATCATTGTGCTTCCCTTAAGTCATGTCATTAAATAAAGGAAACAAAGCTTTGCTCCTTAAAAGAGAATTAACTTTCAAATTATTTTAGTCGTTTGTGTTCTCTTCTTATGAAAAGCTGTAAGATATAAATGATTTATTTTCAATAATGTATAAAACTGGTGCCAGACCAGCTGCTGGGGTCTGTTGCACTGAGCATTGGAGATGCCCACTAGTCTGGGCTCTTAACAGGTAGATTTGATGGCCCCAACTGATGGATACAATTGCATCTTGTGTATTCCCATTCTTGCTTCCACTTAACAGGTTTGTCAAAGTTATTTAAAGAGCCAAGCAATAACCAGGGGTGCTTCGCCAATGAGGCAAGTTGAGGCTGTCGCCTCAGGCGGCAGCGCCCCACTAGGTAACAGGGGCAGCAAAAATGCTGCTCCTGGTACTTTAAGAGCAAATTTCCGGCGGAGGGGAGGCAGCAGCAACTGCTGCTGCCTCAGGTGGCGGAGGGGCCAGGATCACCCTTGGCAATAACTCCAATGATACAAATGGTCAATCTAACCAGCTTCAGACTGGCCCATTGGGGTATTAGGACCAACTTTGATGGGCCCTGGTAGCCTGGTGTTTGTGGTAGCAGTTGTGCGTGACTTGGTGCCTAGACTCATCATACTGGCTGCTAATGAAGAACTACAGTTGGCTTGGTGATCTGATGCTCTACTCCTAGTCTCCTGCAGTTGGCTTGTAGGGAACTACAGGCAGCTTGGCTGATTGGAAATGTGAGGTGGGAATTACCTTCTGTCTCTGTCATTCTAGTAACCTGTTCCTTAAGTGTATACCTCCAACATTTTGGAAACAAAAAGATTAGGCGCATGGAGCGGGGCAAACTTGTTTGACCACGCCCATTTTGTGGCCACACCCCATAATTACCATGTTCATTTTACAAAATTTGCCAGGTTATGAACGTTTGAACGCATTTCTGTGGTTTTAATGTGTTATTACACTTTTGCTAATTAAGGTGAATTGCCCTTTAAGATGTGAGTCCATGTTCTCCCAAGAGACCTCCTTATCTTAAACTGTTGCAAAAGTATCTATTCTGGGCTCTCTTCCAAAAGCCAATTAAGTTAGAAACTTTCTATCTTTTTCTGGCTGTTCAGTGCAGGATATCAAAGAGAAAGTCAGGAGATTTCAGTAACAAACCCGGGACTGCGGGCTGAGCTGTAAAAATCTGACTGTCTCACAAAAAAAGGTAGGTATGATTAAGTCGGTAGCTGTAGTCTATAAACCTAGCCAGAGCCAGCTAAGGTCTATAACCCCATCAGGGGCACCTTAGCCCTAAAAATTCCTTAGGAGCACATCAGGCCTATATACCTCTGCAGGGGAAACTCAGGCCTATATAACGCCTTAAGGGCTCTATAAACTCCTCAGGGGAACTTTATGTGTATAGACCTCTTTAGGGCACCTCAAGTCTATGCTGTCTGCAGGGAGCACCTCTGGTATATACACTCACATGGCAGGGTTGGACTGGCCCACAGATGTAACAGAAGAAATTCCAATGGGACCCGGGACTGGTGGATTGGTATTGGCCAGAGTGGTGGGCTCTTCATGTCAAGGTTCTCTGGTAAACCCCAGGTAGTCTGGCACTGCATCTAATATCTGGAGATGTCAACATAAACAGAGCTTGATGAAACCATTTTTTTAAATAAGCTGGAATGCAAATTGTTTTTTTTTTTTTTAAATTGTGCAGGGAGTTAGTTGACAAAAGCCAGCAAAGACCAGTTCATTTGGAATGTTACTTTTTATAGAAGTGAGTCAGCTTGTGATAGGCAAAAATATTAGCAGATGTTGTTTGTAGCTGGCTTTAAATAGGTCTTCTTGGATTCTGTTGGACAAGTGTCTGTTATGGCCCAGCTGTAAACAACAAACCCTGCATCTATCAAGCTATCCCTAACAGACATAAGCCCTAATGTGACCATAAATACTGATCAGCTGATGAACCTAACACCTGCATTTTGTGTGATTTTGTCTTTAAGGTGGATGAGCGAAGAACGTGTGCTGTGGCACATACAGTATGATATTTTAATAGCTGTAACCTGTAGCAACATTCTCCCTAAAATCACATTCAACTGACCTGAATGGGAAGCATTACAGGTCAACCAGCACCTGCAGTTATTCCTTCACATCCATTAAGCCCTCTTTTCCGAGCCTGATTGCAAGTTCTGGTTGGCCAGAGTTCCACACATAATAATAGTCTTTGTTTGTTTATGGATCTTTATGGGCCATCAAAATTCCATGTGTCATAGCACTTTCATACCTCGGATCAGTCAGGAAAAGAGATAAAAAAAAAATAAACATCTCTATAACTGTTTTGCCATTTCCATAATTAGAATTTCCTTCGAGAACCATCCAGGTGCCATATATTGTCTAAACAAGACATTTAACGACATAATGTATTTTATTCTAAAATGAATTGGTCCATTAGGTTAATGTTTTACAATGACAAGTGCCTGCAGCTCGTAAAAACCTTATCTGCTCAGTGTATGTAATGAAACGGAAAAAGTGCTTTCAGCAAATGCTCTTGTTTGAATTATTTCAAAAGTTTTCTTTACAGTTCTAAAGTATTACCTTGTCAGCTCAAACACAATGCAGACATATACAGATTGGAAATCAGCGTGTGGTTAAAAAAACATGACGTTAAACAGATGTGCCGTATAAAATAATGGCAAAGATGTGAGTGATGGGGGTTCATTAAAGAAAAAAATGGTTTCTGGAACAAAATACTATAAACTATTATAAAGGTATCTGATTTTCCAGTTATTTTACTGTAAAGTTGGTAAAGTATGGCCTGTAACTTGATGGTGTCCAAAGTGTATTTGATGGCAATTTGAGCATGTCCTTGTCTTTTCCTGGAAACCTTCTGCACGCCCCTGCCCCCCCATCAGAGAAAAAATTAAATAACAACAAATTCAACAAAAGTAAAATCAATTTTATGTCTCTTCTGTGCAGAGTAGGCAAGGGGGTGATGGAACACAGTGGTTTTCAAAGTTCCTAGGTTAGGGCCATTTTGCTATCCGCCATTTTTTGTCCATTGACCCTTAAAGGAAAATTCAACCCTTAAAAGGCATGTAAAGTCAAAAAAATAAAATCCCATTTTTACTTTCTTTAATGAAAAAGAAACCTATCTCCAATATACTTTAATTAAAAAATGTGTACTATTTTTATAAGAAACCTGACTGTATGCAGTGACATTCTCCCTTCATTTACTGCTGTGGATAGGAATTGTCAGACGGTCCCTAACTGCTGAGCAGGGAAACAATCATACTTATGAACAGCAGGGGGAGCCCCCGCCTTACTTCCCAGCCATGCAGAACTCAAGCAGCTTTGTTTATGACGATCCCTAAGCAGCCCAGACCCCACTGAGCATGTGCACAGTCTTGGTCTTGCAAAGATGTTTATTAAAGTTACAAGATGGTGACCCCTTGTGGCCAACTTTGAAAGCATAAATCATTTGTTTGATTAGTCTTGTGGTGCAGTAAGTTCATGTTTATGTTTAGTATACAAAATACAGCATTTCTAGCCTTATTCTATTTTAGACTTTACATGCCCTTTAACTATAAAAAAAACCCTACCCCCTACCCTACATAGACCCCCTCCCCCCATCCTAGCTGCCCCCCCCCCGGGAATTACCCCTAACTGTTTACTTACCCCTCGGTGCAGATTCAGGGATCACTGTTCACGGCAGCCATCTTCTGGGTCTTCGTGTCTTCTTCAGGTGCTTTGTCAATTTCCTTCTATTTCGGCGCATGGGCAGTTTTCTCAAACTGGGACATTGTCGGAAAGAGTACCTGGTTAGCCCATTCATGGCTGCTTTAGCAGTTATTGTTTCCTTAAAGGGATTCTGTCATGATTTTTTATGGTGTAGTTTTTATTTCTAAATGACACTGTTTACACTACAAATAATTCACTCTACAATATAAAATTTAATTCCTGAACCAACAAGTGTATTTTACTAGTTGTTATATTTTTGTGTAGGTGCATCTCAGGTCATTTTGTCTGGTCATGTGCTTTCAGAAAGAGCCAGCACTTTAGGATGGTACTGCTTTCTGGCAGGCTGTTGTTTCTCCTACTCAATGTAACTGAATGTGTCTCAGTGGGACCTGGATTTTACTATTAAGTGTTGTTCTTAGATCTATCAGGCAGCTGTTATCTTGTGTTAGGGAGCTGCTATCTGGTTACCTTCCCATTGCTCTGTTGTTAGGCTGCTGGGGAGGTGGCGGAGTGTGATATCACTGCAACTTGCAGTATAGCAGTAAAGAGTGACTGAGTTTATCAAAGCACAAGTCACATGACTGGGGCAGCTGGGAAACTAACTACATTTCTAGCCCTATGTCAGATTTCAGCTCTTTTGAGAAACGGATTTCAGTGCAGAATTCTACTGTATCGGCACTGTTAACTGATACATTTTGAACAACACATGTTTCCACGACAGTATCCCTTTAAATACAAATGTATACAAATACCTATATTTCACTTGAAATGAGTTTGATCATTTCAGTAGTTGGAAAAAGTTAAGACACCAACTGGATTCATTGACTTGCGTAATATCTACTTAAATATGCCAATCAACAAACAAACCAAAATTGTTCTCGCCCAACTTCATTCCCAGATTAATTGCTTGCAATATACCTTTCTGCATGGCTAATTTCCTTATTAATTGCAAAGCAATTAAGAAATAAATCACGAACATACAGGATGTCACGTTACAAGCTTGTAGGAAATCATAATAACTTAGTCAAGGATGTGTGAAGGCAGTAAGCAAAGGAAATATATTTATGAAGAACCGAGGTCTGGTAGATATCTACACAGTATAAACCTATTTCTTGGAAACTTAAGGGACGATAAACACATTTATTAAAACATTGTACTTGAATATCATAAAAAAATTTATAGGCTACAAACCTCATGGAAAGCTTCAAAATGAAAACACTGGGCAAGTATATTGTTGGATGGCGGGGTACCAAGCTACATTGGGCTGAAAGAAAGCAAGTCATTATTTAGAGCAACAAGTATCAATAAGGGATGGCAAGGGCAACATAAGGGCAAAGATTGGCCATGAAAGAAATGTTAATTGCTGGTGATCTTAATACCTGTAGTCAAACTGCTGCTTGGAATATTCACTTAATATTAATGTAACAGCAATGATAGTGCAAATAGAACCAGAGAAAAACAAAATGTTATCTATAAACCATCCATATAGTAATAATAATAATTACTAATTACTAACACATCCAGCAGGTTGGGGTTAATCACATTTTGGGCCAGATTCAAATTTTGAGAAAATCTTATGAGTTATCGTATGAAAACTCTATGGCGAAACTAGGGACTGAATTGGAGAGTTGTATTACAGGTATGTTATCTGGAAACCCATTATCCAGAAAGCTCAGAATTAAGTCAAGGCTGTTTCCCATTATAATCAAATAATCCAATTTTTTTTAAATGATTTCTTTTTTCTGTGTAATAATACAACAGTAGCTTGTACTTGATCCCAACTGAGATATAATTCATCCTTATTGGAAGCAAAGCCAACTTATTGGGTTTATTTAATGCTGACATGATTTTCTTATGCCCAAGATGGCTCCTAAAGCGAAGAAGGAAGCTGTTCCTCCAAAGTCTAAGGCTCTTAAGGCTAAAAAGGCTGTTTTGAAAGGAGTAAAGAAGGTTTAGCCAAACAACACAGGTCAGTGTAGCGGGGATCTCCCCTGCACGTTTATTTCGTCAAATGATGTAACGTTTCGGGGGCGTGCCCCTTCATCAGACATGTTTTGAAAGGAGTTCACAGTCACAAGAAAAAGAAAATCAGGACCTCACCAACTTTCAGGAGGCCGAAGACATTGAGACTGAGGAGGCAACCCAAGTATCCTAGAAAGAGCGCCCCCACAAAGAACAAGCTTGATCACTATGCTATTATCAAGTTCCCACTGACCACTGAGTTGGCCATGAAGAAGATTGAAGACAACAACACTCATCGTTGATGTCAAAGCAAGCAAGCAGCAGATCAAGCAGGCAGTGAAGAAACTCTATGACATTGACGTACAAATAGTGAACACCTTGATCAGGCCTGATGGTGAAAAGAAAGCATATGTCCGCCTGGCTCACGATTATGATGCCTTGGATGTTGCAAATAAGATTGGCATCATCTACACCTGCATCATCAAAAACTGTAATTTGGATGAAAGATCCATTATCTGGAAAACCTCAAATCCTGAGCATTCTGGATAACAGATCCCATACTTATATTTGAATCTGATATTTAGGACCATGTTCAGCTCAATGGAAAAAAAAACTTACAGGTTCATTGAGCAAGATTCAATTTAAGGAGAAAAAATCTCATGATTTACTTGAAAACTCCTTTGCAGTGTATAGAAAAATTTGGAATTATTTCAAATGAATTGAATGTAGCAAAATGTAGCCCACTGGGCCAGTTTCAGTCCAATGAGAAAACCTCAATTCCAGATTTTCCCTTAGGGCAGAGACACGCTGCTATTTCGGGATATTAGTCGCCCAGCCACAAATCGCTTCTTCTTCGGGCGACTAATCTCCCCAAACTGCCTTTATGAGGTAACTTCAGGCAACTCTGGAAAATGAAACATTCTTCATGTGGGATGGCACTCGGAACGCTTAGTTTTCCAGAGTTGCCCAAAAGTTGCCTCATGAAGGCAGTTCGGGAAGATTAGTTGCCCGAAGAAAAATCGATTTGTCGCTGGGTGACTAATCTCCCAAAATAGTAGCATGTGTCTCTGCCCTTAGACTTGGAGCTGTTGCTTAATAACCCTTGAGATGAGCCAGATTCAATTCAAGGAGAAAATGTATCTCCTAATTTAGACTTTTATTATTTTTCATGACATAAACCATGAAATAGCTTATCTCCTAATTCAAATCCAGATTCCCATAGAGCCAAATGAAATTCAATGTGCAAAACTAATGTCACTGTTTATTGCATAAAATCGTTATTGAAGTTTATGGAAAAAAAAACTTGAAGTATATTAGGAAACAAGTTTTTTCAAACTGAATCTCACACATACATTTTTCATGGAATAAACCTTAAAATGACCCAAATGGACACAATCAAATCAGTGAGAAACAGTTATCTCACTATTTATCACGTGAAGACTCATTGACAAGATTCAATTTGAGGAGAACATTTTTCTTCTCCTAATTCAGTTCCAATTTTCTCCCAGACTTCAATAGAGTTTTCAGGCCAGTGAGAAAAAGGTTTATCACGTGAAAACTCATGGACGAGATTCAATTTGAGATGCAATTTAATTCTCATGGTTTATCACAAGTAAACTCTACTGTATTGAAGTCTATGGGAAAAACTGGAACTGAATTTGGGGAATAAAATGTATTGGATGCTATGAATTCAGTTCTCTGTAAAACAGATTTAATAAGAGCTTTGATTTCGCAAAGATGAAGAGATAAAGAGATGTCACTGCAATTCTAGAAGGGCAATTGTCATATTTTGTACTTGTAGACAAGGTAATACAAGTTGCTTTTAGGAAAAGGTACATAGATTTCAAACAGATTATCACTTTGCACATATTAATACTCTGGAAATAAGTATTTGGGGACTTATCCACAATGAATGGGGAGTTCTGTCTTATTTCAAGATCTTTGCCCTTCCTGTGCTTTGGAACCACATGCCTAGGCAGTAGCAAAAGCTTTGGCGAATTGCAGCTTTTGGAGAGACAGTTAAGGTGACCATAGACGTAACAATTACGATCTTTCTTGGAAAAGATCTTTCCAAGAAAGATCGTAAGTTTCAATACACACGTGTAGAGCTGAATCATCAGATATACAGGTTGATATCCGGGAAGAAACAATATAATTCCACCTGTATCTGACGATTCAGCACTAACAATGGCCGATGTTTGGGTCCCTTCAAAGGCACCCGATCAAAATTTTCCGTCCAGCCCAATCGACGAGCCGACCAATATCCAAGTCTTCTGCCGATATCGGTCGGCTCTTTTTCCACCATACACGCAACGAATATCGTACGAAAATTCGTTTTGTACGATATTATCTGTGCGTCTATGGCCATCTTTAGGAGCCACAGCCACATTACTAACAGTAAATACATTTTGATGCTTATGTTCCTTTAAATACCTGCAACAGTTCTTAATTTTTACTGTATTGTGGTCTGAATGATAGAGTCTAACTTGCGATATTATCCCATTTATACAGTCTTGTATTTGCTCCGAGCTCTCCTTGCCACTTAATATAAGCATTTCATTTCTATGCAGCAAACCTAAGTGGCATTGTGCCGGTTTAAGATCATTTTCACCTTGGTTTTCTGCAGAAAATCGGAGTCTTGATGATTCTCCTTTATATTTGTATGCAGTGCCAATCGCAGGCCAGCAGACAGTAGTGTCTGGAAGTCACAAAGAGGCCCTGCACGTGTCAAAGAGATGGATTACATCTGCAGTGTCTGCTTATCCCAGCACCAGCCTCACCTTAATAATGAGAGGTTTAGAAGCTTTTTAGAAGACAAACATGTTCCAGAACGCCAGAATTCTAATGGACTGAAAGTAATTCAACAACGTTGTCTCTATTTGATAATTTAAAGTGTTATTTGCTTTTGACTAGAAGGTGGTTCAGGGTGTTATCGAGTTAAGGAAAAAGATTCTGTTGTTATTATCCTTTTATATAGTGTCGACATATGTATGAAGCAGAGATAATATTTTCACTTCAGTCCCTGCCCCATTGAAGCTCGCAGTCTAAGATCTCTATCACATACTTGGATCAATTTCAGTAGGAGCTATAAAGTATTACCCGGAGAGCATGTTATATGTTCAAATCGTCATTCTGTATTTATTGCAGGAAAAGCATGCACAACATGTTTCAGCATATTTGCACCTGATGAAGGTGAATGTCCCGAAACATGTTGTGCATGTTTTTCCTGCAATAAATACAGAATGACGATTTGAACATATAACGCATTTTCCAGGTACAGGTATGGGACCTGCTATCCAGAATGCTCGGGACCTGGGGTTTTCCGGATAACGGATCTTTCTGTAATTTGGGTCTTCATGCCTTAAGTCTACTAGAAATTAATTTAAACATTAAATAAACCCAATAGGCTGGTTTTGCTTCCATTATGGATTAATTATATCTTAGTTGGGATCAAGTAAAAGCTACTGTTTTACTATTACAGAGAAAAAGGAAAGTATTTTTAAAAATTTGGATTATTTGGATAAAATGGAGTCTATGGGAGACAGCCATGCCGTAATTCGGAGCTTTCTGGATATCGGGTTTCCGGATAAGGCATCCTATACCTGTAATACTTTATTGCTACTTGGAATTTTTGAATCCTGACATGGGGGCTGCAACCTGGGACACAGAATTGGAAACACAAGGACAATCCATTTTTCAATATTGACATTCAGTAGGAGCTAGTTAACCTGCCTGTTTGCTTTTGGAATAGGTATGAAAGCCTACACAAGCATAGGAAGATAATCCAAACCCTAAGCAGGTATAACGCAAGCTGGAATCTGACAAGAGGCCCACTGACACCTGGGCCCACCGGGAGTTTTCCTGGTATCCCAATGGTCCAGTCCAACACTGCAAACTTCTTTTCTGAGGGACCATTAAAAACCATGAATTTTAATGTTTAAATGTTTTTACAATTAGTAAGGCATGGTTCCTGGAATTGCTGAAATATTCCTTATTGAGAAGCCCCAGGTCCAACGCATTCCATATAATAGTAAGTGATCTTTGTAAACACAGGAAAACTCATATACGGTTATGAACAATAATTCCTTTGTGGCAAAAAATACTTTGAAATACATTGTTGTTTACTCTATGAACCAGCAAACGAGAACAGGCAAGACTGAACCTGATGTGAAAATGTGACCAATCCTATGAAATAAAAGGGACATTTTAGTGACGAAAACCAGTGGAAAGTGGAGTTACAGGTTGAAAGAAGAGATATGATGGTAATCATATGTACTGTGTAACATGTTATGCTCTGTGTACAGGACTACACGCAAACAGGATTAAGTGGAATTGTTCCGTACAAGGGTTTAAAGGTCAGCGATAACTTGGAAAGCAACTTGTTGGCACAAAATAAGTGTAAGATTTGAAGAGACCCTGAAGTTTAGGTATGGTTTTACTCAGGCACCTTGTATTTGGGCACCTAAGTGGTCCTCTGATTTACCCAGGCAGCTACGCCCCTTTCCCTAGGTCCATAGTAGTTCAAGGTTTTGCCCAGGAGGTGGCAGTGTTTAAAAGTTTAGAAGAGAGAACACACACATGCTCAGGGTTCTTTCTTCCTGGATTCGACCTTGCAGGGTGGTGGGTACCACAGTTAAAGACCACACAGACATCAGCAGCACTAAAAATGGTAACCCCCCCCACACATAAGTTATAAAAAGCCATTGATGGTCAGGGCCCCCCATAAATTAAAAAAAACTGTGGTGCCAGGGCCCCCCATAAAATTTTTTAAAAAAATCATTGGCTCCAGGGACCCAATAAAAGTCTTTTAAAAATAATTTTTACAATTTAAAAAAACATTGGTGGCTTCGGCGCTACCAAGGGGGGCCCAGCTATTGCAAAATACAGGAGAGGGTCTGAGCAGTGACAGACCCTGGTTAGGGAAAGTTTATTTATAAGCAGTAGTTAATGAGCAGCTTTCTGGCTCCAACAATGAGAGTAGTTGGGGTTAGTACCCTTGCGGTGATCAAGTCGCCAAACAGGGACATGAGTGGGTGAGCTCACATACAAGGAGCAAGCCCCCCCCCCCCGTAGAATCCCTAGTACTGGGGAAAATCTCCAAGACAGGTTGCACAACCCCTGAGAAGGATCTACTTGCAATACCTTAAGATGTGAAGGTTTCCCCATTGCTGTGAATGTACTTGAAGATCTATATTGCCTTGATTGCTGTGAACAGTTCCACTGCCTGCCTGTTCAATAAAGAAGATTATCTGTTTGAAGCAACCCCTGGACTGCTGTTACTGACACATCCAGGATCCACCTGAGGATAAAGTGCTTAAAGGGGCCACTACACACTGCTGGGAGTTGCAGGGTGCCCGGCAGCAAGTCACACTATTTCCACACATTTCTGGCCCACCCACGGGTGAGCTACAGATAATTGATGTACTGTACAAATTTCCATGGAGACAACAGTATGAATCTCTGAGTTTCCTGACACTCATTTTGTGCCAGACATACTCCTCTGCCAAATATATGTGCAATTCTGTATTTGCATGTGTACAGCAAGCTTACCCAAAAAAGAGTGCTTGTCATAGTGTATGTGTTGATTGATTGTATATCATATTAATTTTCTTTAGTAGCTTTTCATACTAAAATATGTCCTTTGTACTACAAGACCATCCTTATACAGTATTTACTAAAGATTATACCTTTTTTTAAATTTCACCCCCTTTTTTATTGAAGTGAACTATTTTTATATCTGTGGTAGTAAGATATGTTTATACTGGATATTGCTCTGCCCTACAGAATCAGATTAGATACATTTGGCATACAGAGAACCATAGAATCTACCTATACAGACTCCTTGCCGGTCTACTGAAAATCTGGGATCAACTGCACTGCATTATACAGGAGGTACAGCTCATTGACCCCACTGCTCCTTATCTTTAAGTCTTTTAGTCCTTCCCCTGCCATTGTCTGTTCATCATTTCTCCCTTCTCAGATCATGCTATTGGTATACCTTGCTGGTTCTTTCCACTTGTCGGTCTGGTATTCTTGAGCTTGGCCTAGGAGGCACAACACATTTTTTTCCCAAAGCCTTGCATCCTTATCATAGTCAACACCTGCCTCATCTATTTGAAATAACGTTACAGGGATAGCAATTTTATACTGCATCCAAAGATGAACTCCTATACATGACAGTTAAAGTGAAATAGATTGAAAACCTCAATTGGCTTCATAAGTAAAATAGCAGCAGCTATTGAGGAGCATGAAGTCATCAAGGACCTCACCAAATCTGCAAGCTTTCCTTACAAGTCAGCCTGGTTTCCAAGATAAACACCAGGCTCACAAACCGTATTGTTATTTACCATGAGTAATCCTTTGGAAGAGATAAGTTTGTTGAATTTATTTTTATATAAGGCACAAGCTAAAATCAGCACATTAGTATCAAGGCACCAGTGGCTGTAGCTAACGATTATCAATGAAGCCATTCTTATTGAGTTTATTTGTTGTTACCCAGTTAAAATCCACTAGAAGGATCAATTCACCCACAAAAGAACTCCTACCATGACAATTAGTGTGCAATAGCTTGAAAACCTTAATTGGTTTCAGTAGGAAAAGTGGCAACAGCTATTGGGGCGCAAGATGTCATCAAGAACCTCACCAGATTTGCAAGTTTTCCTTACAAGTCAAACTGGTTTAGAAGATAAACAGCAGTTTTATTGTCATGCACCATTTGTAACCCCTTGGAAGATAGGGCAGGTTTGTTGAATTTATTTGGAAATAAGTCTTCAATCACAAGCAGAAATCATCACTTTAGCATCAAGGCACTATTGGCTTTAGATAACTTTTAATCCATTCTTATTGAATACCATAGTTCTCAGGAATACCTTAGTTCTCAAGATTAGTACAGAACACTATATGTAGCTTTGATCTATGGGTCTTCATTGTCATAGAGCTTCACGTCACCGTGAGCGGATTCAATTTATGATATATGGTAACTTACCAGCAGTTGATCCATTCTTCTCTGCACTTATTTATGAGACTGACGGCCTCATCTCCACCGATGTCCCAGTGATATAACATAGATAAGGCTTCACTTTGCACTAATTAAAAATGCTGACTTGTGGGGATTCTGTATCCAAAAAACATGAAGCTCTGTTTATAGGGTTAGCACAAAAAAAGTAAAGAAAAACACAAGAGAAATTTCAATAAAAGCATTAAAAGGAGGCACCATGGGGTGTACTTTCAAATAACAAATAAAAAAGGGGTCTAGGCTCCCAGCCAGATCCTTCCAACAACACACAGAACAAAATAAATAATCTGGATGTCATGCAATGATGTGTCTCTTTTTTCTTTGTATTTATTTGCCTTCCAACCATCTGGCCTGAGGTCCAATATGGTGAACCCACACATAAAGATTTAGCGTGATAGGGCTGTATATTCATTTATGGAAATATTATAGATGAGAACATGCTGTAAGCCAATTCTATGCAAAAGCAGGGTTGGTCTTAATTAGTTGTTGCTATAGGCCATTACAGAATATTGTGCCCCCAGCTGTTGGGATGTCATCCAAATTCTTATCCAGTCAGTCTAGCTCCACATATATCTCTCATGTCAGTCCTAACCTGAATCGTGATTCCTGCAAGATAAAAAAGTGTTATTAAAGACAATAAAATATTTTATATTACTACCTATTTAATAGTAAGTATAGCCATGGTTGACAAGGCAGAGTATGGCACACACAGAGTGCAGAAAGCAGGCAGAGTATGGCACACACAGGGAGCTTAGGGCAGGCAAAGTATCGCACACACAAGGAGCATAAGGCAGGCAGAGTATGGCACAAACAGGGAGCATAGGGCAGGCAGAATATGGCACACACAGGGGAGCATTGGAACCAATGGCAACCCCGGCAGTAGTCACAATTTGCACTCTACACCACTTTGTTATTTCCACAGCAAGTGTACCCATATGCTTTGCTCTTAACTCTTCATCGGATATATAATTTATTTGGAGCCATTAGGGTACCTTTACTTCCATTCATTTGTCTGAGCAGAAACCCCCAAAGAGACTGAATCCAAAGTTCTTGTGTTTAACGTTTACTGTAATGAAAGCTCTTCCCACTATTACGTTCAAACAAAAAATAATAATTAAGGTTTTCAGAACAAAAGCAGCATTATATGCAGATAGTCATGTTAAGGGACAAATGTCAGCGTTTACAGTAAGGATCAAATGAAAGCATTTGTTATTTTGTCACGCATGGGGTCTACACAATGGTTGAGCTAAGCTATAATCAGCCTGTTTTACTTTTTATATTGTCATTTCTCTTAATTATAGAATTACACCAAAGGACGCGCTCATGCGTAAAAAATAGCAATGTGTCAGAGAGCCAAGTCTCAGAAATAGTAGGACAAGTCTCATGTATTTCTTTTCATACTGGGAAAGTATATTATCTTCATGTATAAGGGGCCAGGATAACAGCCATGGTTGCCCTATGGGGGGTAAGAAAACTATGAAACTTGAGTAAAACTCCCTCCATGCTGGCAATACAATCTACAAAGTGGAATATACAGCAATTTTCGGATATATTGCCTGTTTTCTAGGAACTGCCTGATTTTTAGACATGTGAAACCATTCTCATGTTCTGAAATCTTCCCAATATTAATATCTCACTGCTGGCAAAACAGTTTGCGGCCGCACGCGAAAATGTACAGGCATTTTGCAATCCATTCAGTGAAATAATTTAGAGTTAGGAGACTTGCTGCCTTGAGTTGGGTTTCAGTATGGAATTTCTTCCCCTTGGTAGGGTTAAAAAATAGTGAGCGCAGTGAAAAGGTGAACCATGGGGCAAATGAGGTTAGAGAAGGAGAGATATAGAAGTGGAAAGTATAGGAATTGTCTCTCTGTTGTTAGGGGCCCAAGTCATACTTTAATCTCACCTTGGTAACCCAATCGTGGTTTGGTGAGAATTAGACTTACACAAGCACAGTAGAATAAAGTCTTGACCTTTAAACTTTTAGATTTATAATTTGAATTGATATGTTACTGCCCATACAAGGGTAGTATCTTCTACATTGTAATAGACTTGAGCAGATTGGATTCACTTATATATGAAGATACAAAGGGCACTTGTGTAAATGAGGCTTTGCTTTAGCCATCCTTACTCTATTTCTATAATCTGAGACCTTAACGTTAATTATATCCCAGTGCTTTAAAGGAAATCTGAAGTCCGATTGTCTCTGTGTCAGATGATTTGAATGCACAAGACCCAGCTGGATAAGCAAAAACATCAAGGAACATTTATTGGATTCATAGTTCATTGGACATTAGAGCATGACTTGCAATCTATTGGAAAATGAGGCTCTTAGTAGGACGTTTATAGCCATGCTCCCTTTCTCCTGCTATAATTAAACAGTAGCCAGGCGGGGATATTCATGAATTGGCTCTTGATGAACCTGAGGAAACAAAAATAAGGAAATGTAATAAGCACTTACATTTTTATAAAGGCTGAGAAGCCTAGCGTAGAAGACAACCTTCATATTTTTTCATTTACATGCACATAATTTATGGCCAGGTGAATCTATATGGTTTTGATGATACAGGGGTGGAACCAGGCTACTGTTATCCACCATTACTAAATGTGTATAATAACTCTTTCCCAGCTGGCATACCTCTTCTCCTTCATTTGAGGCTTTTCACTGCAGCCCTCTGGATATATGTACCTGCCAGATCTAAGGCTAGATAAACCCTTAGCGTAATAATTAGGGAGATGGTGGTAGCTCCAGGGTCCCCCAGCCTCAATATGGGCACTTGCACTCTATTCATTCAGGCAGACTTGATTTACAAGAGGAGGTGTGGTTTTCAGGAGGAGGCGGGACAGACCTCCCCCCCAGAATTGCACCATAATTTTGACCGTAAGGTGTTGATTAGCCAGATGCCTTTGCGTCCAATGTATTCAAATATATGCAATTGTACAGTCGTAGTAGGAGTTAGTTTTCAGGATATTGTCATTTCTGGCAGTTGACTTTAAAATGATGCCTGTGCCCAAAGCTTTAGCGCAGGGGTGCCCAAAAGTTAGATTGGGATCTACCAGTAGACCTTTAGCTGATGATCAGTAGATCTCAAGACACTGTCAACAAACAGCTTGTCTAAATCATCCTAGTATTTCCTACTTTTCATTCAGATATTTATTATTATTATTAAGGTTACATAAGAACTAGTTGTTTGTTAAATATAACAATATAAATTTTCTCATAAATCAATATTTAAGTAATATTTTTCCATGAAACAGAATGCTAACAATGCTTTTATGGATGTACAGGGCCTCCATCAGGGGGGACAGGGGGAACTGTTCTCCTGGGCCCGGATGGTTTGGGGAGCTAAGGGGGGCCTAGCCGTGCTGCACTTACTTGCATAGCCGGGCCCCTGCCATCAGTGAGCTGCAGACTTCGGAAGGCAAGGCTGGGTGGAGTTTCGATGGCTGCTTCTTGCTTTGTACTCTGATTCACCAGTATAAGTCCCGGGAAAGCTGCATGGGGATTGGATGGGTGAAGTTTGAACCTCCCCTTTACTTTATCCAATCGCCATGCAGCTTTACCAGGACTTAAATTTCACTGGCGAATCAGATCATAGTAAACTGAAGATACCAGCTTTTGAGTTCCCTGTCTAAGGTAAGTGCAGTTTTCTTTTTAACTTATAGGGGCCCTGGCCAATTGTTTTTTTTAAATAACTTGTAGGGCCCTGACCGATTGTTTTTTTTTTAAATAAATTTTAGGGGCCCTGGGAAATTTTTTCTTGTTTTAATAACTTGTAGCGGGCCTGACCACTAATGCTTTTTAAAATAACTTGTAAGGGGCCCTTGCCACACATGTTTTTTTTTTTAAACTTGTAGGGGGGGGGCTGGGCACCAAAGTTCTTTTTTTATCTTAAGGGGGCACTTAATGTTTTAACATTTGTGTCTTGTGTGGCCTTAATACTGATGGGTGCCCAGAAAAAAATTTGTTGTGAGGTGCCCTGTGATTTCTGATGGCAGTCCTGTGGATGTAGATCATAATACGTCAACATCACTAAAAGTAGACCCCACATTAGTAAAGTATGGTCACTCCTGTTTTAGCGGCAAGTTCATTGTGTCAATTGATGCAGATTGCTGGGGGAACCCTGGTGCTACAGCCATCTTCAAGGATTGGGGTATCTCCATGGCTTCCTTTCATTTCCCCTGATTTTCGGAACACATGAAAAGCTGCACAAGAATGCCATTTGATCATGCAGCAAAATGTGCCCACCTGGAGCTTCACTTGTAGTTATAAACCAACCCTTATATTTTCTAAAGGTCATTTTTTTCATATATAGGGGTAACAATTTTATAGAAGCAAATTCTAAAACCAACCATAATAGGATGTTGGTTCATACAAGTAGGCATCAAAATATGTTTGGATAGGATTCATAAACTCTTCCGCTACATGCACTACATGCACTGCCAATCATATATATGCTAAAACCCCTTTTTTTTTGGTTGAAAATGGCACAAAATTGTAACAAACTGGTGAAATCAGGATTGCTGTTTGTTTAAGTGCAGCTGGTTTATGGCATTTTGTTTGTGTATATAGATATTGGTTGAGTATCTCACTCATGATCCCAGCATTGGAAAATGATCCCAAGGTTAAACAATACTGGTTCCAGTAATATGTTTTTTGCATGCAAGGCATTACTCAGAATGCTAATTGAGTTTGAACCATTGGAAAGAATACATAGTGGAAATTAAAGCAGTGGAGAAGACCGTGGCAGCATGCCCTTATTGTTCCTACTTAGCTTTTGTCATACTCTGTATACATTAAAGAAATGAAAACCAAAATTTAAAAACTATTTACTTTGACTCTGTCTCAAATATTTATGATTAATTCAATTGAAAATAAACCATATTAACTGGCCATATTTGCACCATATCCCGTTTCAGGATTTAGAAATCTTTAAAAAAAAATACTCCTTTGGCAAATAAACAAGGCACTGAATACAAAATCTGTGACTTTCCCCAAAAAGTGTGATCAGTAAATGAGAGCACTGAATAATGAGTATTTTGCCAAATTTCTACAAAAACAAATATAACTAGCTTAAACATTTCCAAAGAAAGGGGGTAGTATTAGAAACACAATATTTAGATTCCTTTTGACTAAAGACATTTCTATTTTATATTATAGACATGATTGATACTATTAGAAAGAGTTTATCAGAAGGTAATTTTCATAAACCATTTTCTATGTTGATCCAAAATGATGGAGACAACCCTGCTCCTCAAAAACAGCTGGCAAATTAACCTCACAAGGGGGAAATGCCCCCAAGTTGTTTTTTTAAAGATAAATATAGATAAACAAAGCCTTAGGCTAGAAATGTTGTACCATATCCATACACTACTACTCTAGAGGTATATGAACCCTTTGATGGTGAATAGTTATACTATCAGATTTGTTCCTGGAGATCTTTCGGAATCATTGGCTTTGTGTTAAATTCTCAGTGGTTGTATACTGATTACTGACTAAGAAGGAGCCAAAAGATGGGGAGCGCAGAGAGCAGTGTTACATCCATCTAGCACTATTTTTCTACTCCTGAAAACTCCATTAGAGCATGTGTTATACTGGAATCACTTTCATAATAACTTTGCTCTTAATTTAAGAAAGCAGCACTTTGTTTCTATCATGCACTGGCTCCGCTAATAGGACATGATCTGGAGTAGTTATGTTTCCTTCTATTATAATGTATCTAGGCAATTCTTCAAGGAATTCACCACCACCCTGAGAAAACACACTTGAGTCCATATACTGGTTAAAGGAAACAAGGGCACTAACTGTCTACACCATCTACTCTGTAGGGATTCAGGCTTCTGTATTGAATAGTCCTGTCTAAGCTACTCATAAAATCTAGTCTCCTACTGGCTAGTCCTCATTTATTTGCCCCCTCTTGTAAAACCTTCCAAGAGGTCTGATTTATTTTTTTCTTAAGCCCATTATACCTAAGGGTTATGTTACCAACAACCTACATACATGAGAGGAAACCCAAGTTAACTAACATGGCTACCCACCTTCCTTATGTAACACAAAGTTGAGGTGGGTAAGAAAAGACTTGTCTTTAAGGGTTTTTAAGCTAGCTGGGACAGACAAAAATTAAGCAGGAAGGGGTGGAACCCATAATATCAGAGGGGGGTCAGCTGGTTGATGAGAACAAAGAAAAAGCAGAGATTCTAAACTACTATTTTCCATCTGTCTAAACCAGGGATCCCCAACCTTTAGAACCCGTGAGCAACATTCAGAAGTAAAAGAAGTTGGGGAGCAACACAAGCATGAAAAATGTTCTTGGGGTGCCAAATAAGGGCTGTGATTCGCCATTTTGTAGCCCCTATGTGGATTGTCAACCTACATTGACGCTTTGTTTGGCACTGCACCTGGTTTTTATGCACCAAAACTTGCCTCCAAGCCTTGAATTCAAAAATAAGCTCCTTCTTTGAGGCCACTGGGAGCAACGTCCAAGGGGTTGGAGAGCAACATGTTGCTCACGAGCTACTGGTTGGGGATCACTGGTCTAAACGAATAAGTACCAGCTAATGAAGGTTTCCTTCTTTATAGCCCCATTACTTGTAATAAAACAGATGATACATGGTTCGCGCAAGGGGAAATTCAAAAGAGATTAGGACATGTAAAGATAAACAAAGGTCCGGGACGGGATGGTATTCAAAATACTAAACAAGCTTAACTCTGTAATTTCCAAACTTCTTTACTTCATTTTTCAGGATTCATTGAGGTCTGACATGGTGCCGAGAGACTGGCGAATTACTAATGTGGTTCCGCTATTCAAAAAGGGATCCCTGTACTTGGTCCTTTGCTTTTCAACTTGTTTATTAATGATCTGGATGTGGGCATTGAAAGTACTGTTTCTATTTTTGCTGATGAGACTAAATTGTGCAGAAATATAAGGTCCATGCAGGATGCTGCCACTTTGCAGATTTCACTGAATCGGAAAACTTGGCAGCAAACTATAAAATGAGGTTCAGTGTAAGGTTATGCACTTTGGAAGACATAATATAAATGCAAATTATACACTAAATGATAGTGTGTTGGGAGTTTCCTTAATTGAGAAGGATTTAGTGTTTTTTGTAAATAATAAGTTGTTTAATTCTAGGCAGTGTCATTCTGGGCTACTAAAGCGAAGTTCTGTCTTACATAAAAAAGGGCATTAACTCAAGGGATGAAACATAATTCTGCCTCTTTATAGCTCCCTGGTGAGGCCTCATCTGGAGTATGGGGGCAGTTTTGGACTCCAGTCCTTAAGAGGGATATAAATGAGCTGGAGAGAGTGCAGAGACTAAGTGCAACTAAACTGGTTAGATGGAGGGAAGAGTTAAATTATGAGGGGAGACTGTCAAGGTTGGGGTTGTTTTCTCAGGAAAAAAGGTGCTTGCGAGGGGACATGATTAGACTTTACAAGTACATTAGAGGACATTATAGAAAAATAGCAGGGGACCTTTTTACCCATAAAGTGGATCACCGTACCAGAGGCCTCCCCTTTAGACTAGAGGAAAAGAACTTTCATTTGAAGCAACGTAGAGGGTTCATCACAGTCAGGACAGTGAGGTTGGGGAATGCACTGCCGGGTGATGTTGTGATGCTGGTTCTGTTAATTCTTTTAAGAGTATTTATTTTATCCAAATAATCCAAATTTATAAAAACAATTTCCTTTTTCTCTGTAATATTAAAACATTACCTTGTACTTGATCCAAGCTAAGATATAATTAATCTTTACTGGAAGTGAAACCAGCCTATTGAGTTAATATTTACAAGATTTTCTAGCAGACTGAAGTATGAACATCCAAATTACAGAAAGATCTCATATCAAACAAGTGAAAACTCTGCTGAATGGTTCTACTTTTATTAAGAAGCAATATACTCATGGCTGGTTAGATATTTCCTATTTTTCCAATTTCATCCATCACAGTTCACCAGACACCATCCTGCTGCCATGTTTGGAAAGGCACAAATTTTTAAGACTCACTAATCAGAGCAAAATATGCCTATTTTATAAAATCAGCCAGTGACTGTGAAAATGGTTGAAACATTTATGACTTAATTGTGAATATACAGTTGTATTCTCAATGATCTTTGTTGTTGCTTGTATTTGTGTGTACCATAGTAAAAAAAAGTCAAAAAATCCGAAACAGATTTCATTATAACAGCTTCACAGTTGGAAAAAAATACTCAGACACCTTAGCTGACCTTGACTGCAGATGTTACAACAGATTATAACATCAGAGAAAATGCCTGCTCAAGTCTAATAATGATAAACAATGAAAATGCAAAACATAATTGTCAGCATACTAAATGCAGCATCAAACTAAGTGGTTAAAGCTGGCAGCTCATAGATCACTATGAAGTACTGTACCACACAGAGAGCTTTGACAGATGCAGTTATTATTTTTTAGAACTGAAAACTATTATACATGATATGGAATTGAGCTTAACCTTATATGGTCTGGGTGGGATCTGGGGAGTGACCAAAAAGGTCCTAATTTTAAATTCTGCAATGCTGGGAGGAGTTTTTTGGCTGCCAACTTGTTCTGGTGGAAAAGAGAGGGTCAAGATTGTGTACAAGTGAGGACACATATTTTAATTTATATGGCATAGTGTGTTTTGCTGGATGTTGTTGTTGTGTAGTAAATTCCAAAGGGACCAGATGTGATCAGTAAAGACGCTCAATATGTATGGGAAATATCCTGATGAGCCCCAATTGTGTTGGAACCTGCCACCTGCCCACAAGTCAGCCACCAGCTTGCAATTTTGGAATGATTTCTAAATTAAGATGTGGAATGCATGGCCATCTTTAATTTTTTTCTTCTGGAGATGGAACAAAGTAAGTAAGTAGTGGAGCGGGAGTGGGCAGGATAGCGTGCAGGTGGGTGATGGGCCCTTGAGTCGGGTAACTGGTGGACCAGGTAGTTTTACCTCTTTGTTTTCTACACCTTGAAGCAAAACCTTGTTCTTTGCCGACAATTGTGCCATACAAAACTAAATGATGACTATCGTGCACAGAAACTCTGGACTCTTCCCAAGAAATTCTTTAAAATGCCTGTTTATATAGCATGAAGATAACGTATGAGTCCCACTGCTCGATTTCAGTTTTTTGGTTTTATCATAAAAAGCAAAACTGAAGATAATTCAGGTAAGCAAAGGAATTTGCTTGAACTCATTAAAGGGCCACTATGAATGCATAATTATTCTCCATTTATTTTGTTTACCAATTCCCCGTGATGTTGTCACTAAATCAACCAATAGTTCTTGACTAAGCTGACACTGACTGCAGAAAACCAGCCTTATAACATTCTAGAGTTCTCTTTCATAGTTTTATAATATTGTCGTGGATCAGGTAGTGTGGCCTTATATTACTGAGTACTGGACAACCAAAAGTAGTTGGTAATGAAATCATACAGGCCCAGCTACAGCAGAAATAACATCCAGCCATATGTTAGGGTATCAAGGCCATTTAGGCCAAAATGTTTCGGATCTACATGGATCCTTTTTCAAGGTCACTTGAAAAAGGATCCATGTAGATCCGAAACATGTTGTGATCCGAATAAAATTTATTGCAGCAGAGTCTGCTTACTGTGTGCTCCATCCTGTACTATTTTGAGTGATTACATGTTGGTCTGCTGGTGTGGCCCGGTTGGAAAGTGAGCACTCTACACAGGTGGAAGAGTTGGACTAAACCTATTGTATTAACCAAATTTAAGGGGCAGTTATGTGCTGCTACATGTACATCGAAGTATGGCCTGGCATCTTGCATAATAATATTGCTAAAGGCCAAATTGGAGCCAACCTTATATGTATTTGTAGTAACCACTACTTACAATTCTGAAAATCAATTATACATATGATGGGCTAAATTAATACACACATTTTTATAATAAACTTTATAAATTGTCGTAATTGTTTGTTACATTGCTAGTCTGGTTAGCTTTAACATAAAAACACCAACATCAAACCACTAAGTCTAATAATTTTTATTGTGTTGTGTAAATTATTGTAAAAATAGAGGCAACTCACTATGCACTGCACACAAGGCACTGTTATTTACCAGAATTCTATCCTTATAGCCGAGTCCTGCTTTTGTGATTACAAATTTGAATGCATATTAGCTTCCACGTTGTTAAGTGATGTGCAAGTTGCATTTTGCTGGGATCAGTGTGGATACAAATAATGTCATCTCTGTTTTGATGTTAGCCGTACATGAGTTCCTTGCATGCCAGCAGTCATTCCAATGCTCCATTGCATCTATGTACCCTGTCCTTTGCCTCTTGTGCCTAACAAAGTAAAGTAGGAGCAACCAGCATACTGGTGCAAGGGACAAGTATAGCAGAATGTGTATTGAAGCAAGTACCTTTGTGAATTCTATTTTAATGAATACAATGTTGTGAATTGCACTGCACCTGGCATCAGTAAATGTGCCCTAATCTCTCCAATAATAAGGCAATTTTCAATGTTTCATTTCTTCCTTCCTTTTATCATTCCTTCCGTCATTCCTTCCTTCCTTTGTACCTTCCTTCTATCACTCCTTCTTTTGTTCTTTCCTTCTATCACTCCTTCCTTCCTTTGTTCCTTCATTCCTTCCTTCTATCACTCCTTACTTCCTTTGTTTCTTCCTTCTATCATTACTTCCTTTCTTCTTGTGTTCCTTCCTACCTTCCTTTTTTATTCCTTCTATCACTCCTTCCTTCATTCCTTCCTTCTATCATTCCTTGTCCCTTCCTTCCTCTCTTCCATAACTCTTTCCTTCCTTCTATCCTTCCTTCTATCCTTCCTTTCTTCTATACTTCCTTCCTTCTTTTTTTCTTCCTTCTATCACACTTCCTTTGTGCCTCCGTTCCTTCCTTCATTCTATCACTCATTCGTCCCTCCCTTCTATCCTTCCTTCATTCCTTCCTTCTTTCCTTCCATCTTTCTTTTTTCTCAGTCTCCTCTTCTGTGGGCAACTAATCTTATTCAAATGCTTCCCCACTGTTGATAATGTAAATCGCCTGTGGTAAAACTTATGCAACACTTTGTTTTTACAAAATCAGACCCTCACCTCAGACGAGATTTAACGCAGTTGACTTTGCCTTAAAATAGTGATGAAAAGTAAAAGTGTCTGGGGTGAGCAGTTGCATCATTGCATACCAAGACTATTTACAAAGCAAGTGTGATGTCAAAAGTACCAAAATTGTTAAAAAGGACCCTGAGATGTCTTGTTATCCCACCAAAGATGTACAGAAAATGTGTCAATCTGTTAAATAATACCACTTATTAAAAGACAGCTGTTGTTAATAAGCTGTTAATAATATTCCATTGTATACGAGTAAAGGCTCCATTTATTACTCAGGCATTTCATAACTCATTGGAAGGGGGTTAAAAGTACTACAGAAAAAGCATGTATTAACATTGTCTGTGGGTATTTGCTATCTGTTTCTGTATTTGTCTTTCCGAGATATACTTTGTGACATTGAGCGTACATTTCCCTCGTCTGCCTGTTTTTATGGATATGCATGAGATCACATTTGGAAAGGCTGCAATGCAGTGTTTCCAAAAGATGATCTGGCCTACACTGTTCTGTGCTGCCGTCAAGAGGTGGACGTGTTCACATCATAAGGCCCTTGAGGTCCATATTTTATGGCTTTGCAGTCAGGCCATGGAGCAGTGAAAAGTGTGAAGTTTCAATGAGGGTAAGGAAAGGCCTCGGGATGTTTGACAAATATGATAAGCTTATGTTAAAGTGTATTAATATTATTATCTGTGTAATGTACTAAATGAGACAATATTCTCAAAGCCCAGGCTGCTTCTCTTGGGCAAATCGTTCCCATGGGCTTACTATATTAAAAAAACAAAAAGACAAGTTGACAGTGCCACAATTCCTTAAATCTATGGGTCCCGTGAACTATACCAGAGATGAATGCACATACTGTAAGTAAATATCTGTCTAAAGTTCACAATACAATATTATCCATTCTTCCTTCTATTTTAGCAAGATGACCAAGCCCTGCTGAAAAGAAGCTCCACAGCACCACCCTACACTGCCATACTTCACTGTAGTTATGGTGTGTTTTCTTTGTCATGTGGTGTGTGTTAAATTTGAACTTGTACAAAAAAATCTATCTTGGTTTCATCTGACTACAATGACTTGGTCACGCTCAAGCTTTTAGGAAAACAATATGGTCCTTTTAAAGTGCCATCCTTTCATAAAGGCAAGTGTTATGCATAGATCTCGATGCTGGTGATTCATATTTACAGTTAATGTAGGTGGAATTCACTTGGAGCTGTTTTATCAAAAGATATAATCTCTTTTAGTTTGCTAAAAACTAGTGATGGGTAAATCTGACCTGTTTTGCTTCGCCAAAAATTCACTAAACTACGAAAATTTTCCAAAAAGCATTCGTTTATAGGTGTCAAAAAATTTTTTTTATCAGTTTTCTTGTGGCGCAACACATTTTTTCACCATGTGGGCATCATTTCTAAAGTGAAACACGGCAAAAACTAAAAATGGAAGCTTGGGTGACAGTGAACCCAAGCACAAGGCAAATGTAACCCTGGAGCAGCTCAAAAACAAAAAGAAGAATATTGACATGGCTCAGTCAAAGTCTTAATTAAAAGAACTTGCCATGATATGTACTGTGTGGTGTACCATTAGTATATAGGAAGACTCATCACTGGTTTTTCCAAAACAGAAAGAAGGCTGGTTTATCTTCAGTTGTATCAATGTGAGGTTCCTAGTTGGTTTATCTTCAATTGTACTGCTGGTTTTGGGGTTGAGCACAAAGAGAAGTTGCTCTGGGGCATCTACAGGGACTGCTCTACAGGGAAACAAACAAAGCTGCTTGAGTTCTGCATGGCTGGGAAGTAAGGCGGGGGCTCCCCCTGCTGTTCATAAGTATGATTGTTTCACTGAAGAGCAGTTAGGGACCGTCTGACAATTCCTATCCACAGCAGTAAATGAAGGGAGAATTTCACTGCACACAGTTAGGTTTCTTAAAAAAATGGTACACATTTTTTAAAGTATATTGGAGATAGGTTTCTTTTTCATTAAATTGGATTTTTTTTTTTTTGCCTTTACGTGCCCTTTAACTAACTGTATTTCTTTTCAGATCCTCTCTTACTCATCTTCCATTCTAACTTCCAAAATTCTACCTGGTTGATGGAGAATAATTAAACCCTTGCAATTAAAGATGGAATTCTAATCCAGAGAGATACAGACCAACAAATGTTAATGTTTCCAAAAAAAATAGACAAAGGGAAGACTCGTTTTGCTGGTTATCTAAGAATCCTGTTGATGGCTACATCATATAAAAAGTTAATTTTACGATGAATTATCTATTTAATGTGCCTGGTACCTGGATCTGCTTCTATATCATAATATAAACTGTATATACATTCTGTGGCTACCTGTGCTTCTAACAATATAAATCAGCATAAATAACATGATTGTACTTATTATTAATTATTGTATATTAAGGTTATGTACAAGCACATTCATTATGTTAGCATTTAAAGAAAACCATTAACAATCAGAAGGTTCTGTGTTAAAGAAACCTGCTTCGTGGCCTTTTGTGGTGTGATTGCAAAGCAGGCAACATGTATAGATCATAATTACCGCTGACACCCAAATAACATTAACAAAGCCTATTGGATTTCTAGAAGTAATCAAAGGTCATATTGTTAAATGCAAACAAAACATTCTTTGAGCACAGTAATAAATCACATCCAGAGCACGGGGAAAAAAACAAGGTCTTTCAAGGAAAAAAAGAAGCCATTTGGAAATGGCTTATTGGCTAGTGTCTTCTTCTTTAAGAAGAAATAAACATAAGTAAATCTTATTTTAGCTCCCTGGATAACATATTACCATTACACATTTGGCCTTTCTATCTGAGTATATTTATTGCAAGCAACAAAGAAACAAGTGTATCCATTCATTATCATGGAATAAATATTTTTACATCATAATTGGCGGTTACGTTAGGAGTTCAGACGGCACAAAGTAAACAGAAGAGAGTTTTTAAACACTTTAAATCTTATGTATCAAACTGTTCCAGGATCTTCAGTCTGTTCTGTTTCTGCCACACTGTGGAATACAGAGGAAAAGTAATTTTCCTAAATCAGCACTTTATAAACATTACACCAGTTACTGCAGCTTTTCTTATAGTCCAGATTTGCCTATTCCCACATAAAGCAGAGGGCAATGCAAGTATCTCTAGGAATCCTCAGCAAACCATTGGCCACCATACGTGCAGGGGGAGACACCCTAAGCAACTGAAGGGTAGATGCCACTTCGCCAGGCGAAGATTTGCTAAAACAACAATAATTCACTAAAATGTGGAGTTTCGTCATGGGCGGAGTAACGACCGTTAGCCAGAGAGAATTCTTGCCTGACAATAGAGTGCGAATGAGCGCTAGCGGCTATCTCTTTCACTAGCAAATTAATGCCTGCGCCCGTTAGTAAATCGTCAATGTCCTTGCGTATGGTAGCTCTTGCGAATTGTCGCCAGCGTATGGTACTTCGCCCTTCAGTAAATCTGCCCCTAGGGGTTGTCGCCAATGGTCAAGCAGAAAATAAAGTTCACCTGTCAGAGAAGCTGTTGCAACATGGCTAGTTATTCAATTCTGATGCACATTGCACTGGATTTTCATGAGAATCTGAAGTAATCACTAATCTGCCTTCGATCCATTTATTTTCTATATATACAGTATAATGAGAGTTGGTCCCTAAGTTCAGGTAAGAAAAGGAGATGGAGACTGGGGCATCTTTGGAGACTCAGATCTTCACTGCTAATGGGCTGTGGTCGCCTTGTGCTGGTACAGAACCTTTCAAACATAACATGCAGCACTTCTGGCCTTGCTCTTTGTTACGCTTTAGTTTTCCTTTAAAGATATTAAAAACATTCCATTCCATTGTATCTTCATCTTTCTGCGGCCATCTTTGCTAAAATGTATTTTATAGCTCATTTTCAAGTTTATTCAACAGCTAGTATTAGCAATGACAAGCCTGACAGTAATTTTCTGTTTCCTTAAGAATGTATTCCCAGTGCTACTACACAACCATTACTCATGACTTAATATAGGACAGGGCTTATATTCATTATTCATTATTCATTAATAATTGCAAACTGACAATCATATAGAATTTTTCTGAGAGCTACAGCTGTTCTCGAAGTCGGGGAAATGTGTTGGTCTCTTGGAATCTTATACATTGATGTTATGGAAACGTATTATAATTATTTTAACACCAAAATTAACACAGCACCCAGATCCCTAATTTGCCATGAGCTGCGGAAATGTAAGAGTAACGTGAATGTTAAATTGGGTGAATTGTGATTTTTCTTGGCATGAAAAATCCTTTTGGCAATAAAATATAACATTTGCGAAAGACAATGATTAATATATATACAAACGTTTAATCTATAGAATGACTAAAGTAATTTCCGTTATGGTATCTCTTATCCAGGAAACCCATATCCAGAAAGCTCAGAATTACAGGAATTCCCAAAGATTTCATTTTAAGCAAATAATTCTGATTTTTCAAAATGATTTCCTTTTTCTCTGTAATAATAAACCAGTAGCTTGTTCTTGATGGTAACTATGGTGCATAAATCCATAGTGGCGGCAAAACAATTCTGCTGGGTTTATTTTTTTAAAATGATTTTTAGTAGACTTATGGTATGGTGATCCAAATTATGGAAAGATCTCTTATTGGTAAAACCCAGGTCCTACGAATTCCAGATAACAGATCTCATTCCTGCTCTACTTAGTCTTGTAATATCATATTTTTTTACTTTCTTTTTCCAATTTTGTCTTTTGCTTCTCCCATTTGTTTGCATTATAGCATTTACCCACAAGATGGCTCTACCAAGCCTGACTTGATTCACATTTTAATCACTGCACAGAAGTAGGTTTGATGTTATTCTCATTAACTAGTATAAAATTCCCCAATCAATGGTGATTTTAACAACACAATGCTATGTTAGTTTAATGACATTTATGAAGACATATTTGCCAAATGTTGTTTATAAATGACATTTTAGGCCTCTAGCTTTTATAAAATACAACTTTGAGCAAGCTCATTGAGCCAGTTCTAGCATATCATGGAATGCACATTTCCTATTTAAGCAAAATGGAACTGACTTGGGCCATGGACTTTAATTAAATTGGGGGGAATTCTTATAACACAGGGCTGTAGTCTACTTCATGCTCAGCAGAAAAGTCTCTCCAGGTTCTTTCAGTTTTTCAGTATGCAACATGGTTTTTTCCCACCAGGCAAAACATCACTATTTTATTGGACTCACAACATGCAACAGGGTCATTACCAACTAATACCAACAGACATACTCACACCCCCTCTAGGACAGTGCCTTAACCAGAAGAAATACATGGATCCAGGTAAATTAAGCTACGTCAGTAGATAGGGTTGCCACCTGGCCGGTATTTTATTATTATATAATGTTGCATTATTGCAATGTTAAGTATAAGGAAAAACCATAAAAACATAGGATGACTGGTATTTTTTTCTAGAAAAGGTGGCAACCCTATCAGTAGAGGAACACTTGTTTTAATTCACATCTTGCACATTCACTAAGGGGTAGCTCACTTCTTGGTGGAGCACAGGATTGCTCATTCCACAATGACTGTATAATAGTTAAGCCTAGACATACACGATGAGCAAGAGGCTATGAACAGAATCAAGAAGGAGCTGTGGCTTCTCTTATTTGCTTTTCTACAGATACCCATCTCTATTTACCAAGAAGGGGTATTGGAAGATGTGATTTTAAGCTTGGATAGACTCAATGCAATTCAATAGGTTTGTCAAAACAGCCTCTTAGGTCCCATACATACTAAGATAGACAGGCAATAATGCTGAAATACTCTCTAACTGCCCTATTGAGTTTAACATGTACAACCACCTTAGGACTCTTTACTTGATGGTGTCCCTAACTTGGCTGACTACACACAGACAGATTTATAATACAGTCCCTTCTGACCAGGTTAAAAGTGTATGTGGCTGTGTATGGGCCCTACCCAGCTGCAGGTTGAAAATCCCAGTTGAGTGAGGACCACATAAGCCTTCATGGGTCCCCTATTTTAATCCAATTCTTGGCACAGGAGCCAAACAATTGGATCAGCATGGTTTGGTCCATTTGCCTCACCGAACAAGTAGATCTCTATGTGTATGTCCGGCTTCTCTACTTAAGGAGTGGCACAAGGCAACTGCCAAGGTCCTAACTATAAATAGGTTCATTTTGTGAAAATGTTCAGTAAAACATATTGGCATACGTTGTATCGCACAGGCAGTTTTATCCATCAGCATAGTTATGCTTTTTTTTCGGGAACCGCAGCTGACATTTTTCTCCTGACAACGATACCTCTTGTAGATGCTCATAAAAAGCAGAGAACGATGGTCACAATTTCATGAAGATTGACAGAATGCTTGTGTGGTCTTACTGAGCAATAACTAATGAACCAACCTTCAGACATGGTGGGGGATGGGGTGGCAATGTTTGCTGGTCAAATAAAGCACGATTGGCTGCTCTAATGTACTTTAAACTTCCATGACGAAGGTGAAATTTTAGTACTAAGGGAATGCATGAGTAATGCACAAATGTAATCTCTGGCTCCAATTCCATTGTATAAAATATGGCCATGACTTATAGCCAGTACATTCATATAGATTTTTTTTAGAAAGATAAAGTATTTATTTAGTTAAATCATTAGGGGCAAGCTTATCTTAACATACATTTCAACAAATTTATTTGTAGGATGAATTTAGGCTGCCTGAGGCTAATGTATATATAAATATGAAAAAGTTTCTTTTTTTTTCTAACTCCATCTAATTATCACATTACTTTCATCAGTATGATCACAGCATCGTCGCTGCCAATTACTATGCTGCAGATGCACACAATGTTCTCTATAATAACATATATTATGGGCGAATTTATTCGCCAGGCGCGAATTTGCGGTGAATTTGCACGATTTGCCGCCATCTAATAAATTTGCGAAACGCCCGGGAAGATTCACCTGAAAAAATTCGCCGGCGGCAAAAAATTTTTTCGCCTGTGTCGGAAAAAATGAGACCCCGGCGACGTTTCGTGAATTTTTCGCTGTTTTGCGAATCTCGCGGGAAATTCGGGAATTTTCCGGCTACGTGAAACGACGCAAATTCGCCCATCACTATATATTAGTATATTATTATTATTATTATTATTAATTATATTAATATTTATTTTCTCCGGTGAAGGTTATCTGCTAAATTTGTGTTAGAAAAGTGTAAATTCGTTACAAGAACTATAGTAGTTATGAAGTAGTCAGACATGGTACTAAAGTCATTAGAGATTTGGAAAATAGTGGCGTAATGGAATAAAAGGTACAAAATTTCCCACTGGTTTAATTCAGGAATGCACTGAATCCACTATTTTGGATTTGGCAAACCCCCAGATCCTTTGCGAAAGCTTCGGACAAATACCAAAGCGAATCTGAATCCTAATTTGCATATGCAAATTGTGGTGGGAAGGGGAAAATACTGCAATATGTGGACAAACAATCCCTGTTTTGTTTAAAGGGTAAGGGATTTTTAGTAGCTTAAGGCACACAATGTTTCAATTTCCTTAATATATTGATAATGGGTTGAGTGCAGAGGACTCTTGTCAAAGTAATTATTTTACCATTTGCAATTTCGTCACAGGGGGCACTGTCTCAGTACTTCCATTGATTTATAAAAACAAGAACGTGGATAGTGGAACATTACAAAGTAATAGAAAAAGTAGAAATCTGAATTAAAATAAATGATTAGTGCTAGTAGTAAATGAGGACATTTTAGACTTGAAATATTCTTTCTGTAGCAATTCTAGTCATGGAATGGGATAGGGAAAGCAAATGCCTTTTATATCTCTACTGTAATTACTCTTGCACTTCATGATACCATCTCCCAGTGGCAACCATTCTTGTGCTGGACCATCCCTTGTCTCATCTGACACAACCAGCTCTTTTTTAAATCCTATCATGGCTAAGGATTATATATGGTATCTTCTAGGCCCTTATTATACCCAGGACTAACCAATACATATATTAGTACTTACAGGTCTATATAATTCAATTCATTCTTGAATTACATCTGCTTTCATCCAGTTCATAAGTAAACATGAAAATGATGGAATAGCGAAACAATCTTCTGGATGAAACTGATTTAAGGGCAGGGGCACACATAGGTACTTGGGGAAATTAGTTGCCTAGCAACTAATCGCTTCTTCTTCAGGTGACTAATCTTCCCGACCTGCCTTCCCGGTGGCTAGAGTGTAAATCCACTACAATCGGAATGCTTTGGTTTCTGCAGTTGCCCAAAGTTTCCCCGTGAGGCCATCGTGCCGGCGATTTAGATTCTAGCCGGTGTGGAGGCAGTTCGGGAAGATTAGCTATTGGGAATAGAAACGATTTGTTGCTGTAGCTTTGTGTGCCCGTGCTCTAAACTGTGAAATTTGGGGAGATTTAGTCACCCGGCGTCAAATTGCCTCTTCTTCGGGCGACTAATCTCCCTGAACTGCCTTCTCGCCGGCTAGAATCTAAATCGTTGGCAGGATGGCTCTAGGAGCACTTTATTTTCCGAAGTCACCCAAAGTTGCCTCATAAGGAAACTTTGGGCAACTTCAGAAAACTAAACACTCCAAGTGCCATCCTGTCGCGATTTAGATTCTTCCCGAATCTTCTCGTATGTCTCTGCCCAAATGGATATCTGGATGTCTGCCATCTGATACAGGTGTTTTCTGTCATATTGTCAGTGCCGGTCAAGCAAACTTTGTATGATGTCAGCTCTATGCATAACTACTATGCAGATACACAGACAAGCATTTATATTTTCTATTTAATAAGGACCTATAATGAACTCTCAAAACTCTGAACTCTCAAAGCAATTGCTTTGAAAAGATTGACTTTTATTGTCAAAATAAATGTACCTATTTATAAAGCACTTGAAATGAAATTAATATCAGAAGTTACATTAGAAATTGCTTTTACTTTTATATCATTTTAAATACTTTTAGTTTTTGATAAGTAGTAAAAACAAATTTGTTTAGAAAATCATGGGGTTTTCTTCAGGTATGGAATGCAGAATACATTTCATTGAAATTTTGTTTGAAAAGTATCAACAATTGTTATCAATGGGCTTAAATGAGCTGAAATATTAATTTTGCCAAAAAATGTTGGGGAACTTTTTTTTTTCTTAGGAAACTTGATGAGGTTTCACCAAATTTGATCAGTTTTGCCCTTTTGACTAATCATAATTAATGTATTATTCTTAGTCATTATTTCATGGTATGACATAAATTATTACTTTACATTTTTTTAATGAAACCTTTATTTTTTCCATGGAACAACACTGTAAGCTGTTTTTTATTTTACTTAGTTTTTCACTCAGCTTATTTCTAATTTAGAAAAACAAATGCCATGCGTACAGGGTCTACTGAAATAATTGCAGCTTCATAATTGATTTTAAGTCCTTTCTAATTCATAAAACCTAAATACATGTTTCATCTTCTCTCTTCCCGTTCTACCCTTTACTTAATCCACACAGATGTTAAACGTATTCTTTGTATTTGCTTCCCAAAGCCATTCATTAAGAACAGCAACTGCTCAATAAAATTTTTATAGAATTCAATTTTTTTAATTCTTTTATCCAAAAAAAAGTCACACCTAGTCTTAACGATGTCATTAACGTAATGAAATTAGCCTTTCTGAAATGTCGTCTTTGTTGTTGATACCATCTTCATTTCTTTATAAACTTTTCACAAACCAATGCTACGTTATCGTCTCATGTGCCCTTTTTGAACATCTGCAATAGAACGAGTGTTGTTTGTGATGGTGAAGTAAAATATAAACTTTTCTAGCTGAAGTTTCTATCATTTCAGAGATAAAATCTTCTGACATCTAGGGGCAGATTTATCAATGGTCGAATTTCGAAGTGATAAATACTTCGAAATATGACCCTCAAATTGAAATACTTCGACTTCGAATATCGAAGTTGAAGGATTTTTCACCAAATTTGGTCATCGACCAATCGATTAAATCGTTCGCATCAAAGATTTTAGCGTACGATCGAACTATTTTACTTTGATGTGTAAAGACTTAGAAAAATGGTCTAGAAGGTCCTCATAGGCTAACATAGCACTTCGGCAGGTTTAATTTGGCGAACTATTGAAGTCGAAGACAGTACTTCGATTATCGAATATTCGAACTATTTTACTTCGAATTGAATTCGAACTAAATTTAAAGTCGTAGTATCCTATTCGATGGTCGAAGTATCCAAAAAATTACTTCGAATTTTGAATTTTTTCACTTTGAAAATTCCCTCTAATTCACTTCGACCCTTGATAAATCTGCCCCTAAATTTAAAAATACATATTGGCAGTTAACTAATCAGGCAATGAGGGTTCTTGATTAACAAGTAACAGTTTTTAACATTCTTTAAATTGACTTATGAACCATTATTAACATTTCTAATTTTATTAACATTTCTACATAATACATCTTTGCTATAATGAGATTCAATTTATAAATTATTTATTTAAAATATTTATGAGGAAACAGAATTTTATAAAGCTTTTGTAGATATCAGAAATGATTATTAAAGTTATGTTATGTTTTACTAGTATAATGTTAGTAAAATTCCACAATGTTTTAACATTGTCACAGTATTCTGTGTGTTCTTGGCTTTTTTTTCTTTTTTGCCAAAAGCACATTTTTTAGTCTTCCATAGGAAATAATTTTATGACAGTTGAGAAATCTGAATTTTTGTTTGAAATATTTGCTAAAATCAAAAGTCATCAAATGAACTAACCTAGCAGAGCAGACTGAATGACATGCATATTTCAAATAAAGGAATGGGTGCGGCTCACCAAAAGTCTTTGTTGGTTTAATTCCACTGTTTATCCTGTGTTCGATATCCCAAATCAATGTATCAATAATGCAGTTGGTTGTGAAACAAACCCAAGGCAGCAAGTTGACTGCAATACTCTTTATTGGGAGGTAGAGTTACACAACATGTTTCGGGCGGAGCCCTTTGTCAACAATAACAACCTCCCAATAAAGAGTATTGCAGTCATCTTGCTGCCTTGGGTTTGTTTCACAACCAACTGCATTATTGATTGATTGAATGACATGCATGTACAGGTATAGGATCTATTATCCAGAATGCTTGATACCTGGGGTTTTCTGGATCTTTCGGTATTTTGGATCACAAGTACTGTTAGTAAATCGGCAAAGTGCCAAAATGACGTCCTGCTGGCGAATTTTCGCTAGTGCCCTTTAGTAAATTTGCCCCTATGGGAGATGCACCAGTAGTTAAAAAGAATGATAGAAAAAAATACAATTTTGGCACATGAATATTTCAAACAAGGTGTGAACATGTTGTCAAATATTATTAAACAATAAAAGAATCATAAAAACACGATCTAAATATTACAAAATGAATACAAGGAATGAACAGAATAGTTATCAAGCTGCAAACATTGCTTGTTCGGTCATGAGGGGAAGAGCCTGTGTGTTCCTACGAATCAAAAGTGCAAAAGGTATTCTGCGAAGTCTGGAACACAATGGACTAAGGGCTAAGGGTACAATAACTCCTGAAAAGAAATTGTGATTGTGAATGAATAGAAATATGACAAAACAAAGATGTCAATGTATCATTCAGGCTTGAGAAGTGTGGAGGACAGGCGGCACAGCAAAAAGAACAAAGAATTGAAAAAAGGAGATTCTGAAATATAAAAATCAATAATATCAATTAATAATATAAATTACATCAAATTTACAGTATGTTTGCTATAATTAGGGCCTCTTTATTAAGCCTCAGATTATTCTGGTGGAGTTTTTAAGGGGAAAAATCCACACTTTTAGAGGGGAAAAACCTTGAATTTTTCAAGATTTATTAAGTTGCTAAAAGTCAAAATTCGAAAATACTCCAGTTAAAACCTGTCAAAGTCATGTAAAAGTCAATGGCAGATGTCCTTTCTGTTTTAGAGGGTTTTGGGCAGTTTGACAATGGTTTTCATTTGAAAATTCAAGTTGCACATTTTGAATTGTCGCACAATTTTTTCTAGATTTTTCCCAAACGTACAATTTTCATTCAGATTTTTTAGTAAATTAAGCCAAATTTTAGTATGAAGTGAAGTAATTTTTTTTATTTTTAAAATTATGAGAAAATGTTGTGCATTGTGAAACTGTAACTGATGATGAAAATGTTTCACTAGACAATGACTTTTCTCTGTGTATAATGAACTTTGAATCTCTGCATCCCCCTGAAAGCAGAAAAGGAAATTGTGCATCGGAAACAGCTGAAGCATATATTTTTTAATTTTGTAAAATATAAAACCATTCATGTGTTTCGAATGATCTACATTCAGAACGGGTCTTGAGGATGTACTGTCAGGACCCAAGATAGATGAGTTACACTAGGGGGTGTATTTATTAATATTGGAGACAACCATCACTGGTGATGTTGCCTATAACAAATAGTGGACTGATGGACAATGTAAGGCAAATTAGGTTGGGCACCGGTGGCCTGTCTAAGGTACTGCCAGGGCACTGGAAGGGATATGTGAAAAAATATAATAAAGTATCATGCACAGATTATCCATGGCTTTTTGTAGAAATACAAAAAGAAAGCAGTGCAGTTGAATCTATCAACAACTTATTGAACAAAGCGCACTTGATTCGAGAATGGAACATATGCACCATCTTCTCCAACTGCCAATATAAACCAGTGTCCAGTGTTGGGAAAGATCTGCATATTTATAATAGGGATGCATTTAATTGGGGACACGATGAGGGAACCCTCAATGAGTAGTTTAAACCATTTTGTCCAGCTCTTGGTGTAACTTTGTGTAATTATAATAAATGCAAACTGCATATATACACATATTGTTCTGTGTAATGTATAGTATTGGCTATATCCTAGCAGTTTTGTTATTGGAAGATTTCATATTGGATCAAATTCCTTGGGTGCCCCACGTAGACACAAAACACATCAGTCTTTTGTTTACACTATGCTAAAGGGTGTCAGAACCTTTTGATAAAATAATGTAGAGCATTTACTGAACTAAGGTCCACTTTGTGCTGGCTCCTTTATGCAGGAATTGTTCAGTTCTAGGAGACATCTTTGAACCAAGTAACACAATTTAGGGGGTTATTTACTAAACTCCGAATGCAAAAATCACAAATTTTTCTGAATTTATTAAACCCCGAGGTTGGAAAAGTCAGAATCTGAAAATCCGGCATCTCAGACCTGTCGAGGTTGCATATAAGTCAATGGGAGAAGTCCCAATGATTTTTTGATGTGTGCTGGGTTTTTGGCAATACCCCAAAGTTTTCGGAGTTTTCGGGTGAAAAATCCGAAAAAATCGTGAAAATCAGATGAAAAATCAGAAAAACCCTGTGAAAATCTGATTTTTCATGTTTTTTTCCCCGCAAACAAAATTTCCAGGAAAGTATATTAATAAATAATCCCAAAACCCAGCGCATATCAAAAAATCATTGGGACTTCTCCCATTGACTTATATGCAACCTCGACAGGTCTGAGATGCTGGGTTTTCAGATTCGGACTTTTCCAACCTCGTGGTTTAATAAATTCGGAAAAATTCGGAAAAAGTCAGATTTTATTAAAAAAAATCACAAATGTTTTGTGATTTTTGCATTCGGAGTTTAGTAAATAACCCCCTTAGTGTAAATGATCTGATATGGGCTAAATGCAAACAATTATACATAAACTTACCATATGAGCTCATGGAAAGTAAAAAGACAAAGTCATTAGCAGAAGAATGAGCAGAAGGCTGAAGAAAGACTTGGACAATTTGCAAGCAGCCCAAAAAGCATTCTAAAAAAAGTAATAAAAGCTCTGGACATAAAACAGATGTCTGTTCCACTTGCCCAACAAACCTGTCTGCTATCTGTCTCTCCGTTCCCTAGAGTTCTGTCCTTATTCTTGTTCAGCATTTATTACATACTTCATAGACATCTAAGAATCAGTTTAATACAGTTGTCGGAATATCAACCTGATTCTCCCCAAAGTTGGTACTAAAACATCATCATAATTTATTTGTATAGCGCATATAAAAATGACATCCCATCAATAACGGTATAGTGTTATGGCATACATAACTGTGCTCAAGGTAGCCTTCTATAACAAGCATCGTTTTCAAACACTATTTTAAGATATTGTGCCAAGACTTTTCACACAAGCAAACTATAGACATAACAGTTTTTTAAGCAAAAGTCAGAAATTGTCTAATGACATTGCCTGTTACAATTATTGTATAGGCCAAAAAGTCAGTTTACATGAAATTCTAAAGGGTAGATGTCTCAGCCTTCAAATCTGAGCTCTGCTGCAATTCAACATTCTTGCAGGAATAATCTTGCGACTTTCAATGACATTTTCAATTTTCAAGCTATTTTCCAATCCGAGTTTTTGAGAATTATTCAAAATACATAGTAACATAGTAAGTTGGGTTGAAAAAAAAGACACACATTGATCAAGTTCAACCTGTTAAGTCTATATATAAAGTGTCTAACTGCCAGTTGATCCAGACGAAGGCGAAAAAAACATTTGAAGCCTCCAAGGGGGGAAAATTCCTTCCTGACTCCAAAATGGCAATTGGACCAGTCCCTGGATCAACTTGTACTATGAGCTATCTCCCATATCCCTGTATTCCCTCACTTGCTAAACACCATCCAACCCCTTCTTATACCTATCTAATGTATCAGCCATTACCACTGATTCACTTCCCAGCTCTCCCTGTAACAAACCCCTTCCCAATATTTAGTCGGAACCTCTTTTCTTCTAATCGGAATGGGTGACCTTGTGTCAGCTGGAAAGACCTACTGGTAAATAAATCATTAGAGAGATTATTATATGATCCCCTTATATATTTATACATAGTTATCATATCACCCCTTAAGCGCCTCTTCTCCAGCGTGAACATCCCCAACTTGGTCAGTCTTTCCTCATAGCTAAGATTTTCCCTTTACCAGCTTAGTTGCCCTTCTCTGTCCCCTCTCTAATACAATAATGTCCTGTTTGAGTGATGGAGACCAAAACTGTACGGCATATTCTAGATGGGGCCTTACCAGTGCTCTATACAGTGGTAGAATAACCCCTCCTACTGCAAATCTATGCCCCTTTTAATACAGCTCATGGTTTTGTTTGCCCTTGCAGCTGCTGATTGGCAAACTTATTGAAAATGAAGGCTATAATGTGATGTCACTGTGTTTTAGTTGTTTTGTTGATGTTTTTAAGCCAGAGTTTCATTTTTCTCTTAATTATCAAAATTTCGAAGTTTTTCGAATTGTAAAGAAATAAAATGCAAAAATGTAAATATTGATCAATCTGCCCCAGACTGTCACAGGAGAGGATAAAATTGCCTAAATAGGTAGCAAACAAGCTACTTATGTCTAGCCATATTAAACAACTGTAAATTTAGTGAAATGCAGTTCAAGTAAAGTTTTTGGTTTGGTAATTATAAAATATCAGCAGTTTTGTGTGGCCTTTCTGAAAGATGAACTACAGTATGCATGTTATAAATTCTTCCCCCTTTGCATTATGGGTTCATCTAGCAGCTTGGCACAATCATATTACCCTCCGGAAACCAATATCAATAAATCAGGTCTTTCAATTGGTTGTTCTGAACCAGCCCAGTCCATTCCTGATTACTGACGACTATGGGGCTAATGTACAGTATTCACCACTTCATTGTATTTACAAGTTTAGTAGGAGAACATTCAGCAAAACAGAAGCATATACTTGTGTTAAGACAAACATTTAAGTATTTTATATGAACAAATCCAGGAAGCATTAGTTACATCTAGTGATGGGCGAATTTGCGCTAAAAATTAGCAAAATGACAAAAAATTCGCGAAACGGCGCCGGCGTCTCGTTTTTGACGCCGGCGCCCGTTTTTTGACGGCGGCGCCGTTTTTGAGAAAAAAATTTTTTGACGCTGGCGAATTTTTGCCGCGAATTTTCGCGGGCGTTTCGCGAATTTATTCGCGGGCGTTTCGCAAATTTATTCGCTGGCGGCGAATCGCGCAAATTTGCGCCTGGCGAATAAATTCGCCCATCACTAGTTACATCTAGTCGCCTCTTTTTCATAATTTGGGCGCAGTTTGTTAACTCTTCAGCGAGGTGATTGTGAAACTAAATTGCCATTACATGCAGCATAGATTTTTATAGAGAACCTTATGAGCTGGATGTATCATGGTTTAGTAGGACACTGACCTATTTATATGGTGGCATGTAATTGTAGGCACGGAATGCATCGCCCTATTTTGCTTGGAAGCATTATGGACACTGGCCTGAATTTACACTTTAATTGTGTTTACATTTAACAGTCGTTTAGTATTTTACCAGCTGTAAGAAGTACCCCAAGATAACATCAGTTACATTTACTTCATTACTCAGACCCCAGTGTTCCTTTCTCAGGCCTCGTTTCACCAGCAAAATGAAAGGAAATGTTCTCTGTGATTACTATGGCAATCACATGCTCCCATTCAGTCTATTCTTCCTCTTTCCTGGTTCTCCCCCTCCGCCCGCCTGGTGAAATTATAGATCTTTTGACCAAGAGTAAGGTTAGAGTATCATCTGCAAATACAAATCTGTTTTACAGCAGAAGGAGACTTGTTTTATAGCATACATTTATTCAAAAATCTGCAATACATTTATAATATATTATTTTTATCTATCTTGCCATGATTGTTCTTTTATTGCTAGTACAATTCTGGCAAGCTATCAAGCAGTTCAGGGAAGCCCTACAGCGATGCAAGCTAAACAGATGAAGTCTAAAAAGATATAGATTAGGTTTTAGACGCCGGCTGTAGCTATACATTACTGCATATACAACATACAGCAGCCATAATGTCAGGAGCGCTTCGATCCTGGCTTCAACCCTACAAGAGCCGCTAGGCCCTAATAGTCAAAGTCCAGGCAAGAGGTTTAGGCAGTCCTATATATTGTCCTACACATGAGCCCAGTGTATAGTTTATGTGCCATATGTTAGGAAATGTAGGGGGGAAGCCGGGTACCCCAAAAAAAATTTACAATCTTTTGCAGCCTATCACCCTGGAAAATGTAAAGTCTCTAGCAAAATTAGAAATAGAAAAATGTTCAACTATTTTTTGAGGAACTCCTATCTACTCTATTGCACTTCACCTGGTCTGAGGTGGTGAAGGCAAGTCTGGCACAAGAGGTAAAATCCACATCTTAGTGAATTTGCGTAGTTACGTCCCTTCGCCAGTGCGCAAATTCGCCAGGCGTAAGGGAGCGAATTACCGCTAGAGTCTATCTCCTTCGCTAGCGGAGTTACACCTGCACCCATTAGTAAATAGGCAAAGTAACAAAATGACGTCAATCTGGCGAATCTTCGCTAAGCTTAAGCAATTCGCCCTTTAGTAAATCTACCCCATAGACCCTTAAAGGGAGCCTTTAATGATAAAGTTCTTAGGCAAAAGGTTGAAGCATATCTCATTGCCGTTTTTCCTGAAACTATGTGCAATAAGATGTTTGTGGCAATATAATCAAGTGTTATGACACAAGTCCTTTAAATTATTTACATTTGGTAAATATGGTATTTCACTATTTCATACTACTTTCATACCCCTGTTTTCTGAAATGACATGATGAATAGTCTTGCTTGAAGGCCCAGATTTGTGGAAAGACCATGGCCTAGGGCAGAGGGGGATGGCATGCTGCCCAACCACACCCGCATTAGTTCAGAAGCACTGGGGATTCGCAGGAGATATAGTTTTTAAAACCTCCTGTGCACCAATCCCCAGTACTCTGGACCTGATGCTGAAAATTTGTGCATGTGCACTAAGGAAGGTGATGGGACGGGGTCGATGAACGTCAGGGGCCTAGGGGTGCCTGCTATGTAAATCCAGCCTTGCTTTCTTGAATAATTTTGTTGTAGTTCTCATCCACCTATATGCTGGCGAACCCTGGAGTTACCGCCACCTATAAACCAGATAATAGCTCCAGGGTTCCCATAGTGACCTGCATCAGTCGCTGCATAGCAGTTGCACCGGAAGAACAAGTCACATTCAACACTTTGTACAACTGTAAATTTTTTATAACTGTGTTTTTAACCCCATTGCTGGGCTTTGGTTTAGAAGGGTGCACCTCAAAGAAGATGCATCTCAAAGTAGATGCAAATGCCAGTGGCGTAACTAGATGTTGCTGGGCCCCACAGCAAATTAATTTTAGGGCCCCCAACATATGCAGTGTTGGTCCTGTTTTACCAATATATATTCAAATTGCTCATCAATGAGAACCTCATGGGGCCCCCTGTACCTCCTGGGCCCCCCTGCAGCCGCAGGGTCTGCTTCCTCTGTAGTTACGCCCCTGGCAAATGCGGGGATTATGGGCACCCTGTGATCACCTCAGATTTACTATGAGACCAGGGCCAATTTCATTCCCACTCTTTCATTTCAAAGGCAAACCTGGCAATTTTTGAAATGATCTACAATTTTGGTGACCTTGTGGGTAGAAGAAACTGCTAACACTATATGGTTCCTGTTCAGGCAATCTGAAAGCATATGAATCCTTTACTATTTAAATGGTGGAATTGATGAGACCAAGTCAACTAAGCTTTGGATAAAATAAATTAACCATATATTAATTTATTCCCAGTAACATTGAGACAGAAGACAGAAAAGCATTACATATAATAAAAATAACAATAATAATAAATGAAATAATAATAATGAAAGCATGCTGCAGAACTGCTTATATTGGTGGACCCTTGAGCATAATGGCACATGGGGTGTTTGATGACCACACCCCTTTCAAGAGTGCAAAAGTCTAGTTGCCATAGGGCAGTGGAAGTAAATGATAGTCATTTAGAGGTGTGTTGATTCCCATGGTTTTCTTTGGGAGAACATCAGCTCCGTTTACAACGCTGAGAAATGTTGGCACTCAAAAAATATGTGTAATAATAATAATATTTATAATAATAATAATGTGCCATAAACCAACACTTATATTGTTCCATAAATGTATGAAATGTTCAATAAATGTATGATGACCCCAGTTCTTTCAGGGATGCAAAAGCCCAAGTGGCTGCTGTATGGCAGTGAGAGCGAATGATGATGAGAATGAGAATAATTGGTATTTTAACTAGGGATGCACCGAATCCACTATTTTGGTAACCCCCTTCGTGAAAGATTCAGCCGAATACCGAACCAAATCTGAATCCTAATTTGCATATGCAAATTAGTGGTGGGAAAAAAAAGTCACACAATTTCCCTCCCTGTCCCTTATTTATATATGCAAAATAGAATTCTGATTCGGTTCGGCCGGCCAGAAGGATTCAGCTGAATCCAAATCCTGAACCTGAATCCTGAAGCCGAAACCCAAACCGAATCCTGGAATCTCTGTGTATCCCTAATTTTAACCCATGGTTTCTTTGAGAAGACCATGTTGATTAGACAATTCCATGTGCCGTAATTTGACACTTATATTCCCACATTATGTACGATAATGTTACGACTATAAATAGGATGAAAAAGTCCATATAATACTTCCTTAAATGGCACAATGTCATGCTATAGAGCACTGAGAGCAAGACAGCAAGCGACATTATAAACCCCATGATTTTATTTTAGAGGAACGCGATACATAAACTGGCACTTACAGTAAATACCCACTTGAATGAATAATCTTACAAATAAATTACTATCAAGAGCCAGCCACAGCAGAAGAAGGTAGATTCCTTTTGTTTAGTGGACCCTTGTTGGAAAGCCAGGACATTTGACTTTTTCCAGGTTTTTTTACTAATTCCGTCTCTTTTTCCCCAACAATAAAGAACAATAGTAACCCAAATACCACAAATGAAATACTGACACCAATTTGGTGCACGATACCCAAGCATTCTTGGTATGTTTGATGAAATATAAGCAGATATTGGGTGTGGAACGTAGAATGTGGGCAAGTTCCTTGTTTTTATTTTTCAGCGGGGACGGCTGGGGTTAATATTTCTGTCTGTGACAGTGAAATTGAGGCCAGCTGTAGGTCATATTCACGTCCCAGTCACAGGAAAATGAACCTGTGAGACAGAACCTAATTATCTGCTAAACCAAAAGCCAGTCTCAGTTCAATAACTTACGACAGAGCTGGCAGCCAGATATAGTGTTGCCATGGAAACCTACAAAAAAAAATCCCTCCGCTGCAGACAAGAACAAGCAGCAAAAGGAGACTTTAACTCTTTGGTCATCAGCACCATTTCGCTCAATCCCCCGTGACGGTTTTTTAAAGAAAAAAAAAGCAAATATTTCGACATTAACATTTAGAACAAACATCCCAGAGCACAGCGGCTCCTAACTTTATGATTGGGGATTAACACTGTAAGAAACCTGAACAATAGATCAGGTTTGGAATAGAAAACGCTTACCTGTACTTGAAGACAACATGGCGTTAGGCATGTGGCTGTATAAATGATGAACAAAGCCCATTTAATATTCATACAACCATCTGATATCTCAGTCACTTTACATTTTTTTGACCTCGATGGTTTGGGTCCCTTTGTGCCATGTCCCTACGAGAAACAACTGAATTGAATGGTGTCATTTTTAAAAGGCAACCCTAAAAACCTTCAAGGAAGAGGGAAAGAAAAGGAGCGTGTTGCTGACCCAGTGGAAATTGTAAAGAGTATCGTCTTCTGTCTGAGATTAGGGTTTATTTCTAAGATAATGTTTCCATCCGAGAAACACTGTTTCCTATGATTCCTAAAACCTTAAAGAAATCCATGTGAATGGGAAGCCTGCAGCCAATTTAAAATCTAAAATTTCTGCTGTCTTGATCAGTTGCTGAGCTACAATGGCTGTCAGGAACACTGGGAGCTGTAGTTCACCTGGATACACCTTCACCCCCAGTCAACAGCAGCAATCTCTGCTTAACACATACCCTGGCCTATTAATGAGTAGGTGGGACCAGTCCATTTCCAGACCCAGTTTTAGGCTCTGTAATAGAGGTCCTAGTAGGGGAGGAACATAGACTCACTACGCATTGTATATATCAAAAAGGACCAAGTGGCTGTTGAACTGGATTCTGGGCTGTGGTTTAAGGACATATGGAGGGCCATACATTGGAATCAGGTGTCTCTTCTTCTCTTGCAGTCATTGGATATTAATGACAGGGCTGAGCACAATAATGGACCATATAAATTCACTGTGGTGCATACAGCACTTGGAAGACCTTCTGATCTAAAAGGATAATCTAAGGGAACAACCTGTATCTTTTCTGCTGCCTTGAAATGCATTATGTCTGGAGGCCTCATACATTAAAAAGAAGCCTGTGTACCAACAGAGCCAGAAGTTTACCAGTAGATAATAGCACTAACCTTGATGTCATTCATCATTGTACAAGTGGCAAACAGAACTTGCCTGGTCTTCATGGCACACCAACACCATCACTTTTAATGGAGATAAAATGTCTATGCAAAGGGTAGATCTTCATTTAAATCTGTTCCATCTGTATTTAAGAAGATAGTGGTCAAACAAGTTAGAGATTTTCTATCAGATGGAAGAAGTCACAAAGTAATAGGTGATGCTTTCAAGAAGTCTTGACATTTAAAATATAGTGCAGGCTTTAAACCAAAGGTCTTGTGAATTGGACACATTAAACATCTGAACCAATGGGAAATGAGCTTTGATAAATCAACAGCAAGTAGAAAAAAATCTGATTGGTTGTTATGTTGGTGTATGCTGCAACTAGTTGCATTGTGTTATACAGTAAACTTTAAATCCTGTTGCATGTGGCTTCATTTTAATGTGGCTTTGGCTGCCATTGTGGATGAGAAAGAAATTGATAGAACATCACACACACACAAAAAAAGACGGGTGTAGGGGTGAAATGGGTCAGTATTCATTAACAACCAATTCAATTGTTGACATACAGTAAAACATACTTCCATATCAGCATATCAGGCCTCAATATATATATATATTTATAATCAAAATCCCAAAGGTGCACACCGTTTACTGTAGAATTACCTGTGTGCCCGCAAAGTTAGGGTAAACATATATGCAGAGAATAGCTGTACTCACAGGGTTTTTTTGTATGCAAAATTAAAAATATAAAAAATAAAAATATATATATATTTTTTTTTATTTTGCTGCCGCTATTCTCTGCATATACAGGTATAGGATCCCTTATCCGGAAACCCGATATCCAGAAAGCTCTGAAATATGCATTATCCAAATAAATTCAAATTTTTCAGAATGATTTCCTTTTTCTCTGTAATAATAAAACAGTAGCTTGTACTTGATCCCAACTAAGATATAATTTATCATTATTGGGAGCAAACCCAGCCTATTGGGTTTATTTAATGTTTAAATGAATTTCTAGTAGACTTAAGGCATGAAGACCCAAATTACAGAAAGATCCATTATCCGGAAAACCCCAGGTCCCGAGCATTCTGGATAACAGGTCCCATACTTGTGAGCTAAACAAAGGACCAGCCTATAAATGTATTGCCTTTAGCAGGACAGTTACCTCAACCTTGTAAGTCCCGTTTAGCTTGAAAGAGATATAATGGGGGTTACTGGTGACACTCAGCACATATAATGCAACATTACCCTTAGGTTTGCCACCTGTGCGGATTTCACCTGGACAGCCCGGTTTTCGGAAGGGCTGACCAGGTGAATAAAGCCTGTCTAGATTTCCAAATTGGGAAATCGGACAGGACGTTGAAGTTAATGACATGGTGATCAGCCAATCACTGATCGCCACATCATCAGTGGTGTGTGGGTTTTTTTTTCCGTGCATAATACATTGATGTCAATGGCCAGTTTTTTCACACAAAATGCATTAAAAGTTAAAGATTTTTGCTTTTGTTTTGCAGAGGTTTTTGAGCTCTATTTTCCTCACATGTTTTAGCAGCAACATTTTGCAAATGTCCCTTCTACTACATAAACTAAACCAGCCCACACTCACTCAAGCTTTGCATACACCTGTGCTCGATAGCCGAGCATAACTGGAAAGGTATGTCCTAAACAATACCAGACATGTGCAATAAGATGTGGTGCACAATAGATATGGAGAAATGGCAGAACTGTGTTACGGTCATATTCATTTTGTCAGGGTTTTTGTTGCTTGCTATATGGATGAGGCATCTTTTTCTTCTGAATAAGTGCTATGAAGTGCAAGATCCCAGCAGTTGATGTCACCGAGGCAGATATTGTCTATGTAAAGTCTATATTTTGGGTACCTAAGTCTTCAGTGTTTTACTGTCAGACTTGACAGTAAATGACTCTTGCTACATCTTTACAAGACACTGTTTTCTTTGTCTTTGTGTCTATTCACTTATACCGCTCTTTCTTTCACTTCCTCCATGTTCTCTTAAAGGGCATGAAAAGGCAAACACATAAAATCCCATTTTTACTTTCTTTAATGAAAAAGAAACCTTTCTCCAATATACTTTAATTAAAAAATATGTACCATTTCTATAAGAAACCTGACTGTATGCAGTGAAATTCTCCCTTCATTTACTGCTGTGGATAGGAATTGTCAGACGATCCCTAACTGCTCTGCAGGGAAACAATCATACTTATGAACAGCAGGGGGAGCCCCCGCCTTACTTCCCAGCCATGCAGAACTCAAGCAGCTTTGTTTATGATGATCCCTAAGCAGCCCAGACCACACTGAGCATGTGCACAGTCTTGGTCTTGCAAAGATGTTTAATAAAGTTACAAGATGGTGACCCCCTGTAGCCGACTTTGAAAGCATAAATCATTTGTTTGATTAGGCTTGTGGTGCAGTAAGTTCATGTTTATATTTAGAATACAAAATACAGCATTTCTAGCCTTTTTCTATTTTAGACTTTACATGCCCTTTAAAGACAGCATACATATAGAAATGAGCAGGCACTCAATGATTCCAACGTTGACAGGTTCAAATTAAATGAAGTTTATCTTTATTGAAGTTTACATGTCCATTGAAAAGCCATACACGTGTCATGCTAAGAGCACTAAGAGCTAAGCCAAAGTGTTCTTGGCACAAAATGCATAAGGCTTTTTTTATGGACATGTCAACTTCAAAAAAGATAAACTTATATAACATGTCAACATTGGAATCACTGAATGCCTGCTCATTTTGTAAATATGGCGCAATATGTTCCCTCTGCTGTAGTTTTGGTACTTTACACTCAAACCAATTGTTTTTACTAGTGAGTGTACATATTTAACATGTATAGGGCTATCCTTTCTCTCTAAGATGCTCTTAAAAGACATGCCTAAGCCAATATGCTCTATCATATTTTGTAGGAGAATTACCACTGACCTGACCTTCAGGCCCATAACTGAGATTCTAATAGAGGTTTACATGGCAATTGCCTTTACCTGCCATAGATTTACTGGAAATCTTGGCCATCAAACTGGACTCACTAGAGGTCTTGGCTGCTACAACTCTATTGGACCATTTCAATTTTACCTTTTCAATAGCTATAACTATTAACAGATAATGAGGACCATTCCTTTCAGGCCCAATGTAATAGAAGTTCCCGTTCCTATCAAAGGAAAGGTCTTTTAACTCGGGGTGGCAAAAGTTAGGCACCCCCAAGTGATTGCATGTACTTACCTTAAACTCCAGGCCATTGCACCTATTAGTAGAAAACTGCACCGGTCCAGGGTTTCTTCCAGTGAGCACCATTCAAGTTCAGCTTTTTGTGCTACTGCGCATCCATGAGAAAAAAAAGAAGTCAGAAGACGATCACTCACTGGTGCTCACTGGAAGAATCCCGGGCAAGTGCAGTTTTCTCCTTACACTGTAGGTGCACCGGCCCGGGAGTTTCAGGTAAGTAAATGCGATCACTTGGGGGTGTCTAACTTTTGGCATCCCAAGTTAAAAGACCTTTCCTTCTCCTTCAAACAAACCTTTAGTGACTATAGACAATTGTGTAACCCAATTCTCATATGTCCATCAAAATGCAAAATGTAAAGCATGCATATTTTATTTTAATATTACTTTACTAGTTCTATCCAGTGTGTTCCAGCCTGATACTACTGACTATAATAACGTTGCCAGAAGAAGCATTTTTATTCTAAGATAAAATTGCTCTCTTGAACCTGGAATTACTTTTAACTTTCCTGGATCCGAAAACTCTCTAATCCTTATGCAATCCTGAACAATCACACACAACACAGTGTTCTTATTTTTTATTTCATATCATTTATTTGGTTCAAGGAGCTCAACAATGCAGCAGACCTAATGTTCCAAAGGAACTCACATAAAGATGCAGCGCTCTGGGCTTAAAGGAACAGATGGGGGGGGAATAGGATAAAACAAGATGTCCTGCCTTTCAGTTTTCATACTTTTATCTCTTCATTGTTATTATTATCTTATTTCTAATAGGCCATTTGCAATTGCACTCAGATTTGCACAAAAGATTTTTCAGGCATATGGAACCCATGTAGGGTAAAGTTTAGTGGGTGGGTTTTACTAAAATATACCAATAGGATGACCCATAGCTAAATATTATTATAGTGTAATAATGACTACTGGCTAATCCAAAACAGATAAATGCAGCTTTTTCAGCAGAATGTACAGGGACTATCTGATATGTATTGTCCATTACATTCTAGTAAACATGCACATTATTGAGGTTATATTTGAGATTATATTTTGTACATTTAAAATGGTCTCAATCTAGCAATAGATAATAGAGTATTTTCTAAATATGTGTACATGGAAATGTTTTTCTGCAAGAAAATTAAGTATGATATTCTTTATGCAGACAACCTCCAATTGACAACACTATACATTTTTGCAATAGCTCACAAACTGTTCATGCTCTCTTGTCTCTATCTCCGACTATCTCTTTTCCTCTCTTAGGGTCAGGGCACACACTCAAGGAGATTAGTCGTACGGCAACAAATCTCCTCTTCTTCGGGGCGACTAATCTCCCCGAACTGCCTTCCCGCAGCTAGACTGTAAATTGGCAGCAGGACGGTCAGAACGCTTTGTTTTCCTAAGTCTCTCGAAGTTTCCCTGTGAGGCAACTTCGGGCGACTTTAGAAAACAAAGCATTCCAAGTGCGATTTACATTCTAGCCAGCGGGAGGCAGTTTGGGGAGATCAGTTGCCCTGAAGAAGAGGAGATTTGTCGCCGGGCGACTAATCTCCCTTAATCTGAGTGTGTCTCTGCCCTTAATGCTATACTATTCCCACCTGTCTCTGGATTTGCTTGCCATTGCCTCTGCCCCAAATATTCCCTAAACTGCCTGTTTAAAGCATCCTTGGATTATCAGACAACCGCCAAGAGTTTTCACTAGTTATTTTCAACAGTTCAACCCTTTAGAATTGAAGCTCTACCAGGGACCTCTAACACTTCTGTTTCATTTTGTAAGGTCTGCATGTTAATTTATTGTAAGTACATGTTTTAAATGATACAGAAAATAAATGTATACAGTTTTATTCAATTTATATTCAGAAGAATCAGAGGGCTTCACAGAGACAGTAGACTGTGTGGGAAAACAGGATTCATAAAGAAAGGGTTGGGTGAAGGAGAAAATCCAAGAGAGGGAAGGGAGGTCCAGGAAAACTTGTCACAATGTTTAAGGAACCATCTTATTCTTGATGCCAAAGTTGAAAGTGAAGCTAAAAGCATAGGGGTGAGGTAGCCTAAAGTTCTAGGGATGTCTGGAGTCCAAAGGGTATTGTGTCTGCTTAAAAAAACAACATACAGTAGCTAGACATGCTGTATTCCTGCACTAGCATATCTATAACAGTCTATAGCAGTTGTTGAATATGATCAAAGAGAAATTGAGCTTCATCTGTCATATAATCTGATGCTACAGGGCAGTTGCTATGGAATGAGAATCTCATTGTATAGTCACTTTTATATTCTATATATATATATACACTGTATATTGTAATATTGTGAGTCAGACCCTAAGGCTGGTTGGTAGCTTGAGCTGGTACAGAACCCCAAAACGTTGGTAAGCTTTAGTTCTCCTTTAAAAAATGAAACTATTATGGAAGTTGATTCACTCTTTGTGCAGAACCATCTGTTGTGGTTGGAGGGGTCATTCTTTCACTGTATAGAGCACTGGTAAGGCCCCCAGTTTTGGTCTCCATCACTCAAACAGGACATTATTGTATTAGAGAGGCTACAGAGAAGGGCAACTAAGCTGGTAAAGGGAAAATCTTAGCTATGAGGAAAGACTGGCCAAATTGGGGATGTTCATGCTGAAGAAGAGGCGCTTAAAGGAGAATTTAACCCTAAAGTAAAAAAAAACCCTACCCTACATAGACCCCCTCCCTCCTCCACCCCAGCCTAGCTGCTACCTGGGAAAATGCCCCTAACTCTTTACTTACCCCTTGGTGCAGATTCTATCCAGCGGAGTTCAGGGCAGCCATCTTCCAGCTCTTCAGTAATCTTCGGAATGAGAGCGGCGCTTCTGCAAATTCTGTGACTTTCGGCACATGCGCAACAGAAAATTGCTCCAACTGCGCATGCGCCGACACCGCACCTACTTCCCAAAGATTACCGAAGACAAGAAGATGGCTGCTGTGAACTCCGCTGGACAGAATCTGCAGGGGTAAGTAAAGAGTTGGGAGAATTTGCCCGGGGTAGCAGCCAGGCTGGGGGGGAGGGGGGTCTATGTAGGGTAGGGGTAGGGTTTTTTTAACTTTACAGTTGAATTCTCCTTTTAAGGGGAGATATGATAACTATGTTTAAATATATAAGGGGATCATACAATAATCTCTCTAATGCTTTATTTATCAGTAGGTCTTTCCAGCTGACACAAAGTCACACATTCCAATTAGTATAAAGGAGCTTCTGCCTAAATATCTGGAAGGGGTACTGGCTGATACATTAGATAGCTTTAAGAAGGGGTTGGATGGTGTTTAGCAAGTGAGGGAATACTATGTAAATTAGGAATCTTATACATGCTCAAAAACAGATGCACAAATGGACTGAGACAGACAAATGCCCTGCCCTAGGTGAAGATGTCATCCAAATTGCCTCTTGAAGGTCTTTACCTTTGACTTATTATTAAAATAGTATATAGGTTGTAGCATTTATAGACCAACCCAAGGATGTCCAACAAAGACCTTCCTGAAGTGGGAGTGAGGAGGTGGCAACATCACCTAGTTGGTATCAGAGTTGGGTATCCCTGTTAAGGGACCTTTATTATTCACACTGCATCCAGTGTAAAGGTTAATGTGGGAGAAGAAACCATCATTGTGCAGCTTTAACTTCCTTTCGAGAGATATTGATTCACTTGCCTTTGTCTCTATGCACTGGAAGGAAGAAAAAGGAGCTGGCTGTCAGAGGCTCACCAGAAGGGAATTAAATCCAACACAGTGTACTTCAGTCTTTAATTATTAAAAAAAAAAAAGCGGTAACATTTCTATAAAAAAGAAGTTATTGCAGTGAGCAGACTTGCAATAAATTAATATTATTGGCCATTTACAAAACCATTAATTGCACAGTAAAATGCCTTAACGAGATCTTATTAAAATATACTTAGGGTTATAAAAATTGGTATTATTACATATAACTACCAGAAAATAATTTAGTAATCCAAATTCCAAAAACCACGATTGCAAGTGTGCTAGTGGCTCGGCGTCTTGTTATTTATCATGCAAATATTATATATTTATATATTTACTAGAGTCTGAGCAAAAAACTGTCTTCCTTTGTGCAGTTTCTTTGCAGCTTTGTATGCTCCTGTGGATTGTAACCTCCCTATGAAATATCTATCACATACAATGTGAGCGTGCTGTTGCCTCTCAGAAGTAGAGTTTACTTTCTCACATACCCGGCACCAGAGCCTTTCAATGATTTACTTGTCTGTCAGTGCAGAAAAAAGAGAAAACATCTGTTTATCGGGTCACAGAGGTGCCACCATCTTTGCTAGACAAGACTTAGCCACTAGAGACAAAATTATCCAAAAAGGATGGATAGAAAAATGGATGTTCTTTTGCTATGTGTTCTCGAAGTCTTCCTATTGGTTTCTAAATAACAGCATCATTGTACTCTCTTTGCAGACAGATATATATATATATATATATATATATATATATATATATATATATATTTACACAAACAGACACACAGATATACAGTTACTAATATAGCTGCAAGTGACAAGTGCAAAACATACAAATAATGGAAACAGAATTGTGCCAATTGTCCTCATTCAACCTACAAGAGGAAGTTGCAGACTAGTGTAATGTATTCTCAAAGTCTTCTTCTTGGTTTCTAATTAATAGTATCATTGTACTCTCTGTTTCAGGGGCAATTCTAAGGCAGGAGCTTGCGGCTGCCTTCCCCTGGACAATTTAAATTCAGGCACATGAGTAGTGACGCAATGAGGAAGAAGGTTCGGCGTTCTCTATGTCCAGGTTCTTGGTCACGTATTTGGCAAGTTTCTTGGGAATTTTGGCTTCGGTTTTTCTCCCGTTTACCCAGCTTGGTTGGACGGATTTTCTAGGCTTGACCCGGCGTGTCCTGGCATTTCTCACTCATTGTGGATCCATTTCTCAGATGGTGCTCCTTAGCAATGGCTCAACTCTCCTTCCTCCTGAACCTGTGTGAGTTAAAAATTATCATTTTCTGCCTGGACTATTGCATCAACCTAAGTGGGGGGCTGACACCAGTGGTTGGCTCCTAATTCTGAGACTGGATACTTACCCAAGGTCGCAACGGTCCAGGATTATTTACCTCTGTGAGGACTGTTGTTTCTGTCTGGCTGTGTGGAGTTTCACCATCTCTTCCCGTACGCAGGCTAACCCGGTGCAGGATTTACTTCACTGAGTACCTGTAGGAAGAGGTCATCATTAAGACCACCTTACTCCCATTGGAAGCATTTCCCGCTACAGCTATACTTTCCTGGAAGATCGGGCCATTCTTCTGTAGGAGTGTGGGTCATCGCTCTCCAAGGTTCGTGAGGACTCTCTCTGTTACCAGTACCTGAAGAACAGAGACTCTAGTTATTCTCAGGTACGTATAATTGTTTTTTTTGCTGCTTAACTTCAGAATTCCCTGCATTATTACATTAAATTCCTAACAATGAGGCAGCTCTTGCAATGCTGCCCTCCCTAACCCCCAAGCGCTTACCTTTCCTGCATTGGGGGGAGGACGTATCGATAGTGCAGAGAGCGCAGTTGCTCTTAAAGGTACAATGAGTGACTTTTTGCCGCCAATGGTAACCTGCTCGGCACTGCTGCCTGAGGCGAGATTAATTGTGAGCATGTTTCAATTGTCTTGACACAATTCCCTACATTGTGCCATTTACCCTACATAGGGTTGTCACCTGTTCAGAACCAGACAACCTGTTTTTTGGAAGGGTTGTCAAAACTGCCTGTTTTCTAAATTAGGGAAAACGCGCAGGATTCCCTGATGTTGACACAGTAATTGCTGCTCGCTTGCCCCAACATCCGTAATGACTCCCTGCCCCCACTACCCCACACTGTGACATCACTGCCCTGCCTGGAGTTAGAGGTAGGGAAAGGTGGCCCTCAACCTACATAAGGTGCAAGACAGAGAATAAAGGGCTTCCTTTACATGCTATGTCTCCTATAAAATATATCAGGTATAAATCAGGTGCACTTGAGAGGCTTATAAGCCTATGTACTACTTGCCCACAAGTCAAATGCACATCTGAACTTAACTTACTGACCGTTTCAGTTATTTGTACTCCAAATGATCTGGTTCAAAATTTTTCAAAGGGTTCTGGAGTTTACCAAAGATGTTTAGTGACCCAAGAGTTACAGGGTTTATTTTCTTTACAAATACTGCAAAAGTGCGCCTGAATAAATGACACACAGGGTTATAGTTAAAGGGCAGGAGAGGCACACCTACATGCCTACACTTGCAAATACAGCACTGCCAAATGCAGGCGATGCTGTATTCATGGGTAAAATGCAGGTCTCTATATTCCATTTCATATACATTTTTGGGACTGAATACAAAGATAATGGATAGCACACCCAATTTGAAAAAGTAATAAATTTATTACAAAAAGGAAAAATATACAAAAACAATATACAAAAAAATTAAATAAAAAAGTTAGCCCAACGCGTTTCGACCTTAAGGGTCTTCCTCAGGGGCAAAAAATAAATAAAAAATCAAAGAGGCCTTTTTGGATTTTTTATTTATTTTTTGCCCCTGAGGAAGACCCTTAAGGTCGAAACGCGTTGGGCTAACTTTTTTATTTAATTTTTTTTGTATATTGTTTTTGTATATTTTTCCTTTTTGTAATAAATTAATTACTTTTTCAAATTGGGTGTGCTATCCATTATCTTTGTATTTGTAACACATATGGAGACCCTTATGGGGAGTCAGGAGATAGAGAACAAAGAAAAGGGACCGCTACTGCTCACCGCTACTCCTGACCAGGTGCTCTGTCAAGCAGTGTCCCCACTGCGAACATCCAATGAACTCAAAACAAGCAGATGGCACTTCTGGAAAGGGTTTTATTGGGGTTACTGCTGTAGAACCTAAGGTTCTACAGCAGTAACCCCAATAAAACCCTTTCCAGATGTGCCGTCTGCTTGTTTCGAGTTCATCTTATGGGGAGTCACCTATGGATTTAGCACCCTGTAGTTTAATTTTAGGGTGTGCGCCTTCTACCTTCATTTTGTACATTTTTTGGGACTGGACTGGCAATATGGATATTCCGGTATTTGCAAGAAGGCTGCTAAACCATTAGACTAAAGCTATACTGGGTCAGATGAACAAAACATACTTGAAAACCAGATAATATCAAGAGTGCCTGAGTTGCATGAGGAAAGTCCTACCTCTACAGAACAACATCATTGAAAAACTAGAAAAGGAAGCCACACATGGGTGCCATATCTAGAAGTTACCTAGACAAAGAGCCCTATGACTATGTACCATAGACACACCACGCTCAGCCAGGGTAACTAGTACAAACCCACGGTATACACAACAATTCAGTCCTTACACGGATCCTGTAGCACTTTTTTCAGTTCAGTTGTTTTCAGATTGTTCCCCAGAAATAAAGACTTTTTCCAATTACTTTCCATTATTTATTTTTAACAGTTTTTCCAAAATCTAAGTTTAAAGTTGAATGAATGAAACCCAGGGATTCTGCTCAGCATAGACAAAGATTAGAAATGTATCAACTAAATGTTTCAATTTAGAACAGTTTACAGGGTCGACGACCCCCCTCCCAGAGCTGCTTTAGAAGTTGAAAAATGACACTTTACACTTCAATATTAGTGACAGATAGAAAATAGAAATTAATTGGAAAAAGACGTTATTTCTGGTGATCTATCTGAAAACAACTAGTCGTTTGAAGGCGAACAACCCCTTTAAACTTCGATTTTGGAAAAACAGTAAAAAAATAAATATTGGAAAGTAATTGAAAAAAGTCTTTATTTCTGGGGAACAATCTAAAAACAACTGCATTGAAAAAAGTGTTTGGAAGGTGAACAACCCCATTAAGCTCAACTAATTACAGGAGCATTGCATTTGTATAATAAAACATTCTGATGTAGGTGTACTAAACACAGATACCAAGACACAAAAACATGTTATACGTAGTTTAGATCAGCTGCTGCTTAAGCAAACATATATCAGAGTCTAGCAGCCCAGTGACCTACATCCATTAGGACTACTGGTTCCAGGTGAGCAATAGCCAGAGGAGATGACACTGCAGAACAGAATAGGAACACACTGCCTACCAACCCACTTGCCTATATCCATTAGGGATGGACTATCTCTGTAAGTAATGACACGGAGTCCGACAAGGGAAAATAACTTACATCTCATTTATCACCTGCCTTGCCTGCTGCTTTCACTCACTACAGGATAAAGCCTCCTAAGTCCTAACCTTCTCACCTTGCTACAAGGCCCTACTAGGAGTTGTTAATTAGATTAGCAACTGTACACCTACCGCACAATCCTGCTGAGTTCTATCACATTTATTGTATTAAGCTGCTCTATAATTAGTTCTTTTTAACATGTAGGGGCCGATTCACTACGGGGCCGATTCACTAACTTCGAGTGAAGGATTCGAAGTAAAAAAACTTTGAATTTCGAAGTGTTTTTGGGCTACTTCGACCATCGAATGGGCTACTTCGACCTTCGACTACGACTTCGAATCGAAGGATTTGAACTAACAATCGTTCGACTATTCGACCATTCGATAGTCGAAGTACTGTCTCTTTAAAAAAAACTTCGACCCCCTAGTTCGCCATCTAAAACCTACCGAACTCAATGTTAGCCTATGGGGAAGGTCCCCATAGGCTTTCCTAAGTTTTTTTTGATCGAAGGATATTCCTTCGTTCGTTGGATTAAAATCCTTTGGATCGAACGATTCGAAGGATTTAATCGTTCGATCGAAGGAATAATCCTTCGATCGTTCGATCGTACTATCTGCGCTAAATCCTTCGACTTCGATATTCGAAGTCGATGGATTTTAATTCCCAGTCGAATATCGAGGGTTAATTAACCCTCGATATTGGACCCTTAGGGGTAAATTTATCAAAGAGTGAAGTTCCGCCACTAGAGTGAAATTCCGCAGCTCTCAATTCATTTCTATGGGATTTTGAAAGGCGTATTTATCAATGGGTGAAAGTGAAAGTTCATCCTTTATTAAATGGGAGTTTCCTCAAATGAGAAGGATCTTGGGGTCTTTGTAGATAACACGTTGTCTAATTCTGGGCAGTGTCATTCTGTGGCTACTAAAGCAAATAAAGTTCTGTCTTGCATAAAAAAGGGCATTAACTCAAGGGATGAAAACATAATTCTGTCTCTTTATAGGTCCCTGGTGAGGCCTCATCTGGAGTATGGGGGCAGTTTTGGACTCCAGTCCTTAAGAGGGATATAAATGAGCTGGAGAGAGTGCAGAGACTAAGTGCAACTAAACTGGTTAGAGGGAGGGAAGAGTTAAATTATGAGGGGAGACTGACAAGGTTGGGGTTGTTTTCTCTGGAAAAAAGGCGCTTGTGAGGGGACATGATTAGACTTTACAAGTACATTAGAGGACATTATAGACAAATAGCAGGGGACCTTTTTACCCATAAAGTGGATCACTGTACCAGAGGCCTCCCCTTCAGACTAGAAGAAAAGAACTTTCATTCAGTTAATGACTATAAGAGGGACTTGGATGATTTCTTGGACAGACATAATATCAAAGGCTATTGTGATACTAAACTCTATAGTTAGTATAGATATGGGTATATAGAATTTATGTGAAAGTAGGGAGGGGTGTGTGTATGGGGCTGGGTTTTCATTTGGAGGGGTTGAACTTGATGGACTTTTTCTTTTTTCAACCCAATTTAACTATGTAACTATGTAAATACGCCTATAAAAATCCCATAGAAATGAATGGAGAGTGGCGGAATTTCACTCTAGTGGCGGAACTTCACTCTTTGACAAATATACCCCTATGAATCCACCACTGCAAATGCTCCAATATGGACCTCAAATGCTTTCTAATAAAGGATCTACTGTATTTCTTTTTGGAGCTGCCATAAAAAAGGCTGTGCATTTCTATTTTCCCATGCAAGGGCAAATATGTATTTTACAGAATGTATTATTTATCAATGTTTGAAAAAAAAATGTCACACTCTTTTCCTCTCAGCTTTGTTCCACAACTGTGAATGTGAATTTAAGCTGAAACCACTAATGAAGGTTCTGAGAAAGTAAATACAGGATATATTTAACTATGATAACTGGTGACACTTAAACCACAAATGTGTTTTTCCCACACCCAAAAAAAACTGAATAACAAAATTCTAAATTGATTTATAAAACTGAAATTAAACTGTCTCTCTCCTTGGTGGAAAATAGCCCTTACCAGCTACTGTCTATGTCACACTCCTAAGGGTAGAGTCACACAATGCTATTTGAGGGAGGTTTGTCGCCAATCGACAAATTGCCTCTTTGGGTGACTAATCTCCCCGCAATGCCTTCCCGCCGGTGATTTCTATTCAAACCGGCGGGAAGGCATTGCGGGGTGATTAGTCACCCAAAGAGTAGCGCTTCATTTTCCAAAGTTGCCCAAAGTTTCCTTGTGAGGCAACTTTAGGCGACTTCGGAAAATGAATCGCTTCAAGTGCCATCCCATCAGTGACTTACATTCTAGCTGTCGGGAAGGCATTGCGGGGAGATTAGTCACCTGAAGAAGAGACAATTTGTCGCTGGGCGACTAATCTCCCCCAAATAGTATTGTGTGCCTCTACCCTAAAGCATGCTATGACAGTTGCTATCCTGTTGCTCAATACAAGGCCTCATCTTATCTCAGGATTCTACTGAGTCTTCTTGTCTTAAGCTGACCATAGATGCAAATATATAGTCGTATGAATCAAAGTTTCGTACAATTTTTGGACCATGTGTGGATAGTCCCGACATTTTTGGTACAATGGCAATTGGTTGTTTAGTCGATTGGACAGGTGAGAAGATTTTTGTTGGCTTACGATGACAATATCAGTTGGTGCTATCAATGGGTGATTTGTTGGACATACAATTGCTGCCATGGCCAGAACATTGCCTGATTTTTTATTTTATTAGTAATCTGAATATTCAGAAAATTGGGACATCCGAATGTTCGTCGTATACAAGGGTAAAATCTGCCCGTCTAAGGCCAGCTTAAGGATCTCCAGCAGCATCCACTCCTCTATTATTTTTGACCAGTCTACTGTATATAGCATATTGATTTTTTGATCTTTGATTGGTTTCTATGGGTTACTGCAGTGGTTCAAATGTGTCCAGTGAATCTAATTATGTCTATGGAGATAGAGATGGAGGAGCTTTTTTGATGGCACCTACTGGGATGATTCTGTAATACTCCATGCATAAAAATAATCCAGTGCAATGTCTTAATAGAACACTCTGGGGGGAATATTATTATATTGTTTTATTACTGTATATAGGCCTCAAAGTATGATCCTTGTCTAGAAACCCATAGCAACCGATCAAATATTTGCTTTTTTTTTTATAGGAAATTTGCTGTCTGCTGATTGGAAACTATAGGTGAATAGACAATGACTTTTATGAACCCCTTTGCACCTTGTTCCAAACATTTATATTAAAATATGTTTATAGCGTTTTAGTGCATAGTCAATTCTGGACATGAAAGATATCTATATATTTTGTAACATTTAGAGCATAGAGACTGGAGCTGTTCCAGAGTTCATTCTCTTGGGACCCCTAAAAATCTACCATCACCTCTGAAGCATCGGAGAGTGTAGCCTAGAACTAAAAGTTCTGTAATGTTAGTATCGAAGACACCAGAAAACAGCAAATTCTTTAAAGGCAGCTCATACAGAACATCTGTCTTTTCATTCAACACATGCAATACAAAACGTTTTTTTGTAAAATGATTGAATATAACAAAAAGTTTTAAAAAGTACTTTGTATATATATATTCCTTTCAATCCATAGAATCAGTTCAGTTTGTACAAAAAAAAAAAAAAATATATATATATATATATATATATATATATATATATATAGACACATACAAGAGTCCTCTGCACTCAACCCATTATCAATATATTTAAGACAGAGACATTTTGTGCATACTGATACTGAAAAATGCCTTACCCTTTAAACAAAACAGGGATTGTTTGTCCATATATTGCAATATATTTTAGCTGAACAACTACGTCAAAGTCATCCCATATCTGGCCAGTCCTAAGCTCAATTTTCATTTGATTCATTAAGAATTCTATTGCTTCATTATACATTTTATAAAGGGACTAAGTTTTACCTGCAACTTACTTGCTGCTTTCAAAGTAAAACTCCCAAACTTGGTTGCCCTTTTATTAGACACCAGTGGGATCACCTGACTATAGCTGGGAGGGGTGGGAGCTACAACATGGAGCTGGTCACTGCTCCTGTATAACTATAACAAACAAGGGAAAGTTGTGCTTGGCCAGCTTAAATATATTGCAATATATGGACAAACAATCCCTGTTTTGCTTAAAGGTTAAGGCATTTTTCAGTAGCAGTATGCACAAAATGTCTCTGTCTTAAATATATGGATAATGGGTTGAGTGCAGAGGACTCTTGTATTTGTCTATATGTATTTTGTGGTCACACCCTCATTGCACCCCCGCCTAATGGTTTTAAAAATTTGTGGTGAGCTCAACTTTTCCTTGTTTATGTACATATATATATTATATATATATATATTTGTCCTCAAAGGCAGGGCTATCCAAGCTGTAGTTTAAATGTACCTTCTATCAGCCATATAAATCTGAACCAGATTAGTCAGCAAGTATGTAGACCAACAATCGTCCCCCAGCAAAGGTCCACTCCAGGGTCAGCAGCTTATAAGCCCTGTATGGGCCTGAAATAGCAACCTGAACGACCAATATCTGGTCTGGGTTCATCTAGTCATTTACCGGGTAGGTTTAAATATCCCAGATTGGTCATCTCCTGATGGATCTAATTATGCCCCATCATATTGTGTTCTGATCACTTCCCTGCCTGCCCGAGATTAAATGAGCCTCATTTAGTCCAACACCAGAGTGACCTTATCAGGTAAACATCTGCTTGTTTGGTGACCTCACCAAACCTAAAGATCTCTCTATATATGACCAGCAATGTTCACTTTGTACAATCATATAAGGGCAAATTCTGGACACCTATTTATTAATGTATTCCCCAGAGGAACACCCAGTGTAATTAAGTAATCAAGGAGTTTTCTTTGTTTGGCAGAAAAACATGAATAATAGGTTCAGGATGGTGCTAGATATTCTTTGATCCTAATGGAGTAATTACTCTCTTCAGTAATGCACTTCTCTTCTTTTGGGAAACAAAGAAAAAAAACAGGCAACACAGGTTCATTTTCAGATAAGGCCTTTGATTACCATGACTAGAAAAAGGCAACAAGCCTGTATATGCCAACAAACTGCTTTTGTTTATGAATAACGTTAAACTCATTCAAAATGTTTAAACAACATATACTGGAAAGTTGCTTAGTATTTCGGTTTTTGAATGGACCCTCCACCCCTAGAGTAGGACAACCCTGATCTCAGGTAAATTACCAATTTAACACATAAGATGACTTCTGATTTTTTTGGACCTCTGTCATTTGTATTTTAAATTGAAAGGGCATTCTAATATTTAGTCTTTAACTACGGTGCATGAGATGAAGTGCCCATGACTATGGTTGAAGTACTCTGCTCTTAATGCCATTGTATTCAGGAAACACTTAAACATAACTAATGGATTAAAAGCACTTGACGAATATTGGTCTTGCTGTACCATCGACGAGCTATATCTTATTCCATTCTTTTCCTTAAAGGTAAATTGTAATCTCTAGTTTCATACTCAATTTATCTATATGTCAGACTATTAAAGTAGTTTGCAGCCTCAGTAATTCTTTACTGAAAGCATCTTGTGCCAGATATAAAACTATATTAAACTATATTTTCCTATTGTTCCCCACCAAAAAGAAGCAATCTGTATCTTTGTATGTGAATGAGCCAGTCTGAAGCCAACACTTCTTTCTCTTACTTTCCTTCAGCCAATGCCCTGTCCTGAATGCCCACCACCGAGGCTTGAATGAAGGAAACTAAATTTAAATGACATGTCTTAAAACACTGGTCACTGGTGTAGAGATTGGGGGGGAGGTCACTGAGGTAGATTGACTGGAGCATAAAGAAGCAGTAACAGCTGAGCATATGGGAAGCAAAGCCGAGTGCATTAGTCAGGAGGCTCTTGGCAAGCAAAGTGCTGTAGAATAAAAGCAGATTTGTTGAGAAGAAATCTGGTAGACCACAACTGTGTTTAGCAGCCTGCAAAAAAGTACCTACAGGATGTATCCAGCTGTATTTATGTAGCCTAAAGCTGGCCATAGACGCAAAGATTTGATTGTACGAATCTCCATTTCGTATGATTTTCGGGCCGTGTGTGGAGTGTCCCAACATTTTTCGTGAGATGCCGATCGGTTGTTCTGTTGATCGGACAGGTTAGAAAATTTCTGTCAGATACCGATAATATCTCTGCATGTATTGCCGATCTGATGATATCAGTGGGAGACTGTCACCGGCTTTTGTCGGACATAACTTTCGTACGATTGCTGTCAGGGGCAGAACATTGTCTGATCTGTTCTTTCACCACTTTATTTGATCTGATTGGTTAGGAGATGGCACCAAACAGATATCTGTCCGATATGAAGGTAAATCTACACGTCTATGGCCAGCTTTAGTATCCACTTAACAAAATACTGACTTAGCATTGCCCTTAATGCTTGTATGCCCAAAAAGTAAGTGATATTGTGAAAATATCACTAAAAGATTCTATTCATTCATTATAGCAGTGAAAAATGTCCATAATCTCACATGATGTTGCACCTAAACAAATCTTGCTTTATCCAGCCAAGGGTCCTAACAAAGACTACTAGAGGGGTTTATTGCTCCCAGTGTCTACCACCCAAATAGTGCACTAAGCACAAAGGTAGTGACGGATCTCAAAGTAGAGGTACAGGGGTGCTGGAAGTTTAGCAGTAAAGAAACACTAAGGGGGTTATTTATGAGAATTCGAAAATATCGGAGTATTTTCTGAAAACTACTCCAACCAAATCTGCATGGGTTTTTCCCCCTTATTTATCAATACATTTTCCCAAAAATGTCCTGTACTGGAAATATTTATTGAAAAAATAGTGAGAAAATTGTATGAATTTTTCGGATTTTTGAACAAAACCCAGCGCAGATCAGGATATCTTCGGGACTTCTCCCATTGACTTCTACAAGAACTCGGCAGGTCTGAGTACTTTTTTATTCGAACTTTTAACAAATTTTTGGCTTTCGACTTTAATAAATAACCCCTAAAGCTCCATTTATGTACAAACCCATATGTTATGTCATTAAAGGAGCACCTATTTTAATGATAATTCATGGGAATACATTTATGATCTCCCAACACCCATGATTTTAATCTTACAAAGAGCTGCAATACGCCAACCCCAATCATTTTATGCATATCTGAAATATTGCCAATAATTACTGTATATAGTTTTATTATTTTTCATGTATTGTATATTTCTGTGCTGTATACAGCCACTGCCTACTCTGATTTTATTTGTATACAAATATACTGTCCCTGTGTCATTGAGATAACAGAAAGAACAAAGGAATATCTTTCCCTGCTGCCAGGATTCATTGATTGATCGTCATCGATCCAGAACCTCTTTGTAGATGAAGGTATCACACAAAGTATATTCTTGTGTGTTGAGCTGAAATGCAGGCAGTGCATCACGGTTCCATCGTTGCAATACCATATGAGATTTGCATTGCGAGCAAATGGATCCGTCCCTAATATATCATCAAATAAACAATGGCTTGCTTGCTTACAACCTCTGATAAAGGCAACAATCTCCTTTGCCTTGCAATACACTGACTTAAAAGCTTTACCATGCGTCTTTTATTTCATTTCTAGAACTCTAAAAATACCTAATGAGCTTGAAAACATTAAAAATAATAATTATAGCTGGGTTTTCTAGAAAATGATTTCATATGATTGGTTAACCTTGCAGGACAGTATTAGCAGAATATTCGTATTGGGTTGGCTCATATACAGTACGCAAAGCAACAGGATTTATAATCAGCTAAAACCATTCTTTTGCAGATATTACAGGATGAATTCACAAGTTATAAAACCACCAATGGGTAGAAATTGAAAAAGGTAGTGCAGGACTTAAAAATTAAATTGATTACCATTAAAATCCGGTACCTAATGCTAGAGGCACACAATGCTATTTGGGGGAGATTAGTCGCCCAGCGACAAATCGCCTCTTGTTCAGGCAACTGATCTCCAACAATGCCTTCCCGCCGGCTAGAATGTAAGTTGCCAGTGGGAAGGCATTGGAAGGAAAACTTCGGGCGACTTCAGAAAACAAAGAGCTCCGAGTGCCAAGGCAGTTTGGGGAAATTAGTCGACCAGGCGTGTCAGACCAGGTCATTACCAGACCATGATTTATATCCGAACACAGAAAGATAATACTCAGGTGACTGTCTGGGTTTGTATTGCCGGAGCCACAAGAGCTGCAGTTCAGGAATATAATAACGGCAATAAAAGCTGATATCCCTATGTGTCCATGAATATACAATTGTAATGTCATCCTTCCTTCCAGGGGAACAGTCATGTTCATCAGAGTATCAAGGTATGCTTTCAATCCATGGAATAAGGTAAGTTTGTACAAAAAATATAAATATATATATACACATTCATATTTATACATGGAAGTTCAGATAGTGTTTATGCACCTTTTCTACTTATCTCAACTGACACATGTCAAAAAGACAGGTATATTTCCCTTTAAATGTAAAGCCAATGTTAACTTTTTATGAGCATTATGCTTTGGAACCACTAGTTAAAAAAAAATTTGTGATAGTTAAAGTATTACCGGTTTCAAAGCAGCAAAATGGCAATCTATCAACAGTTAAAAGGCTAAAAATAAGCCAGGTAACACAAACGTATTATAAAATGAGATCCAAGAAAGCAAATAAAAACAAAAGTAAGGCTTACAAGAATTTAAAAACAAAGGTATATATTTGCTTTTTTTAGAGTGTCGTGGCCCTGAATTCAGATTTGAACTGGTCTCTCTATGAGGAGTTTGTAGGTTCTCTCTGTGTGGTTTCCTCTGGTTTCATCTCCTTCTAAAATGTACAGGTGGGTTAGCTGGCTGCAGATTATACTGAGTGATAGGGACTTTAGATTGTATGCTTTATTAAAGCGATTGAAGTCATCCCACTGAGTTAAGGGAATCTATCAGAATCCCGAATAAATAAGCTACTTTGTAATATATACCATACAGGTATAGGATTCGTTATCCGGAAACCCAATATTAAAGGGATACTGTCATGGGGAAAAGACATTTTTTCAAAATGAATCAGTTAATAGTGCTACTCCAGCAGAATTCTGCACTGAAATTCATTTCTCAAAAGAGCAAACAGATTTTTTTATATTCAATTTTGAAATCTGACATGGGGCTAGACATATTGTCAATTTCCCAGCTGCCCCAAGTCATGTGACTTGTGCTCTGATAAACTTCAATCACTCTTTACTGCTGTGAGGCATACGTCACATGACCAGGGGCAGCTGGGAAATTGACAAAATGCCTAGGCCCATATCAGATTTCAAAATTGAATATAAAAAAAATCTGTTTGCTCTTTTGAGAAATGGATTTTAGTGCAGAATTCTGCTGGAGTAGCACTATTAACTGATGTGTTTTGAAAAAAACATGTTTTCCGATGACAGGATCCCTTTATGAAAGCTCTGAATTACGGAAAGGCCAGCACACATAGGGGCAGATTTAACTAACCGGCAAAAATTCACCAGCGTCCGCTTCACAAACTTATCGCAACACTTCGCCAGGCGAAAATTAGCCCAGACAACGTATCTGTGTTTTTATTCCTAATATCCCTCCCCAAGATTTATACCATTTTTATTATATTTTTTTCGTTGTATAGTCAAGTTGTTTTGAGTTTTTTTGTATATACTTTAAATTGATCATTTAAAATGAAAACTAAGAAAAATAAAGTAATCGTTTTGTAAATACATGTAATTAATAGTGAATCATTGATATTCTGTTTGTGTCCTAAATGTTTCATTTGTTGCATGGCAAAATATGATTCCTACCGTCATGGGTAATTCAGCACTAGACTAATTAGTAAATGACAAAGCTGAGTAAATAAAACATTACTGTATTATGCAAATGCATGTATTCGCCTCACTTCTGTCACGGCAGAGACAAAAGCAGGTCAGACAACTCATTTCTCTGTAGTTTGGCACAATGAACCATAAAAGAACATGGGTGTTGGAAGATAGGTGCCGACAATGTGCACTTACTGTGCTAACAAGTAGTACATTTACCTAAGGCCTAAAGCTACTTCTGGCCCATTATTCATTTAAATAGAAATAGAATAAGTTCTTTGTAAAATAAGCACAAATTGCCTTGTTTATGTTCATGACCCTCACCTGCCGAACATTGCAAGTAGTGATGGGTGAATTTCTCCCTTTTAGCTTCGCTGAAAAATTCACAAAAAAATCGTGAAACTCGAAAATTTAAGCCTGAGTCCAATTTTGGATGCGCATCCGAAAGGTTGCTCGCATTAATTTTGACGCTGGACTTAAAGTCAATGGGCAGCCGAATAGTGTTGATGCGTGCCGATTTTGACACGAGCCACTTTTCGGACGCGCGTCCAAAATTTGATGACTTTGCGGGCGAATTTTCGCAAATTTGTATGTTTTCCTCCATTCTTCTTTCCGTTTCCTCAAGCTGCTCCGTAAACCTCCAATATCCCAAAAACATACTGGCAGGTCAAGTGAACAGTAATATGTGTTTGAATGTTATTGACCTTAGCTTCTAAACCCCAATTGGGAAGAAATCACATGTATAGGATTGATTATCCAGAATGCTTGGGACCTGGGGTAATTTGGATCTCTATACCTTAAAGGGGACCAGTCACCCAAACTAATTACTCCAAATCCTATTTTATCACATTAGTCAAGCAAAATGAACTTTAATTACACTTTATAAATTATTTGAATCTTGTTTCCTTCAGTCTGGCAATTCATAATTATAGCAAGCATAAAAAGCTTGAGAAAAAAACCCCTCATCGACTTTAATGTAATTTGGAGTGAAAAACGTCACCCATAGCTGGGCCGGAACTAGGGGTAGGCAGAGTAGGCACGTGCCTAGGGCGCAAAGCTGGGAGGGCGCCAGGCACGTACCTCCTCTGTCGCCTACCCCAAGTCCGGTTCCCTTCGCTGCCCGACTCTATGTATTTTTCTCGCTTTGTGCGCTTCTGCGCGAGCGCAAATTCGCGCATGCGTACACTAGCGCAAATTCACGCATGCACACAAGCGCAAATTCGCGCACGCGCTCACTACACAGGCGCCGTGACTGCCGGGCCTGCCTAGGGCGCCTGCCCAGCGTGGCCCGGCACTGACCCATAGACTCTAATTTAGTGACTTTAGTCATAGGGGCAGATTTACTAAAGGGCGAATTGTCACCAACGACAGATTCGCACACTTCTTACCACTTTGCCAGACCCAAATTCCTTACCACTATGCTAATTCACTAAAATACAAAGTTGTGTCCTGGGCGCGAACGCTGGTGACTTTTAGCTAGCGATACTTCTTCAGTGCGAGCATTTCATAGTGAGGATTCATTTGTTTGTGCCTAAAGAAAAGTCGCTAGTGATCTTACACTTAGGTGAATTTGAATAGGGCGGGTACATTAAAGTTGTATGGACGTCTTTATTATAACTATTGGTGCAAATGCTTGAAGTGGCCACTTATTATTACAAATGTCCAAGGAACCTTAATAAAGACAAAAGAGATCAGATAATGCCCTGGGAAAAATGTTAACCCAAAAAAGTTTGAGTCAAGATTTTTGCTGGCAATCCCGCTTAAAAAAAGGAAAAGTCTCCAGTGTTTTTTCAACTTTAATGCATTTTTGGCAGACAGGATATGATGTAAATGACATAAAATTGAGGAGGCTGTAGCTTCATTTTAGCACTTCGCCTGGTCTGAGGTGACGAAGTCAACTCTGGCGAAAGAGGTAACGTTCAGTAAAATCTGCACTTTAGTGAATTTGCGAAGCAACGACCATTCACCTGAGCGAAAAGTCACCTGGAAATAGAGTGAGAACGAATGCTCGCGACGGTCTCTTTCACTAGATAATTGTTGTTTGCGCCTATTAGTGAATTATCGATGTCCCTTCGGATTGGATTTCTGGCGAGTTTTCACTAGCAACGGCAACTTCCCCCTTTAGTAAATCTGCCCCATAGATTTTAAGCATTTTGCGAATTCACAAATTTTTCAGTAGCTTTGTTCATTTTTTTTAATAATCATAGTTGCCGCTACAAAAAGTCTATAGACTCTAATGCAATACACACATTTTTTCAGCAGTTTTGCGATTTTTTGGGTGAAGCAAAACCGGGCAGATTCTCACATCACAAATTTATATTCCTTTTCAGATCCAGTTTTTTAAAAATTTTGAGCTGTACTATAAAAACTACGTACAGATGAAGCCACTTGGATTTGTGAGTTAAATGCGTCATGACTCAGAGTTAATTGAAGAAACTGTGTTATCTAAAGTTATCTTAACTCATTTAATGCATTTAACCTTTTCATTAGCATACCAAAGCACCATTGTTCACAATGGTGAATGCTTTAATTAGATGGGATGTTGTGACACAGTTTTCTGTGTTAAATGAGATAAATGGGATATCTGTGTTTAGTTATTCTGTGTCAAACAGACAAACCAAAGTGGCTGCATCTGTAATGGCTTCAATTCCAAACATGCAAAATAAAAAAAAAAATATAAATAAAATAAAATTAAAAGCAAATGTTATTTATCTTAGAATTTGACTGCCTAAACCATATTAAAAGTAAGATTTAAGGTGAACAGCCCTTTTAAATTTTTGAGTTCCGCTTCTTGGCACATAAAAGCAAATATTTTGGGTGAGAAATAGAAAATGTGCTATAAGTAAGCTCTGTAGACTTTATATAGAGGTTTTAATACATTTCTGAACCTTCCATTCAGCCGATATTCTCAGATATTTTTGTCTCTCTGGAGACAAAGAACATTCATTTTCAATTCAAGACGAATATGTGCATTACCCAGGGATATTTCAATTGCAGCATTCGACATCTGAAGAGCAATGTGTACAGATTTCACTTTGGTCAAGTTTGCAAACATCTAAGCTCCAAACTTATTAAAAAGTAAACAGAGTACAGAATATGGAAACTAGATCTGGGCTGGTTTTTGTAAGTGATAAAATCTGTCTTTCTCTATCTCCAGGTAGAACATGGGGTGAAATCAGTTGTAAAAAGGTCATTGAAGCTATTTGCTAAAGGTCACATCTTTTTCCTTTGGGAATTCCAGTAAAAGAACTGTTACAATACTAAGGGGCAGATTTATCAAGGGTCAAAGTGAATTTGAGGGAATTTTCGAAGTTAAAAAATTCGAAATTCAAAGTAATTTTTTGGATACTTCGACCATCGAATAGGATACTACGACTTCAAGTTCGATTCAAAGTAAAATAGTTTGAATATTCGATAATCGAAGTACTGTCTCTTTAAAAAACCTCGACTTCAATACTTCGCCAACTTAAACCTGCTGAAGTGCTATGTTAGCCTATGGGAACCTTCCAGAGCATATTTCTACGTTTTTTGTATCGGAAGGAAAATCGAAGTACGATTGGAGTACCGAAGAGATTCCGAAGTACTACAATCGGAATACGATCGTACGATGCATAAAATCCTACGAATTCTACTTTGAATTTTGTAGTATTCAATTCGATGGTGGAATTTTGAAGTATTTTTTACTTTGAAATTCGACCCTTGATAAATCTGCCCCTAACAGTAGACCGTGGGGCTCATTTATAAACTTCACTCAGCGCAGATTAATTCACACGTATTTGCCCTGCACATGTATAAGCTGTATAAGAGTGGTGTATCGAATGTGTTATTTGCGCTGCTAATGTCCATAAGAGCTTTTTAAATATGGCATAATTGCAAATTGCGAATATTTATGCGCACACTCTGCGTTTAAGATACACCATTGTGGTGGCAGAGAAAATGTGGTGGTGGAGAAAATATTCGAATTGCGGATTTGAATTAACGTCAATGCTATTTTCTCCTCGCACAGTGGTCATACACACGCAAAAACCCGTCTAATATTTGCACCCAATACGAATTCAGAAAAACTGGAAAGATGGGTACAGCAGTGCAATATTTCAGAGTTCAGGAGAAAACGAGAGCAATACAACCATTTGTAAATCAATTAATAAATATGCACTGCATGAACTTTATAAATGACCCCCAGAGTGACATTGACATTGCCTCTGTCCTTCTCTGTCCATTGCTGCCCATAGACGTGCAGGTTTACCGCCATATCGGATGAACGATTGTTCGGTGCCATCTCCCGACCTGCCACTAACCATTCAGATCAAATAAAGTAGTAAAAGAACAGATCTGCCCCTGACAGTAATCGTACGATAGTTATGTCCGACAAAAGCTGGTGACAGTCTCCCACTGAAAATCGTCTGATCCGCAATACACGCAGCGATATTATCGGCAGCCGACAAAAATCTTCTAACCTGTCCGATCATTCGAATTTGCGCTAGCGTTGCCTAATTTGCATACGGCGGGAAGTTAAAGTACAATGGACGTATATGTTGCAGTAAATACATTACACTACACAATCCCAGGATAAAATAAAATAAATTTGTCATATTGCCCTACACATGAGCCCAGTGTATAGTTTATGTGCCACATGTTAGGAAATGTAGGGGGGAAAGAGGGAACCCAAAAAAATTTTACGATCTTTTTCAGCCTATCACCCTGTAAAAAGTAAAAGTCGCCAGCGTTTTGTGGGACTTTCAAAAATGTTCAACTTTTTTTGAGGAACTCCTATCTACTCTATTGTACTTCGCCTGGTCTGAGGTGACGAAGGCAAGTCTGGCAATAATAAAGGTAACGTTCAGTAAAATCCGCATCTTAGTTAATTTGTTTAGTTATGTCCATTCGCCAGAAAATTAGTCTGGTGTTAGAGTGTGAAGTACCAATAGAGTCTATCTCTATCTCTATCTCTATCTCTGCTAGCAAATTTACGCCAACACCCGGTGAAGTTCAAAAATGAGGTCACGCAGGGAATTTTCACCAGCATTAGTCACTTCGCCCTTTAGTAAATTTGCCCCTACACCCCCACCACTAGACCAAAATCTATAACAATATAGAGCAGGATTCAATGACTTTGGTCCAGTCTCCACCGCTTCCGTCCAATGAAGCCTCAATTCATAGAAATAACAGTGGATAAGAACTTGTTCAAATGCAGTACATTGCTGCAAAAATTGTCCTTTTATTGATCCACTACATGTTTCGAGCAAAGAGTTCTTTTTCGCCCCCACTAAGCATTGCACCCAGGACATTTCTTCTGCCTACACCTAGTTCTAGCCCTGGTCAAGGAATGTAAAGGCAAAAAAATAAAATCCCATTTTTATTTTCTTTAATGAAAAAGAAACCTATCTTCATATACTTTAATAAAAAAAATGTGTACCGTTTTTACAAGAAACCTGACTGTATGCAGTCAAATTCTCCCTTCACTACTGTGGATAGGAATTGTCAGACGGTCCCTAACTGCTCTGCAGGGAAACAATCATACTTATGAACAGCAGGGGGAGCCCCCGCCTTACTTCCCAATCATGCAGAACTCAAGCAGCTTTGTTTGTTTCCGTGTAGAGCTTTCGGCGACTGTGTAGAGATTTTTATTGGATTTTATTTTTGCCTTTACATCCCCTTTACTGTTTCCAACTCCAGCTGCAGGGACAAAGATCATGGAACCAGATATAAACAGATAAACTGGGATTCTATTTGGAGGATTATTTTGCTGCAGCCACTGGTTCTGCAGAGTTGGAGAAAGTTTGTATTAAACAATACAAAAACGATAAAATCCACATTAGAATACATGACAACACAGGACCCAATGCAGTCTGTATATTCTGATTATTAATCAGTCTTGCTGTATTGGTTTCTAGCAGATATTATTTAACTTGTGTTGTTTTGATCATTTATGACAATCCCTAAGCAGCAGCCCAGACTACACTGAGCATGTGCATGGTCTTGGTCTAGCAGAGACGTATAATATAGTTACAAGATGGTGACCCCACCTGTGTCCAACTTTAAAAACATAAATCATTTGTTTGATTAGGCTTGTGGTGCAGTAAGTTCATGTTTATGTTTTGTATACAAAATACAGCATTTCTACCCTTTACTTCCCCATTAACAAGAATATACTATATAAGGGGAGATGCAGCAGTTTTCTATAACCTTATATTTTTCCCATTCTCACTGCGCTGTTGTATAATATCAAGCAACTTCCATGGCGGCAAGTTAAAAGCAGATCTGTACATGCGGCCTTGTGTGTTCTGTAACATCCCATAATAGCTATTCTGGACTAATTTCTTGCTCGTTTTCTAAAAGCAACTCTTGGCTTGATAAGTGATGTCCTGTTCCATTGCAAATGCCTTTGTATGTATGTGCACTCGTGATGGGCAAATAAATCCTGAAGGCAAGAATTTGCGGCAAATTTTCACGTTTCGCCGCCAGCGAATAAATTTGCGGCTAGAATTTGTCTGCGAAAAAAAACGCCTATCCAAGAAAATTGTCGCATATTAAAACTGGCGCACGCATAAAAATGTATTCAGACGCCCATTGACTTTAATGCATTTGGACAAAATAGTCGCCCATGTAAAAACTGTCGTTAGTGTCAAAATTGCCGTGCGTCAAAATTATTTTGACGCCCGTTGACTTCACTGCGTTTCGCGAATTCGCTCATCACTAATGTGCACGTCATGTGAGCTTCAGAAACAAGACGAACAGATCCTCATCCTCAAGATCCAAAGGGTTTGCCTCTAACCAGTAGAACATCACTGGGGCTATTTCTGGACAAATCATATTTGTTAGAATGATAAAAAAGATGATTTTTTTTTTTTTAAAGAAAACACGTTCTTGTAGGTATTTCCCATTACTGTAACACTGCATTTTAGGTACAATGTGCCATTGCTGTTCCTTTGCTTTGAGGATTATACTTTCAGGGCCATGGAGCTTTTTTTCCCCCTCTCTTGAAACGTTACTATGACTTATTGAAATTCTAGCTGAATGCATTGCAGAATAATTGAATCACTCTAACTAAACCTTAAGTATCCTGGGTTGTAGCTTTTAGTATAACTAATATGTCAAACCAACATAATGAGCAGAGTTAGGGATTGGTGCCAGCTTGAAAAAAGTCAGACTCAGCAATTGTAAGAGTTAATGCAAGGCTTCTCCCGGCTCCTGACATCTTTCTTGACTGATTTGCTATTGTTTCATTCTTTGTTACTTGGGGTTTATGTAATAAAAGGCACTAAGTTTGCCCAGGAACAGTAACCATAGCAGCCAATCAGTAACATTTACTGGTCAAACATCCTAATGGTTGCTATGGGTTACTGCTCCTGGGCAAACTTAGTGCCTTTCATTACATTTGGGGGATTGACTTTAATTTATACATAGGAAATACCTAATATTTTATGTACAGGTATGGAATCCGTTATCCAAAACCCCATTATCCAGAAAGCTCTTAATTACAGGAAGGCCATCTTCCCATAGAGTCCCTTTTAGTCAAATAATTAAATTTTAGCAATTCTTTTATTTTTCCCTTTTATAATAAAACAGCGTGTACAAGACGCCAACTACGATAGAAATAATCCGTATTGGAGGCAAAACAACCCCGTTGGGTTTAACTAATGTTTAAATTATTTGGTAGTAGACTTGATATATGGAGATTCTTATTACAGAAAGACCCCTTCCCTGGAAACCCCAGGTCCAGAACATTCTGGATAACAGGTACCATACCTGTTTATTACAAACAACTCTGTATTAGGGAAGGGAGGGAGGGTTTCATAAGAATAAGCTAAGATAGGATTTTAGGAAAATGGATAAAAGAGAAAAAAAATTAAAGGGATACATAAAGGGATACTGTCATGGGAAAAAATGTAAAAAAAATTTTTTCAAAATGAATCAGTTAATATTGCTGCTCCAGCATTTCTGCACTGAAATTCATTCCTCAAAAGAGCAAACAGATTTTTTTATATTCAATTTTGAAATCTGACATGGGGCTAGACATTTTGTCAATTTCCCAGCTGCCCCAAGTCATGTGACTTGTGCCTGCACTTTAGGAGAGAACTGCTTTCTGGCAGGCTGCTGTTTTCCTTCTCAATGTAACTGAATGTGTCTCAGTGAGACATGGGTTTTTACTATTGAGTGTTGTTCTTAGATCTACCAGGCAGCCGTTATCTTGTGTTAGGGAGCTGTTATCTGGTTACCTTCCCATTGTTCTTTTGTTTGGCTGCTGGGGGGGAAAAGGGAGGGGTGATATCACTCCAACTTGCAGTACAGCAGTAAAGAGTGATTGAAGTTTATCAGATTTCAAAATTGAATATAAAAAAATCTGCTCTTTTGAGAAATGGATTTCAGTGCAGAATTCTGCTGGAGCAGCACTATTAACTGATTAATTTTGAAATATAATTTTTTTTCCCATGACAGTATCCCTTTAAGGAAACTTTGACAATATGGAATATGTAAGACAGTGATCCCCAACCAGTAGCTTGTGAGCAACATGTTCCTCCCCAACCCCTTGGATGTTGCTCCCAGGGGCCCCCAAAGCAGGAGCTTGTTTTTTAATTCCAGGCTTGGAGGCAAGTTTTGGTTGTATAAAAACCAGATGTACTGCCAAACAGAGCCTCAATGTAGGTTGACAATCCACATAGGGGCTACCAAATGACCAAAATGACACAAACTCCAATGGATGAAAAAAATTGTCGTTCACCAAAAAAAAAACTGCTGTGCTTCAAAAAAATTGTCATGCTTCAAAAACAATTTGTCGCCCATAGACTTCAACGCATTTGGTGAATTTGTCAGCATCGTGAATTTTCAGCAAAATGGGTCAGATTCGCCCATCACTACAAATCACCCTTTAAACCAGTTTCTCAGATTGGGTTTCCAAAAAACGTCTAGTCCTGTATATTAGCATTCAACTCAAATATTACCTTAATTGACCTTTAGTCTGGTACAGCATCCATCCATAGCAATTTGGCCACACATGTTGTAAAGGGTCAACAATATGTGGTATCTGTAAGTTGTAACTCTTTACAAATCTATTTCAAGCACAATTAAAATGTGAGGAAAAACTGGCCCTTTAAGAGATAAATTGCACATGAAGAGAAGGGGGGTTTGTTTAGCACAGTTCTTTTCCTCCTTATATTTAATTTCTCCTTAAATGACCCCTTGTGTAATCTTTTTTGTTGCCACAGCATGTGCACAAAAATTGATTATGCACATACGCAAGATACATACGATGAATATGGAAATAGTTTCTCCAAGCAAAGAACAAGAGACTGGAGCTGTTTAGTTCTTAATGATATCTAAATCTAAAGTTTCCAGATCTGCCTTGATAGTCCTGATCTCCGTAGGGAAAGCACAACTGTACAATCATTGCCTTTAGTGAAAAAGAAAGGTCAATGTTTTCAGCAGTGTGAAAGAAGTTAGGAAAAGTTGAAAGCAGATTTGGCAAAAAGTAGAGCAGTTACATAACAGAAGTACAGTTCATGACTCACTGCTAAATCAAAGACACATGAGAATCTTAAAACAAACAACAACAAAAAAATCCCTGGGAAATGGCAGTTGGCTTTGCGTTGACATCAGTGGAAAGTTCTGCAAGTTCTGCACTGGAGACGATCAACATAAAAACGCCATCCGCAGGGCAGCTTTCCTTTTGATCGGTTGGAAGTGACTCGTGGAGAGTAGCCGGCATTTAGATGGTTCCGAGAGCTGTGTGACATAGAACGAGTCATAATTGTCTTGACAGTTTGAAAAATGATCCAGTTAGTAAAGGTATCACATAGACACCAAACTATTTCACTTCTTTGAACTGACTGTATTACCACTTTTGTGGAAAAAATTGTTTCCGAGCTCATCCAACCACATAGTTAAACGGTGGCTAACCATACTGGGCAAATGCATCACGATTGTGAATAATGATTTTAAATTTTCATGGATACCACAAATGAGCAATTCTGACAGATGCTGGGAATTTGAAGACCTTTATTATAGATAGAGCAGTGCACTCATTAAAGTGGCAGAGTCCCTAGAAACCTTTTTATGTTGTTCTTCTCAAGCTCCAAACAAATGGCTCCAGCATTGGGGGCAATTCCTTCTTTTCCACTTATACATCCATTTCAGGTAGGTCTCACCAGACAAGGGCCAGAGTAAATAGGTTCGATACACTTAGGGGCAGATTTACTAAGGGTCGAATATCGAAGGTTAATTAACCCTCGATATTCGACTAGGAACTAAAATCGTTCGACTTCGAATATCGAAGTCGAACGATTTAGCGCTGATCCTACGATCGAAGGATTCGAAGGATTTTAATCCAACGATCGAAGGAATATCCTTCGATCAAAAAAACACAGGCAAGCCTATGGGGACCTTCCCCGTAGGCTAACATTGAGTTCGGTAGCTTTTAGCTGCCGAACTAGGGGGTCGAAGTTTTTCTTAAAGAGACAGTACTTCGACTATCGAATGGTCGAATAGTCGAACGATTTTTAGTTCGAATCGTTTGATTCGTAGTCGAAGGTCGAAGTAGCCCATTCGATGGTCGAAGTAGCCCAAAAAACACTTCGAAATTCGAAGTTTTTTTAATTCGAATCCTTCACTCGAGCTTTGTAAATGTGCCCCTTACAGTTTTTGATGAAGCTCTTCTTGTAATGTTCCGGTTGGTGCAAACTTCCCCATAGTCACGTGATTCAGCGTGAACGTAGTGCGGAGCAAAAATAGAAAGAAGTTGCACTCTTACAACTTAATGTGGTGTACCCGGAGGTACCTCCAAATATTTATTCATGCGGAGTGCAAAAAAAACAAAAGTTTCAAGGGCCGTCTGACCCCTTCGTCAGTGATGTACGGCCCTTGAAATCTTTGGTTTTTTTGTACTCCGCATGAATAAATGTTTGTAGGTACCTCCTGGTATACCACATTGGTGAAAGAAGTTGCACTCTTACAACTTAGACAATGGGGCAGATTTACTAAGGTGCGATGTGGCTTGCGCTAGCAACAATTCACTAGCGTTGCCATCCGCAGGGACATTGCTGATTTACTTACAGGCACTGGCGCCAATTCACTAGCGAAAGAGACCAGCACTAGTGGTGATTCACACTCTATCGCCAGGCGACTTTTCACTCTGCCCCTAAATAAACCCAAATAGGCTGGTTTTGCTTCCAATAGGGATCAATTATATTTTAGTTGGGATTAAGTACAAGGTACTGTTTTATTATAACAGGTATGGGACCTGTTATCCAGAATGTTCGTGACCCGGATAACGGATCTTTCCATAATTTGGATCTTCATGCCTTAAGTCTACTAGAAATTCATTTAAACATTAAATAAAGCCAATAGGCTTGTTTTGCTTCCAATAAGGATAAATTATATCTTAATTGGGATCAATTACAAGCTACTGTTTTATTATTACAGAGAAAAAGGAAATCTTTTTTAAAAATTTTGATTATTTGGATAAAATGGAGTCTATGGGAGACAGCCATTCCGTAATTCGGAGCTTTCTGGATATCAGGTTTACCGGTAAGGGATCCTATACCTGTACAAAGAAAAAGGAAATAATTTTTTCAAATTTGGATCAAATGGAGTCTATGAGAGACTGAGCTTTTTGATAATTCGGAGCTTTCTGGGTTTACAGATATCAAATCCCATTCCTGTACATAATGCATACCTCCCAACTGTCCCTTTTTCGGAGGGACAGTCCCTCTTTTGACAGCTCAAACTGCAGTCCCTCATTTGTACTGGAAAGTCCCTCTTTTCTCTGCACTGAACAGCCAGAAAATGAAACAAAGTTTCTCTTAATTGGCTTTTAGAAGAGAGCACAGAACAGCTAACAGGTGCAAATAAGATATTTTGTAACGATTTTGAGACACAAAAACACAGTTTAGATAAGGAGAAATATTTTCAAATTTTCATAACCTGCCAAATTTTGTAAAACAAACATGGTAATTATGGGGTGTGGCCACAGAAAGGGGTGTGGTCAGAAAATTGCTGCGCTACGTGCGTAAAAATTTTTTTTGTCCCTCTTTTTACTTCCAAAATTTTGGGAGGTATGCATAATGTACAAGACAATATTACAGTATATAATACAAGTTAATGTCTTATTATTATAGAAAAAAAATAAGAATTGCCAAATTGCCGTTTATAATGGAAATGGCCTTTCTGAATCTCGGAACTTTCTGGATAATGAGTTTCTGGATAGCAGATCTGTTCCCTGCTATCGTTCCAAAACAACAAAATGAAGCAAATCTTATTTTACTTCTGTTTTTACCCAAGAAGTGGAGCAAATAGTCTCCTTTTATGTGCCAACTAGGTGTGTTGCTTTGATATGAGGCAAAAGCATTTGGTTTTACTGCTAACTTCCCCTTAAGGTGCCACTCGATTCTCTTCTCTTTTTGTCTTAATAAATACACAGCACCCCTCTAAATTTCTAGGCATGTGCTTTAAAAACAATATGTATTTGGTGTATTTTTTAATGTTTAGTGGATAAATTGTCTGAACAAGTGACATGAGCCAATGCTGAAATATTGTAAGACCTTGTAACACCCAGGACGAGAACAAAAGGGATTGTACAAGCAAATCAAACAGCTGCTTTTACAGCCCACAGAATTTTTTTTTCTGCGCTGCATGCTAAATTTTCTTTTAAAAAAATTAAAAGTTAACCCTTTGTGCAACAATTATCAAATGAAAATGAATATTGAATCTTTTTCATACGGTTTATCTGGGTTCTCTGGAGGCGTCTGTGTGTATCGATGGAAAGATGTAGGTTTTTCGTAAAATAAAAATGAAATAAGACAATTCATAATAGGACAATGAATGCTCGGTTGTTTATTAAGGGATTTCATAAATTAATTGTTATTTGAAGACAAGGAATTCCCTTTTAAAGAAATATTAGACTTAGACGTGGAAGAAAGGAAAAGCACACACATGCAGTTGTAATTTTTCGGATACTAATCTGATCCCCAATTGGTTTAGAGCGGTTGATTGGATTATAAATTGCTATTAGAATTCTGGCGCGGAGTTACCAAAACGTTACAGAAAGGGGTGAGGATCTTCTCCTTAAAAAGCACCGATCCTTCGTCTTTTTTTGAAAATGAAAAATGTATACAAATCAGCTGGTGGGAGAGCTTAGGTGAGCCTTCATTTCCAGCGCATTGAGCAGGCTCACATCAGACAGCAGTTAATGTATGCGTCTGGCTCAGTCTCGTCTACCAGCCAGGAATTTATCGAATTGTTAACATCCCTCCTTTTTTGTATGCAGGGCACATGATTCCCTTCCATTGCTCCCCCCACCTTCCCTGACATTCTGTAGCGATAGGGATTTTTTTTTTTTTTTTTTGTAGCTGTAGCATGATCTGATTATCTAGGATCACATATTGGGGAGAAAAACAAAAATATTGGACAATATATTACAAGTCTCTTTCTCTTAATCCTAATAATAATAATAATAAGTTTATAGACAGAGATAAAGATTCGGAAATTGATTCTGCAACCTTTTGTGTTCCATGTAAACATTTAAGATTTATTTAGGTATAACTTTTCCAGGATTCCGGATTGAGTGTTTTATTGATACATACAGATATTCCAGTGCCTATAACATAATTTCCAAAAGAAAAGGGATGAGTTTTTTTTTATTCATAACGTAGACATTTCTCTGCATCCTGATATATTTTATTATACATAGAACGATAAACAAAATATGTGTGTGGGGATTGTTAAAAACGATGGCCATTTTTTTAAAGGGCGTTAGCTGCATTTATTTCGAAGCGATTTAAGCTTCACCCAAGATGATTTAATATAGAATATATAGAATTATAAACTTGACAGTACTTTGAAACACAAACATTTTTATTTAGACACATTCAAACCAGCGGAAAATAATCCAATAAAAAAAAAAATCGAGCCCATTTTTTCAAATGAAAATCATTGACATTTATTGCGTTGGTGTTGCATTTGAATCTGTATCAATAACAAATCATTTGAAGACGTTTCAATAACTTTAATAGCGTATTACAAGAAAGGCTAAGCAGCTGACAGTTGCTGACAGCTCTCGCAGACAATAGCCAGACCAAGAATTCTACCTGCCATTGCTTTGTATTTTACCTTTAAAAATATCCGCATCTTTGGCAGGGGAAATATATAGCAGTGTATTAGGTTTGGGAAGCACAGACAATACAGTTTTATACAGATATATTTTTATATATTCTCTTTTTTATTTTACAATAGAAAACACTTTTTGAAAATAACCGAAGACCCTTTTTGAACAAGAGATTTTTTTTTTTTTCGTTTTCATCTCAGACACGGTTACAGGGTTTTACTCAAATCGCAATACAGTCCAAAGCTGCTGTTTCCCCTCCGCCTAGGTCCCAAGAGCCTAACTTGTGATTGTTGCTAAAAAATCCTCACAAGTTAGGGTCTCAGGGACTAGGAAAAGTCCAACTTCAGTCCGTGGGTTTTCTTCCTCCATAGTGGACACTGCAAACACTTGGCTTCTGTGAGACAATTGCAATTACACGAATGCGTGGCATTCAGAATATTGACATTAAATAATCATGCCCAGGAGAAAGCACTACACAGAGAGCTGGGACATTATTTTGGAAAAAACTGGGCAGAGATATTCGTTGTCTTGCATACTATTGCATCTTAAAAGCACAAACATTGAATTTCGGGATGTAAATTGTTACCCTGTAGCTAACGTGGGCCCAGGGCTTTATAGTGCTGGAAGCATTATTACTCCAGAGGAAAGATAATGCAATTTTCATCCTGGGTTTCCTATTTTAATCTACAAGTGGATGTGATAAAAACCCTCTTCACGTTACAGGCAGATGCAGCATAGATCCGGGGCACATACACTGTTGATACAGGAAACAACAGACCAAATTCAAAACAATATTTCCTATCACCAGGGGGCTTGCATTTTAGAAGGTCTATCACGATCCGGCAGATTCATATCCCTTACTGTTTCTATATCAGGCTTATCATTCCCAATAAAAACAGGAGAATCCCCTCTTTTCGAAAGTACAGGAATATCAAATGTCATTGCGGCCCGACTTGCTCCGTCGATTGAAGGAATTCCGGTCTACAGAGCAGGCGTTGTTGCAGAGATCTTCTGCTTTAAGAAAAAGAAAGGAAAAAGAAAAGAGTAAGTGGGTTCATATACAGACCTTTTCCTACCAAGACCACCTTGAAAATCAGCAAGAGCTGTACAAACGTATTATTACAGTCACAAACAAAAGGCTACAAATAAAAGAGAATTTCGAATACAGGCACAGTCAGCGGGTCGATACGGTAGGGAAGCCAATATTTCGGACGCAGTGTATTAACACCTGATTAATATGAAAGGCTTCACAGAAGGACTATCTAAAATACCAGTTCTTCTGCCATTCCCCATTCTTATCTTAAAAGGATGTTAGAGGCAATCTTTGAACACAGTCCACAGTTAGAATGAAAAATCTGTCCCCACCACAAATATGACATTAACATAATTGCATCCCCCCCCATCGCAGAGAACCCGTCTTCCTCAGAGAATACATCAGATGCTCCAAAGATTGTCAGATTTTTTGTCGTTCTCAGACGTACCTTTGCTTCCCTCTGACTGACTGGGTTCTCCCTTTCCATTGCAAACACTCAGACACGCACACAGACAGACACACACTCTCAGACACGCACAGACACACACACACACACATACAAATTCAGGGAAAGGCGACGGATGCTGACTCAGAACAGTAGTGTGTGGAGGGGGTGCAATCGGCTGGTATTTTCTCTGCACTCATCATTAACATTAACTCACTCTCTAGTATCCACCCTCTTTTGGACCTGCAAGACTGCAGCATTTGCATGATGATGACATCCCAGTCCTTGCAGGTCAGACGTCGGGGTGGAATAAAAAAAAAAAAGAAAACACAAAAGACCTGAGTGCTCCTTTATGAGCTGTCTTATCTTCCAGCAATATCTTCTCATGCCTTTACTTCTGCTGATTCTATCTTCTCTTTATTTGACATCTTTTTAGCTCAAAAAAAAAAAACCTTGCGTTAAATAAGCTGGCCGTCAGTCGGTCTTTCGTTCACCCTGAAGCCTTTCCCCCCAAAATCAATAGGAAAGATCTCCAAATGCAGTGGTTAAAAAAACCATCATCTGACATACAGACTTTCATCCTTGTTTCTCTGCCTGAAGAATAGCAAGCCATCCAAGTACGCACGTGACGCCAGGGAAAATAATGCCAACAATTCTTTTAGAGAGTTTATTCTACGCCTTCTTTTCTTCTCTCCCTCCTCACTGAGCAAATGCCTATGGAAACAATGCTTTCCTAGAGTAAAGATCCTGCGCAGTACTGCTAATCCGATCATTCTTTGTAAATAAAACTTCTCTGTTGGGTAAGTAAGAAACTTACAGCCATATTCTAATATATTTATGTTTATATCATTTAAAAAAAAAATGTTTGTGGCCAACCTCAAAAGACAAGATTTCAATCAATATCCAGGAGGACAACGGTCTTTCATCCGTCTAAGGGCATGGGTGCCTAATACAGATCCAAGATAGAATCCTCCAAGAGGTTAATCAAGTCCCTGTGACAGTTCTTCCTTGAAATGTATTCGTTTTTTTTTTTTAGCAGACACAAAGGCATTGAAATGGTACATAAATAAAACAAAGAAATGCAAATATTTGAATGGAAGCTTTCAGTGTGTGTCCATATTTCCTTTAATAAATCAATGTAAAGAGCAGCCACCAGTCTTGGTCCTTTGTTCTGTGACACACCTCAGCCATATGGAGACGTTCTTCTTCTGAGCTACTGTACTCGTACAGACAATGCCTTTCATTCCGGCGCATTAATATTGGTATTTGGGGAATTAAAGGAGAAAGGGCGTATGGAATCACATTAGGAAATCTAAAACATTGCCTGTAGTGTGCACATGCCAAGCTTACTTTTATGGAAGAGTCCCAGAATGCACTGCACCACCGCAGCCCTTCCTTAAGGAGTAGACGACATGCCTAAATATGTCTGGAAAGTAACTGTCTCCCACATGACTTGGAAAATATTTGTATTCTCACAGATACTGAGACACACCTACGACCTCCCTCACCACAATTAAGATAGGACAAAATAATAATGGCACAGGGTTTCTATTCATGTCAACAGATGAAGAAAAAAGTGAGTGATCTTAAATGGGGATGAGGGGGGGGGGAATGGACAACAATCGCAACAGCCTTAATAGTCCTCCGATGAAAGATGAGCACATGCACAATGAAACTTACAAAGCGTATTCCCGTTAGTATAATGATACCAATGGCAGATTGGAAAAAAATGTACATTACAGAAAGTCATCTCCTTTGCACAGACTCAATTTTGCTGCTCCAGTATGCATCTCCTCTATAGTCTTATCCACAATAATCAGCTTACATACAGTAAAATATAATGTTCTACTCAGATGAGACAAAAAGAAGGAGAGAAAGAGAGGAAGAACTGCCTACCGGTATAGTTAGGTTGCTCTGCCTCTGAGAAGAGCTTTTAGTCTGCTCTGCGAATCAGAAGCGACCAATGCAAATATTTACCACGTCTCTCTCTTCATACCAAGTCTTAAGTCTCACCCTCTCCAGCCTTCACACCCATAGTTAAAGACTGTATAACTAAATGGTTACAGAGTGATGCTGATGCTACCAAAAATATAGATATTTATGGATAGCCATAATGTTCTAGTTTAGAATAAATTAACACTTTCATCTAAACAAAAAGATGAATTGAAAAAAAAAAAAATTCTGGAAAATCCAGACACTTTTCTTAAAGGAGAAGGAAAGCTACTGAAGTAGATCAATAGATTAGCCACAATAGTGCAAGCTATAACACTGCATTTATTCTACAAAATGCTTTACCATACCTGAGTAACCAGCTCTACAATCTCTCTCTGTTTGTTTAGGATAGCAGCAGCCATATTAGCTTGCTGTGACATCACTTCCTGCCTGAGTCTCTCCCAGCTCACTCATAGCTCTGGGCTCAGTTAACAGCAGGGAGGGTAGGTGGGAGGGGGAGGGAGAGGAGCAAACTGAGCATGCTCAAGCCCAAGCCCTGGAGGTTTAAGCTGAAAACAGGAAGTCTGATACAGAAGCCCATGAGTACACAATAGAAGGAAAGAAAAGCTGTGTTTCTTTTGACAGGGGACTCACTACTTTGAGGGTTAACTGGTTTATTTAGGTGGACCTTTCTGATAAGGCTTACTTAGTTTTAACATGTCCTTCTCCTTTAAGACATTTGTGGTTTTGCTTGATGGGGACCCGGGGGAGATGGTGAACTGCATTAAATCAATATTCATCTGCAAAGGGATGTTGTAATCAATCAACTAAATTATCTTTTCTAGCATGCATCTGATCCAAAGGTCTAACATGAGTCTTGCACAAGTCTTGTAGCGTCATTAACCCTTGCCTATATTTTAACTTATAACTACATACAGGTATGGGACATGTACTGTAATCCAATATGCTTAGGACCTGGGGTTTTACAGATAATGGATCTTTCTGTAATTTGGATCTCCATGCCTTATTTCTACTGGAAAATCATATAAACATTAAATAAACCCAATAGGCTGGTTTTGCTTCCAATAAGGATTAATTATATATTAGTTGGGATTAAGTACAAGGTACTGTTTTATTATTACACAGAAAAAGGAAATCATTTTTAAAAATTTGGATTATTTGAATAAAATGGGAGTCTATGGGAGAAGGCCTTTCCGTAATTTTGAGCTTTCTGCATAACGGGTTTCCAGATAACGGATCCAATATCTATATATGTATAAATAAATATATATATTCATGCAGGAGTATATAAAGGGACTAAAAATAAGGGAGACATATAGATAATATACAAGTTAGATTCCAGGTAATGTCTGTTTTATAGAACCTGCAAGTTTGGGTATCAATGAACTATACACAGAAAGCAGATTCTCCACCTGAATGGTCACACTGAAGTCAGAATAAAATACAGCCAGAATACAGTAGCCAGAACTAGGCATCGGATTTCTAAATATTTGAAAGCTTCATATTGCTCCCATTATATCCACCACGGAGATCCCAGCTGATGACAGAAATTTAAAATGCCAAATCCATTGGCTTGCAGAGAACACTTTTTGTATAAGTGAAGAAAGCCAAGAAATACACCAGAAAATGTTTTTAAAAAAAAAAAAAAAAGTAGCACTGGAATATCAATAAATGGCATGTCTCTTGAAATGTTTACTTTTTAGGCTGAGCAAAAGGAATGTCCTTTAAACATACCCTTTTTTGCAATAAGACCTTTTGGAAATTGTAGTAAATACATTAGTGCCGTAAGAACAATATCTTATGGTTAAAAACTTTGTTTCAAAGAAATGTCAGACAATAAAAAGTTGGAAGACACCCAACCGTCCATGCCAAAAACATATTTATTACTTTAAATCATAATTGTAATTGTGATACATATAATAAATGAGCAGGGAGGTGGTAGGTGTGTCCCCTGTGCTGTGCCAAGGCGCATTTCTGCAATTAAAGGGTTTGGAAAATCCTTCAATATATTAATTTATCATTGATTTTCTGTCTTATAAAGGAGGAGTTCCTTTAAGGTTCAACATAACGAGCCAGGATAAGGTCAGTTCTTAGTGAAGCTTTGCTCTAGAATCTAGAGAACACTTTGTAAGGCTGGTGACTTGCCTCATTTAAACAACAATTGAGAGTTCCAACCAGTGTTAGATGATTTATCTATGCACAACTATCTTTATACATTTCTAGCACAATTATACAATGTAAACATAGGGATAACAAGCAAAAATAAGTATAAATATACAGAGATTAAATGCTATGTGGTAAGAGACACAGTAAGAAGGTGGTACCTGCCCTGCATCTTCAGCCGCTTCGGTAATCTTTGGAATGGAGTGGCGTTTCAGCAGTTGTCGCGAAACAGAAAATTGCTCCAACTGCGCATGCGCCGATATGCTGGTATCACTCTGAAGATTACCAAAGCAGCTGAAAATGGCGCCCATGAACTCCACTGGACAAATTCTGCACGGAGGGTAAAGAGTAATGGGCATTTCCCCGGGGTAACTTTTACGCTAGGGGGGCAGGAGGGAGGGGGATCTATGTAGGGTAGGGTTTTTTCAACTTTTGGGTTGAATTCTTCTTTAATATGATTTGAAAAGGATAGGGACTGGTCAACAGTAACCCCCAGAGAGCATGTTGAACTAATAGGGTTAATGAGCATGCCACAAACTAATACTAGTAAAAGGAGAAGGGCAAGGCTTGGGTCAAAAGACAAGGATATCTGTTTTAAGGTAGGTTTAAGGTAGCTAATTAAGTCTGGATCTGAATGCCAATGGTTAATGAAGGGGTTTCTGAATACGTTTATTTTTCATTTTTCTAAATACGTGATATTTAAGGGCCAATGAAGAGATAAGAGGCCTTAATTACTTTTCACTGGCTGTAAGTAATAGCTCAGTAAGGTGCTCAAGAGCGCAGCTTAGTGCTGATTTAATAAGCACTTGCGTCTCGTGGGCGCATGCATCTGAATAATGAAAATAGAGCACAGAGACTAAACTGGGACACAACAGAAGGCATGAAAAAAAATGGACAAATGCAGCCTTATTTGCACTTTGTACACTGTCTAAGGTCTCCAAAAGAGAATTTACAAGTAGAACAGCAGAATGCTGGGAACAGAACCCTGAAGCTGAACCAGGTAAGAGGATTTGTTACCAAAGGTAACTCAGAAAGGTAGCAAGAGAATCAAGATGCAGCTTGATTACGAATGCCAAAAGAATTGAGAATTTGCAATCGAATGGCAGAATAGTAGTAGTTGAGGAATGTTTGCAACTCACCATAAGGACATCTCTGTGGAGTGTGCAGGTCAGAAAATCAGCCCACATTGGGTCCAACACATTATGGACCCAGAGAAAGTTAGTAATACAGTATAAGAACAGACAAGACATTCCAAGAGTTTAGAGTATGGAGGAAGGAAGGAAGGAGAGGTATAGAGATGAGTTCTCTGCTTCTCCCCTCCACGGCTGGTGGAATGGGGGTATGAGAGAAGACGATAAACCTTATGGCATTTACATTGAAGTCACTTATATTGTTGTGCTGATCCCAATAGTTGGCAACAGGTCAGGCCTGTTATGCAGATCTGCATTTGGGGTCTGCAGGCACAGGAATATCTTTCACTCTTTATAATTTGGGATAAGGGGGAACAGGTGGCGAGGGTTAAAAGAACAAGGCTTATTTCGTTCATCCTTATGTTACCATTACCCACTAGACTTGTAAGCTCTTGCAAGTGAGGATGATCTTATTACGTATTTCAATTCACAGCCTTTACATTTCTGCCTCTCATTGCCAGCTCTTAGTGGAAACAGAATTTGTCCCCAGTGTTCCATTCCTCATTCTATACTTGGGAGCTACAGTATATACATTTTCATAAAGCTCATACTTCATAAAACCCACTGCTCGTTTGTCCCAATCTGCATATTGGCCATGTTTTCCTTATACAATAAAAAAAAAAATAAGTAAATGTAGAAAGTTTCATAACTTAACAGAATTTCTTCCTATGTTTATAAACATTGCAAAATGTCATTCTGAAAGTCACCCACAGGCAATAAACAGACTTAAGTAATTGTTCCAGAAGTCTCAAGACATCATTCTAGCAGCACAAAGTGTCCTTTGTATGGACATGCAAATTCAGCAGGACTTTTATACAGCTGACTTCTGGGAATGTTAGTTATTTTGCCAAGCATACAGACTACAATCCCCGCCATGTAACCAGAAGGCCCAGAGATTGACAAATACAGATGATGTGATGATGTTCTATAGTATCTTCCACAGAAAATCCATTAAATATTGTCTATTTGCGCACATCAAGATCCTGAATGAGTACATTGATTGGAGAAATGTGGTATCTTATTCATCCACGTATTTGTGTAACTTTTGATCCCTGTACATCCATCAGGCTTTCTTAGCTGTAGAAACTATTTGAAAAAGCTTCGGTTACAGAGGAGACAGAAAACAGATTTTTCCAAATTTCTCCATAGCAATGGATCATGAACTATGAGGCTCCTCACAGGCCGGGCCAACACAGTGAAAAGGGGGGCCCAGCCAGAAGGCCAAGTCAGGAGAAGTTTTAAGAGTAAGTTTAGTGTTTTGATATCTCTAGATTGGGATAAGGGGTATAAGGGACCAACTGATTGCTTCCAATCCAAGAAATCCAAGAAAAATCTGAAGACCTATGCTCAAAAGCTTCATTAACATGGAAAAATAATTGGATTTAAGCAAGGATTCCCACCAATGTAACAATTGACAATTTCACAATAATATTACAGTCTGGAGCTGTTTCATGCACTGATAAAATCACAGGTTGTCTGTAAGTTTGAGTTTTGGCTCTGACATTCTAGGGGTCATTTACATATCCTTGGGGCTCAAGTCCTAGAGTATTGTCTACCTTCTGACTATAGGGGTCATTTACGTTGGCAAGTGCCATTATCAAAGTGCAGTTTTGAGTGCAATTTCCATCCACAATTCCGCATTTCCCCCCCAGAATTTTAGCATTGTTATTGTTACAAAAGGGAACTGCAATTGTGCAGAACTCTGCCTTGCTTCATTTTCAGTTGTTAGCTCCTATTGACGCTGGATGCAAAGGGAACTCTGTAGCTGTCACCTGGTCAGGAGGTGGCAGTAGCTCTAGGGTTCCTCTGCGTCAATAGGCACTGCGAAGAAAGGAAGGACTTAGTGGTGCCAAGTGCAACTATATGGAAGTGCAAAGAACACAAGAAACTTTAATGTTTAACCCTCAACTTAATGTGGGGAAAAGTGTTGGAGTGCACTACACATGTGGGCTTAAAGTGGACTTGTCACCCAGACCTAAAAAGCTGTATAACAAAAGACCATTTCAAATTAAACATGAAATACAGATTCTTTTTTTTTATTAAAGCATTCTTAGCTGTTGTAAACTCATTTAAAAATCTCAGCTGTCAATTAAATATCGGGGCGGGGCAAGCAATTACTTTCACTTTCCATTCAGCACTTAGATGTCATTGCTCTGCCCAGTTCTCTTCACCATTTAATTGTGTAGCCAGGGCATGGGGATGGACATCAGGTCCCCCATTCTGGTGCACAAACAAGATTCTCAGATGATACAAGGCTTGCCTTAATAACAGTGTCCACAAAATGGCTCCTGCCTGCTTGCTATAATTATGAATTCCCAGACTGAAGAAAACAAGATTCAAATCATTTATACAGTGTAATTAAAGTGCATTTTGTTTGAGTAACATGATAAAATAGGATTTGGATTCTTTTTTTTTTGGGTGACGGGTCCCCTTTAAATGATCCCTTATATTGAGCAGTATTAACTAGCAGTTCTGGGTGCTTATTTGGTCAAAGGGAAATAGGCAATTTGTATGTCTCTGGACACAATAAAGAACTTTTATTACTAGTTGCCAGACTTAGGGGTAGGCAGAAGAGACATGCCTAGGGTGCAGCAATGGGAGGGGGCTGAGAAGGTACCTCTTGAAGAGTCATCTGCCCACCTCTAGTCCGGGTCTCTGCTCATTCCTGCTTGCCACCACATGCTCACACACAGGGGACGAGGTGGCTGGCCAAGTTTCCTAGGGCACCTGTTTAGCTCTGCCTGTCTCTGGGAGGAATCATACCATGAAGAAACAGCAGGCACTCGGAGATCCCACAGACAGATGCCTTGTGCATAACAACCTTAATCATAGGCCCATAATTAAGTGCCTAGTGCACAAAATAAATAAGGCTATGTTGAGGCAATGCTTTGTGTACAGCATATTATTATATTGCCAGGGATATATGCATACAACAAAGCAAACAGGATGAAAATGGTTAAATACAATAAAAATGTTGAAAAGTTAAAAAAGAAATTCTTTAAAACAAGTTGACATGACTAGTCATCATGCTTTTGTGTAACACTATATAAATAAACACATGATTCTAAGAAAAGCCATGCCTAGAATGTGCCCAGGCTTACTTTGAACTTTACATGCACAATGATCAGCACTCGCCAAGAAGAACAAGGCTGAAGGGTGATGAAAGAAGCTAATGGATAGATGGATGGCAGATATTAGCTCTTATGGGTCATATGACAAAAAAAATGTACAAAATATCAGCTACTAGAGTGACAGAGAACTTGGAGGTGGGATAAGATGAAACTGAACAATACTGTTAATGGCTTGCTATAACCTCACACATAAACCTTCAACTCTAAAGTCTAAAGGAACACTAATCTGGTGATAGTTGCACCACGGCATTAGGTATAGCGTTAGTTACCAGAAATAGAACCAAGACAATGAAGGGCATGGGATCTGTGATCTGGAATGCTTGGTACTAAGGGGTCCGTTTACTAAAGTGCGTTAAAAATATTCGCACAATATATAGACAGAATTTTCGCCAAATATGTTATCGCCAGTTTACTAACCTGCGGTAAATATAAATTTGCGAATTTTCTTGCGCAAGAATAATTGTTCGCCAGTTATCGCATTTGCTGAAAATAACGCTACGTACACATTAACGCATGGTTTACTAAACAGCAAAATGTGCTAAAGACAAAATTAACGCCAGAATATTCGCAAACTTTTACCGCCACATATGAAGTGGCGTAAAAGTATTTTTTCTGCCAGAAAATTCTCAAGGGGCAGGAAATATCCCATAATAATGTTTTTTTTTTACCCATCATTCTTTGCTGACAGGAGAGAGATCTGTAGCTATTGCTGACAGGATGTTTTGGCTTCTGCTTCTATCTGGTGCAACAGCAGCAGTTTCAGCTCAGAGTCGTATTATTGGCAGTGGCATCACAGTCCAAGGATTCGTCAGCCTCTACACTTTTTGGTTTCATTGGGATTGGCTACATTAAACTGTGCATTTCTATGAAGCAAAGAGATTGACTGGTATCATTTCCTATGATTCTATTGGCAGAAGAGTTTATATGATGCAGACATGTTTGATTGGTATTACTCTGGTGATGTTGTTGGATGGTATAATCATCAGTCAATAAAGTTTATAAGTTTTGAAGATGCATTTCTGGCCATAAATGTCACAGTAAAAATTGCCATAATAACCGCCATAAAACAAGACTATTTTATAGCATAAATATTCGCAAAAACGTAATTTTTCGCCAGAAAATTCGCAACTCGCTAAAATTACCGCTAACGTAAGCTGGTTCCTTAACGTAGTTACCGCAAGTGATCGCAATGACTTCTGAGCGCATCGCTGTTTAGTAAACTTAGTTGCTGCGAATATTCTGGCGTAAAAATATTCTCAGCGATAACATGCGGAAACTTAAAGTCAGATTTACCGCACTTTTCTGGATAGGGGAGCGACATGCCTTAAAGCTACAAAAATACATTTAAACATTAGCAAGATCCAATAGGATTATTTTACCATCAACATCGGCTTATGCCATCTTAGTTACCATCAAGCACAAGAGAACTAGTCAAAAATCGATGGCAAGGACACAGTGCTAGATACAAACATGTTGTAATAAATGTGGTGCTAGACTGAAACAGAATGGCCTCATGTGACCACGCAAATAAATACATATGGTGTGATGTACACATAATTGTTAATGCAGCTGTTTCCCTATGTTTTCCCTGTGAATCTAGGGATGCCGAACCCCCCGAATCCTTTGCGAAAGATTCGGCCGAAACCCGAACCGAATCCTAATTAGCATATGCAAATTAGGAGTGGGATGGGGAAAACATTTTTTACTTCCTTATTTTGTGACAAAGTCACGTGATTTACCTCCCTGCCCCTAATTTGGATTTGCAAATTAGGATTCGGTTCGGCTGGGCAGAAGGATTCGGCCGAATCCGAATCCAGCTGAAAAAGGCCGAATCCTGCCAGAATCCCGAATCCTGGATTCAGTGCATCCCTAAGTGAATCCAGTCATTTATTATTTTTACAGATTAGTGAACCGCTCTAACCGCAATAGTCACAGCAACCAAAACTTTCCCACCGATGCTTGTGTTAGTAGTAGTTAGTAGTAGTGTCCTTGAAGAGGGTGATAAATGCAACCTCCTGACTGCATTCTACTGATCTTTCTGTTTGAAAGTATAGTAGATCCAAATGATTAAAGGCTAGCCAAGTGAAAGGACAACTAAGTAAGGGAACCCTTCTAAAGCTTAGCCTTTGGCTCTGTCCCTTGTCAATTATTATTATTTGTATAGTGCCATCTTCTCCTTCAGTGCTTTGAAGAGTAAGGGGATACATACCAAGAACTTAACAGTTTGCACATAAAGCCATACACATTTCACCAGAATAGATGCACAGTTACAACTGGCATTGTTATGGGACAGTAGGGGGAAGAGCCCTGCTTTAAAAAAAAGTACACAATCCAAAAAAGGAAAAAGTGAAACATAGCTTGAGGCTGACCAGGGTGGTTGTCAAGGTCCTGTTGCAGGGGTGTAAGTACAGAGCAAGCAGACCCTGTGGCTATGGGGAGGCCAGGAGATATAGGAGTTCCACAAGGTCCTAAATCATATACAATTTCATTATATATTGGTAAAAGAGGTCAACCTCTAGACGTTTTGGGGTCCTGAGAAATAATGCTGTGGCGCCCAGTAATATCTAGTTATGCCACTATTCTGTTGGTTTCATTGGTAATTTGAGAGACAATGTTGAATATAAAATTCTGTGTATGACAGTGAATGGACTGGTAGAGAATGTTTCTAAAGTGAAAATGGCAGGATTTTGTTAGCATTTAGATGTGGGGAGTGAATAAGAGGGTAGAAAAACAGACCAGAGATGCAGGAGAGCAGGAGTGGCTATTTCGTTAAACTGCGCATGTGCCTGCCCCGGGAAATTCGAAGAAAGAAGAAGACCGAAGAGGATCGCTCAGTGGTGCTCATTTGTATAACCCCAGGCCAGTGCAGTTTTCTGCTGATAGGAGCACTGGCCTGGTGTTTCAGGTAAGTCAGTATAATCACTTGGGGTTGCCTAACATGCCTAAAATTTCTAGTTTTTTTTTTTTTTACTATAAAATCTTTTTTTGGGATTTATTAAAGCCCGATAAAGTAAAAAGTCAGAACCCGAAAAATCCGGCATCTCAGACCTGCCGAGGTTGTAAGTCAATGGGAGAGGCCCCTCTCATATTTGGAAGTTTCTGTGGTCTGCGCTGGAATTAGCCCAAAAATCAGACTATTTCAGACTTTTCGGGCAAAAATCCATAAAATTGTACGATTCGAGTTTCCCTGTCTCCCAGTATTATTTAGCAGGCAGTCCCCTAGTGTTATTGACGCCTGAGTGGGTCCAAATACAGTTAGGAGGGGGACCGGTTTCCTTATCCTGCTTTGAGCTACACCCCCTGTAGTTCCATCTAAGTTCCATGCTAAGTATATAGTCCTGGGTAGCCATGTGCTCAGGGTCCATTTTGTGTAAGCCCTTACCTGAGCAGGCAGGCAGGGTAAAGTAGAACCTAGACAGGACAGGCCTAGTAAATAGATTACTCACATTAAGAGGTCACTCTAGGAGTGACAGATAGTCAGGCTATTTAGCTGAGCAGCCTGAGGCTCCTCCCAGGAGTTGAATGGGATTATGATCCTGGATACTAATTGCCCAGAGAAGGGACTAAGTGTATAGAATCAGGGATGAAGAGATTCTTCTGGGTTCCACTTGTGCATTGCACCTAGTTACAGTTGTATTATACCCTGCCTCCACGCAGTTGTAAGGGGTTAACCCCCGAGAATTTAGGTCACATCTGGAGCAAAGCATTGGGGTAAAGTTCATAGTTCGAGAGGTGCCACTCAATTTTATCGAGTTTCTCCCCAATCCAATTAAATCATGCTTTTAAACTAATAAATAAGGTCCACTTGTGGATTCTAGTTTGGTTGAACTTTTTTATTGAAATAAGAAAAATTCAGATTTTAATAAATAACCCCCTTAATGTGTAGGTTTATGGGTACATACAGAATCATTATTATACTTGCCATTCTCACTGGTAGCAGAATGTGGTTTTGTTCAGTCTCTATTAATTGGCTAAACTGGTAATGTAGAATTATAAAGTTTACAAACAATATTTGAACCCCACAATATGAAATCTAAGTAAGGCATTTGTAACTTCATAGTAAATGCCCCTGGCCAGTATTAAGACAGACAGCCTCGTGGTTCATGTTCACTTAACTCTTTGGAGACTTCTTATATCCTTATATTTGAGTAAAGGATTCCTATATGCTGCAAAGTATGCTCATTCAGCTCATAAACATTACTATTAACAATACTATTCCTACATACAATACAGTAGATAACCACAGTAGATACCAATTACAATTTAAAAGTGAATAAAACAGTAAAAAAAAGCAGAGTAAATGCAGCTAGATGATATGTACGGATCAATTCTGTCTGCTAATTTCAGCATCAGTTGCATATTTCTTAAACATTGTATTCAGGCCACTGAAAGGGTTGGCATATCGGCTCATGGCATAGGATATATAGTAAAGATGTCTGTAAGTTCTTGAGATATTTTAAGTAATTATTGAACTAAATTAGTTCAAAAACGTTAAAAAAATATTCCAAATCCTATTTTATCACTTTAGTCAAGCAAAATAAACTTTAATTACACTGTATAAAGTATTTGAATCTTGTTTCCATCAGTCTGGGAAATCATAATTATAGCAAGCAGGCAGGAGCCATTTTGTGGACCCTGTTATTAAGACAAGCCTTGTATCATCTCAAAATCATCTCAAAATCTTGTTTGTGCACCAGAATGAGGGACCTGATGTTGATTCCAATGCAATGGTTACACAATTAAATGGTAAAGAGAATGGGGGAACGCGGGGAGAGCAGTGACCGCTAGTAAGTTTTGAATGGAAAGTGAAAGTAATTGTCTGCCCCACCTTTATGCCTAAGGCATAGAAGAGGGGCAGGCAATATTTGATTGACAGCTGAGATTTTTAAACAAGTTTACAACAGATATGAATACATTAATAAAAAAATTGATTTGGATTTCATGTTTAATTTGAAAAGGACTTTTATTATACAGATTTTTATGTCTGGGTGACAGGTCCACTTTAAGCAAAACTGACTAACTAGAAATAACCATCTCTACACTTGGGGGTGGTATATACAGACACTGCTAAACTGCCCATTTCAGGGGTGTAACTACAGAGGAAGCAGACCCTGCAGTTGCAGGGTGTGCCAGGAGGTGTTAGGAGCCCCACAAGACCCAAATAATGAGTAATTTCAATATCTATTGGTAGAACAGGATAACCTCTGGATATGTTTGGGGCCCTAAAATGAATTTGCTGTGGGGCCCAATAACATCTAGTTATGCCACTGACACATTCCATTTTTCTCAGCAAAGTAGCTTTAGAAGAGTGCAGCTGCTAACACTGTCAGGCCCATTTATTTATTACACCTACATAAACCAATAACAACCATACGAAAATTCAAACATTTTATTGGTTGCCATAGGTTACTGCCCAAGTGCAAATTTGCACAGTGTTGGTAAATGAATCACCATATCTCCAGACCTCTAAACACACCAGATCCATCACATGATCAATAAATACAGTTTATACTTTAAAGCATCAAATGACTACTTCATCCACAATCACATAACACTGACTTATCTGGCCATCAAGAAAACAAAATCCATTGTAACACAAAATTGCAACCCCAAGAGATAGTGAGACAAGGAAGCTCAGAGGTTGGTGTGGACACTTCTTTAGGTGTTACTGACATAAATGTAATGGAGGCCCACCTATGCTTTCAAACATTGTAAAGTAGAAATGTCACAGTTCCAATGTCACTATGATAGTACAGACAAGCACAGTAAGGTATTTAACATGCATTACATTGCATTCAATAACCTACTCTAGTACTCATTATTATAATTTAATCTTAGCAATTAATAAGTGTCTTACCTCAAAAGCATAAAAGCCTGAGGGCTCCTCATCGGGGCGTCAAGCTTGCTTTGATGACATCCTGAGATTTGCTTCCACTGGTTGTATCTAGGGCAACATGAAGCTGGGAATCTAGAAAACATAAAACAACAAATTAACTGACTTTTTAACGTGAGGTTGCATTTCAGTAACCCATATACAATAACTATGGTATGTACCATTTAAAAAGTATCAAGCTTATATACAACCATTTCTACCATAGCTGGAACATTTCCAGCGACTCTTCCAGGGAAAAGCTGTAAAAATATAGCTCCCCTTATCAAACCGGCCTTTCCACATACACCCCGTAGGGTGTAAGTTAGAGCAATGCACCGCAAGACTGCAAGTAAGGAGGTTGTAAGGTTTGCTTGGAGTATGCAGTGCAGCTTTGGACTCCAGTCCTTAAAGGGGACCCGTCACCCAAAAAAATTATTAAAAATCCTATTTTATCAGATTGTTCAAGCAAAATGAACTTTAATTACACTGTATAAATTATTTGAATCTGGTTTCCTTCAGTCTGGGATTTCAAAATGATAGCAAGCAGGCAGGAGCCATTTTGTGAACACTGTTATTAAGGCAAGTCTTGTATCATCTCAGAATCTTGTTTGTGCACCAGAATGGGGGACCTGATAACCATATAACTGTGTGACCAGGACATGGGGATGGACAAGAGAACTGGGGAAATGTGGGAAGAGCAGTGTCATCTAAGAAGTGCTGAATTGAAAGTGAAAGTAATTGTCTGCCCCGCCTCTATGCCACGGGCATAGAGGAGGGGCAGACAATATTTGATTGACAGCTGAGATGTTTAAATGAGCTTACAACAGCTATGAATGCTTAAATAAAAAATAGAAATTGGATTTCATGCTTAATTTGAAAAGGACTTTTATTATACAGATTTTTGTGTCTGGGTGACGGGTCCACTTTAAGAGGGATATAAATGAGCTGGAGAGAGTGCAGAGACTAAGTGCAACTAAACTGGTTAGAGGGAGGGAAGAGTTAAATTATGAGGGTAGACTGACAAGGTTGGGGTTGTTTTCTCTGGAAAAAAGGCGCTTGTGAGGGGACATGATTACACTTTACAAGTACATTAGAGGACATTATAGACAAATGGCAGGGGACCTTTTTACCCATAAAGAGGATCACTGTACCAGAGGCCTCCCCTTCAGACTAGAGGAAAAGAACTTTCATTTGAAGCAACGTTGGTGGTTCTTCACAGTGAGGTTGTGGAATGCCCAATGGATGGATGATGTGATGGCTGATTCTGTTAATTCTTTTAAGAGTGGCTTGGGTGATTTCTTGGAAAGACATAATATCAAAGGCTATTGTGATACTTAACTCTATAGTTATTGTAGATATGGGTATATAGAATTTATGTGAGGGAATGGAGGGATGTATGAATGGATGCTGGGTTTCATTTGGAGGGGTTGAAGTTGATGGACTTTGGTCTTTTTTTCAACCCAATTTAACTATGTCACTATACAAATGGCATATCTGCATCATTGGAGTGCATCAAATCAACATACTCTAATCCAATTGCCTTCAAGGGAATATCAATGTGTATACATGGGCCATAGATTCAATGATCTGGGCATTTACATCAGCTCAAAATATGCAGTGAATAATACACGATAGGTTTATATGCTCAAGAAAACGGAGTTGTAGTTTTGTAGAGGAATAGTGGCTGAAGAGCCTGCCCAGTGCGAGGTTGGTTACTTGAAACATTAAAAGAATTCTTCAAATGTGGAGATGTCTGAATATGAGTGTGCTTACACTACAATTAACATTGGGAAATTGCTTAAAATTAAATTATTTTCATAAGGTAAAACTTTATTTTTGGTCCCTTTAAAAGATGAGGGAAGGATGACTCACTCTAGGGGGGGGGTTGTGGATTATGATTACTACAGAACCTCTTCTCTTCATCCAAATAATGCATTGGCCCAGGGTACTTTTCTTCTGAGCACCACTCCACCATACTTAATCATTTGTGTACTGCATGTGCTCTTACCAGGGTGGAGTAGAGGATCCCAAGGCACTGGAAGAGTATGGTGGTGCAGAGCTGAGAAGAAAAGTATTCCAGGAGTCTGGAGTGAGCCATTAGTATCACTTGGGTACCTAACAATTTGACTTTTCTACTGCCTACATAACTGCAAACTACAGAGAAAGCAGACCCTGCAATTGCAGGGGGGGGCAGGAAGTTAGAGGGCCCATTGAGGCCCTAATTAATGAACAATTTAAATATATCCCGGAAGAATTTTAGGGCCCTAACTTAAAGGGCACCTGTTGGGTAAAAAAGTTATCCCCAACCAAAGTTGTGGGCTAATAGAGCCCGCATTTCGGTTGGGGATAACAGTGGTTTTTTTTTTGGTTTTTTTTTAAACGGGGGTCAGCGCTATGCGCATTTGGTGCGAGCAGCCATGTTGTGCGCATAATGAAAATGTACCCCAAATTGCTCGTTATGTGCACGATGTCACATGCGAGTTATGCGCATGCGAGTGACACAACATGGCTGCTTACACCGGGAGCTCCCTCCCGATGCGGGAAGCATTGCCATGCCGTGGGGCACTTTTTTTTTAAAAAAAAACGACTGTTGTCCCCAACCGGAATGCAGGCTCTATTAGCCCTCACCTTTGGTTTGGGATAACATTTTTATCCAACAGGTGCCCTTTAAATTTGCTGTGGGGCCTAGTAACATCTAGTTACGTGCACTTATCTGGAATCTTTCTACCTCTCCGGTACTGTTTCATAGCGCAATGACAGAATGAATTAAAATTAGGGATGAACTGAATCCAGGATTCAGTCAGAATTTGCCCTTTCTCAGTAGGATTCTGATCCTTGTGCCTGGCTGGACTGAATCCTAATTTCCATATGAAAATTAGGAGTGGGAAGGGAGATCACAAAACCTTTTGTCATAAAACAAGTAAGTAAATATGTTTTTCCACATTTTCCCTTCCCATCCCTAATTTGCATATGCAAATTAGGATTTGGCTTGGTATTTGGCCAAATCTTTCATGAAGGATTCAGGGATTCGGGAGAAGTTAAAATATATCAAAAAAGAAAAGATATATTTAGCTACTGCCATAAAAAAAGCAGAATGCATTTCAGATTTTCCAACTGAGGATATAATAAAGCCCTGAGCCAATTAAAGATTGTGGTGGATATTCCAAACAATGGCAACAGCTGCATATGCTTATGCATTCCATGTTAGCTAGGGATGCACCGAATCCACTATTTTAGATTCCGCCGAACCCCCGAATCCTTCACGAAAGATTTGGCCAAATACTGAACCAAATATGCAAATTAGGGGTGGGAAGGGGAAAACATTTTTTTACTTCCTTGTTTTGTGACAGAAAGTCATGCAATTTCCCTCCCAGCGCCGAATTTGCATATGAGAATAAGGATTTGGTTCGGCCAGGCAGAAGGCAGATTCCTGGCCGAATCCCGAATCCAATCTTGGATTCGGTGCACACCTAATGTTAACAGGAATTATTATCATTTAGCTTTTAGTTTAACTCATATGCACACATTCACCAATGTTTGCAAGTCATTTGAAATTAGTCATGTGGCTATGAATCCACATTTCCGCATTTTCTATGAGTTTTTTTTTTAAAAGTTTTTATTTTTGCATTTTCAAAACAAACATACATAAATAGACACGAAAATAATAAGAAGACATACATATTGGAAGTAGAACCAGCAGTCAGTATATCGTCACACATGCAACACAATCCTAGTGCGTCCCCTCATATTCCAACCAAGCTCCCCAAATGCCCTCGAAATTCTTGGGGCAACCCCTTGCAACGTAAACCAATTTCTGGTAAGGGAGGATATTATTAACCTGTCTCCTCCAGAAGGTAACGGTCGGGGGGTCCACTGATTTCCAGTGTAGGAGAATAGATTTTTTAGCATAAAATAAAAGCTGTAGTTAGCATAGCTTGACTACAGCTTTCAAACCCCGATCATCCATAACGCCCAGGAGACAGACTAAGGGGGTCCTAAACCTCGGGACATCCAAGACTAGAGAGATGTGCTGCAGAACCTCTTCCCAGAACCCCTGAATCCTCGGGCAATCCCAGAAAACATGCATAACAGTGCCTACCTCCTGGCTGCATTTATTGCATTGGTCCGAGACCATAGGATATATTTTCGCTAGTCTATACGGTGTAAGGTATACTCTGTTTAGAAACTTGGTTTGTATATACCTGTCTCTAACTGATATGGTGATATCTGGGACCTGCTTCAGCGCATCAGTCCACATCTCCTCCTCCAGGCCTGGAATATCCCCAGCCCACTTATCCCTAATCTTTGTGAGAGGATTTTCTAAGAGTTTAGCAGGCAGCCAGTTAGCATTCCCGGCAGCAAGAGTTATGAGAGAAGCCATTGGGAACACTTACGGGAATGCCCTATTGAGAGGGATAGGACATCAAACAACCATTCTGCAATCTATTTCCAGGAACACACCTTTCCCTTGGAATTTCAGAACGCTGGAAATTTCCATGAATTTTCTACTATTTAGCTAATTAAAAATTCCACATGCCAAGTAAAAACAATCCAGGCTTTCTCTAAGCTTTGCAACTGAATGTTAACATCTCAGACTAGAATAAGAGTGCATCCATTTAGGCTGGAGGTATAATTTCCTAGCTATTTATTATCCCGAGATTAATAATTAAATCTCTGTTGGACCAAAAGTTGAGAGTTTTAATTCTTCCACCAGACTTTTAATAACTATCTAATAAGAAAATCAGCTTCTACATTTATATTACATTGTGATATTACATCTCAGCTTACCAGCCGCCCGTAGAATTCCATTGCATACCACTGAGCTTAAGAGAATCTGTAGCCTTATTCAGGCCAGAGAAGTTTTATCAAAGCAAATTTGCTGGTCATTGGCTAACATTCAGTTTCCTGAGCTAGAATTTCAATTAGCTCTTGCTCTGTTGTGTACTTTGTATGGTTACTTTGGCTTCCGCTGAATAATCTGGGTTAGGGGGCTGATGCAGAAATTGCTCACGGTCTGGATGGCCACAGCAAACATTTCCCTTTCCCTTTTGGAACTATTTTTGGAAATATGTTTCACAAATATTCAAAAATAGACAAAGCCAAGTCTCTGGAAAATATATCTTAAAGTGACATCCCCCTTCTTCCGTTTTGCGGCTGACTGTGAAATGTAAATTGTGTGCTCGCTGTTTTGTCCCCGCTCCAGTTTCTCTGAGCTTGCACAGTCCGTAGCACTGGTACTTTAAGGGGTCAAGGGCCATTACTTCATTGATCAAAGAAACAGTTTGAAACCCCTGTCCAGTGCTAAAACTTTCAAACAAGTTATTGGAAAACAGTGAAGCTTCAATTTCTTTGCTTATAACACAGAACCAAGTTATATAAAGCATTTATTACATTCATATCCACACAGATAATGCCAACTTTTTGTTATAGAGTGACAGATTCTAAGCAACTTTTCAATTGGCCTTCATTATTTATTTTTATATTGTTTTTTAATTATTTGGCTTCTTCTGATTCTTTCAAGCTGGGGGGTCACTGACCCCAGCTAAAAACAAATGCTCTGTAAGCCTACACATTTAGGGGCCGATTCACTAACTTCGAGTGAAGGATTCGAAGTAAAAAAAAATTCGAAGTGTTTTTTGGGCTACTTCGACCTTCGACTACGAATCGAAGGATTCGAACTAAAAATCGTTTGACTATTCGACCATTCGGTACTGTCTCTTTAAGAAAAAACTTCGACCCCCTAGTTCGCCATCTAAAACCTACCGAACTCAAAGTTAGCCTATGGGTAAGGTTTTCTAAGTTTTTTTGATCGAAGGATATTCCTTCGATCGTTGGATTAAAATCCTTCGAATCGTTCGATTCGAAGGATTTAATCGTTCGATCGAAGGAATAATCCTTCGATTGAACTATCTGCGCTAAAATCCTTCGACTTCGATATTCGAAGTCGAAGGATTTTAATTAACCCTCGATATTCGAGGTGAATCGGCCCCTAATTGCTACTGCTACTTTTTATTATTCGTCTTTCTTTTCAGGCCTCTCCTATTCATATTCCAGTCTCTTATTTAAATCAATGCATGCAGTCATTTGGATCATTGATATTGCAAACTGGAGAGCTGCTGAATAAAAAGCTAAATAACTCAAAAACCAAAAATAATACAAAATGAAAAACCAATTGCAAATTGTCTCAGAATATCACTCTCTCCATCATACTTGAAGTTAACTCGAAGGTGAGCAACCCCTTTAAAAGATAAGTTCTTTTAGCGTAGGTAGCGTAACCCGCTTTTCTGTCACCCCAATCCATGTGACCTAGGGTTGCCACCTTTGCTGATAGCTAAACCCAAACACGAGGGCCGGGGCAGGTAACATTGGGGGTGGGGCGGTGATGTAGGAACAGGCATGATGACATCAGCGGAGGGCACAATGATGTTGGTGGAGTTATGACATCAGGGCAAGGTTATTGCCTCACTTAGATGCCACTGGCTGGATTTCCAGTATTCTCAATGTTTTAAAGTGTTGATGCCCAGTTCAAAACCACACAGGTGGCACCCCTATCTCTAGCTATATTCTGATTGATGAGTAAGCCCAATCCTTTAATTACAGGTATGAGATCTATTATACAGAAATCAGTTATTCAGAAAGCTCTGAAATACAGCAATGCTAATTTAAAAAAAACAAACATTTGTAATACTAAGAAATGAACTGTAGTTGTTGGTAAATAAGCCATGTTGAGGTGAGTATCTTAGTATTTAAATGCTTTTCATGTATTGGCTATATTATTGTTCGGGTTTCATAAGGCTGAAAACCGATCAGAAATTTCAGATCTGAACAGAGACAGGCCTTACAAAAACCGTTCGGATCAAAACCGAACAGGTGGCAACCCTCCTGTCCACACACTCAGCCAAAGGAAAGAAAAAAGGTGGAAAAATTCTTCTTTTGTCACGAAAAGTCACGTTATTTTTCCTACCCGCCCCTAATTTACATATGCAAATTAGGATTCGGTTCGGCCAGGCACAAGGATTCGTCCGAATCAGAATCCTGCTGAAGAAGGCCGAATCCTGGCAGAATACCGAACCGAATCCTGGATTCGGTGCATCCGTAATAAACATGCCAGTAAAACTAGGGTCAGTGACCCCATCAGCCAGGCTGTATTTCAAATTTCAGGTTTGAGAAACAGGCAAAAATAGATAAAAATATAAAACTGGCATTTTCAGGTACATAACATACCACCTACATTACAACAGGCAGTTAATTCAACATATCCCCATTAACATATTACAGGATTTATAAAACTGGGAGAAAAAGCATCTGATATACACGACACATTACCATATAACAACCTGAGCACATTACAATAGGCAGATTACCACAATCAGGTAATAGTGTGAGGATTGAATCTGACAGTTTTGTTTCCATGGCAGACATTTTAGATACCATGTGCTCTGCCTGTCTCCATTACAAACGTTAGGTATTAAGCTACACACTACTAAAACTTCTAAAAGCACGGAGTTGCTGTAGCTGGAGGTAAACGAGTCACTTCAGCAAAGACATAACCTTTAAAATCAACTGTAAAACGTTTGAGGTGATTAGAGCATTCACAGACATCTTACCTGTTCGGTGCAGCTAAAGCACTGAGCAGGGACCAGACCAATTGACGGGACATACAAGGGGGTTTAGGGAAAGTCCATTAAGGATTATAGTCTGGTTCTGCTCAGTGTGTGGCTATGGTTTTCACACAGAACTATTTATTACTTGATTAGGACCTAACAAATAGCAAAACATACACACTTATATGTTGCACTCCAAGTCAAAATATTAGTACAATCCAAATGAATCTTCCTGTTAGGAGTTTAACATTTTACAGATAGGGTTTCCACCTTTTCTGGACAAACATACCGGCCTTCCGATTTATTTGGAAAATATTCATATAACTGTGTTACAGTAGCAATCATTTAACTTCCGATTTTGCCTGTCTCTCAAACCTGACATATGAAATACAGACTGGCTGATGAGGTCACCGACCCTAGCAACTGGAACTTATTATTATTCCTGAGACTGGATTTTTCTGCGATGTTCCTATTCATCTTTTTACCCAGTGAAATATTTACTTTATTGGATTGAGATGTGCCTGAAGCACTTGAAAAAAAATGATTCCTAAATATTCAGACCGCCTAATCTGAATTCAGAACAAAGAACTTTAATTTGTTTGGTGGCCTTTGCTGTAAGGAATTATATATATATTAAAAAAAAAAGTGCCCTGTTTTGTGGGAACTCCTGCAGTGAATAAAACAAAGGCGCGTAACTGCTTGAAGTTGAAATGAGAGTTGCTGTCTCTTATGAAAAACATACTGGCCCTTCTACCATTTGAGTGAACTCTTCGGGGGTTATTTGCTAAAAAACGAATGGAAGAATTATGAAAAAATAGTGATGTGTTTTTTTTTTATAAAATCTGACTTTTATAAAATCACGAATTTTTCCGAGTTTATTAAACCCAGAGGATGGAATTGGCCGAAACAGAAAATCCGGCATCCCAGACCTGTCAAGGTTGCATATAAGTCAATGGGAGAAGTCCCAATGATTTTTTGATGTGCACTGGGTTTCGTGCAATACCCCAAAAACATTTTTGAAAATCAGACGAAAAATCAGATTTTTTTTCCCACAAAGCAAATTTTCAGGAAAATATAATAATATATAGTCTCGAGTGGATTTGATCGGTGTTTGTAACAGAAAATATTGAGTTAAATTCAGACTTTGATAAATAAACCCCTTCGTGTACCTGAACTTGACGAGTAGAATAGTGAATTTACGGCTGACTTTGTTTCCTTAATTCCACTTAACACAACAAAAGTCTATTGAACATTATATCACTTCCTCCCATTCACAATGCAGCTAAACTTTAATGTTCCTATGAGCTATAACAATTGGTGGGATATTCCAAATGTGTCACATTCTGACATTTGTAAGGTAATAAAAACGTCCTTGATGTTCCCACCTACAGGAAACTCCTGTGTGCTTCAGGCCGAGGTGGCAAATGCAAGTGACAGTTGCCAAGATTCCATAACTACATATACAATGAGTACATTATCCTCCCACGGACTTTTCCCGTTTCATAAAAATCTGAGCAATTGTATGTAAGGTCTGGGAACGCATAAAGAATCAACTTGGTTTTCCTGGGATGGTCAAAGCTATTTAAAAAACACTGATAACATTTGCAAAGTAAATTCTAACATTTCTTTTCCCCAATATCTCTGATATATAGAACTTTGTTTAAGTTTTATTTGTATTTCAACTATTTTTCTCATTTCCTCCCACCTTCTCTTTTTAGAGGATTTCAACATTCTCATAAGCAAAATTTTTTTTTTTAGCATCCATTAGGATTTCCACACCTGTTCATGATTTTATCAGAATCATCAAGTTACACAAGAAATAAGGTTTCAGTTGCAGTTTTGCTAAAATCTGATTCCAACATTTTGATGGAAATATTCCGATTTTTTTTTTTATTACAGAGGTTGTTTTCCTTTATTTTAACTTTTAGTATGATACAGACAGTGATAGTCTGAGGCAGTTTGCAATTGGTCTTCATGTTTTATGGTTTTTGAGTTATCTTTTTGTTCAGCAGCTGTCCAGTATGGTTTTTCATCAACTAACTGGATGCAGGGCCTTATTTTCCCGATATTTTGATTAAGAGACTGGAATAGGTATTGTAAGAGGGTCTGAATACTGTGGGTAGATAAGTAATAAAAAGTAAAAATAGAACTGTAGACTCACAGAGCAATATGACTATGAAGATTTTCATTCATCCAGGTCATGGTATATCTAGTATAGGTCAATCTAAAAACAACTGGACTTGCTGAGTAATCAATGAAGATGTTTCACTACTCATCCGAGCAGCTTCTTCAGTTCAACTGTGGGAAGTTCTCAGCATATAAACTCTTCCACTAACCCAATCACAACGGCACATTGTAACTCTTCAAAGAGGTGACATCTGAAGAAATTCACAGAGGTGTGTTCTGTGTAGTTACTGTGATAGGATTACCAATGTGTCATACAACTCCTAGAAAGAGGTGTTACTTGTGAGAGTTGCATGAATGGTCATGTGAAGTGTTCTGAAACTGCCGTCTTCATTGATTACTCAAACGTCTTCATTGATTACTCAGTAAGTCCAGTTGTTTTTAGATTTACCTATACTAGATATCACAGAGCAATAGTTTTTGTCTGCTGGGGTCAGTGACCTCCCATTTAAAGGCTAGAAAGAGGTAGACGAGGAAGGCAAACAGCCGAAGTCCCGAAGCGGTGAAAAGACCCAAAGCCATTAAAACAGCCGAAGCCAAATTCTCGAAGTGGCGAAACATCCAAAGTCACAAAAACAGCCGAAATTGACGTCCTGAAGCGGAAAAAAGGCCCAACGTCAGGAAAACTGCCTAAATTGAAGTCCTGAAGTGGCGAAAAGACAGAAAGCCACAAAAACAGCCAAGGTCGAACTCCTGAAGTGGTGAAAAGACCCGAAGCCACGAAAATAGACCAAATGGAAGTCCGTAAGCGGCAAAAAGAACCAAAGCCACAAAATCGGCTGAACTCCTGAAGCGGCGAAAAGACAAAGACACGAAAATAGCCAAAAATTGAAGTCCTGAAGTGACGAAAAGACCTTAAGTCATGAAAGGAGGCGAAGTTGAAGTCCTGAAGCCACAAGTTCAATTCTACTGTATTTATTACATCATGCGGAGAGAGGTCGCAAAACTGCTCTGTTTCGTTACTTGGCACAATAGTTGCATAGTTCAAGCATATTATCCCTCCTACTACATCATTGCCTGCAAATTAAACACATTGATTTAGAAATGTCATAGGCCCTTTCACTGAAGTTTAACCAGACAAATGCAATCCACAGGAACCTCTGCACTTGAACTGCTCTCATTCTTCATGCATTTGTTTTAATATCAGCAGTCTGAACTTTTTGCTGTGAACCTCCTTTAAAGAAGAATTAAGTTTGTGTTTCATACATTTAAACAATCGAATGAACCATATAATGTGCTCAATGCATGTTTTAACGTCCATGTTCATGCAGATTTAATAATGCACAGTGACTGGTATAAAACATGAAAAAGGGATGCCAATCTATCAAGACCAAGGTGGAGTTGAGTGCTGCAACATTATTAACTGGTTTATAAAATATGTGGTTGTGCTGAACCCAGAAAAGCTGCTAATAAACATCTGTTATGACTGTGTTAGGCCAAGTTCTTGGGGTCAGGTAGGGGCCCATAGATTCCCTCATCTGTTTTCAGCTATTAGAGAATTCGATTCTTCTCTCTAGAATGGCAAGTAGTTTTAAATTAAATAGCACATAATCAAAATCAGGCTAAAGCTTTAAACCTTCTTGTAGAGTTGAGGTAAATCAGAAGGGGGTACGGCAGTCATAAGACACGAAAGAAAATACCTGAACATTTCCAGAGGTTATAAATTTCTCCCTCCTCTATCCATTTCTCTTTTACCACTCATAAACACCTATGCTGGCCCAATATTTGGTACCATGGGATCGACCATGAAAAAAGTGCTTGAGAAAATGCTGGGTACTGGGGAGGTTATAGGGGTGTTTTAAACTTAGGAGGCATATTAGAGCTGTGTCTGGATTTTGTTCAACCTTCATATGTTCACCAGTATTAAAATGCTGATCGTTAAGGCTAACAGCATGGAAACTATAAATTTAGCATACAGTTTAAGGCAGACATATAGAATAGTCTGAAGTTTGCTAAATTAGATGCTCCCTACCTAAGACAACATTTCTCCTGACATAAGTAAAGGAAATATTATCCTGCTGCATTCACCCCACATTTTATAACATTAGCTGCTAGTGCAGTGGGCAGAGGCTTAGGGCCACTGGGTGCATGTACTGGTGAGTGGCCCTCCCCGTAGGGCTGAACAATCCATTAGCAAGCAATTAAAAGAATGGGTAGCTGGTATCCCTCCCACTACATAGTGATTATCTGCACCTCCTGCAATCCAACGACCTGAGTGCCACTGGCACCCTGAGCTTCCATGGAAAGCAGGTAACAGAAGTAAGAACAGGGTCGAACTAGGGGGCTTGGGGCCCACCGGGGTTGCTGCCCCAGGCCCCCCCTCTGCCCACCCCTGCTGCTCTGATGCACCGTGTTTGTACATATGTGTGCAGCACTGGTTCGTGTGCATTTTTTTACCGCGACAACCGAACAAAGGGAGGTCGCCGCCATTAAGAAGTGGATCTGGGCCGGCGGGGCCCACAAGAGCCCATGGGGCCCCCTGGGTTTTTTCCCAGTGTCTCGCCGGCCCAGTTCGACCCTGAGTAAGAAGTTAGTGGAAGTCGAGAAGCTGCAAGTAATATAGACCAGGGTTCCCCAACCTTTTTTACCTGTGAGCCACATTCAAATGTAACTAAAAATTTGGAGCGCAACACAAACATGAAAAAAAGTTTCTGGGGGTGCCAAATAAGGGCTGTCGTTGCCTATTGGTAGCCCCTATGTGGACTGGCAGCCCCCAGAAGTCTCTGTTTGACAGTACACATGGTTTTTATGTAACCAAAACTTGTCTCCTAGCCAAGAATTCAAAAATAAGCACCTGTTTTGTGGCCACAGGGTGCAACATCCACAGGGTTGATGAGGAACATGTTGCTCGTGAGCCACTGGTTGGGTATCACTGATATAAACCATTAAAGTGATTTTGGGCAATTTTATTAGATGCTTAATGCAATGGCACAAATTGGTTTGTATCTATATACTGTATCTCCTTTAATGTAATATACAGAGAAATTAAATGCAAGCAATGATGCATACAACTCATAATTAGTGATGGGCGTATTTCTCCCATTTCGCTTCGACATAAAATTTGCGAACTTCCTGCGAAACGGCAAAAAATTTGCGACAAATTTGTGAAACTCGTAAATTGAATTTTGACGCCAGCGTTAAAGTCAATGGGCATCCGAACAGTGTGGTGCGCAGCGATTTTGAGGAGAATGAGTTTTCAGATGCCTGTCCAAAATTTTCGACGCAGGCGAATTTTTGCTGGAGTTTCGCGAAATGCAGAAATTTATTCACGGAATTTATTTGCCCATCACTATAATTTAACATTTGTGCCTATAAAGCCGCCATGGTAAGTGCAATAACAAAGTGAATGAAAAATAAAGTGGTGCTTAATTATTTCTACAGTTAGGGCTTCTGGTGCACAACAGGAAGCTCAGTTGTTTGGCATGTGACGGATCCCCAAAGGAACACTCAGGAAATATTTTACCACTTTTTTTTTTTTTTTACCGGTATGAATATTTTGTTAGCGACTAAACCAAAGGTTAAGAGTTATGAGAGCACTGTGGTCTGCAGATGGAATTCATGGTAATTCACTTGTACCAAAAGTGAAAAGTAATCACACATTCATAAAGAGGTTTTCCTGAAGGAGCAAGTGTGTGGTCTGTTAGCTGCCAAAATAAAGATATTAACAGGGAGCTAATGTAAACGAGAGAAAACATATGTCAATGTTACTTGTGGGCAGAGCTTGGGTTATATGTCCACTGCCAGCCTGGCCCACAGGAAGGTGAACCCTGCAAACTAAGTACAATGGTGTTCTAATAAAAAGTATTGTACTAAATAGATAACATCCCAGTCTGTGTCAACCATGTTGTCTGTAGTGATGGGCGAATTAAGTCTTGAATACACACAGAATTTCCGCGTTTCAACGCCGGTGAATAAATTCATAAAACTGCCGCAAAAAATTAAAAAATTCCAATTCAAAGTGTTGCCGGCATCAAAATTGTCAGCGCCCGAGAATTGACGCCGGCATCAAAAAATCTTGTTTTGTGAATTGTTCTGCGAAACGGGACAAATTTGCCCAACATTAGTTGTGTGTAGACACTTTTTGTGTTTTTCAACACTTCAAACCCCCCAAAAGACCCTGCACAATAATGCACTTAGCTATGGAAGCTTTGTTTTGTTATATTACAGTGTCACTGCATGGTTTTACCATTTTGAGCAAATACTGGTGGGGAAAAACTCTTGGGCACCACAGCAAATATATTTTTTTTGGCACACAGCTTATAAGATAAGTTAGTTCTGAAAGAAGTACTAAAACTGCACTGGACTCCACAGGGCCCTTTATACTGCTTGCTCTCCTTGCAACTGCAGGGTCTGCTGCTCCTATTGTTACAAACCTGGTCAATATTTTGGAACTTAAATAAATTCCCTTTAAGTTCCGAACTGCTTAAAATTTAGCTGTTAGCAGAAAACAAGTGAATGCAGTAAAACAGTGCTAATTTACCCCCATTTCAGTAACCTATTGTTAACAAGCAGTAATTAGCTCTATTCCGTCTGTTGCAAGAGATAGAGAGAGAATAATAAACAGACATGGCTGATGAGTCCTATTTTGTGCAAATCTAGGTAAGCAGTGGGAGCACTCACCGATCACTGGCTCAGCTTGTGCTGCACATCCGACCGTGGTCCCATCGGTAAAAGTACAACGTCCAATTCATGCATAGATGGAGCACCAAGATGGCCAAAAATCGATTAAAAACTTTGATTTTTATTTCATCATGTTAAAACAATCAACAGACAGCATGCCCTTGCAATCCCCATGGCCCAGGGGATTGCAAGGGCATGCTGTCTGTTGATTGTTTTAACATGATGAAATAAAAATCAAAGTTTTTAATCGATTTTTGGCCATCTTGGTGCTCCATCTATGCATGAATTGGGAGTCCTATTTTGTGCACTGGGACATATTTGCCCATGTTACTACTTGTGTTTGTCATGGACAGGTTCAATTCTTGGCTAATAAAACAAAGCCATTTCAAATGCACACTCTAGCTACAGCAAAAGCGATTTGTTTGGTTATATGAATACACTTGTGCATAGCGACATACAGTATACAAACCTAATGCTATACCCTGACATTACTTTAGCCCTGGATAGTACTCTTGTCCAAGGAGTAGAGCCCTGCACACACCCAACCCCTACCTGATTACCCAGTCACAACCCGCTTACTCGCATTTGTAGCCCTTCATCGGACAGCACCGAAACTGTGACATCATGGTATCACTTGTTTTTCGTAGAGTACAGTCATTTTTGTTTCTCCCAAATGTCTGCCTACAATACACCCACCTGTACAAAATGGGAACCCGAGGGTCACCCACATGGTTGAGACATTGATGATATTTTCGACCGAGCCCCGACCGCATTGCGGGTATTCCCATGGGTACCCGAACCGATGTAGGACTCATCCAAGCTCCTCTGAAAGGAATTTGTTTATATGAATATATGAAATTGATGCAATGAGTAACATGAGGTGAGCCATTTATGTGTTTTAAGGTGTGCCAAATTGCATATTTTTGGGCCTAGTAATTGTATTCTGTTCTATTCTGTTCTGCAAAAAACGAGGCTCATGGTCTGTAATGATAAAAACCAGATTTAGCACCTTCAGTGCAGGCCTGCCATCATAAATTACCTTGTAAGTTTACCAAAAGTACACATTTATCACTTGAAAAAAAATCCATAAAAAGGGGGTATAACACTGGGAAATTATATCTGGATGGACTAGAGGACAGCAAGAATGAGAAGTATGGTGAGGATGCTGGAAATGTTGACAAAAGTCTGTATGAATATACATTGATAGTGATGGGTGAATTTGCGCCAGCGTCAAAAACGAGACGCCGGCGCCGTTTCGCGAATTTTCCGCCGTTTCGCGAATTTCGCGGCGAAGCGAAACGGCGCCGGCGTCTCGTTTTTGACGCTGGCGCCCGTTTTTGACGCCGAAGTCCGTTTTTTCAGAAAATTTTTTTTGGCTCCGTCGAATTTCACCGCGAATTCGCGTCTGGCGAATAAATTCGCCCATCACTATACATTGATGAAGTCTCTACCGATTAGCATGCCAGCTGTTTTTAAGGCTGGCATTAAGAAGGTTACAGATATAACAAAATGTTGTTTAGAGATAAGTGTAGGACTAGTGTTCACCATTATACCTGGCCTTCTGATTTATGCTGTGTAGGCACCATCAAGTACAAGGTATTATTTTATTATTACTGAGAAAAGGGAATAATTTTTAAAAATTCTAATTATTTGCTTAAAATGGACTCTAAAATGGAAATGGAAGATGGTGTTCCCATAATTTGGAGCTTTCTGGATAACAAGATTCAGGATAATGGGTCCCATAGCTGCTTTGGGGCACCTAATAAATGTATGGGATCAGTTATCCAGAAACCTGTTGCTCTAAATTATGGGATGGCCATCTTCCATTAAAATAACTAAAGTTTTTTAAAATGATTTCTTTTTTCTCTGTAAAACTATCTCCTGCTTGACTAATAGTATTCTTTTGATACCAAGAAGAATAAGAAGAATACTACTTATTGCTCTCAAAACAATCCTATAGGGATCCAAATTATGGAAAGACCCATTATCTGGAACACCCAGAGGACCTGAGTATTCTGGATAACAGATCCAATACCTGTACAATTATTACGGGGATGCTTAGGATTTATGTGCAACAGCTGGAATGGCTTGCTTTGGGCATCGATTCTGCCAAAACTCAGTATTTTTTACAGAGATGACTATCACTGCTGGTAGCTACACTTCAGCATAATCTGAAGGACACAATAAAGACCTCCCTGGTGTATTAAATTGATTTGCACACTGATATACAAGTTTCAGTAGCCTCTTTATTCGTACTTGTAGTAAAACATCCATCATATGCTAAAGCCGAGCTTGTAATTCTCCAGTTTCCTGCATTCCAGTCGCTGCTGCTCCATTCATAAGGTAGGCACCCTCCAGTTTCATTTTACAGTACCAAAAAAAAAAGTAAAGCTGTGTCTCACTGTGCAGACAATAAAGACATCTGATTACCCAGCCTACTTTGCAAAGAACAGAGGGAAAAAGAAAAAGAACTCCACATACTAAGGCTAAACAAAGTATCCCCCTTTCTGGCCATTTCATTTAATCTACTAATTTATTTTTTCAGCTAACACATACGTTGAAACACAGCTGTAACCAATGACTTGCAGATCCATTTTCCTGCCAGACGGATCCTATTCTGCTGAAATAGCAAGATTTTTTATATTGTTCAGTTGTATACATTTGGAGGGATTGTTAAGGTTCAAAGGTGACGAGAAAAAAGCTCCTTAAATAAACCCAACCAACAGCAAAGATGTCACATTAGGGTGCTTATTAACATATGACTCAACTGAGTGCCCCTTAGGATAGACAGTATAAGCATTTTGGAGTGGCTATACTCAACATTAATACATTATGTTTTTAATGTTTTTAAATATCCCATTTATATAGGTTTTATTTATACTATGCACTTAGCACCTTATAGCTGGTTCATTCCAGGACCTGCATTGATCTGGGATCCTTTTTCTTGAAACCTGGAGACAGGGTCCAGGTTAGAGATAGAGATACCAATGCATAAAGCAAGAATAAATATAGACGCTTGATGGTAAGCTGAAGCTTGTTGCTCATCAAGAACAAAAGGGTCTCAAATAGGTTAGAAGTGGTTAGAGAAAGAGATCCCAAAGCATAAAGCATACAACAAATATGGCTTTTTAATGGAAGCTAAGACAACAACAAAAGGATATTGGATTTTAGGAGACATCCTGGGCTTCCCTCCCAGAATTCCTTCAGATTTGTGTACAAATGAGGAATATATCTCCTCAACCAAAATGTTTTTCTAGTGTATCCACTTCCATTGCTCTTCCTATGCTCACTGAAAAACCCTACATTGCACTGATGAGCCCCAATATGAAAAAAACAACCTGTTTATTTACTACAATGTCTAAACCCCCTCTTCTTCCCCTATCCTTCCCTCATTGTGTATTTGTTTGAAAAAAAAGCAACCCATACCCTTTTCTTCCCCACCATATACTTCTTCTTTCCTTCGTAGCTTTATTATTAATGATGGGCAAAACTCATTGAAGTCAATCGGTGTGAAAATAATGTTGATTCTCCGCAGATCCATGCCTGGAGAATAAATTTGCCCATCACTATTTATTATGTCTACTATTGTACAATGAAAGAGTCTTGTTTATTATATATACAGATGCAGCCACTTTGGTTTGTCTGTTTGACACAGAATAACTAAACACAGATATCCCATTTATCTCATTTAACACAGAAAACTGTGTCACAACAACCCATCTAATTAAAGCATTCACCATTGTGAACAATGGAGCTTTGGTATGCTAATGAAAAGGTTAAATGCATTAAATGAGTTAAGATGACTTAAGATAACACAGTTTCTTCAATTACCCCTGAGTCATGACGCATTTAACTCACAAATCCAAGTGGCTTCATCTGTACATAAAGAATATTTTTTCATTTTAAAAAAAGTCTGCAATTGGGAATCCAAATAGCATGTTACTCTGGATGCTCTTTTAAACTCAGTGGGTGGTCTTTAGGGCAAGGGGCCCCAGACTTTTTTTTGATGAAAACATGGGTAAGCCCTATGTGGACTGGAAGACCATAGGTGGGTCCGTTTGGCAGTGAGCATGGTCTTTATGCCTCCAAAAGATGTCTCCAAGTCAGAAATCCAAAAATGACAGGGCCAGAACTAGGGGTAGGCAGAAGTGGCACCAGCCTAGGGTGCAACAGAAGGGGGGCGCTCGGCAGGTACCTGTTAAAGTGTCTTCTGCCTACCCATAGTCCGTGTTTGCTACCCTCTATTGCTTCCTCCTCTCTGTCGATACCTCCCCTCTGTGGCTTTTCTCTCTGTTACAGCCCTCTGGCCAGGTGCGCTAGGAGAGAGTGTGGTGGCCAGTCAGGTTGCCTAAGGTGCCCAGTCGCCTTGGCCCAGCCCTGCTTTCAGGACACTAGGAGCAACATCCCAGAATTCTTTCTGTGAGGAATGTATCTCCTCAACCAAAATGCTTTTTTGGTGGAGCAACAGAAGTGTCTTAAATACATTTATTACTTTTAATAGCATGGAGAATGGAGTACCTGTTCCAATCAGGAGCCTTCTAGAAGGAAGGGAGGGGCAATGCATATGCCTTTTTTTACCCTTTTCTAAAATAGGCTGTATTTAGGGCATCCGGAAAAACCATGGCTACTATCAAATGGGCTTGGACAGTATTATTATTATTAAGTTTAATGTGAAAGGTAAAGTGTAGTGATAGAGGTTAAGGAGATTGTAAAGAGAGAGCCAAAAGAGAGGGTAATTAAAGATGTAAAGGTGAGTGTACTCATTGAGGTAGAAGAGATACTTCTGAGGGTGATTAGGGAAAGTGTAATTAGTCAGGTTAAGGAAAGTTTAATGAGAAAAGTAAAGGCAAATGTAATAAGACAAGTAAAAAGTTTAAATAGAGAGCTTAAGGAGATATTAATTAGCATGTTTAAGGAGTAAAATGATAAAGGTAGTTGAGTGTTAAGGTACGGTTAAGAGACATGTAAGAAGAGAGTATAATTAGAAAGTAGTAATGGGTGTAAGAGAGGGAAAATGTGAGTGTTTGAGATAAATCTATTGAGATAGTAATGGTTAAGGGGTTTTCCACTTCAAAATGAACTTTTAGGGGGTTAAACTCCGAATGCAAAAATCATGAAAAATTCATGATTTTTTTTTTATTAAAAAAATCACGAATTGAAAAAAATTGACACTCGTCAAAATTAGCGAGTGCATAAAAATTATTTCGACGCCCTTTCATTTTTCGCCATTTCGCGACTTTCGGCTAAAGGGAAACTTCACAGATTGGTCACCTACGTTAGAATCACCCCTGGTTGTTACTAACAGTATAACTATTGATTTATTTAAACCATTACTTTACAATGGCGCATTAGACTTAAGTTGACTACACTTTCTTTATATATTAAAAATGCAAGGCATCTCTCATTTTCTTAGATCAGGAGATGCTCTTTATTCTTCCATCAATTGATATCTATTCAGCCGCATTCCTATCTCATGCCGACTATAAAATATCTGTTGACTGTGTGTCTCTCTTCCCTGACATTGATTAATGGCTAATGTCTTCTGACACAATGCTTTCCTGTTCATGGTTTGCCTGCCATACTGACGACCCCTTTCTAGCTGGGATTTCTTGCTTTATATCCTTTATAAACCAACATTGACTTAAACTCTTTGATTGCCTCAAGCATTCTTAGTAATAGCAGATCCCTAAACCCTGTTTTTTACCACTAATTAGAAGCTGGGGAGCTCAAAACCCCACCCGAGATAAGGCTATGCTCAGAAACTTCTATGTTTTATTCCAGCAATGCCTTGCTTTCATAGCAACATTCCAAAAAAAATTGATTTATTTGAACCAAAAATGTTGCAGAACACAAGTATCTGTATAGAAACTGGACAGAAAGGCTTAGAAAACTGGTTAAGCTTTTTGGAAAGCAACAAGGTGGTATGTGACTATGAAGATTTTCATTCATCCATGTTATGGTTTATCTAATATAAGTAATCCAAAAATGTCATCAATAATTTTATTCATGCAGCTCTCACAAGTAACACCTGTATCTAGGAGTTGCATGACACATTGGTAATCCTATCACAGTAACTACACAGAATCAACACCTCTGTGAATTTTCAGATGTCCCCTCTCTGAAGAGTTACAATGTGCCGTTACAAAAAGCCTCTAGTTTGGCGACCTCACCAAACAAGTGGATCTTATAGTGTATGGACAAATTTTGCCCTTATGTATTGTCAGGGCTGGACTGGGCCGGCAGGTCATCGGGAAAAAACCCGGTGGGCCCCACCGGCAGGGGGTGTAGGGTGCCCCGGGCCCCCCAGGAAAAGGCTATATATTGTTATTTGTACAGCATGTTTTCGCACTATATCTTATTATTTTGACTCGTCCCTGTCACGTTGCTGCTTATGTTGTCCCAAGCCTATGTCATAATGTTGCCTGGCCTCATTTGTTTTTTGCAAAAATAATCAAAGAACGATGGTCTTTTTAATTGTCGTCTCTTCTCTTTGAACCTCCCTTCGTTCCTATTTTTACCACCATTTCACATAAAGCAAATCCACTGGTAATCAGATTCCATCTGATCTGCCTGTGGTGGCTCAGGGAGCTGCGGTTGTACATGAAAGTTTTACCAATATCCTAGAGAATGTGGTAATTTTCTAAAATACCAATTTGTATAAAGATATCCTTGAACAGAAATCCCCCATTGTATGAAACTATTGCCTGTTACAAGTGAGTCATCTGCTCGTCTTTTGTAAACCCCAATTATGTTCAAATGACATGCAAAGCGTTTGTACGGATTTCTGTTGTACAATCCCTAATGTTATTTCACAGTTGGTAGTCAGAGACTGAAATAGTTGGTAGTCAGAGACTGAAATGTATCATATAACAGAGGCACGTCCATATGTCATTGGCTATGCACTGGCATCCTGCTCTCCTAATGGACCTTTTTAATTGTACATAATGATCTTCGGACCTACAGAGTTAAGAAAAGACTAGAAAGCTCTTAATGCAAAGCCATAAATAGTATAGAGAAAATGCTAGATATCTCATTTCAAGAGTTGAAATGATCCACACCCTATTAAATTCTCTACTCCACAGCCTTCTTCTGTAAAGCACAAATAGTAATGGACCTAGTCAGAGATCTCCTTGAACTAAGAGATAATTGAATACCAAAAGTTTCAGACCTACAGTAAGGAATGTCCACTTTATTAAATAACAAACAAGTTTTAGACAACCAAAACCCCATTAAAAAACTGTTTTAATTTGTTATAGGAAAAACGTACTTTGGAAATACAGAAAGCAGCCATTGCCTTACCATTAGCTTAGAACAGGTATGGGATCTTTTTTCTGGAAACCCAATATCCAGAAAGCTCAGAATTACAGGAAGACTATCTCCCGTAGAGTCCATTTAAATAATTCCAGTTTTTAAAAATGATTTATTTTTTCTTCATAATAGTAAAACTTGCTGGTAACAAAGCTGCAAGCCTCCATATTGGTGGAAAAACAATCCTTTTAGGTTTATTTTATTTTTATATTTTTTAAAGGTCACCTGCCACTCCCCATTGGAGGTGGGGGCTACATATTGATTGGCAGACCAGCTGGAGTATACACTCTCATAAGATTTAGTACACCAATAGGCAGTGTATGCTAAAAGTTTTCCATTATGCCTTTCTTAAAGATCCCCTTAAGTAAACCTTTAAAATAAGTAAATGTAAAAGTGATGAGGGGGCTATTCTTAGAAATTTTGCAACATACATTCATTATTTATTTTGTTTTTATTTCAAGATATTAAGGGATACATGTGCTGTTAATATGAATGAATTATGTTACAACAGCGCCACCTGCTGGTCAGTTTCCCACCAGTCTGACCACCAAGTAGTCAAGGACGTTGTCAGGAGAAAGAAAGAGGCTGCTCTGATGTTTTTCTGCTTAGGAAAATTTTTTTAAACCTTTCTCAAAACTTTCCTAAGCAGAAGAACATCAGAGCAGCCTCTTTCTTAGAATAGCACCCTCGTCTATTCTACAGTCACTAATTTTAAAGGTTTACTTGTCCTTTAACAAATTAAGGTTCTTCTGCTAGGGGATTAAAGGAATGTGGATGCATCCCAAGAATTAGCCCCATGTCGGACTTGATGGGCCTTGAAAAGTTACATATTTTGGCCAAAGGTCTGTGCTATCAAATTCTCCTTTTATAAAATATAATTCACATATTTATATTATAATATATTGTTTTTGTGTAAATAAAGTCTACAAAGGATTTCTTGCAGATGGTCAGCATCTTGCCAATGCTGAACGGTGGGTTTCCCCAGGTGTTTTCACTTTAAAGTATCAGAAATATTTCAATCACAACCTTCTTTGATAAACATTTTTAATTTCTAAATAACCTTAACATTCATATTGACCAAATGTTGCTAAAATTTGTTCACCATTAGTGATGAGCGAAATTTTTAGCCAGGTAAGGATTTTTTTTTGCCAAAAGACTCCAGTGTATTACGCCATGAAAAAATGCCCATTGTCTTCAATGCATTCAATGTTTTGCTAATTTTAGGCAAAGAGAAATGATAAAGATTCACTCGTCACTAATCACCATCTCAAATCTGGCACAATGCAATTATTTCCTAGTGAAGGGCTTACACTTCCATTTGGCTAATTCGGTATAGAAGTTATTAGCATTTTACCACATGGAACTAATGGTTAAAGTTTTTGAAATGCCATGAATTTTAAGGACATTTTATCACTTCTGTGATTTATTTTACTGTTTCAACAACTACTTTGACATTTCTCCAACGTCATCGGAAAGTTTTTGAAACTTTATTTAGTAGTAATGATTCTGCCACGTTATAAATAGGCCTCTTCACCTAGAGACCCCGCATAGACTAGAAGGGGAAGATGAGGAGGGAGACAAAATACATATTTTTCAAATACGCAATTTGAGCTCATTCCAGATTAAAGCGTTAGAGTAGTAAACACAGAACATAATATTTAATTTATACATACTATTTAACAAAGCATAGGCTGAATAACAGCCACTACTTTCTTGTTGCATCTTAAGTCTAGAGGCCTCATTTATTATTATAAGCAAAGTTTACAATACATAAAAAAACAGGTGCAAAGTATGTTATCCAAGTATCCAGGAAAACTCCAGGTCCAAAATATTCAGAATAAGGGCAGGACTACATCGGTGATTTCACCGCGATCCGAGGCTATACGCAAAATCGCAGGCATCACGTCGGATGTGTCTGCATCCGACAGTCGTGTTGCGTCGCATCAGCAATGCTACACAATCCGACACTGGCATTACTTACCTTATTTCCGTGGCATCCGACGTGACGCCTGCGATTTTGCGCAGTGCGGTTTTCCAACACTTTCTCCTAGTTTTCTAAACCTCTACATATTGGTACCATCCTTCATTTTAACCTACGTTTTACCCTAACCATATAAAAGTATTTTGGCCAAGGAGGATCCCTTGTGAATCACTAGTTTATCTGTGCAAATGGTGTAGGAGAAGGGAAGGAGTATTTATTGAAATGTGTGACTGGTTTTTTCAGGCGCAAATTCATTACCACTACACTAATTCACTAAAATGAAAAGCTGGGCGCTGAACGCTGGCGACTTTTCACTATCAATACTTCTTCAGTGCGAGCATTTCATATTGAAGATTCGCTAATGTTCATTTATGCCTAGTGAAAAGTCAGTAGTGATCTTACATTTAGGTTAATTTGAATAGGGCGGGTACATTAAAGTTGTATGGACGTCTTTATTGGAGATGTTGGTGCAAATGCTTGAAGTGGCCACTTATTATTACACATGTCCAAGGAAGCAAAATAAAGACAAAAGAGATAATATAATGCCCTAGACATGAGCCCACTGTAAAATGAATGTTCCATGGCCCTCAAATGTCTGGGGAAAAATGGTAACCCAAAAAAGTTTAAGTTAGAACATTTGCAGGCAATCCCGCTTTAAAAAGGAAAAGTCGCCAACTTTAACGCATTTCCGACAGACAGGATATGATGTAAGTGACAGAAGTTTGAGGAGGATGAAGCTTCATTTTAGCAGTTCGCCTGGTCTGAGGTGGCGAAGTCAACTCTGGCGAAAGAGGTAACGTTCAGTAAATTCTGCACTTTAGTGAATTTGCGACCATTCGCCTGAGCGAAAAGTTGCCTGGCGATAGAGTGCGAACAAATGCTAGTGACAGTCTCTTTCTCTAGAGAATTTTTATCTGCACCTGTTTTTTTTTTTTGAATTGCCGATGCCCCTGCGGATTGGATTTCTGGCGAATTTTCACTAGCGACAGCCACTTCGCCCTTTAGTAAATCTGCCCCATGGACTGTAATGTATAGTAAGATGAAAATGTTGTGTGAAAGAACACCCATTGATTTGAATGCATTAGGCACATTTTCTTCCTTTTCACTTATTTTTGACAAAATGGGTCAGATTTATCCATGACATGTCTTTCCACTCATCATTTCACTCTACTGCATTGCAAGTTCCCTATTGGCACTACATACAGTATATCTATGGCTAAAGATGGTTATAATTTTTATGTGCCAAACGGATTTATGTTAACATGTATCACACCAAGCTCTTTTTAGCTCTGACTTAAAGTATATAAAGCAAATAATGTCCCCCTTGTGTCACTTTTAAAGCCAGGGGACAATTCTGCTACTTTGGTATTTGACAGTTTTATTTAACAACCTGTAAAGAAATGCCACTCATTTATGGAAAATAACATTACTCCATTCGGGTGGACTTTCTAAATCACTGGGTTGGGTAAACAAAAAGGAAAATACAAAACCCTTATATTTAGTCGATTGGGGAAGTGGCTGGTAAATACATTCCTGCAATATGTATTATTTAGTTCAGCTAAAGGGGAAACTCATACAGTATATGTGACTAAACATTTCTAGGATATGCTTGGCCAAGAAAGGCAAAAGTATACTAATGTAATATGGCTCGACTCTGTTTCTTATATATTAAAGGGATACTGTCTTGGGAAAAAATGCATCAGTTAATAGTGCTGCTCCAGTAGAAGTCTGCACTGAAATCCATTTCTCAAAAGAGCAAACAGATTTTTTTATATTCAATTTTGAAACCTGACATGGGGCTAGACATTTTGTCAATTTCCCAGCTGCCCCTGGTCATGTGACTTGTGCCTGCACTTTAGGAGAGAAATGCTTTCTGGCAGGCTGCTGTTTTTCCTTCTCACTGTAACTGAATGTGTCTCAGTAGGACCTGGATTTTACTATTGAGTGTTGTTCTTAGATCTACCAGGCAGCTGTTATCTTGTGTTAGGGAGCTGCTATCTGGTTACCTTCCCATTGTTCTTTTGTTTGGCTGCTGGGGGGGAAAAGGGAGGGGGTGATATCACTCCAATTTGCAGTACAGCAGTAAAGAGTGATTGAAGTTTATCAGATTACAAATCACATGACTTGGGGCAGCTGGGAAATTGACAATATGTCTAGCCCCATGTCAGATTTCAAAATTGAATATAAAAAAATCTGTTTGCTCTTTTGAGAAATGGATTTAAGTGCAGAATTCTGCTGGAGCAGCACTATTAACGGATTCATTTTGAAAAAATTTTTTTTCCCCATGACAGTATCCCTTTAACAAAAAAGGCAAAAGTCACTATAAATGTTATATTCTTATTTCTTGTTATAATTGTAATTTAGCGATAATTGCTCCATGAAAGTAGCGTATATGGTCACCCTTTTTCTCCGATGACCCAGGTGTTCACAGACCCCAGGTCCCGCGCTTCAGGGTTCACAATGATTTAAATGTAATTCAAAGGGAAAAGCACTCACCAAAAATAGGATGAGTGGCCCAGGTGCGTTGCCCCAAACCTGTAGCTGAGGTGAGCTATAGTTGAAGATAAAAAATCAGCAAGATTTTATATGAGTGAGTCCACTCTTATAAAATCAACGGTTTTATTTCAGCCGGTTAAAAACATACAAAATCCTGTTTTTAACCTGCTGAAATAAAACCATTGATTTTACACGAGTGGACTCAAGGAGTGCTGGCCGATTTTATATCTTCAAGAAAGGCCAAAACCATGAGTGTATAAGGTTAGATAAAATAGAATTAAAATTCAGAAAAACAACTGCTGCATTTTATTTACTCATTACTGAAAGCAAAGCCTTTGACCAGACACTCCCATGCCTGAAGCAGAGAGGTCAAACAATACTGGGACATTTGTACAGACATTTCGGGGAGCAAGAAGTGGAAAACAGAACAAAATTAAAATATTAAAACAAGCGACGGGGAGTTGGAAATGTGAGGGGTTCAACATGAATGTCTTATAGGACAATATTACAGAGAGGAATATTTTATTATAGAGGTTTTGACAGCTCTTAAATCTATATGTCTTAGATGAAGAAACTCTTTTGCCAACTCAACAAAATTAACGTTGAATTTTGTTTCAAACTCTTGGTTCTATAAATCACTACGACTCTGCGGGCATACCGAATATTTACAAATATATTTTGCAGCAAGAGAGAATTGGTTAAAACCAAGAGCTCAGTAGGTTTCTTGCTCATCTAAAGTCTCCGATGGAACGAGCAGGCGACGTGTGCAGACTTTAAACAAGCTCCATGAAAAGCAAGTTACCAGCCCTTCCAGCTGTGAGGAGCTTAATAAGAACAATGGGCAAAACTTTACAGTTACTTCACTTCAGACCTGAGAGAGGAATTAAGATATTATTATTCTCCGCTTGCTTAACCCCTCTCCTGCCTGCAAGCCATTCCATGGTAATCTGCTTGTGGTCTCAACTAGAACTGAAGAATTATTAAAAGACTCTTCATTGTTTGTAGAATTGCCAATTTCTGAGACTCCCTTAAAACGCCAAAGTTGCCAAGCCCAAGAAATCCAGAACAATACGGGGGTTTGTAAGAGTAATGAAAATAGGTGAAAAACACATTCACATTGTAATATAGAAGCGCTTGCAGATCTATCTGTGGGGTACATTTTATTAATATGTTTCTGATGTGCTCCTACAAGACAGCTTACAAGGACTGCAGAGGAACAATGTTGTCTTTATTATTAATCAGCTGCAATCGAGACTGGTTCATGGGAAGATAAAATTATTTATCCAAGGTCAAACAGAATTTAAGAAAACAAATGCCACATCAAGTGTCTTAAGTCTATAGCTGCTTTTGGCAGCGGAGCAGATTAAATATATTCCCAAGACCTGCATTTAAAATACATTGTCTATCAAAGTGTCTGGCAATCGAGCATCTTCCCAGTTTCTTCAAAGAGCCAACGCATAGGGGCAGATTTATCAAGGGTCGAATTTCGAAGTTAAAAATACTTCGAAATTCGACCATCGGATTGAAATACTTTGACTTCGAATATCGAAGTTTTTTTCAGCGAATTTGGATATCCTGCGGTCAAAGTAAAATCGTTCGGTCGAACGATTAAATCCTTCGAATCGAACGTTTCGAAAGGATTTCAGCGATCGATCGAATGATTTTACTTCGACTTCAAAAACCGTAGAAAAATGCTATACAAGGTCCCCATAGGCTAACATAGCACTTCGGCAGGTTTAATTTGGTGAACTATTGAAATCGAATTTTTTTTAAAGAGACAGTACTTTGATTATCAAATGGTCGAATATTATATATAATATAACGAATTTACTTCGAATCGAAGTCAAAGTCGTAGTATCCTATTCCATGGTCGAAAATTCCCTCTAATTCACTTCGACCCTTGATAAATCTGATCCATATTCTTCTGAATATAAATTTGCATGTTAAATTATTTATGTTGAAAAAAAAAAATCATAAATAAATAAAGAATGTATATTCAGATCTACTCCACTATGTAATTATAGGTGGCTGATTAAACCTCGAGTGCTTACTACTAGGAGTATCATTCCAGGGTATAGGTTTAAAAAGACTAATGGGCAATATAATAAAAGGTGCAGAGTTTGTCTCTTCATCTGTAGCAGTGATCCCCAACCAGTGATTCACAAGCAACATGTTGCTCACCGACCCCTTGGTTATTGCTTCCAGTGGCCTCAAAGCAGGTGCCTATTTCTGGCTTGGAGGCAAGTTTTAGTTTCCTAAAACCAGGTGTACTGCTAAACAGAGCCTCCAGTAGGCTGCCAGTCCACATAGGGGGGAATACACAAGAGTGTATAGAGTCAAAAGTGGTGGGAGTAAAAGTGGTGGTAAACTGGAGTAAAATACTTTCTCCATATTCACAAACAGAAATCCACCTAAATTCCAACTCAACTGGCACTTTTCATATTTTAGTGAAAGAAAGACAGTTTAAGATAAATCGCCTCTTCTTCGGGGCAAATAATCTCCCTGAACTGCCTCGCGTTGGCTAGAATCTAAATCGCAGAAGGGATGGCACCGGGAGTGCTTGGTTTTCTGAAGTCGCCCAAGTTTCCTCGTGAGGCAACTTTGGGTGACTTCGGAAAACGAAGCGCACCGATTGCCACCCCGCAGGCGATTTACATTCTAGCTGATGTGAAAAACAGTGAAAGATTCAATAAAGGAGTAACTATTACTGCTAGAATTGTATGTTTAAATATTCTAATCAAGTGTTGTGGGGCAGAGACAAGTATTATTGTGACTGATTGACATACAGTAGGTATAAAACAATTATGGAGTACAAAGGAAGAAGTCATGTAGACACATAAATATTATGAAGATACAGCATGAAGACTCCTAAATGTTATTAACTATACTAAATTAAAACACTTACTGTCAAGAGTGTTGTCCTTTCACAAAGAAAAGATGTGGAAATGTGCTGGTCTATGACATTCTTTAGATTCTTTGAATGACTTACAAATGACATTTTGGGTTCATTGTATTCCCATGTACGTGCCTCAAACATGTTTATAATATGCTAAAGCCACTGGTCATAAGAAAATTGTCACACTTTTCTACACCTAGGGGGTTATTTACTAAACTCAGAATTCAAAAATCATTCATTTTTCGGAATTTATTAAACCCCTAGGATGGAAAAGTCTGAATCTGAAAATCCGGCATCTCAGACCTGTCGAGGTTGCATATAAGTCAATGGGGCAAATTCACTAAGATTCGTAGTTGCACCAGGCGTAACTTCGCCGCACTTCGCCGCACTTCGCCAGGCGTAGTTTCGCCAGCGCTTCGCAAATTCACTAAAATCCGAAGTTGCGCTCAGGGGTAGCGTAAGGTTGCGAAGTTACTCTAGCGATGGTTAATTTGCATACGGCGCCAAATTCAAATTTCAATGGAGGAATACGTACAATCACTACAAATGCCTGGGAAACCTTCAAAACATCAAATAAAATTTTTATTTTGCCCTACACATGTGCACACTGTATAGGTAAGTTGCCATGAGTCAGGAAATGTAGGGGGGAAGGAGGGGAGCCCCAAAAAAATTTAGCTCTTATCACAGATGGTCACTTGTAGGGATGCACCGAATCCAGGATTCGATTCTGGATTTGGCCAGGATTCGGCCTTTTTCAGCAGAATTTGGATTCGGCCGGAACCTTCTGCCCAGCCGAACTGAATCCTAATTTGCATATGCATAAGGGTAATCATGTGACTTTTTGTTTTCCCTTCCCACCCCTAATTTGAATATGCATATACAAATTAGGATTCAGATTTGGTTCAGTATTAGTGATGGGCGAATTTGTGCCGTTTCGCTTCGCCGGAAAATTTGCGAATTTCGCGCGAAATTCGCGAAATGGCGAAAAATTCGCGAAACGGCGCCGGCATCTCGTTTTTGACGCCGGCGCCCATTTTTTTTACGCCGGCGCCCGTTTTTTGACGCCGGCATCCGTTTTTGATGAATTTGAATTTTTGCTGCGAATTTTCGCGGGCGTTTCGCGAATTTATTTGCTGGCGGCGAATCGCGCAAATTCGCCGCAAATTCGCGCGTGGCGAATAAATTCGCCCATCACTATTCAGTATTCATCTGAATTTTTCACGAAGTATTCCGGGGTTTGGCCAAATCCAAAATAGAAGATTTGGTGCATCCCTAGTCACTTGTTCTTCTGGCCTCTCCTTTCTCATCCTATCTGGTCACTTGACTCTTCCCCCAGATCTTGGCTCATACCCTGGCTAGTCACTCGCTTTCATCCTACATCTTTGCCCAATTGCTTCCACCGCTGCTCATTTGACTCACATCCCAGATAATTCACACGCATGCTAGTCACTTGGCTAACAACTAGTCAATCAATCAACTGGTCAGTCTGTTCAAACCCTAAACCTTTTCACTCCCCAGATGTGTACCCCACTGGCTCAAACCCCACCTTGTGATTTTGGTCAGCCCATACCGCAGGAATCAGGAGAAGGGTTAAGAGCAGCCAGATAAAGCAATATACACGGTTGTTCTTTGAAGCACTACTCTGTATAATTTTAATAAATTTTTTTAAAAACCATCATTAGAGTTATTCTCAAAATACTCGGGATTATTTTCATACATTAACCTGAATTAGAATGATGTGAATTTTAAAAACATAAAGGATGTGATCATCGTTTCCCAGGGGCGACGTGAAAATTGCTATTGCACCGTGGAAATGACAAATTATCACATACAAATTACTGAAGCCTGTGCACTTCACACAAACTCTTTACATATGGATGCATTTATTAGATACACTTATCTTCCCCATGCTGCATTAAACTACCTTAGAATGATTATTTATTCCTTTCGACTTAACTGCAAGTGCCCTCACTTATATACAAAGGCATTGTGTAAATAAATGTACAGTATAAATTAACTGTGAATGTTGTACCTGCCTAAAGTCATCAATCAATTACACTGACCTCAATTAATCTTCCAGCAGGTGCTCTCCCGCCTCCACTTCATTATAGGATTTGCTACAAATGCAAAAAGACATATATATATCAGAAATTCATCATACAAGGGGTAAATATTCTATGGCATCTCCAGCAAAACAATTTATGTTTCTATTTCTTCAGTTATAATTTCATTTACAAGAAGATTTATTACTGATGAATGAAATTGCATTTGATCACCATTCATGACGCTGGCGTTAAAGTCAATGGGCGTCCGAATAGCATTGACACGCAGTGATTTTGACATGAGCGACTTTTGACGCCGGCGAGTTTTCACGGGAGTTTCACTAATTTGACGAAATGCGCAGCAAATTTGAGCTAGGCGAATTTATTCGCCCATCACTAGACATGGGCTGTTGGCAAAAGACACAAATGTGGTGAATGTCATAAAAGTCATAGAATAAAAAAAAAATCATAGTTAAGAATCCAAAGTGAAAGGGGCAGATTTATGGTCGACTTTTGAATTCATGGGTGTTTTTTTTTAAATTCCCATAAGCTCAAAATTCAACCAATCTAAATTTATTTAAAAAATCGATTCTTCTAAACTTGGGTGAATAGGATCGACCCAATAACTTGAATCAAATTTTTTAAAAACTCTATTTGCTTGCAATATGCCAACTACCACAATGGGTTCCACAACCAAACACCCAGACTGTCCAAGTTCTTCCTTAACAAGTCCCATCCTGACTCTTACCAGGGGTGATTCACCTTTCAGTTAACTTTTAGTATGTTAAAGTATGACAAACAAGTGCTCTTCAAGACTAAATTACATTATTGCTTCTTTTTTATTACACATATTTCTATTCAGGCGCCCTCCTATTCATATTCCAGTCTCTTATTCAAATCAATCTATGGTTGCTAGGGGAATTTGGACCCTAGCAACCCAATTGCAGAAATTGCAAATTGGAGAGCTATTAAATAAAAAGCTCAAAAACCACAAATAATAAAAAATGAAAACCAGTTACAAATTGTCTCAGGATATCACTCGCTACATCATACGAAAAGTTAATTTAAAGGTGAACAACCGATTTAAGCATACGAACAAAGGAAGCTAAATCCAAAAACTGCATGATAACTGCGTCAGTGCTTTATTAATAGTGATGGGCGATTTTTTTCCATTACGCTTCTCCGCGAAATTCAAAAATGTCCCTCGAAATTCGCGAATTGGGTGAAAAATTTGCGAACTGCGAATTTTGACGCCATCGACAATTTTTCCGGTGTCAAAATTGGCACCGGCACCCATTAAAGTCAATGGGCATCCGCTAATCGTCGTGAATTTTTGCGACAAGTTCGCAATTTTTTTTGGAGACAGTGAAACACGGAAACTTGGTGCAAAATCGCGTCCATCACTATTTATTAATGCTGTTTTCCTGCTTGGATCCAACATCCTAGGGTCTTATTACAAAGTGAATAAACATGGTAAGACATGGATACGTTTGTGCCCATTTGTACATGTTGTGATGTTGCAAATCCCCCATAATGGGAATCATGCATCCCCACTTTAAGGGACATTTTTATGCATTTTTTCTTATGTGACCACCAGAAGCAATGTAAAATAACTGTGTCAAATCAGGCATTCCCACGGCACAAAATTACACAGCATAAATATATATGCCCCTAAATCCCTTCAATTGGGAGCAATTTCACAGGTGCACAAGAGCAATGTACAATAGGAACCATCCAGTCAAATGGAATTTAATGTACAGAGCTGATAAATAGGCCTAACGGGTGCATTGGAGTAAGATCAATAAACACAGGAGCAAGTGTTCTAAAGCTGATGTTTTGGTAAATTCAACTAATACAATTCTTCATCTTCATATAATCTTCTGTCCGCTCCTGTACTGACTCTTATCGTTGGCATGACCATGGGAAGACAGTTTTTAGCTGCGGTAGATTAAACCAGATCAGAGATGATCAGAGGCAGTGACATAACTAGATATTACTGGGCCCCACAGCAAACTGTTTTTCAGGCCCCCAAAATGTCTAGAGGTTGACCTGTTTCAATATTTATTGAAATTGTATATGAATTAGGGCTTCATGGGGCCCCTTTACTTCCTGCCCCCAGGGTCGGACTGGGCCGGCGGGAGACCGGTAAAAAACCCAATGGGCCTCAGCTGGCCCAGACCTTCTCCTCCAACTGCCTCAGGAAACTAAGTCTTCTGTGCATGCTCGTCGCATCTTTTGCGTGCACACGGAACTTTCGTGGAGGCTGCCCAGAAAAGAAAGTTAATGCGACGGTGCTGAGCATCTTCTACACGTTGCGTCTTTTGCTCATGTTCGTGGAGGTCGGGCAGGGGGGCTGGAGCTCAGGAGGGGACCCCAGGGACTGCCGGGAGGGGGGCCCTGTGACAACAGCCCTGGTAGGTATTGATGTGTGGGTCGGGTTTTTCCCAATCCATGCCCTCCCTCCACCCGTTCCCGCCAGAGCCCGACTTCCAGCTTCTTTTTATAGACCTGCGCCGCCCCGCCAATGATGTCACAAAAGGGACGGGGCGAGCAGGGGTATGGTTATAAAGCCAGAAGTTGGAAGCCGGCAGTTGATGGTGGCAGGAGGAAGAACTCGACACGGACCCGTCCGCCACCTGCAAATGGGGGGTGTGAGGTCGGGCTGAACCCCACTGACTCGCAGGTAAACCACATCACTACCATTGGGCCCCGGGCCCCCCAGTCCGACCCTGCTTGCCCCCCCCTGCAGCCACAGGGTCTGCTTCCTCTATAGTTACACCATTGATCAGAGGGCTAAAAACAACAGCACACAGTATAGGTAGGGGATTGAGAATCTTTTGCAAATATATTGCATATACTGTACAGCGTATCTTTGGAATGGATGTTTAAACTGTGTTCATGTTTATTAGGGTATGAAGCACATCTTAAATAAATATTGTACCAGTTCTTTAGCACGATGGCCTTCCAGTGACAGCTCTGCTATTTTGGAGTCAGTTTGATCCTAATTGCCCCTGTACAATATATAAAGTCGAGGGTCTGCTGACCTGTTACACCTTTATCTGACAGTTAGAGGCAAAGAGATCAGTCCCGGGGTTATCACAAGAAAAGGTGAGACAGGTTTAAATCAAACATCAATTAATGTAATATAAAAAATAAATGAAACCTTTATTTTGGTAGTAAAATAATATATATATAAAACATATTCACTAATTGAGTCAAAAATGAAGATGAACATTTTAAGTCCCCTTGAAAGGAAACTGCTTTACCTGCTTGTGTTTAGTAATTGTTATGTCTGTGTTCTGAAAAACAGCACACAACATCAGCACAATACAGGCCTCTACTGACAATATTTGAGATAATAAAATGTTATTTATTTTGCAATTTAGCCTTTCACTTAAATGTCAAAGTGAGAATGCCGTCTGCAGTCTTTTGAAACGAATGATATCACAATTCCCACTATGGCAGTTTCACTGGAAAAGTGCAAGGCTAGAGGCTTTAAACACCAAGGGGCACATTTACTAATGGTCGAATATCGAGGGCTAATTAAACCTCGATATTCGATTATCGAAGTTAAATCCTTCGACTTCGAATATCGAAGTCGAAGGATTTACCGCTATTCGTTCGATCAAACGATCAAAGGAATAATCGTTCGATCGAACAATTAAATCCTTCGAATCGAACAATTCGGAGGATTTTAATCCATCGATCGAACGAAATTCCTTCGATCAGAAAATTGCTAGAAAGCCTATGGGGACCTTCTCAATAGGCTAAAATTGCACCTCGGTAGGTTTTAGTTGGCGAAGTAGGGGGTCGAAGTTTTTTTTAAAGAGACAGTACTTCGACTATCGAATCGTCAAATAGTCGAACGATTTTTAGTTCGAATCGTTCGATTCAAAGTCGAAGGTCGAGGTAGCCAATTCGATGGTCGAAGTAGCCAAAAAAACATTCGAAATTCAAAGTATTTTTTCTTCTATTCCTTCACTCGAGCTAAGTAAATGTGCCCCCAAATGTCAAAACAGAAAGCGAAAAATAAACACAGACATGTATTATTTTAAAAAGCAGAGCAGTCATAAACAACTTAGAAATTATCCTTTTAAATAAAGGATGTCATCATATAATGATGTCATTATTATCATAAATAATGTATCCCTAGGAAAAATAATAAAAGTTGCATTAGCCTAAGCCCTTGTGCGGTTATATGGCCATGAAACACCTTAATGAGTCATTATGTTACATATCCAGTCACTAGTGATGGGTGAATAAATTTGTCTGGCACGAATTCGCAGTGAATCTCCGCGTTTCCGTGCCGGCAAATAAATTTGCGAATCTCCCATGAAAATTCACCGGTGAAAATTTTCACCATTTTTTCGTGAAAACTTTAGAATTGCTTGATTTTTTCGTGAAACCATTCGAATTGCTTGATTTTTTTTGTGAAAACGTTCGAATTGCACGATTTTTTCATGAAAACATTCGAATTTCACGATTTTTTCATGAGCTTTCCGATTTCACGATTTTTCGCCGTTTCGCGAATTTTACAGGAAATTTGCAAAAAACGGGAGAAATTCGCCCCTCACTACCAGTCACTCCAGCCTTTATACATTACATTTTTTTGGCTCACTAACTATATCAGAAACATTTCTTATTTACCAAGTTTTTATTTTTATACTGAACAATTCCTTTAATGAAATATTTATATGAGCATTAATGTATCGATAATACAGGTATAGGATCCCTTATCCGGAAACCCCATATCCAGAAAGCTCCAAATTACAGAATGGCCATCTCCCATAGACTCCATTTTATCCAAAATTTAAAATTTTTAAAAATGATTTCCTTTTTCTCTATAATAATAAAACAGTCGCTTGTACTTGATCCCAACTATGATAAAAGTAATTCTTATTGGAAGCAAAACCAGCCTATTGGGTTTATTTAATGTTTAAATGAATTTCTAGTAGATTTAAGGCATGAAGACCCAAATTACAGAAAGATCCGTTATCCGGAAAACCCCAGGTCCCGAGCATTCTGGATAACAGGTTCCATACCTGTATACTTTACCGAATGTTTGAGTGTTCTAATACACTTGAATGCAAACCAGGAAAATCTGCAATCATTTGGGGCAAATAGAATAGTTTTAGTGTATTCCTCATAAGTCTAAACACCAACACAAAATTGCCGTGTTCCTTTTGTACATGAAATCTAATCTGTGTATAAATAGCCCCATTCCTGCAGACTCTCATTACTTTCAAGTGAACAATTCCAGCCAAGGGTTCTCAATGTTGTGCTGTTTAACAAGGGACTCTTGAAGGAAAGTGTTAATTTTATTTCCACGAGGAAATTGCAGAAAGCAGCGCTGAATATGATTGCATCTTGATTATAGCTCAAGCAGCAGCCATCCCTAAGGGCTCTTAAATACAGGCATTTTTTAACATTTTTAAGGTGCGGTGGGGATTCTGTACTTTATACCACACAAAAAGGCAGGAGTTAACTGTTTCATGTCTGGTCTATGAGTCTGGACCTAAGAGAGCTGTTATGGATAGTGATGGGCAAATTATTTGTCCCGTTTCGCTTTGCTGAAAAGTTTGTGAATTTCCCACGAAATTAGCAAAACGCATAAAAGTCAATGGACGTCAAAATTACTTTGACACTCGTCAATTTCGGCGCCTGCGACAATTTTTATACGAGCACCTATTTTGTCCAAATGTAGTAAAGCCAATGGGCGTCCGAATAATTTTGACGCGCTACAATCCTCATGCCTGCGACTATTCGATGCCCGTCCAAATTTTTTTGACGTGGCAAATTTTTCGCCAATTAATTTTCTTCACAGTTTCACGATTTTAATCGCCGGCGACGAAACATGGAAGTTCGCCGCGAATTCTTGTCTGACGAATTTATTCGCCCATTACTAGTTATGGACACTGAGGGTAGGTAAAGGGGTGGTTTGCCTTTAAGATAACTTTAAGTATGTTTTACCTTCCTCTTAAGGGCTCACTAATGCCGGCAACCCAAAAAACGATTGCTCTTTGAGCTTACGGTTTTAACGTTATTGTTACTTTTTATTCATTAACTTTCTATTCAGGCCCTTTCCTATTCTTATTCCAGTCTCTCGTTCAAGCTACTGCCTGGTTGCTAAGGCATACAAGACCCTAGCAACCAGATAGCTGCTGAAATTCCAAACTGAGGAGATGCTGAAAATAAACAAATTAACTGAAAAAAACCCAATACATACAAAAATGATGAACAATTGCAAATTGGTTGAAAATATCAATGTTTACATAATACTAAAAGTTCATTTAAAGGCGAACCACCCTTTTAATACTGCCCAAACTACTGCCTGGTTGCTAAGACATACAAGACCCTAGCAACAAGATAGCTGAACAAAAAACTCAATTGTCATACTAAATCATACTAAAAGTTAATTTAAAGGTGACCCACCATTTTAAAGCTGCACAAAAGTAGTTTTGTCCTGTCTGATGGTACCACACGTAGATCTGAAAGCCACTACAGCCTTTTCATACAAACATGTCTAAAAAGCCTAACAAATGTTGCAGTTGGGGTAAGGAAGGGGGATTGAAAGTCACATTCTACTTCCTGTTTGTAAAGCACAATCAAAATGAATCACTAGTACACTGAAAAGCCTTAGTTGAATGAGTGGATTCTTATCTGAAAGCCTGCCAATGGCTGCAGCTGGTGGAAGGGAAAGGAGGGCTTTTCAGTGGACTTCTGATCTGTATTGATCATGGTCATTTGAATAAGAACTAGAAAATGGCTAGACATGGCACAACATACAATATTTGATTTTGTGGCTACATGTATTTGGTTCTGGGAATAGCCAGTGTTTCTATATCTGGAATTGCTCTTTCTTCTCTTGGCTTACTCTTTCCTCAACAAGAAATAATGTGCTTTACCCAGAACTGAAACTGTACTTGGCTCATGGCACATCTTTCCTGAACAGCATTCAACAATATTCTGGGATAGATTTCCTTGGCAACAAATAGATCTCTCCCTTCTTTCACCTTTTTTTCAGTATTTTGTACTTTCAGGCTCACATAGTTCTAAAGTTTCAGTCCTGCTTCCAACATTTGATATATTACAGCTGATATGTTATAATGACCCCGTGGCCTGCCAGACGTTGGAGTGTACAAAGCCAGGGCTGAATGATTTGAGAGTGAGAAATACATTTAGATTGATTTTTTGTAATCAATAAACGTCATGTTTTATTTGCGTGGATTTAAAGCAGATTGCCGTAAAAAGGGATTTTGGCTAATTTAGATGCACTATATCTTTACCCTTAGTGATGACATGTTTGTGCTGTGCAAATTGATTTAATAGCAACCTCAGTAATATTCTTTGGTTAATTATACCTATCACAGACTAATTACTGTCTCTATGCAAGCTGTACGTACAATTTAAAGGAACAGTTCAATGTGAAAATAAAAACTGGGTAAATAAATAGGCTGTGCAAAATAAAAAATGTTTCTAATATAGTTAGTTAGGCAAAAATGTAATGTATAAAGGCTGGAGTGACTGGATGTGTAACATAATAGCCAGAACACTACTTCCTGCTTTTTAGCTCTCTAACTCTGAGTTAGTCAGTGACTATAAGGGGGGGGGGTCACATGGTACATTTCTGTTCAGTTAGTTTGCAATTGATCCTCAGCATTGAGGTCAGATTCAAAAGCAAAAGATATGACCCATATTGCCCCCCCTCAAGTCTCTGATTGGTTACTGCCTGGTAACCAGGGTAACCAGTCAGTGTAAACCAAGAGAGCTGAAAAGCAGGAAGTAGTGTTCTGGCTGTTATGTTACACATCCAGTCACTCCAGCCTTTATACATTACATATTTGGCTAACTAACTATATTAGAAACATTGTTTATTGTGCACAGCCTATCTATTTACCCAGTTTTTATTTTTACCTTTAAGTTTTCCTGTATTCAGCATAAACCTCCAGGGCTAGGGCTTGAGCATGCTCAGTTTGCTCCACTCCCCCTCCCTGTGTAATCTGAGCTCAGAGCTATGCGCAAGCAGGGAGAGACTCAGGGAGGAAGTGATGTCACACCAAGCTAATATGGCAGCTGCTATCCTAAACAAACAGAGAGAGCTTCGAGAGCTGTTTACTCAGGTATGATAAAGCATTCTACATAATAAATATAGCGTTATAGCTTGCTCACTATGGTGGCTAATCTATTGGCAGTAAACTGACTAGGTAGCTTTCCTTCTCCTTTAAAGGAGATGTAACACCTACAATAAAGAAACATCCTTGAAGTATTTTCTTGAATACATTTATTATTTACTTTTTCTAGTTTTATTACAGGGAAAAAAAGAGGATTTAAGTGCCTTTAATTCTCTGACACTTACTAACCTACTAACCCTTTATCTTAGTCCAGGTAGGGTTATATTTTTGTCCAGGGCTTATGTAGGCTCTGTACTTCTAATGGGGTCACTTCTGCTCACTGCGACACCAACTACCCCCAACTCTGCCGCTGGATTTAGTGGAACAGTATCCAGCAGCAGGGAAAGAGTTTTTTTTTAAAATAAAAGTTTGTTTACTATATAGGCCCCTTAAAGGTACTGCCTTATTCACAGGCCCTTGATTGGCTATATTGTAAATATGGCCCTAAGTACAGGTATTACTACTCCACAGAGGAGTCTACTGCAATGATAAGTCTTTCTGCATAGGCTGCCCCTATTTATTAAACCTCAAATATTTCTGGTTGAGTTTTTAAATGGGAAAAAAACAAATTAAAATAAAACTCAAATTTTTCAAGATTTGTTATGCTCTGAAGCTGATAAAAATTAGAATCCAAACATATTTCAGCTAAAACCTGTTGAAATCATGTAGAAGTCAATGGCAGATGGTTCATTTAACAACTGGAATATGTTTTTAACCTTCATGATTATCGATAGTTTCAGGCTGTTTGCACTGATTTTCGTTTGATAATCCAAACAATTGGGTGTGAACTCAAAAAAGTCATACAGTTCAAGCATCAAATCAAAAAAGTCACACAATTCTAATTGTCGCACAATTTTGTAGCTGCGTTTTTTTCACACTTTTTTTTTTTGAGAATAATTATTGGTAAATTAAGGGGATTTGGGTTTGGAAGTTTGGTCAACATTTTGTTGAGTTTGAGGTAATACCCCAAAAGTCTTGGTTGATTGAATAGGGACCATGATCTCTATTTGTTTCTATAGCATGTTGGTTTTTTGACACTGAGTTTTAATGAACATTGACCGATATGGACATCAATATAGAGATTTCCGAATAGTTACTGTATGTATTTGTATTACATTGTGAACAAATTGTAGAGCTAATATATTGATTCATAATATACCCGAGTAGAGCTTGCGCCCAGGCTTGTCACCTGCTGTCCTATGGCCATAGCAACCCCAAGACACAAGCCAAGATGGAGTACCTGGACTAAACAATTGTGCTAGTGTGGGCTTAAGGATCAACATCTTGTGGGAGGATTAGTACCATGTCCTCCAATTGTAGGGAAAGTAGAATGCACTTGTATGTTACAGAGTGGGGGAACTACTTAAAAAAGAGCACAGAACTTTGTGGAGCGCCTTCCCTACATATAATGATGCTGTAAGTTGCAATGTTTGCACATAGCCTGCCCTGTTAGCAGTTGGTAATTGTGATTTTTTTTAGTGATATTAAGTGAGATGAGGTCTGGGTTTGTGCTAAACTATGACACCATGTGAAGAAATTGTGACATTGGCTTTAGATCCTGCGATTGTTGAACCAAGATAAGAAACCGCAGCCAAGGAATATAAACCAAACACCAGAATTTACAAGATTTGCAATTATATTAAAAAAAACTGATACATTAAGAGCAGACAATTGGCAAGAACTAATGTTATACACATATAAAGTCTATTTAAGAGATTACTGTTTTGTGAATAAACTATTATTGAAAATTACCACTTTTGTTGGTGTCTGCTTGGAGGAGGTAAGTTCATTACTACCTCCTCTGAATTACCCATTGGGTAATTTTAAGTGCTTTTAGCTATTTTTATCCTTTTGGCGCCTCTGTTTTGTCTTACTACTATATCGAGTCCACCCCGAGTGGAGGGGTATCATCCCCTTTTTCTTCTTCTACAGAGAGCGACGTTTTATTCCTGAGTGGGGTCAGGATAATCTCCCCACCTGCCTATACAGTGGTTGCCTATCGGTAACCCTGATTTGTGAGTATTAACTTGTTTACTCTACCATTACTCCCTGTAAAAACACATTACACTATTGGGGCTCTTGGTGTTCCTTTTTGTCTCCATTTAAGAGATTATAGTATTCTTTAATTGTGCATGAACAGAAAGTGCCTGCAGCATGATCATATTTTCCAATTTGGAGAATATATCTAAAGATTACATTTGTAAAGGCATTTGAAAGCAATGACTAGTTTGCACAGAAATCACAGTAAAAGGAATTATTTTGTAGGTTTGTAATTTTGCTGGGCTTCAGATCAAGTAGATGTCACTTGCAAAATCATGAACATGTACTCTCCTGAATTGTGCAACCTGACTTTGTCCTGTTTTATTGCTCATTAAAGCGGAGAACGCAGATTTGATTTTTATTTACAAAGCACAAGCAGTTGTTAATGAGAGCTATTCACTAGTCATTATCACGAATTTGAAATATACAAACCCTTTTAAAAATTAAACTTTAAGTAGAATAGGTCTCTTTAAGTTCCAGAATCACAAAAATAAAGTAATTCAGGGCAGCCCAATGGAGTGGAATCAGTTTTGCAATGCAGTGTAAATGATGTATGGTTAAACTTCTGACCTGCTGCAGAGCTACACAAGCAAGAAGGTTTGATTTGGTGTCCAACATTAAGGCCAATTTTTTTCTGATCTGATGTTTCATAAAAAAAAAATTGAATTTTTCGAGATTTATTAAATCCCGATGGTGTTAAAAGTCAGAATAAAAAAGTACTCCAACTCACACCTGCCGAGTTCATGTAGAAGTCAATGGCAGATATCCCATTAAAATCCTAATCTGGACTGGGTTTTGTTCAATAATCCGAAGATTTCGTAGGCATCAAATGCAAAAAATTGCAATTTTCAGATACAAATCCAAAAAATTCATACAATTCTTTTTTTTTCACAATTTTATCACGTTTTTTCCTGCACAAGAAATTTTAGGAAAAATGTATTGATAAATAGGGGGGAAAGTGCAGATTTGGCCAGAGTAGTTTTCAGAAAATACTGAGTTTCAGATTTTGATAAACAACCCCCTTAATGTTTATATTATTTTTTGCAGACTTAAGATGTAGAGAGCCAAATTATGGAAATATTCCTTATCCAGAAAACCTGGATCGGGGTATATGCCCCAATGATTGCTAGAAGGCTTATTTGTTAAATGGTGGTTATGGAAAAAATTGGGAAATTATAGAAAAGTTTTTTTTAGCTTTCCTTATAAATCAAACGTCATCTTTGACATAGAAATGTTTTACTCTGATATTTGTTTGATGGAAGTTTTTTTCCCCACTATTTCCTTTTTAAATAGAAATTCAAAATCCTCTTTAATGTTATAATGTTACAATGCACTTAAAGGAACAGTTCAGTGTAAAAATAAAAACTGGCTAAATAGGCTGTGCAAAATAAAAAAAGTTCTTATATAGTTAGTTGGCCAAAAATATAATGTATAAAGGCTGGAGTGAGTGGATGTGTAACATAATAGCCAGAACACTACTTCCTGCTTTTCAGCTCTCTAACTCTGAGTTAGTCAGCGACTTGAAGGGGGACCACATGGGACATAACTGTTCAGTGAGTTTGCAATTGATCCTCAGCATTCAGCTCAGATTCAAAAGCAACAATTATGGCCCATGTAGCCCCCCCCCTCAAGTCACTGATTGGTTACTGCCTGGTAACCAATCAGTGGAAACCAAGAGAGCTGAAAAGCAGGAAGTAGTGTTCTGGCTACTATGTTATTTTGCACAGCCTATCTATTTACCCATTTTTTATTTTTATACTGAACAATTTCTTTAATGCCTTGCAGCCTGACATTGTTACACCTGGAGTCCTTTATTAATGGACCCTAATGTGTTTGCCTTAGACCACACCCTTGCCTCCTAGAAAGACAGTGGGAGGAGCTAAGAAGCTCTCAGCAAGACTGCAGTGAGACAATGGCTCCTTTGGTTATACTAGTAATAGCTTTATGGAAACTTTGGAGAAATAAAGCAAAATGAAAATATACTGTATATTCTATTATTCCTGTAAACTACACCAAATGGGAGAATTAAAGCTATAGCTATACTACCCTTTAAATGTAGTGGCGTAATACTAGCCTGCGGGCCCTAGTATAGGATGGGCACCCTGGCCATCTGTTGGGCCACCCTATATACCAGAGTGCTACTGGCTTGCGCACTGTAAAATCTCCCTCTGCCCAGCCGCCAGCTAATGAGGCTCCGAAGGCCCCAAGGGGATGCGGACCCAGGTGTGATTGCACCTCCCGCACCCCTGGTAGTGAAGCCTCTGATTTAATGGTAGGAAATGTTGAGCAAGGGCCTTACAACTTCCTTTATTATCATTTATTATCATACTCCTTTGAAGTTCACTCACTCCATTATAATTAAGCTCACATTAGGGAGGCTAACAATGACTTAGCTGTTGTGTGCCGGGCATTTATTATAATGTTACTTTCAGGGAGACTTATTTTATTCAATGAATATAAATTGCTTTGGAGGGACTTCAAATGTTCCTGTGCACCTGGATCATTTATGGAATTCCCAATACTAGAGAGGTCCTAAGGTTGTGCTGTACTGCAAAAGATGACCATTGTGGAACAATCTGCAAAGTCATTTAAAGCAACAAAAAAAATATACCTAATACAAAGTTGATTAATCTTGTATTGAGTTTGGGAGGTGCCATACAGCTTGTCCTAATCAAGAGAAATATATATATATATATATATATATATATATATATATATATATATATATATATGCAAACAGTTCTGTTTGGTGCACTCACAACACATATTCAACTGCCTGGGTGCTGGCAAATCAAAAATATAAATATAACAAAAGAAGCCACACTCGCTAGGAAGACGGCCTTTTGGGTTTATTTAACGTTTACATGATTTTCTAGTAGACGTTGGGTATGAAAATCCAAATTACGGAAAGATCCATTATCCAGAAAACCCCAGGTCCCAAGCCTTCTGGATAGCAGGTCCCATACCTGTATATAGTTATTTATTTATTTTCATTCAGATGAAATCATCAGAAAGTTCCTTTCTCAACCCATTATTATGGGAATACAATTGTTATAAGCAGACAAACCCAAAGAAATGGTCAGTACCTTGGTTATTAGATCATTTGTCCTAGCTTGTGCAGTATACATACAGGCCTAGCAGCAGAGTCAGCTTTATAATTGGTCACTTTGGCAACATACACTGGCAGCAAAACTGACCAGCTATAAATTTTGGTATCTAAGCACTCATCCCAATTATAATTACATAAATTTGACTGATGCTGCTAAAGTAAGGATTCACAGCTCCAGTCTGCATGGTGTTTCAGTAAACTGAATTTGCGGTATCCCAGTTCTATAAATCACAATGAAATTGATTATTATGCAATTCAGACCCCTAGATATGGACAGATGTCAACCACTTTGGTAAAAACGTATTAAGTTTAGTTGAGTGAGACAAGAGATTAATCTGGAAATGTCTGATGGCCAAGTCGCTAACCTAAGTGAACAACCAGAATCATACAAGCAGAAGGCAAGTTTTTTTGGGAAATTGTTGTACCCATATAGATAAAAATTTTGGTGACTTTTCCAATCCTGAACCTATATCCAAAAATGGGACAAATGACACCTTGCATCTTGTACTCCTTGGCACCTACCTATCCAAAATCTATTTTCTTTCGGCCACTTTTGGCCCTTGAGAAAAAGCTGTCCCATTAAAAAAGGAAGGTATGCCTGTATATAACCTGATTCCGATTTATAATTTCAATATTTAATAAGAAAACTTAATTTCCAATTTCCAGTTTGAGGACAAGTCTTGTGCATTTACCTGCCAAGTGGCAGCAGCTGCTAAGTTCCAAAGGGAGAGGTACTTTTGGGAAAGGTAGCACTACCTGGGGTATAAGATTTCTGGGGAAGGGACAATTCAATTGAACTGAACTGTGTGGTCATTAACCCCTTGGGACTTTAATAATAAAAAGGACTGTGTTGGAGAAACATCAGGTACCTAATAGTGAGTTAGGAAGGTCCCACGTATCCTCAGTGCAGGAGTGCATTGTGTATTAGATTCACTACTGTTTTATATAAAGCTTATATCTATTTCATTTGCAAACTGTGTGTTTTATTTTTCCTAGTGGAAATCCCCTGAGGTGTGCTCCTCGGTGTTCCCTAGGTGGAGGCACTGTGCTGTAAATCCCAGTTCCCAGTACTTTTCATACACAAAAGGGACTCAGGGCCCCTGGATTGCAAAAGGTTAATTGCTATTTAAAGAGACAGTAACCAAATAAGGGCTATAATAACTAGCGATACTTGCATACTATGATGACTGCTCTACACAAAGCCGACAGAGCTACTCAGACAAAAACACAGGCAACTTCAATGATGTCCAATAAATACAATGTAAATCTCCTAATCTAGGATGGTATGGAAATTAGAAAGAGCACACGCATTCAGACTTGCAAATGACGAAAAAAAAATCTGTTTTCTTCTACAGTTGCCATTAACTTAACTGCCATGTGTCTAGATGCCAGGCTTCCCAGGATCCCTCATTAATTCACTCTGTAATAGATTTGCCTTTGATTTGCCCTTCACAGATACAGTATAAAGCAATCAGGAGTGGCATGAAAATCACTATTAAAATATGGGCTTCGTAGAAGTTAGGGGAAATGGTAAAATGTGTTTTATGCTGCATATTTTAAAAAATGTTCTGATTGCATTCACTCGAGCACAAAAGTCACCAGATGTTTTGTAAGGGCTGCCACTGGAATAAATCCAGTGTGTGCTGGATATATGTGGCATTTCATATAAACAGCCAAAAAATATGAACTGGCAATGCAGGAAGCCTGGGCACCGATCTATGGAGAAAATAATTAGACCAGGTATGGCCAACTGCCATCTAGTCCTTTGTATTTATACCCACATAGCTCAAGGTTTTCTCCGCTTCTGTAGGCAGAACATAAGGACGAAGGACTTAGCAGGATTTTCGCCAGCAAATTTTCGCAGGAAATTCACACCTGCGACTAAATTCGCCCATCAATACTCGTATATATATCTTTATTAGAGATTGTTCACCTGAGCTTAAATTCACCTGGTGATAGGGCAGAAAAATTCACTAGCAATCTTCTCTTTCGCTAGCGAATTGTCCTCTACACCTGTTAGTAAATGGCGATCTGCCTGCGGATGGGATTTCTGGCAAATCTTCTCTTTCGACGGTCGCTTTGCCCTTAAAATCTGCCTCCTTAAGTCTACTAAAAAAATCATTAAAATGTTAAATAATCCCTACAAGATTGTTTTACTACCATAAGGATTAATTATATTTCAGTCTGGATCAAGTTAAGATACTGTTTTATTACCGCGATAATCTTTAAAAATTTGCAATGTTTGGATAAACCTGAGTCTATAGGATATGGCCTTCACATAATTCTGGATAACAGGTTTCCGGATAATGGATCCCATTCCTGTACTTTAATAGATGGTATTTTTTGCGAGACTGCAACATCAGTGTGACAAGTAATTGCCTGCTTTTAATTCCTAGAATTCTCAGCCATTTTACTAGGACAGGAGACGTATAACATTCCAGGTCTAAAAAACAATGTGATCTACACTTTAGGGGCATATTTATCGAATTGCAAATTGAAAAAACGGTGAAATTCTAATTCAAAAAAGACCAACCGAAATTAAGTCAAAGTTTTTTTTGGTCGAATAGGTCAGTTTTCGATCGACCAGGTCCTTATTCGGCCGAATTCGAATAGTTCGAATCGAAGTAATAGCGCATTCGATCGAATTTGATTCGATATTTTTGCCAAAAAAAACCTTCGATTTTTAATCCACCAATTGATTCCAAATAGGTTCTAGGAGATCCCCCATAGGCTTAAACAACAATTCGGCAGTTTTAGATGGCGAATAGTCGAATCAAATTTTTAAAGAGCCAGTACATGATAAATTTCAATAATCACATTTTTTTCAAATTCGAATCGAATTTGCACTATTCCCTAGTCGAAGTACACAAAAAATAGCCCCTTAATATATAAACAATTAGCATTCTCATTTACTGTTTACTTACAGTATTTTTTTATAGAAATGGAGTGCCATATATTAGGGTGGTTAAAATTAAGGCAAAGTGGTAGATGAAAAACATTTTGCAAGATAAACAATGAATTCAAATGAACATATGATCTCAGGAAGGAAACTTTGCGTGAAATGAACTGAAATGTAATTGCTATGTGCTGAAACCATGATTTAATCTAAACATTTCTTGAGGTCAGGAAAGAATTGTTTATTATTGTGTAAAAATGTCTCTGAAGTGACTGAATTGGGTTTTTTTTGTGTTATTTTTATTTCCTCTGGGTTAGCCGCAAAGTTGTAACCCAAGCTGAGGTCATTACAAACTTGGAAGCGATCTCTCTAACAATTAGGGCATGGTTAGCATGGTTGTGGTTTCTGAATCCTCGGTCAGTCGTATCTTTTGCACAAGAGCAAATAGTGGCTCACAATAACATATGAAGCATTTAATTGTAGGGTTGGAAATGGGTGGGGAGCACTTTGGCTGGTATACTAAAATAAGGGGTCTCCAAGGAGAGAGAAAATGAATTTATCTAACCAGGCAGAGACACCAGAACAACATTGCATTCAAAAGAAATTTCATTTGGAATGATTGACGTTATTTTATGCTAAATATACATTTTAAGACAATCTCACCTTACAAATTATGACTGCTCAGTATTAAAATCCAAGATTTGTTTAGGAATTTGGCTAAGTCCCTTTTTTCTCTGGATTTGGATTTAACCAAATTCTAAGGGCGCATTCCCAAAGAAGAATCGTTGGACGATCATGGGAAAAAAACATATGATTAATGACAACTAGGGGCAGGTTTATCAAGGGTCGAATTGAAAATTAGAATTTTTAAATTCGAATTTCGAGTTTATTTTAGCGTAATTCGACTAGGGAATAGTTCTAATTCAAATTCAATTTGATGTTTTAAAAGAAATTAAAATTAGAATTTTTAAATTTATCATGTACTGTCCCTTTAAAAATTCAAATTCGAATATTCGCCATCTAAAACCTGCTCAATTGGTGTTTTAGCCTATGGGGGACCTCCTACAATCAATTTGGAGTCATTTGATGGAAAAACTCAAATCGAGTTTGCAGGTCAATGCTATTCACCTAAATATAAAAAATATTTTTTTTTTTTTAATACATTTAGATGAATCAGGTTTTTTTCGAATTTTATGTACTTTTAGAAAGTACGTTTTACCATTCTAGGAGAAGAAAAATGTAAATTATTTAAAGGAACTATATTTTTCTGGAAATTAAAATGTTACTGTCACCTCTAATACAAAGGAAACCCTGGATTCCTGGTAATACCAGCAGGCTTTGCAGTATATTCCAACTTTTTTTTAATAGCTCATGCATAGTGGTAATAAATTCACCAAGAACAAATTCCCTGCGAATCTCCAATTTTCGGCACCGGAGAATAAATTCAGAAAACTGCCTCGAAAATTCGCAGGTTGAAAAATACGTTGCGACAAAAAAATGTAGCTGCGTATAAACATTGACACACGTCAAAATTATTAGGAAGCCCATTGACTAATGCATTTGGCCAAAACAAGCGCGCGTATAACAATTGTCGAATTTACAAAATAATTTTGACACCCATTGACTTCAATTCGGTTCATAAATTTTTCACGTTTCGAGAATTTTGCAGGAAATCCGAAAATTTTTCGGCAAAGCAAATGGGAAAATTTGCCCGTCCCTACTCACATATCCTCTGCCTGCAGCTAGTCTTTCTGTGTTTTCAGTGGCGTAACTAGTGTCTGCCAGGCCCCCTGCAAAAACAATCTTCAGAAGCAGGGGTGAGTCTTAGCCCCTTGTCACCCTGAGGCGGCTTTCGTGCTGTCTCCCCCCATTTGCAATTGCACTAAAAAAGTCTTATTTCAGGTAACCAGAAATTCAGCTCTAAGGGTAAGGCCAGACAAGGAGATTCGGGAAGGTTTTGTCTCACTGAGGCAACTTCGGGCGACTATAGAAAACGCATCGCCGCGTCTGCATTAGCGCAGGCAATTTTGCGCTGTAGCCTATGGGGAAAAAACGCTGAGGCAGTTCGGGGAGATAGTCGCGTGCCGACAAAACCTCCCCGAATCTCCTCGTCTGGCCTTACCCTTAAAGTTACCAGGAGCTAGTTTTTTGCTGCCCATAGTAACTTGTAGGGCACTGCCACCTAAGGCGAGTTTCTTAACTCCCAGCCGCTTGTGCTCCCCTTCCCCACCCGCAGGTAAGTGAAAGGGGTATTCTTTTTAGCTATAGAGGAAGCAGACCCCACAGTCTGAACCCCTTGCAACCACAGGGTCTCCTTCACCACTGTGTGTTTTCCAAAATGCCAGAAGACTTCAGAGAACTTCAGTTTCTGCATTACTTTTAGGGCAGAGACACACTAGCTAGAATGTAAATCGCCGGCAGGATAGCATTTCGGTGCGCTTTATTTTCAGAAGTCATCCGAAGTTGCCTCACAAGGAATCTTTGGGCAACTTCGGAAAATGAAGTGATCCGAGTGCCACCCCGCTGGTGATTTACATTCTAGCCAGTTGGAGGCAGTTCGGGGAGATTAGTCGCCCCGAAGAAGAGCCGATTTATCACCGGACGACTAAATCTCCCCGGATCTGAGCGGGTGTCTCTGCACTTAAATTGTGCTTTTCCCTGAATGATGGGATTTTTTCCTGTCCTTCCCTCTGCAGAACACAAAGAAGTCAGACTCCAGTCTGAATTGCCCGAGATACTATCTGTACAACCAATATAATTTCAGTGCTGACATTTGTTTAGTGGCACCTTTAAAGTAAATAATATTTTTGAACAATTCTTTATTTTACTCAAAGCATAAACTTTTATTTGGATTCAAAGTTATCTTTACATTTGCGCTTGTCTAAAGGCAATTTAATGTCGACGTGCGCCTTTCCATACATCATTAGTTAGTATGACCTTGAGTAACAAGTACTCTCTGTTATTTCAGTTTCTATACCATATAATCACTTCAAATAACAAAGACCCAGTCCAACATCAAGTATAACAATCAACATAGTTCTCCTCTCCCCGCTCTGATATTTATTCAGCAATCATTTCTGAAGACTGTTTTAATGATAGAAATTCTGCTTGATTTATCCAAGTAGTCGTGTGTTTGATTGGAAATGTTCAGTAGGTTGACCCTTCTTCTAAACAACAGGGAAGCCTCGCTTAACCAGCAGACAGCTCACTTCTATACTATACTATTAGCTCTGCAAAAAACAACATACATTCTAATTAGAAAACTAATGTTTGCAGACCACATATATGAGGCACAAACAGTCCAGCTGAGTCACTTAAAGACTGTCAAACGTAAGGCTGATATTCTAGTTGGAGAAACACTAAAGCAGAATTATAGTAAGTTCCAAAGCCATTAACTATTATATATAAACAATTGTTTGACATAATCAAAGAAGGTATTCTCCTCTGCTCAGATTCTGAGTATTTCAATGTATACATATACTTATTTGTATTGAATGCAGAAATTACACATATATAGTATTTATTTGTATTGAATATACTTTAATAAAAAATGTGTACCGTGTTTATAAAAAACCTGACTGTGTGCAGTGAAATTCTCCCTTCATTTACTACTGTGGATAGGAATTGTCAGATGGTCCCTAACTGCTCTGCAGGGAAACAATCATACTTATGAACAGCAGGGGGAGCCCAACTTGGGCACTGCAGACTAAGTCAGTAGTTTATCTACGTGTGCATGGGCCCTCCCTGACTTTCTTGCTGTAAGATACCTGACACAAATTGTCCAGATATCTACAGGGTTATAAAATCCCACTTGGATGAGAACCAAATGGGCTAGTTGATGTGGTCCTCTCCCCATGGCCTGCAATGGCCTCCATTATAATCCAATTTTTGGTCGAGAGTCAAACATTTCGTTCAGTCAGGAAGATCTACAGGTATATGATCACATTTATGATTCTGGTTGCAGATTTCCACTCCGAAATAACCATATGCAAACAAACTTCAATAAACTGCCTCTATGCCTAGGCATAGAGGAGGGGCAGGCAATATTTGATTGACAGCTGAGATTTTTACAACAGCTATGAATACATTAATAAAAAAAGAATTTGGATTTCATGTTTAATTTGAAAAGGACTTTTATTATACAGATTTTTATGTCTGGGTGACAGATCCACTTTAAGTGAGAAATGGCACAACAGCGTATTTTTAGGATTGGAATGAAACATAATCAAGATTGCAAATATAAGGCCGTGTCACAAAAAAAAGATTCTTAATAAAATGAATGTACATTAAGGGGCAGATTTATTAAGGGTCGAAGTGAAAATTTGAATTCTCAAAGTTTTTTTTTCGACTAGGGAATAGTTAAAATTCTAATCGAGATTTTAAAAAAATTTAAATCGATTTTTGAAATTTATCATGTACTGACCCTTTAAGAATTAGAATGCAACACCTTAAACCTGCTGAATTGCTGTTTTGACGTCCTGGGATCAATTTGGAGTTGTTTGCAGCCTTCCTGAATATCTAGAAAAAACTCGAATCAAATTCGATTCGAATTTGATTCAATTCAAGTTTGCGGGTTGATACCGAATTTAAAAAATTACATTTTTTAAAAAAATTTGAATTGGTTGTTTTTTTTGAATTTCAAGTTCATGGAAGTTTATGGGAATTTTTACAAACTCCCATGAACTCAAAATTCGACCCTTGATTAATCTGCCCCTTAAAGTTACTTATAGGTCATGTTAATATTTTTTTGCTGCTTTTGTAAGTAATTTTTACTTAAATTTCCTAAACCTGACTGTCCCTTTTCTGCCTGCCAGTTAGACTTTCTAATGCTAACAGGCTACTGCTGCAGAAATATGGCAGTCCCCTCATAGAGGAATATGGGGAATCAGATAGATAATGTAAAAGCATGGGGCAAATATTTTTTTGGGGCAAAAATGATAAATAAAATGAAAAGACAATGTTATAATAAATGCTTAATAAAAGGTTTTATTTCTGGATTCAGAAACCCTTATAACCCTGTTTTAGTACATTCTTAAATATCGATTAACCCTTTGCAATCCAGGGCCCTGAATACTCTTTGCACATGAAAGATACTGGGAGAACTGGGATTTACAGTGCAGTGCCTCTACCTAGTGGGCACTGAGGAGCACACCTCAGGGGATTTCTACTTGGAAAATAAAACACGGTTACAGATATACACTTTATATTTAACTGAAGAAAAAGAAATTGTGCATCTAATAAACGATGCACTCCTGCACTAGGGACAGATGGGGACCTACTTAACTCACTATAAGTTATCAGAGTTCAGTTTTAAGAGTTCAGTTAAAATGAAGTGTCACTTCCCAAGAGCTCTTGGTAGCACTACCTTTCCCAGAAGTACCTCTCCCTTTGGAACTTAGCAGGTGCTTCCATGTGGCAGGTACACAAACAAGACCTGTCCTCACACAGGGACCACACACTTGTATCCTTGCCAGTATCCTCCCTTGGGTGGCTCACTCACCAGGGTGCTCTCATTATTAGTCACACTGGAGCTTACAGGAAGTTCTGCAGCAGGATCAATCTCAACAGTGGCACTATTCACCTCCTGATTCTGTATCCACTTGGCTGGAAACAGGATGGGCTCTCTCTGTACTTCCAAAATTGCACAGGATCAAACAGCAGCCTGTCTGAAGTCCTGGACAGACATACACACACACACTGGTTCTGGCTGGATGCTGCAGCAGGGGTGCTTTTATAAGCTCCCCTTGCACTTGGTTCCAAACCCAGGCTCTTCCAGGATCCTTCTCTTATTCCCAGACTTCCTATGGGGCTTTCAGCCAATCGGTCACTTCCCTGCCTGTAACACTGTAACAGGCATGCAGAACAGGGGGAAGGCGTGTCTGATCCCCTACACCTTTAAGAAATTAGACTTATAAAACTTAAAAAGAGCATTAATGGAAACAAGTCTTGACAATGATCTACTGTATGTTACAGAGTTCTGTGGGGCAGATGATGAAATATGCTTGGTAATGGGGGATATCTATTTCATGGTATTTGTATATCACTGTGCAAATTTAGAATATTGTTTCTGATGCTTCTTTGTTTAGGGTTTTGCCATTGCTTTGGGAGGAGATAGATACATTGGTGCTTTCATCTCTTACTAACCATACTGGACATATACAAAAGAAAGATAAAAAAGATAATTTGCAGATGCAGTAATCAGGTCAGTCAATCCATCTGCCCCACAAGAATGTTCTCAACAAACATAATCAGACGTGATTTTGAACCAAAAGTCCAGTTTTCTTATTCCCGTAAACTGATGATGCGGCTACGTTTCTTTTTGTAATTTGTTACTGTTTGACCATTTTTATGTGATGTCAAATTGTATATAATTGACTGCAACCCATTGTTGCAGCTTTAGCAATTCTAGTCATCAGTACTGTACATTGTTATGTAAATGAGTTAAAACAATCTAGACGATTTGTTGACCACCCATGATTAGATTTTATTTCGTTTTATACGACTTTTTAACAATAATATATATACATGTAGTTGTATGCTATTTGACATAAATATTATTGCTATACTGTAACCATGTGATGATAAGCAAGCATCTATGTAGTCTGTAAATATGAGGCTTGTAAGTAAAATTAATGATATTTTTGTATACAGTTTGGAATGCTGTTTTTTTTTTTTTTTGTTTTTTGTAGAATGTCATAAATTTTTACTGGCTATAAATGAGCCCACAGATAGCACACAAAAATAAAATCCCCAAATCACTATTGGCATATTTAGTCCAGAAAAGATTCGAAAAACAGTTATTACCCCTATACAACTAGAATAGTACGAAACACTATTGCCGGTTACAGAAATACTCTAAATTATGGTTTGATTTGAGAATAAAGCTGGATTATCGTTATGCAGAAAATAGTTATGGTACATTTTTCTTGAACACAGTTTGTTTTATAATGGGGATATGGTAATTATTAAGGCTGTGACAATAACAAAGCAGAGACATCAGTTACAGTGTTAACCATGAGAAGGTTTATGTAAGGACAACAACGAGGCAGTGCATTTTTCCATGGACTGAGCTGTATTTTATTTTCTATGTGGTGCCAATTATGCTCAGGCTTTTTAGAAGTATAGCCATGTTTTTATTTTTCCTGTTTAGCTTGCCCTGAATTGATATTCCCTTGCACATTAACCAGGGTTGTTGTTGTACCATTTTGCATCCCGAGGACCCCCTTACGAACAGTAACACCAAAAACATAAATGTATTAAAGTAATGAAAATATAATGTATTGTAGGGTTGCACTAGTGAAACTGGTGTGTTGCTTCAGGAACTATAGCAGAACTATAGTAGTACTTATCTGTTATCTACTGTGTATCCTGTGCTTGAATGGCTGCCCCCATGGCTACACAGCAGCTTGTTTATATAAACTATAGTAGTATTTATCTGTTATCTACTGTGTATCCTGTGCATGAATGGCTGCCCCCATGGCTACACAGCAGCTTGTCTATATAAACTATAGTAGTACTTATCTGTTATCTACTGTGTATCCTGTGCTTGAATGGCTGCCCCCATGGCTACACAGCAGCTTGTTTATATAAACTATAGTAGTACTTATCTGTTATCTACTGTGTATCCTGTGCTTGAATGGCTGCCCCCATGGCTACACAGCAGCTTGTTTATATAAACTATAGTAGTCTTTCTGCAGCAAACACACCTGTTTTACCAGTGCAGGGGACAAGAACATTATACTGCCATTCCATAAAAAAACACTTTCGGGAGGGTTCACTTTATTAGTGAAGGAGCAGCTCCTGCACTAAAACTTAAATTTCCTGACAGGATAAATATTGTGGAAGTTCCATGTATAATGCCCCTGGAATATATGTCTGCTAGTAATTGTCCAAAATTGTAGGGCCACTAGTATTTGTCCAAAAAAACTCACAGTTTTACAGGTTTTTATGGTATTTGTAATTTTTAAGCGCCCGCTCAGCGTATTTTTTTCATTTGTGTGGTTTTATATAAAATGAGTTTAATCATGGTTTCAAAAACCTCTTAAACCACTAAAACTCTACCTTTGATAAATGGCCTCCCTATGTTTGCTATTTGGAGTCACCACTTCCAATATTTCTCTTTACAGTTTCATGGGAAGAAAGGGAAGCGATCCCCCACGTTTGTGCTGCTGGGCATCAATAAAAGAAACAATGAGGATATTCTGAATGCTGAGCAAATGCATGCGTGATCACAATATGCAGGGTCTTGCATCTGATCCAAATATGGATTTAGAGTAGTTTCTGCTTCATGCCCAGAACTCTTGACTTTTTAAAATTATTATGGTCTCTTTTGCATATAACTATTTAGTATTTCAGTTGGGACAAACAAGTCTTAATTTTACCACCTTTTCCATAATATTAAATTGTGCAGTTTGGGATATGCAACCTTTTAGGTATAAACCAGTCTTCTGACTATTGTCTTTGTCCAACATGAACTAATGAAGGAAAAATACTGTGTTGTGTATGTAAAGCCTGCCACAGCTGTCTTCCTGACATAAAGGGGGGTTATTTACTAAACTCCAAATGCAAAAATCACGAAAAAGTCGTGTTTTTTTTTTTTTTAAAATCACAATATTTCGGAATGTATTAAACCCCGAGCATGGAAAAGTCGTAATCTGAAAATCCGGCATCTCAGATTTAAAGGTGCCAAAAATATCTTTTTGCTGCCCGGTAAGCTTTCAACTCACCTCATTGGCGCAGCGCTCTTAAATTTAGGGTCAGATTCATTAGATCTTGCTACAAGTGTAAGCACAACTAAAACTGACGATTTTCAAATAATTTTCAAATAATTTCCGCATAAACACCCTACCTACCCTACCAATAGAAAAGCATGGCATTCAATTTAACTCAATGTTGTTGTTTTTATCAGTAATTTACTAAATCAGAAGGGCTAACTCTCCCCCAAAAAACCCATTGGACTTAATTCATTTTGATAAACTGACACTTTGAGCTTTGATGAATGTGCCAGTTTGTTAGAATACTTTCCTAACTGGTATGAAATTTAAACTGCTATGACTCCATCAGGATTCTCCAGTTTGAATTTTCATAAATCTGTCACTGGTTGTTAATGCTTTTATAAATTAAAAAAACTCTTCCAAAGTAACAGGAAATGTTACACATGAATTCCTAAAAATCTTTGGCCTATGAATTAGATTATATTTTTGTTAAAATTTCATGGACAATTGCATCAATGGTAAATTTGCAATGAATTAATAAAATGAATTGTTTAGAATGGTCCATAAACATTAGCCAACAATGCACACTAATGGAAATTAAAATATAATAAATAAGGGGTAAGTGGAAATACTGCACAGAATAATATTTGTAAAATAGGTTGGCAGCAGAAGGGGTTGGATTTGTCCTAAATGGGCAAGGTTGGGTCAGAGGGTGGATTAAATAGGGGTGGTGTCCTTAAAAAAGTCGCTGGATTTGGTTATAAAATGTAAGTAACAACACAAATGTCTCTAAAATGTTATTTATAATAGAATATTATACTGTACGAGAATCTTGAGGATACTGAAGTTTTTCGTCTTCTTCTGATATGTATGTATTTATAATGCATAAATATGTTTAATATAAAGCTCAACTGAATTTAATTTAAAATGAAAGGTACCGTAATAAAAGTAGATATATTGAAAATCTATGGGTATAAACTAATAAAAGGTTTGCATTTATGCCTATAAACCATTGCACCACAACAAGAAATATTGTGTATGGCAGCACATAATATCCAGCAACTTAACATCTGTCATTTTAGCCTGAAATGAGCTTTAATGGTACTTGGAGCAGGACAAAGAGAATCCTCAGTGTGAAGATCATAGCAGAAGAGAGGAACCTCACCCATAACCGGATATTCAGCCAAACATTCCCTCCTCTTGCAGTTACTTTAATCAAAAGTTAGACTATAGCAGTGACTAGATACATTCAACTCAGTGGTAATAATATTAATAAAAAAAAAAAACATTTTTGTTACTCTGAGGTTAGAGCAGAGATGGGTTTTTCCCTGGGACCTCAGAACCAAGGGAGCCAGAAGGAAGAACAAACCTGTGAAAAGCACGAAAGGCATACGGCCTTGCACAGACTTGAATATATCTATACTAGTACTAGGTGCCAGTTTGCTGCAGCTACTTTGGTGCATAAGGTAAAAAAGCCCTGTACCTAACAACAGTTTTGACCACGTTTAAAAGGATAATTTTTCATCCTTTGTCATCTAACCATGAGTCCCCATATATAGCATCCATTGATCCTCATATTCCAAATTCTCCTTTTTCTGGAGAACATTCCTCTCCATTGTGACATCATGACAATAGCTACAAACACCTACCAATATATAAGACAATCATAAGACAATCTGTGTCTCTGCCCGTTACTTATGGAGGAGTGCAGAAGATCAATTATTTGGTGTTTTTTTGTAATATGTGACGACTGCCCCATTGCACACCCCACCCTCACCTTATTTCTACATTTTAAATGGCTACCAGATGCTTCTTAGGGAACAATGTTTTGCCACGAAAAACCCAATGTCGTTTTTCTTTTGTATTTGAATTTGCAGTTTACGTCAGAACAAATACAGTTAAAAAATACAGTTTTGCTTTACAAAAACCTAAATCTATAAAGTATAGTTTGGACAGATCTTTGTCCCAGGAGATGATGATTCTTCGATGGTTCAAGTGAGCTCCAAGGAAAGCTAGAAGGTTGTACAGTTAACTCCCAGGGTGTCATTCTAAACCATACAACCTACTACCTCAACCTGGATGCACACATTTCCAGTGTAGTCCACGTCTTCATTTCTTCCCATACACTCAGAAAAAATGTAAAAAAAAATAAAAAAAAGTCTATAAAGTTTTGATTTTCTATTTTATTTTTCTTGTACATTTCTTTAATATATTATATGGGCAACAAATAGGTGCAAACAATTTCTGGTATTGCCTCTTTTCCCTTAATAATGCAGCTTAATACATTTTTGCCATTTTATCAATAACCCAAAAAATTCAAAAATTTAATTCCATTAATTATTTAAATTCTCTTTGAAAATAAGAAACAAACAAAAATATAGTTTTTTTCAAAGCGTGTTACTATGCACGTTATAAATATAAAAAAAACCTTTAACCGTGCTTTAATTCGAACATACCAAATGGCAAATACAATGAAGCAGTAATAAATAATACCAATTAAAAAAATATATATATATTTTCCCTTAGAAATATGATAAAAAATATACAGACATAAGAAAATAATTTTTGCCCGTAAATGTTTTAATACGTCATCTCCCGATTTGCAACCGTCCCCAAACCCAATGATTACATTTACGCATTGCAGATTGTAGTTCCGGATCCATAATGACACAGACCCATAGAAACGAGCTTGAGCAAAGGAATTCACCACAAGATCGGATCTACGGGTTTATGTTAGAAGGTAAAGTAAACATTATAAACCACAACTGCTGCAGAAAAACAGCACATTTATCTTCTTTGATTTGATCTGCTTTTGTTTGGGAAAGAAAAAAAAAATCAATCCAACAGTATAATAGACACTCTCTATATATTTCATATGCGTTTTACAGTGAAAACGAAGGGAATGGAGGGCTGCAAGAAAAGAAAATATTTTTTATAAAAAGAGACTTGCGAGGAAAAAAATCTGGAGGCATAAAAAAGTTGAGTTATTTTATTGTAGAAAGTTCAGGCGATCATTTATTATGTAAAACACACAATTTGGATGAGGTTTGAAAAAAAGATAATTACAAATATTTTTGGTTCAATGTAACATTATGGATAATAGAGACAAATGAATAGTAGAAAGGTTTTGAATTTGTTTTTCACTAAAATATATACAGATTTTCTTTCCAAAAATATTTTCTAAAACACCGACTTTTACACTTCGATAGTCTTTAGAAAAATACAGTGCTTTATATTAAGGTACTGCTGCGAAAAACTGAATATGTGCATTTGGAGTTATTAGACATGTCCAGCAATAGAGCAGCTGGGCTGTATAAACTGTAACCCTAATTTTCTTCACAAATGCAAAAACAGTTTAGAACTCCCATGCAAGCACCGACAAACTGCAACTGATGCAAAACCTCTCTCAAAACTGAACTCGTTGTCACCGCCCTTTGTCCCGCTATGTTCTACAAGGCATGATGGGACTTTGGAAAACTCAATAATGATCTGCAGCTTCAAAAAGTTATTTTTTCCCCTTGGTTCTAATTTCTACTAACCAGACCACATCAAATAAATCTTCCAGAAGATGTAACAACATTTAGGCAGAAACCCCCATGCAAGCCCACACTTTAAATTAACTGATCAATTATTAAACACTAAGGTGAATGTTTATTCAAAGGAACAAGAGGCTAATATTAGTTCATCAAAAGTTGCAAATTAAAAAAAAAAAAAAAACACAAATCCATTATGAGTTGGATCATTTGTTGAACTTCATGGAATCCTGTCCTCTCAATTAAATATAAATATTCTATTCTGAGATTTTGTTTTGGCAGGATACATATTCCTGATTTCAGTTTTAAAAATCCAAATATATATATATATATATATATATATATATATATATATATATATATATATATATATATATATATATATATATATATATATATATATATATAGTACAGGTATGGGATCCGTTATCTGGAAACCTGTTATCCAGAAAGCTCCGAATTACAAAAAGGCCGTCTCCCATAGACTCCATTTTATCCAATTTTTAAAAAGGATTTCCCTTTTCTCTGTAATAATAAAACAGTAGCTTGCACTTGATCCCAACTAAGATATAATTAATCCTTCTTGGAAGCAAAATCAACCCATTGGGTTTATTTAATATTTATATGATTTTCTAGTAGGTATGAAGATCCTAATTACAGAAATATCCATTATCCGAAAACCCCCACGTCCCAAACATTCTGGTTAACAGGTCCCATTCCTGTTTAACAATCACAAAACATACTGGCAACACAAGAGTTCTTCGCTGATGATTTTATGCAAAAACCTTTGGAGATGAATAATTTTGTCACCAACCAGAAGGCGATTTTTAAATATTTGCATCTTAACATAACTACTTAATATGTCTATTAGCCCATTGATAAACATATGTTTATTTCATTACCTTGGTTTGCGTCCAGAATGGAGGGCATCTGTCTTTTCCTTAAATTCATGCCTCTTTGTTTATGCACTGAAATCAGGAGACATTTCTGTTAATAGTTTTATAGAAATAAACACCACAGTATAATAATAATTAAAAACACTAAACCTAAACCATTGCTTTGGGGGAGTTTTGTTTTCGCAGTGTTTATATTTCATGGCAACTTATACTTTGTCGTTGAGTTTATTCCTGGATAAAACTGTTGCTTTTTTTAAAAGGGTAAAAATACATCACAAATTGCATAAACCAATGAAAGATCAGCGGCACGACATGAAGACCAGCTGTGGTTTATTCATTCACAGTTAATATATATTTATGGCACATACAGTTGTGTGAAATGTATATGTTGTAGTATTTACAGCTACTCTTCTACCACCACCCCCCACACACACCTTTTTAACAACTATACAAAGAAAACTTCATGTTATAACTGAAGACTCTCTGTTACAGATCATTTTGCACAAATATTTGTCAAAATCAAATGAGATGAAGGGGGAGAAACGTGTAAAATACAGCAGGAAATGACGTCTTTGCCAAATGAGAAGGTGCTACGTAAATTTATGGAATTAGGTTTCCACTGACATTTAATTTTTCTAATTTTATTATATTATATTCATTTTAGGTTGCTTAGGACCCAATGCCATCAGTTCAATAAGAATTCAAATAGAACAAAAGTGACTTCCTATACTGGGTGTACCTGGTGTTTTATTATTGTTGCTGGAAATCTGCATGAGCTAAAGTTTCACACAACATAACACAAAGAACCATTATTAAAATATTTTATTACATTATGAAAGCGTTCATAAGTTGGAGGCACAGCTGCGCACACTTTCGGGAACTTTATTTATTCTGTGTTTTTTTTTTTTTCCTGTCTCATAGAACACATTTATTTTGTTGTTCTAAAATGACAAGTGAGAAAAAAAAAGTGAGATATAAACTCGACACAACAGCAATGCCGTCGTTTTGCGTCTTCCATTTAAACCACAAATAATCCATATTTTTATGACTTTCGTAAACATAAAATAGATCTGATTAGGTGACTTTGCAAAAAAAATGTTTTTGAATTAAAAAAAAGGAAAAGAATGATTTTTTTTTAAAATATTGACATCATTCTTACTGCCTTGTAGCCTTAAACGGAAATGTAAAACAGCAGTGGTATAAAAAAATGACATTACTAATATTATTATTTTCAGTAAGTTACAACGTACATAAGGCAACACTATAAAGTTTTAGCAGGTCTACAAAACCCTCAGGTGTGAAGAGAATATGTACAAACAAATATCCGAGCTCAATTAAATATGTAAATAAAACATTATACCTGCCTTTTATCCAATAGCAAATGGTAGAGTCACATAGGTGCAAAGGCACCATTAAAAAAAAAAGTGAAAGTGGTGGGGTTGGAAGGTTAAGAATGTCTCTTGACACTTCTGTTGATATAAAAACCTTACTTTTTTGTAACATTTTCAAACTCTTTCTAAAAAAAAAAAGAAAAAGGACCATGGCACACAAAGATTTTTTTCCCACACTCAGTTCTTTTTTAGAATTCCAAGCACAAAGCACTGCGCAAAATCTGCACCAATCCTTGCGGCACGAGCCTGAACGGCGACATAGGTGGGAAAAATCCAGAAATTACTTTTAGCAAAAGAGAAATCCCAGATCTGCGGGAGCAAAGGGGTCAAAGAGGCAGGGTGCCAGCGTGCTGCACTGTAGAGAAATGAGCTCATGCTTTGCCCGCTTTATCAGCCGGCTCTTTACAAGACTAGAAGAAAAGTTTCTGTTACTGAAAACGATGTAAGGATTCAACGAGATGAGCCATGCACTGCACGTCCACAAAAATTGGTTATTAGTAGCTAATACTGCTTATATTGTCCTTTTTTTCCATATGAAGATAAGCAGCAAAAAAATGATCAGGCGTGAAAGGGACAGCCTCCTGGTGACCTGCCAAAAAAGCCAGAATAAAAGCAAAGTTGTGCTTCAAAGCTGAATCGCTTGCTGAGTCTGGTTAAAGTCAAGTATTAAGATCCGCCATTTTCTGAGCCATGAAAGAAAAAAAAAGTCAGCACGGGTGCTGCTTTCCATGTCCCCTTGGCACCAACACAAAATCACAGCCGTAAGGTCACATGATCCTCTGCCAAGTGCATTCCCATAAACCATTCGGCTGATATTACGAAGGCTGCTATTGTCTAGCTTTACTGTATACTCTCCGCTCAGCCCACTCTTCATTAAATTAGCTGGGAAAGAAAAAAAAAAAAAAAAAGCATCACCTATGGGGGATGGGAGTCATGGAAACGTCTACCTGGCAAACTGCCCACTTTCTCTGCCCATCAGCCGGGGATGGAATCGTGGCTGCTTAATAGAATGACGACTAGGAATGTGGAGTTGTCCTGAGTAAAATCTGATTCATTCGTGCAGAGAAAGAAAAAAAAAAACAAAAATAGAAAGAAAGACGGAGAAACCCCTTTCTAATTGAAAGGGGGCTAATAAAATCCATTTTTGGAAAGTTCTCCCCACATAAAAGAAAGAGTAAAATAAATATCTTGCTGGACTTTGCAAAGTATTAACCTCTTGGCTGCTAACACTTTCTTGCATTTCCTACACTAGTTTTGCTGCCGTATACCAAATACAGATGGCAAGTTACCTTTCTGGAATATCTACGGTGCCAAATACAATGCAAAAGTCAACGAACCCGTTGCTGGCTTTTCTGTCCATGAAAGAGTTAAACAAGACAATGATTTTTCTCTCCCTCTCTCTCTCTCATAGAAGGAGTGAATTGCAGAAACTGCCAATACTTATTCTTTTCAGAGTTGCTTGGGTATTGTATAACAGATCCCTTTTCAAATCTCGTTTGGTGTCGTCGGAATTCAAATTCCTGATAGTAGGTGCACGGCAGTAACCAAAGGCAAAAAAAAAGTGTGTAGAGAGTGCCGTGAGCTTCTCCAAGTTAAGTAAAAAAAAAAAAGAGAATACTGTAAAGCTTCCAACACTACAATGGACTTGTTGTAAGGCCCCTCCCCACCTTCACTGTAAGTTTTAAAGTACTCGTTCCTTGAAAGAACAAAATAAATACAAGACCCCAACTTCAGTAAAATCATTCACATTAAGCTTTTCATTCTAGGATTTGTCAGAGCACAAATAGATAATCGGAGTAAAGGTTTTGCAGATTTCAAAGTGAAAAATTAAGTATAAGATCAATTAGATCAGTTAAAGGACTAGGGGGGCTTTTTTTGATATAATGTTTTGTTCCGGTGGGGAATCTAAAACATTGAGTTATAAAACCATGGACACCTATTTTTGCTTTTAATAACCCCATAGCGTGCCATCATTATTTCTATATTTGCATATCCTCACCGGTCTGGCACTCTTATTAATGGTGTGCCCAGTTCCTGCACAGTTGTATATATTTCTGACAGTTGTAATGGGTGCTTCATGATATATCAGATTAATGATAAGTGGAAATGAAAATTTTAAGTAATTGCCATTTAAAAAAAAAAAAAAAAAGTAGTTACTATAGAAATGAACTTTAAATAGGTGGAGGATAGTTTTGGCAGTTAAAATATGCTCCTGCTCTTGTATAATTGATGTCGAATACATTTTATTAGAAATTACTTTATGGATATTAATGTGAGTTTATTAACGGCTCCATAAACATGTTCATTTGCAGGTAAAGGAAACCTAGAGATTTCTGAGTGCCCCCATACTGTCTTATTTATGTATTACTTATGTTGCGGTTGATTACTGTAGTTGTCTTCAGCCCTTGGGGAGTGGAGTAGTGATGGCCGAATTTTTCACTGTTTCGCAAATTCGCCCATCGCTACAGAAGAGTACAGTTGGCAAGGTTGGGGGTAAAACTTGTGGATTCATTTTTTTTTAAAAAAAAAAATATTTCCTATGAGGTAAACTATACCAAAGTAGTCCATGTAAATATCCTAGAGAAGAACAGCACATATTCATAACCAGAAGTCTAGCTTATAAACTGCTTATAATGACCATGGAGGTTCTGAGGATCATTATGATGTTAAAATGATGATTATTAGAGGTTACATTTTAGTGGTTTTAGAGCAGTAGTGCCCAGACTTAACTAAGGTGAGATCTATTTTAAGTCAAGATTTCCCATTATAATCTACATCCATAAAAGCTTTGTTAGGATTCTGTTCCATGGGAAAATATTACTTAAATATTGATTTATGAGAAAACTTATATTGCTATATTTATCATACAACTATTTTTTTATCTAACCTTAACTTAATAAAAATCTGAATGAAAAGCATGAAATAGGAGGGTGATTTAGACAAGCGGTATGTTGACATCTGCTTGAGATCTACTGAAGGTCTATTGGTAGATCCCGATCAACCTTTGGACACCCCTGTTTTAGAGGTTTTTAAAACTATGATTAAACTCTATGGGGACCATTTACTAACAATTGAATTTCTTTCCCCCACAAATCCTGAAATTTGTGTTTGCCCTATATTTCTAAAAAGAAAAAAAATTGAGAGGTATTTACTATAAAAACCATGAAAACCTATCATGCCAAACTTCGCCAAGTAAAAGTTGTTGAGTTGCTATAGAAGTCAATGGGAGCTGCGCTCATCTGATTGGAATGCTTTAAATCAATAAGGATTTTTTTTTTTGCTAGGTTTTGCTAGGCTTATCGAGGTAATCGTATTTTTTACCGAATCGTTTAACCCTTTTTTCTTACTTTTTTGTATTCAGATATTTTAATAAACTCTATGACCATTGTGGTTTTAGAGTTTGTAAGTTTAGTCGTGGGTTTCAAAAATCTCTAAAACCACCAAAACTATGACCTTTAATAAATAAGCCTCTTCGAGTTTTTGGTGGTTTTTACACTTAATAAATCTTAAATTTTTCGAGTTTTAAAGAAATACAGAATTTTTTTGAATTTTTAGAGATTCCTGAAAAACAATTACATTTCATTGTTAGTACATGGGCCCTCAAAAGTCTATTAACAATGTGGACGGAGCACATGGAAATCTGGAGTAAAGGAGTACTGGATTGCACAAAAGGGTAGCAAACAATACTTGCTAAGCATAATATAAAGTGTGACTTATTATGCTAATTATGGTAACGTATTTGAGGCCAATGTAGGGCACCTTTGGTGAAGCAAATGATGAAGATAACCCCAAACTCATCTTGGGTGTGTTCCTTTTGGATGCTACACAGTAGTGTCAGATTAGATGGCACCCGCTACCATAAAAGAAAATACTGATGTGCACAAAGATTGCAGTATGTAGTAATGTAGTAAAGAAAGTAAAGGTGACCATATATAAAAGTGATCCCCAACCAGTGGCTCGTGAGCAACATGTTGCTCACCAACCCCTTGGCTGTTATTCCTAGTGGCCTCAAAGCTGCTACATATTTTTGAATTCTTGCCTTAGAGGCAAGTTTTGGTTGCATAAAACCAGGTATACTTCCAAAAAGTACCTCCTGTAGGCTACCAGTCCACATAGGGGCTACAAAATAGCCAATCACAGCCCTTATTTTGTAACCCCAGGAACTTTTTCACGCTTGTGCTGCTCCCCAACTCTAATTACAACTGAATGTGGCTCACGGGTAAAAAAGGTTGGGGACCCCTAATATACAGTATGAGCCAGGTGGACAGTATATGAGAAGCCAAGCGATGCATAGTATCACTGCCTTTTTTACCTTGATCTGCCAAGGAAAATATTCCTATAGAATTTAGCTTCAATCAGTTATATTGATTGGCCTGAAATAATTTTTAATTAACCTGGGATGTGTATTTACCCCTTGTTATTAGTATGTCATCAGATGCAAATGTATCATGTATGTATATGAGTCATACAATCCAAGAACGAAATGCCCACCTCCACAACTATACAGTACCTCCAGAACTACATGAATATCAAAAGACCATAAAGACTAAGTTATACAGCCATGCTTCCCTTTATAAGAGCTGAAATATATAACTTAGTGCCATTTGTTCGAATGTCTATTGAAAACAACTGTCTCAGAATATTTTCATGCTGTATATTTCAGGTAAAATATTCTACAATTTGTACTGTATGAGCAGACCAAATATATATGATTTAGGCCATTCTGACCTGAATATAATAAAGCATTTATAATGATTTTAATCTAATTTCAAAGTCAAATGCCCATTAGTTAGACAACCCACAGATTGTCTCAGTGGTGGCATCAGTGACCAAAACACCTATGGGGAGGACTTAAGTAAGGAAAATACTCAGTAGGAATACCTACTCCCATCAAGGCCAGAAGGTAAAACTGATCATAGATTTTGAAAGGTCCACACCACTGGCAATAAAATGGATAGCCAATATTATAAGGGAACCACCCAAGAGCAGTTTAGAGTGATCATATTTTCTGCCTCACCAAAGGTGCTCTACCTTGTCCCCTAAAAAGGGCCAAGAATGTATTTGTATGGTGGCCAAGAAAAAGCAAATTGAAAGAGGCCATTGGTCAACTGGGACAGAAAGGCATATAGAATAAAGATTATGAAGAGAACACTTTTGGGTATACTCTACGATATTGATAATTAAAGACAAATAGGGCAATGTAGAAGCTACATTTCCACATTCTATTCCATTCACATTGTTCTCAGGGCAGCTATGAAAAGGTTCATTAGATTTCCAGTAAATTTGCTCAGTAGGTGTGTTACTATGCATTTGGTATGGAGGCACTTCACTGACTGATCTACTCCCAGTCCAGTGCCACTGCACTGATAAAGACATTAGGACTGACCTCAAATAAGAAATCAAGCTCCACCTTACTAAAAGGCAGCGGCTGCAACAAAAGTTTATGTGTGCCTGAGTCAGAGCTTACAAAAAGGACATATCTTAGGTGCATAGTTTCTCTGCTTGTTGGGTGATCTATATTATAGAATAAATGTAAAACAAAGTAAGAAATTAAAAGTATAAAATTAAAAAAATGTAATCACAGATTGGTTGTTATGGGTTAGGGTTACTGCCCAGGTACAAATTTGACAACGTTTATACATGCGTGCCAGTAAGTACTTGTATTATATATAGAACCACATGCTCTGACTTTACAGCATCCCATAAAATGGCATTAAATAATGCTCAGTTAGTTATATTCTAGTTGGCAGTATGCTACAACGAAAGAGTTGCATGCTTTTTATTCTAGCCAAATTATAAACTCAATATCTGACCTTTTATACAGAACCATTACAGGATCAGGAGAAGCAGGGATATTTCAATGATGTTTCAGTAAAACAAGAAAATGTATTAAAATGTATAAATTCTAATATCATAGTTAGCACTATCTTATCAACAATTTAAACAATCCATTTATAGGGGAACTAAGTCTAAAATAGAATAAGGCTATAAATGCTGTATTTTGTATACTAAACATAAACATGAACTTACTGCACCACAAGCCTAATCAAACAAATGATTTATGCTTTCAAAGTTGGCCACAGGGGGTCACCATCTTGTAACTTTGTTATACATCTTTGCAAGACCAAGACTGTGCACATGCTCCGTGTTGTCTTTGCTGCTTAGGGATCGTCATAAATTATCAATACAGCACAAGTCAAATAATATCTGCCAGAAGCCGATACAGCAAGACTGATTAATAATCCAAATAGGCAGACTGCACTGAGTCCTGTGTTGTCATGTAATCTAATGTGGATTTTATAGTTTTTGTATTGTTTATTACAAACTTTCTCCAACTCTGCAGAACCAGTGGCTGCAGCAAAATAATCCTCCAAATAGAATCCAAGTTTATCTGTTTAAATCTGGCTCCATGATCTTTGTCCCTGCAGCTGGAGTTGGAAACAGTAAAGGGGTTGTAAAGGCAAAAATAAAATCCAATAAAAAACTCTACACAGTCGCCGACTGCTCTACAGGGAAACAAACAAAGCTGCTTGAGTTCTGCATAGCTGGGAAGTAAGGCGAGGGCTCCCCCTGCTGTACATAAGTATGATTGTTACCCTGCAGAGGAGTTAGGGACCATCCTATCTTATCTCCTATCCACAGCAGTAAATAAAGGGAGAATTTCAATGCATACAGTCAGGTTTATTATAAAAACGATACACATTTGTTAATCAAATATATTGGAGATAGGGTTCTTTTTCATTAAAAAAAAAGAAAAAATTGGATCTTATTTTTTCGCCATTACATGCCCTTTAAGTAAAAGGTACAACCAGAGCACATAGAAGACAAGACAGGGTACAAATGGCATCTACCTTCTTTGCCTTGCAGATGGCATGGGCTCTCAGCTCTCTGACAATGCCTGTTGGAAGCCTGCTGCACAATTATTGTTCTTTATTTATATAACACCAACATTTTCTGCAGCGATTTACACAGATTATACATCATTCAAATCAGTCTCTGCCCCAGTAGAGCTTACACTCAAAGGTCCCTGTCACATTCACACATAGGAGGGCCAATTTTATCAGGAACCATTGAATCTGCCTGTAGTTCTTGGATTGTGGAAGGAAAAGGGAGTACCCACACAGCCTTGAAATTCCATTATTCACTATATTAAAGCCGTTGATAAAAGATAGTTTTATAAAAATAAATATAGCTTGTTTGTAAAAACTACTACCTATTGCAGGAATGGGTCATGTTTTCCAGATAAGGGGTCATTCTGTAATTTGGGTCTCCATGCTTTATGTCTACTAAAAAATGATTTAAACATTATTTAAACCCAATAGGATTGTTTTGCCTCCAATAAGGATTCGTGTTATCTTTGCTGGGATCAAGTACAAAGAAATAATCTTTACTGGAGCTTATTTAATATAACATTTTTATTTTTATCAGACTTAGGAGGGTATTTACTAAAACTTGACTTTTTCACACTATGTATAAAAAATTCAACCATACTCCCAAACCTGAATCCCCTTAATTTACCAATAAATATGAATGGAAAAAGCATGTGCAGGAAAAAGTTGCGCCAAAAACGCGCTTCAAATTGAATCATTTCGATGCCTGAAAAAACCTGAATTTTTCCGATTATCAAATGAAAACCAATCCAAAAACCCTCAAAGATCACAAAGGCAAGAAACATCTTCAAATTGTTAAAGGGACATCTGCCATTGACTTTTAGATGATTTTGCTGGAGTATTTTTGGATTCTGATTTTTAGCAGCTTTGGAGCATAATAAATCTTGAAAAATTTGAGTTTTTTATTTGAAAAAAATCAAGTTCTCCCCCTCCCGTTGGTGGGGCCACCAGATGGTGGGAGCTGTACCTCAATAACAGTTAAAGCGCTGATGGTGGATTTATCCCAGTAAAACGGCAGTAACATTTTAACATTAGCATTTTCCTGGATCCCTGCATGGTGTTAGCGCTCTGGGTTAATTCAGGACACTAGGTGAAATATCTGTGTTCAGTGGAGTTAAACTTCAGCGTTGGCTTTAAAACTCAAATAAATTAGCCAAAAACCTGAACTGAATAATAGATTTTTGTTGCCATATTAGACAGACAGCTGGCAGGGAATATCCTGCTCTTTCAGAACTTCGTAAATGCATTATTCTTGCTGGCAAGTTACAGAACTAGAGGATTTCTATTTTTTTTTTAACTATTGATTGTTTTTTCATCTGTTTCCTTTTTGTGGCTGCTAATTGCATTAACACTTCTTTAAATCTGTAACACATTATTTTTTTAACATATACATTTAGCGAGCATCTTGGGGTTTGGTCTTTCGTTTAATGAAATAAATCTTTGGAAAACAAAAATGATATTCTACTTTCTGGTAAATTCTGGTAAAATCATAAAATACAACAAAGGTACAACTTGATGGGATGGGATTGGATATGGCCGCAAGCTCTTTTGGAACACACAACGGACATCTGTAGTTTATGCTCAGGGCTGATGTTCAAGTGCAAGATTCATCAAATTGAGGAAAGGGAGGGTAACAACCATTATTTCCATGGTTCCACTACTCAGAAACAAGAACCCACCTTACTTCCTAGTATCCAGTACATAGACAAATCTACATAGGTCCTATAGATTTTTATTTTCATTTTTCTTTGATTTTCCATTTTTATTCCATCAGCAACCTCCAGCATTTTTGTAGATGCTACTGGCTCTGTTTTTTTATATATATATATATATATATATATATATATATATATATATATATATATATATATATATATATATATATATATATATATATATATTTGAAATATCAATAACATAACAAGAAGGCCTAAAGGTTGAGGTCTAACAGTCCAGGAGAGGATGGTCTGGAGAACATATCATAAAAGGGGGTGTACTACCCCCTTTTAAGAAAGAATTAACATTTTGGTGTAATAAAGGACTGAATTCATAAAAAATAATAACCATACTAATTTTAAACAAAGTTTACTATCACTGTTAGGGTGCTGGCTGTGGAGCTGATACCTAACAGGCACCAGCTACTATGCTGGAATTTGAGTAAAATACTGCATTGTCGTTATAAAAAATCATGACAACTTGTGTTCGATTAGTGCGCTTTGCACTTGCTTTGTGAGTGAGTCCTCGTGCATAAAATAATACTGTATGCCAAGTTCTAGAAAATTAAAGCTTAATTAAAGAATTGCATTGCTGCTATTGAGAAGCTGAAACTTTAGGCTGGTGCAATAAGTTCAGTATGTAAAATATGGCGTTTTGAACCATATTAATTTTTAGGGTTTAGTTCTCCTTTAAAATGGGAACTATTGGCAAAATAAATGGACCTTCTTGGTTGGACTATTTTGGTTGGATTTGAGAAGCTTTTAGACACAGTATATTTTTAATATCAGTTATTAATTATTGAAATTTTCTGACTTTCTTAGGTTCAAACTTCTTAAAAAGATAATTAATATGGCAAAGCTTTACAGTCACTCTACAGTTGTTTCATGACTGTCCAAGACAGTAAATAAGCCTAAGGCCTTCCCTAGGCTGTACATATACCTTAGTGATTTTTTTTTATGTTATTTACTTTAACTTTTCTTAAAATGCCTCATGTTAGTCTGATAATCCTATTACAAAAAAATGGGTATAGCAACACAGTCAAGGGGGCACGTTGGCAGAAGGACCTCCCGAACAAATTAAACATGAGCAATACGAAGCAAAGCTGCATATCAACATTATACACAATGTCTAGCATAGTTTTTCCCCATATTAAACACAATCCTGCACGGGAATGTTATTGTGTAGTGACAATGCTTTAACTGTGCTTAAAACCAGAGCTTTCTAACAGGAAACCTTAGCCTTGTGCCATCAAACTGCAACATATGGAGACTGTTATGGTTCTGAAGCTATATTTCTACTTACATTAGCTAAGAAATGTATTGAATAACAAAATATGCTTATTCTGAATGAATGTGATTCTAAATATATTGGAAACTCCTCCATGATCAGCGTTTTGGCTCTTGTTAAGCTCTTTAGGATATTTTCTCCAATGGCTGAACTTAGACCTTCATTCTTCCCAGAAGACAATGCCTCCATGCATACAGTTCTGAAAGGACAATGTCAGGGAGTCATATGAAACGCTGCCATGAAATTCTGCTCCGATATGAGCTCTTGGTAAGGAGGGTGGGGGTGATTTCCCAATGACAGTTTAAGCCCCCTTTCTTTTATTAGCACTTTGCCCGTGTGTTTCAAATTATAGCAAAGGCTTTGGAGAGAAACGCAAGGGGAAGATGTTCTCTAAGCTTGTAGCAGTTTGTTCTTATAAAATAGAAACAAGCTTGTTCAGAGTGGAGCCCACCCACCGAGCTATGAGACAGGGCTTGTCAGTTATGTTTTTGTGGGCTTGCTGTGTAACAGCCATTAATGGAGAGGTGTGGGTCTTCTGCTTTGACAGAACATTTGAATTTGCTTCCCAGCACATGACTATATTTTGTATTCAAAACACAAGTAACCTCTTCTGTGTTCTGAATGCAAGACTGATGATATTCTTTGCCAGCTTCCAATCAGGCATGAACCAGTTTGCTAATATGCTTCAAGCCCCCTTCACCACTTAGGGGGTTATTTATCACCTATCTCAATATTTTCTGCTACAAAATCCGCTCAGGTTTTTTAAGCTTATTTATTACTACATTTTCCTGAAAATTTGGTTTGTGGGAAAAAAAAAATCAGATTTTTCACGATTTTTTCGGATTTTTCATCCGGTTTCACGATTTTTTCGGATTTTTCACCCGAAAACTTTTTTGGCTGGGGTACTGCACGAAACCCAGCACACATAAAAAAAATCATTGGAACTTCTCCCATTGACTTATATGCAACCTCAACAGGTCTGAGATGCCAGATTTTCAGATTCAGACTTTTCCATCCTCGGAGTTTAATAAATTTCCAAAAAATTTGTGATTTTACATAAAAAAATCATGAATTTTTAGTGATTTTTGCATTCGGAGTTTAGTAAATAACCTCCCTAAAGAGGCAGTCTCACCTTTTATAACCCATCAATGTCGATGAAGCTATAAATGTAATAAAAAAAGACATGCTAATTTCACTACTATTTGAACCATTTTCTTATATTTTGATGTTCCTTTTATTTACTTTTAATTTCTGAAATCTTTCCTAGTTCATGGTTTGGAAATTTGTTATGGAGCACACAAAGCACACATGATACATACACATGTTTGCACAACAGATGGATGATTGGACTCGGCATCAACTTAACATTGATATATTTATTATTGCAATTGTGTTAAAATGATATGTACCCTGATGATAGAAAGCAGCTGCCTAAGGTAGAAGTATATCTACCATGAATATGGATATTGGAACATGCAGTAAGACATAGAAATGTCTTCTGCCTGGAGTAGACTGTTAAAAGCTAATCAATGATTGGCTGATGTGGGTAACTGCTTTGATGAAGATTTGCCCAGCATTAGTATAAGAGGCCAATTGAGCTTAGTAAATGACCAACTCACCTTGGCTGGAAGAAAGGGTTTTATCTCGAAAAAGGTTAACATACTACAGCTCATTTACTAACATGGGTGCTAAAATGCTCAACTGCATTGCTCATAGCAACCAATCTGCAATCAGTTCTCATCAGTCTGCTACCAATGTCGGACTGGGGTTTTTGGGCCCACCAGAATCCTTACCCCAAGGGCACCAGCCCTGACCCCCAAAGTCCTCCCTGTGTCCATTGCAAATCCCCAAGGTCCTCCCTCTGTCCATTGCAAATCCACAACAGAGACTCTTACATGGTTGCAAACCAGCAGCCAAGGCCCATATCCCACATGTCTTCCTTGTATCTCTGGCCACACTAACAATCACAAAAAAAAGGTTTCCCCTGCCTGCCATGCAGATCCTACGCTGGGGCCTACTGGGCATTGGCCTTGCAGGATTTTTCCAGGTGGCTCAGTCCGACTACTAAAATTTAGTAAATGAAAGCAAATGTCTTATAGGTTGATATAAGCAAAAGCACTTTAACAACTCTAATATTCAAATGTGTCAAACTGATCATATCAGTACTCATTTAAAAAAATGCTCAAGAAGAATGACCTCTCCTACCCTGAAAACTTCTGAAACAAAAAACAAGACAGCCACAAGGAACCACTGTAAATTAAAGAGAACAAAGACAAAAAAACTTAAATAAAGTTGGAAACATAAATGAAATAATTACACTGCAAAAGAGTTTCTATAAGAAAGAACAAGAAGTCCTGGAACACGTGATGTGGGACAGGTTTCTGGATGTAATATTTGCTTAGGGCACAGATTTCTCAGTTTAAATGAAAAGACTTGTGGCTACAGGATGTCTGGATCTTATGGTGCACCATATGGAAGCCAGTGAGCACTACACTTTTTTCTGTTTAGCAAGAGCACTGAGAGAATGTATGATGACAATGCACATTTAATTCAGAAACTGCTGGACTGTTCTCTCAAAGTATACGCCACCATTGTCCTAATAGTTCAACATGTTGAAGATATTTATAAAAAAATAAAACACACTTACTGCATTGAACTTGTGAAAGCAAACAGAATATGCTTTGGGCTTGAAACAGTGAAATGACACAATAAAATTCAGATCAGGGAGGACATTTTTAGGATTTATGAGCAAACAGCTGAAGGTCAGCTATACAATTTAGGGAACTTGAGCTCAGGTATGAAATTCCATTTTGTATATGTGTAAATACATCCTGAGTGATTTAAACCCATTTTATGATTGGCATATTTCTTACCTAATCACAAGGTGCTAAGACTGAATAAGATACTTTGTCAGGGGTAGGGTTTTAGTTTAGGTTGAAGAGGCTGAAGGCAAGTTCCTTACGGAGAAATAATGGTCTGGAATCCTAGAGCAGCAAGAGAGAAAGGTTTATGGAAACAGATGTGGATCATATGAGAAGATGGGAACTAGGAGAGGGACCTATGAAAGTTGAGGAACATATGGAGACAAAAGCAAAGAACTATAGAGAGGTACAAAGGAGTGAAACGTTTTGAATGTCAAGAGAAGGATTTCGTAATATATAATATGCTTAAAGGGATCCTGTCATCTGAAAACCTGTTTTTTTTCAAAACGCATCAGTTAATAGTGCTACTCCAGCAGAATTCTGCACTGAAATCCATTTCTCAAAAGAGCAAACAGATTTTTTTTATATTCAATTTTGAATTCTAACATGGGATTAGACATTTTGTCAATTTCCCAGCTGCCCCTGGTCATGTGACTTGTGCCTGCACTTTAGGAGAGAAATGCTTTCTGGCAGGCTGCTGTTTTTCCTTCTCAATGTAACTGAAGGAGTCTCAGTGGGACATGGGTTTTTACTATTGAGTGTTGTTCTTAGATCTACCAGGCAGCTGTTATCTTGGGTTAGGGAGCTGTTATCTGGTTACCTTCCCATTGTTCTTTTGTTTGGCTGCTGGGGGGAAGGGAGGGGGTGATATCACTCCAACTTGCAGTACAGCAGTAAAGAGTGATTGAAGTTTATCAGAGCACAAGTCACATGACTTGGGGCAGCTGGGAAATTGACAATATGTCTAGCCCCATGTCAGATTTCAAAGTTGAATATAATAAATTCTGTTTGCTCTTTTGAGAAATGGATTTCAGTGCAATATTCTACTGGAACAGCACTATTAACTGATTCATTTTGGAAAAAAAATTTTTTTGCATGACAGTATCCCTTTAAAGATCAACGATAATACATTTTACCAGGGGAGGAGAGGGCTCTTAGGTGAGATATATTGAGCAGGGGATTGGTACAAGTTTCAGAAGCTCATCCAAAGTAAGTTGCAGTTGTCTAGCTGGTGTATGGTGAGGCAACGGTGTATGTCTTATTGCTTTAGAAGGAAAGGGACATATTTTTGCAATATTGCCAAAGGAAAGAGTTCTAATTATTATAATTAATGTGATTGCAGAAGTCAGCTAACCCAGGGCAGTGTGCTGAATTAAAAAGCGTTAATGAGCATGTCATCAGTTGAAACTTTCGAGGTCTAGCTTTAGGTAACATCATAAATGTAACACTGTTTGTATTAATATGTTGCAATTCCAAAATATAAACAGCCATTGTCATTTTAGCTGAAATATGCAAAAACATGTTTTGCTCACGGTACAACTAGTTCATGTCATGCTATTATGGTGGAATAAAAAAAAAAAAAGACATTTTAAGAAATTGGCATTAAGGCATCGAGTGTTAAGAGACAATAACTAAGGATTGTGATAAAGTATATAATGGAATTTTGAATAAAAGCTCCACACTGTTTAATTTGCAGTAGAACTCACTGCCATTAACTGCTTTATCAAAAGCATAAATAGCACCATTTTTATACCCAAGGTCCAACATGCTTAGAGGGACTATGAAAATATGTGTGTGTATTCACTGCCATTAATTGTGTTATCAGGAGCATAAATAGTTCCTCTTGTATACCCAAGGCCCAACTGGCTTACAGGAAAAAGAAGCCTATGCACTTGGTTTCTGTAATTAAAATGACCAAAAAAAAAAAATACTCAACACAAAAACTGATTGATTAATTTGTGATGAATTACAAAGACGTGATGAATTAATTGCTACGACTGTTGACAAATAGTGATAATGTCACCTATTCACAAAATGTTATATATTTAAAATGGATTGAAGAAATTAATCTTTAGTGCTTAATTTTAATTTTAAGTTATTTTTTTTAGTTTTGATTTTAGTGCAGCTTTAGAAAAATAGATAGGACATATGTAGAAGTGTGAAGTACCCCCAATAGGTTAAAGGGATACTGTCATGGGAACATTTTTTTTTTTTTTAAATGAATCAGTTGATAGTGCTGCTCCAGCAGAATTCTGCACTGAAATCCATTTCTCAAAAGAGCAAACAGATTTTTTTATATTCACTTTTGAAATCTGACATGGGGCTAGACATATTGTCAATTTCCCAACTGCCCCTGGTCATGTGACTTGTGCTCTGATAAACTTCAATCACTCTTTACTGCTGTACTGCAAGTTGGAGTGATATCACCCCCTCCCTTTTCCCCCCCAACAGCCTAACAACAGAACAATGAGAAGGTAACCAGATAGCAGCTCCCTAACACAAGATAACAGCTGCCTGGTAGATCTAAGAACAACACTCAATAGTAAAAACCCATGTCTCAGTGAGACACATTCAGTTACATTGAAAAGGAAAAACAGCAGCCTGGCAGAAAGCATTTCTCTCCTAAAGTGCAGGCACAAGTCACATGACCAGGGGCAGCTGGGAAATTGACAAAATGTCTAGCCCCATGTCAGATTTCAACATTCAATAAAAAAAATCTGTTTTCTCTTTTGAAAAATGGATTTCTGTGCAGAATTCTGCTGGAGTAGCACTATTAACTGATGTGTTTTGAAAAAAACATGTTTTCCGATGACAGGATCCCTTTAAACTAACTTAAGTTTTACATCCTGCCATTTACTATTAACAGAGATCTAACTAACATAAAAAACTTGAACTGGAATGGCCTGTGAAAATTAAAAAGTGCTCAGTGAAACGGATGACATCTGTATGTCTAGATTAATATAATTATGAGGCCTGGTATGCCTGGGGGTTTCTGGATAATGGATCTTTCTGTAATTTGGATTTTCACCTAACTAGAACATCATATGAACATTAAATAAACCCAATAGGCTGGTTTTGCTTCCAATAAGGATTAATTATATCTTAGTTGGGATCAAGTACAAGCTACTGTTTTATTATTGAGCCAGGGAAGTTATATATAGTTATATATATTTTCAATCTAACTTACTATGTTACTATATCATTACAGAGAAAAAGGAAATTATTTTTTAAAAATTTGGATTATTTGATATAGGTTTTCTGGATAATGGATCCCATACCTGTAGAAAGATTAGACCGGTGTATAAAATGAATGTAAAATCCCGTAGTTCAAACAAAATGCTTGTTTAACCAGAGTTTTCTACAAGAATCATTTATTATAAATCTTGGAGGAAGCCTACTTCTTTATTACTTTTATTACGGTCCAACCATGCAATGACTTTAGTAGAACTTTAAGACTAGACAACAAAACCCTTTACTTTATTTGAAGTTCATGTTCATGTTTTCTTTGTTGCATTATATTGTGCTGTCTCTTTAAATGCTCCTGAACCAGCACAATGCACAAAAGCCATGAAAGGAGCTGTGTTTAGAGAAGGTCAGATAAGGTGATGTGGTTTCTTTTTCAACTCAGTGTTTATTTTTATTTCTTTTGAAGGAGAACTAAAGCCTAACTAAAGAAGTAGGTAGAAATGTTGTACATTATGTTTTGTGTTCTGTACCAGCCCAAGGCAACCACAGCCCTTTAGCAGCAAAGATCTGTGTCTCCAAAGATGCCCCAGTAGCTCCCCATCTTCTTTTCTGCTGATTCACTGCACATGCTCTGTGCTGCTGTCACTTACTGAGCTTAGGGACCCACTCACAATATACAGTACACATAGAATAGAAATGTCACAATATAAGGCTGATTAGTAATTAATACAGATAATTACTACATGGCAGCACAGAAACCAGTGCAATTAGCATCGGAATTTAATAATCAGTCCTAATATTAAATGTCCTAAAAATGTCGTGCGGCAAATTTTTTTTTTGACGCGCGTCTTTTTTGTCGCACACCGCCATACAAGCCTATGGCTGTCATTTCTGCGGCGAAACAAGGTGAAAACATTCGCCCATCCCTAGTTGGATGCGTGGAATCTAATATAAGTAATACAAATGTCGCATCTACAAACTAATTGCATCTGACTGTCAGATAAGAACGCTGCACGTTTCGTCTTCATCCGACAGTCGTATCGTGACGGAGGCAATCAGTTTGTAGATGCAACATTTGTATTACTTACATTAGATTCGGCACATGTGACGTGACGCCTGCGCTTCTTCTCATCGCGTCGGATGGGAAGGAAGCACATTGTGTAGTTCCAGCCTTAAAATTGCAAAATCTCCACTAGGCCCTTAAGGTGGCCATGCACAGGGAGATCAGCCCGTTTGGCGATGTCGCTAAATGAGCAGATCTCTCCCCGATATGCCCACATTGAAGTGGGAGCTATTGGGCTGATCCGATCGTGGGCCCTAGGGCCCAATGATCGGATCAGAATGGAGGTCAAACGGCGGTCAGATGGGATCGCGTCCATGATCCAATAGGATTTTTTAACCTGCCCGATTGGCATCTGCCCAACTTTTTGCCAGATGTCGATCGGGACGCCCATCGGATGGCCCTACACATGAGCCAATAAGCTGTCAACTCGGTCTGCACCAGCTTTTATCGGCCCCTGTATGGGGGCCTTTAGCCAGATATAAGTTGTCAAACCTGGTCAGGTTATTCTTAATGGATAAGTAAAGGCTCTATTTACTTGGGTGTGCCAAATGTTAGGCACCCGAAGTGATTGTATATACTTACCTCACAACCCGGGCCGGTGCTCCTATCAGCAGAAAACTGCACCGGTCCTGGGGTTATTCCAGCGAGCACCATGGAGCGTTTGGCTTCCTTCTTCTTCTTTCTTTGCGTGGGTGCCCATGTGCAGTAGTGCAAAAAGTGGAACTTTAACGCAGAAGTCGGCTATTTTGTTCTACTGCTCATGAAGAAAGAAGAATGAAGCCGATTGTTTTCAAAGTGCTTGCTGGAAAAACCCCCGGAGCAGTGCACCAGCCGGGGTGTAAGGTAAATATATATAATCACTTAATTGGGGGTGTCTAACTTTTAGCACCCCCGATTAAATAGGCCTTCCTTTCTCCTTTAAAAATTCACTGCAGGGTTAGAAGGTTGCCAGCTGGATATATGCAAACTATCTCCAATTTTCCCCTTAGCGTAGGAAAGTGTAGACGGCTAGAGAGTGTATCTGTAAAAATGGTGAGTAGCTTATGGAGCATGAATGTAAAAAAGGGTTCTACCTGAACTTTTGACACGGCGCAGTAAGTGCACCACCATTATTTCATATTGTTCCTGGATTTCACTCACAAAATCTGGTAACGTTGGTGCAGCTACTTTTGCAGCAATAACAATGTATTAATTGATGTGGGCTGCATCTAGTCTTCCTGCACCATTGATTATATCTTCAGCAATATATATCGGTTAGGACTACAACTCCCTAGTACACAATTCCTGCTTGTGTATATAATACAGTATATGATATAATGCATTTGTACAAAATAATTCTCTCATGGAGCCACATACTGTCAACATTTAAGGTGGAAGATGTCCCCATTGTGACCAATCAAAAACAACAGATCATACAGACAGTATAGAGGTGCTTATATCATGCACAGTTTATAAACTCAACTGAATATTAATGGTAATTAATCTGCAAATTGTTTTTTATCTGGTTTCAAGCCAAAGCAGCATAGAGTCCTAGCTATGGTAGAAAATAGTGGGCTGAGTGATATCACATTAAGAGCTCTAAGTAACTGTGGGTGTTTACCATCTGGCCCGGGTGATTTACTCGCCTTCACTTCCTTAAATCTCTTTTTTTTTGCCTTTATCAACCACATTAATATAAGATAAAAAAAACATTTTGTAGCACGGATATTGTATATGCAAAACGCATTAACACCTAAAATAAAGGTGATACTAGCGCTGTGGTGTTTTATTTGGATCACAGTTTATGCTTTTCCTCAGGCATCCATGCCAACTTTTTCCTGACCTTTGACATATTTCACATCATAGTTTTACCCTAATTACAAATTATATCCCCATATCTTTTCCTTCACTAAGGGTCAGATTTATCAAGGGTCGAATTTCGAAGTGTAAAATACTAAGAGGCCCTTAAAATACATAAGGAATAGTGTTTGCCCAGCTAGTTTGACCCTTACCACAAGGGTGCTGTTCTGTTTTCCATGGACAGTAGACCCATGCCACTAAAACTAAAGCCCCCGAGAGTTGCTTCTTAGCTTTTGGCTGCTCAAGGGGTCAAACCCACACCACTGCAATTACTTCTTCTAGACAAAATGAGTAGAGTTCCTGGGTTAAAATATGGAAATTCCACCTTAAAGTTACCAGTGGCTGGTTTATGCTGCTCCTTGGTGAGGTGCCACTTAAGGCAAGATTCTCACCTTTGCTCATGTCAGAAGTGCTGCTGGGCCCATGGTTTTTTTAAATTCCAGATTTTGGCTGGTTGTTCTGCTTCCCCCAATGAACCCTGGGAAATGTGCAACCCTACCTGATGCACTTTAGGAAATTTAGAATTGGCACTGTTACAGTATAATAAATAAACAAGTAGGCTTTTGTCCAAGTAGCAAGTGCTACTTCATAAAGTCTCAAAGCAACTCTTTCAAAGTCGGAAGAAAAGCAAAATATTTATCAGTTGAGTCATTCATTTATATTTAATGCCATCTCAATAGAATTTCAACAGATTGAACAAAAAATATTTTCTATCCTATTACAAAATGTCACTTAGGAAGATTCCCCAGGTCTGAGCCAGAGAAAAAGAAATGTATAAATGTATCAAATGCTTTAGCAAAGTTTAAGTATATCACATCCACTGCCAACCTAGAATCAAGGTCCCTACTTACATTCTCATAAAAAGAAATTAAGTTAGTCTGGCAAGATCTATTACGCATAAAACCATGCTGGTACAAACTCATAGTATTATGATTTGTAGTAATAGAATATTAGTTTCCCAATTGAATAAAGCAGGTTATCAGGTTTAAGAGGATGTAATACTACCGACTCTAGATTTGTAGAATAATCTTTCATACAGATTGATATATAAATCATTTACTGATCCAAAAAAGCCTTTTATAATTATTGACTTGGTTGTCTATATTGAACCTGTAAATAAAGCTACAATCTACAATACATAATTTTAAAAAAATTGCACAGAATGAAATCATAAGCCCGGCCAATATTTTGATTATAACCCAACAGGCCAAAAATCTGCATACAAGTCCAAGCCAACCTGCCTTGCAAGTTCTGTTTAGAAACTGAGCAGATGTGTTGGAAAATCTGTTCAGCTAATGATGGCATCAACCCATGTATGTGGTCTACATCCAGACACGCTTCTATGGTTCCCCTGGTCTCTAGTCATTAACCAACTGTCAAAAGACTAAATTGTGCCCTTATTGGGAAATCTGACTATCTGGTTGTGTGACAAATTAGCCACAGATCTGGAAATCCAGGTGGAATCACTAGAACTGCCAAGTGTAACTAGCAGTTTCTGTGCAATGATCTGACCATTCCATCAGCAGTACAAAACATGGTATTGCATTTTAAGAATATTGATGGTGCACTTTGTGATGTTGACCAGTGATCACCACACACACCTCTTGAGCTCACAGACCACTGAACTGTTGTTTTTGATCCACCAGAATCAATTCTTGGTCAGTCCAAATTCTTGGATGATGGCTTCATACATAAAAGCAAAAAATATTAAACAGGATGAGTAGGCAGCTTTGGCGACCTATTATATTTGTTACTACTACTGTCCATTACTGAAACCCATCAACCTAAACACTGGTGATAAGGGGACTACATAATTCATGGCTGACATTGGTAATTGTCTTGTACCTTATCGCACCTGCAACAAAAATTTTAAAAAATCTTCCAACCCCACTCGTTTCCTCCTTTACAAAAGGGAAAATTACATTAGAATTCCGACTGGAAATCCTGGTGGATTACAAGCAGTTCAGATTTCAATCCATTTATTAATACTTTTCTGACAAATGTCCTGCTTTAAAGAATTGGCGAGTTTATTAGTTGAATTTCTGCTTTGCTCAGTGGACCAATGAGAACGGAATGAGTTCATCTGCTTTGTCAAACTCCATGATGTGCTACAGGGTTCTACAAAAACGCAAATCAATTTACTAGCATTGAAAATTTGAATATTGAACAACAAAGAATCTAGCAGAAAGTGTCTGTGGACAATCAAACCTGGGAGCCAAAGAATTTCACCCAGGTTCAAGAAGTTTATGGGGATAGCTGGAGAGGGGCAAATGTATTGTTCCGAAATCATCTTCTGTGACACCTGCTATGGCTTACTACACCCCAGCATACTTATGTCATAATAGTAAATAAAACCAGCTTATTTTATAAATGCATTATGCTCATTCACAAGGGACTATAATGTAGTATTTTTTAAAGCAAAACAACACGAATCGCCCCACTATCCCTTGGTTTTTATCCTTCTAATTCAAGTAGAGGTCTGACTGCAGTCAGTATTCAAAAATTTCACAATATCCAAGGAATAGAAAAGAACCCCCACTTGAACAATCTAAACTAAGGCAGTCACAAAGTATTTTTGACACACTTATTACAAGTCGGTTAAATAGTAAGGACTTAAATAAACACCACTAATCAGTGCATAAGGTTGATAGTAACACTTGTTGAAAATTTATAAAGTGCAGTGCAATGAGTTAATTGTGAGGAGCTCAAAAGCCAAAAAATCTATAATACCACAGTAATATTGAGCCAATTAATAAAGTGATACCTGAATTGATCACTAATACCTAAATTAATTGTAATGCTAAAAAATATAATTAATTTGTATAAGAAATTTACTAAGATGAGAATATTAAATTAGTGGTGTTTATTTAAGTGCTTACTATTTAACCGACTTGTAATAAGTGTGTCAAAAATACTTTGTGACTGCCTTAGTTTAGATTGTTCAAGTGGGGGTTCTTTTCTATTCCTTGGATATTGTGATATTTTTTAAAGCAGTAAATTAGACATTTTGCTATAAAATTCATAGCATTGTTTATGGCATTCCTCCACCTCTGTTACACCAATAAACAGCAATAAATATAGCCCATTAATTATTTACCAACTCACAGTACCTCTATAATATCACCATGGCCACTTTTGGAAGGAAAATGTAACTTGTTAAAATTCATTTGCCATTTTACAACCTCTGTTTAAAAAAAAAAAAAAGAATTAAAAAGGCATTAGGTAAGAATTCCTTTACCCCACCCTATAACTGTTCCCAGTCCTTCATACGGCATGAGAACGAGTAATCTCTTAATTCTTCTTTTTAAGATTTCTTCTCTGTTACCCTTCAATACCATTAAACTTCCTGTAATTGGAATATTGAGTTACAAACCCGTAGCTGCTTGTTAAGCTGATGCTGTTCAGTATCGCAAAGAGGAAAAAAAAGAAACATGTTGGAGAGTGAAAGGATGGCTTAGCTTTCATTATTTCTGAAGGGCTGATTAAAATTTCCCAAATGCACTTGAGATGGTGCACGTGAATTCTATAGAATAGGCCTCTCACCGCAGGGGACATACATTATTCAAAACAAACCCTAATAAAGCTATTTTGTACAGCAATAATGAGATATTGTTGGATTGTCCATTTTAGCCAATGTAGCGGCTTCTATCAACTGCTTTCTGCTCAGGTAATTAGAAGGTTTTTTTTGGGAGTTGTCTGGTATCACATTTTTGCAAATGCAAAGTCTAGAATTTTAAATTAAAAATGCTGCATGTGTATCTATGCGTCTCGACGGATTTATAGGTTAATTTTGTACCAAGAGCAGCAGGATTTAGAAAAGGTTTAGTTTTTCTAGAAATGCCCCATTAAAATGAGCATTTTGCTGATTTCCTCAGAAGCACAAAAATGTTATAAAAATAAAGGGAGACTTGTATAGCTTTGCTCACAAGCTAAAGACCCTGGTATTTGGTGCATTCTAGTGTTCCGAGGGTGATCCAAGTCTATCGCGATAATTGGGAAAAACTCTAGGAAGTTGGTAACGTTAATCTACTGAGGCAATCTATGGGGGAGGATTGATACTAAGGGAAAGAGAATGGAAGGAAGTTGCAAACAGTTTAAACTGAGTTGCCATCATGAGCCCCTCCAGGTATTATGAACAAAAGCACCAGCACTATGGCAGGCAGGTAGGTTAGCAATGAAAGTTCAATAAGCAGAATCTCAGAAAATTTATAGAAAAAAGAAAAATAAATGCTCATCTCTTAGAGCATTTGCGGGCAGATTTACTCGAGGGCGAAAATTTGCCATCGCTACACTTCGTTATGCGAATATTCAATCAGACAATGCTCATTCGCTGGAATGCGGAGTTATGTTGTGGGCAGGGCCGCCATCAGAAATCACAGGGCCCCATATGAAAAAATTTCCTGGGCCCCCTGGGCTGCACCCACCACAAGCCCCACCTACAGGTCCTCCCTCCCCACCCCACAAGTCCACCACACACAAAAAAAAAAAACATTGGTGGCTATGGTTCCCACATGTTAATAAAAAAAATATTGGTGGTCATTGCAAAAAAAACTTGCCCCCCCCAGAAGTTTAAAAAAAATTGGTGCCCAGGGCCCCACCACACAACAGGGACCACAAAGGGTTGCCTTTAGGGGGGCCCTACCATGTTACACTTACTTCATTAGTGTGGCCCCCCTGCTGTCAGTGAGCTGCCAACTACAGAAGGGAGGAGGGGAGCACAGGTGGCTGCATCTTCTTCCAGTGACAGCATTTTCTTCCCTTATTGGTCACAGAATTTCAAGTCCTGGTAAAGCTGAATGGTGATTGGATGAGCTGGAGGAGAAGTTCAAACCTCAGCTATCCAATCCCTGAGCAGCTCAACCGGGACTTAAACTCAGGGACCAATAAGGGGAAGTAATGGACAGAAGATACCTCCCCTTGTGCTCCCACCCTGCCTTCCCGAAGTCAGCAGCTCTCAGAAAGCAGGGGGGCCCCGCTAATCAAGAAAGTGTGGCGTGGCAGGGCCCCCCTTACCCTCGGGGGCCCCCTACAACTCTCCCCCCTGTCCCCCCCTGATGGCTGCCCTGGTTGTGGGCGATGAACGCTGGCGGCGTTTCTCTAGCAATACTTGGGCAATGCGAACAACTGAAAGCGAAGATGCACTAGCGTTCATTTCTGCCTAGTGTAAATTCGCTATAGGTCCAGCGCTCAGGTTAATTTGCATACAGTGGGAAATTTAGAGATGAATGGACGTATATATTGCAGCAAATACATTACACTACACAAGCCCAGGGAACCTTAATAAAGACAATAGAGTTGTTATATTGCCCTACACATGAGCCCACTGTATAGTTTATGTGCCATATGTTAGGAAATGTAGGGGGAACCCGGTTACCCCACAAAAAAAACATTTTTAAGACTTTTGCAGGCTATCACTCTGAAAAAGGAAAAGACACAGTGTTTTTTAGACTTAGAAGCTTTTTCCACTAAAAAATATGATGTAAGTAACAGAAGATTGAGGAAGATCTATGCACTCCAGTGCACTTCATCTGGTCTGAGCCGGCGAAGGCAAGTCTGGCGAAAGAGGTAACGTTCAGTAAAATCCGCATTTCATTGAATTTGCAGAGTAATGTCCATTCGCCAGAGAGAATTGTCGCCTGGCGATAGAGTGCGAATGAGCGATAGCGTCTATCTCTTTCACTAGCTAAGTGACGCCTGCGCCCGTTAGTAAATTGCCGATGTCCCTAATTGACGCTAGCGTTAGCCACTTCGCCCTCAAGTAAATCTGCCCATTAGAGTGAAAAAAACCTTTCGTGTTCTTGTCAAGGACATAGATCTCAAATATGTGATGGCAATAGTTGATATATTCTAATAAAGAATAGAAAATGTTCTAAACTCCGTATAACTAAAGTATGAGTATATAGTATATTAAAAAAAATCTGTACAACAAGTTATAATATTGAACTTTTTTATATTAAATAATAGCGTTCTACTAATATGGCTCAAAGGTTTTATGACTGGACTATGAGTCATTGAAACTTGGTGAGTCTGATCCTTGTAGGACGAGGACAAAAGTTATTTAATATCCATATGTCTCCAGCAGAAAGCCAATTTGTCTCATGTGAATGTTAACCTCATTCTGCCAGTTCTCTTCAATATATCAGGGATTATATTATTTTTCCAATTTTATTGGTCCCCCCAAGCTTTTGAGAGGATATTACTGACTGTGCCTACATTTTTGCCTTGCCTAGGAAACTACCTGCTGACTACAGGCTTTCTGACATCTCCCTCAGGGCTTCTATTGTGTTTATTCCCACCATCAGGTGGAAAGGTCCAGTAGGCAAGGGTTATAATATGGGAGCATTGCTAGCTGAATGGGGCCATAAGTGGAACGTTCCGTAGTAGGAACTACTACTCATACCTTGTACAAAGAGATACATAAGTCTCTTCCTGCATTATTCCCCTGTACTAAGCACAGTTCCTTTGAAAGTATTTGAGGCTTAAAGGACAAGTAAACCTTTAAAATAAATGAATGTAAAATAGACGAGGGTGCTATTCTAAGAAAATTTGCAATATACATTTATTATTTATTTTGTTTTTATTCCAAGATATTAAGGGATACATGTACTGTTAACTGTTCCAACAGCGCCACCTGCTGGTCAGTTTCTGACCAGTCTGACCACCAAGTAGTCAAGGAAGTTGTCAGGAGAAAGAAAGAGGCTGCTCTGATGTTCTTCTGCTTAGGAAAGTTTTGAGAAAGGTTTAAAAAAATTTTCCTAAGTAGAAGAACATCAGAGCAGCCTCTTTCTTTCTCCTGACAACTTCCTTGACTACTTGGTGGTCAGACTGGTGGGAAAATGACCAGCAGGTGGCGCTGTTGTAACAAAATTCATTCATATTAACAGCACATGTATCCCTTAATATCTTGAAATAAAAACAAAATAAATAATGAAAGTACATTTTAAAATTTCTTAGAATAGCCCCCTCATCACTTTTACATTTACTTATTTTAAAGGTTTACTTATTCTTTAAGTGTTTTTTTACTACTGATGGGCAAATTTGTCCCGTTTCCCCGGAAAAATAGGCGCGCATATAAAAATTTTCAAAATAATTTTGATGCCCATTGACTTCAACGCGTCTCACGAATTTCATGGGAAATGTGCGAAATGCATTGAAGTCAATGGGCGTCAAAATTATTTTGACACGCATTAATTACGTCGCCAGCGACAATTTTTATATGCGTGCCGATTTTGTCCAAATGCATTAAATTCAATGGCAATCCGAATAATTTCTGACACAGGCCCAAATTTTTTCAACGCAGCGGATTTTTTGCTGGCAAATTTCGGAACAGTTTTGCAAATTTATTTGCCGTCAGCGAAACGCGGAAATTCGCCACAAATTCTCTTTACATTTTAGAATCTGTTGTTCCCAAAGTTGTTTTGAAACCTTAAAGGACCAGTAACATCATTTCTTTTTTAAATTCGTTAGTATACAACAAAAAAAACCACAAAGACAAATTAAACGTTGAAATCGCTAAGTCTTCAGAAAAGGCGATCCGGCGATCCATCATGTGGTGCTCGATTTTTCCTACCTGCCTTCCTTATAGGAGATAGCCAGGGAGTAGAAATTGAGCGTCGCACGATGGATCGTCGCCCTGTCGCCTTTTCTGAAGAATGAATTCCCACCAGGCTGCACTGAATATAATGAGGAGTTAATGCTCAGAAGCCTCCACTGGGATACTGACAAAATTTTTTTTTGATAGAAAATAATTTTCATTTTTGCATCTAGTCTTACCTTTCCAGAAAAACACTTTTATCCTGCATATGCTGAATATAAACAAATGACTAAAAAATCTGATGTTCCTCTTGGAGAAAAGATCTATTAAAATCAACCCACACATTACTTTGGCTAACACATAGTTAGTGGGTGGCTTGAAAACTGTACATATCCTAACTATGTTTATGTAGGGAAGGAAACCCTAAAATATCCTTCTTCATGGAATACCTTTTAGGTGAACTCTTGTTTCCTGAAATACAATACAATTTAAAGGAATTATCCCCAAAATGCTCTGCTTTATGTCTATGCAATTTGTTTAGTGCTGGGAATTTACTTTTACTAAAGATATATATAGATATATATATATATAGTTTTCATAAAATTACATATTTGAATACTACTGATAAGCTTTCTTATCATTAGTGATGGGTGAATTTGCGCCGTTTTGCTTCGCCGAAAAATTTGCGAAATTCGCGAAACGGCAAAAAATTCACGAAACGGCACCCGTTTTTCCGACGCCGGCGCCCGTTTTTGACGCCAGCATCCGTTTTTTCGAAAAAAAAATTTTTGACGCCGGCAAATTTTTTCTGCGAATTTTCGCGGGCGAATAAATTCGCCCATCACTACTTATCATTGTTAAATATCTCTGTTAACATTTCAAATGTTTAAGACTTTAAGCTTTATTCTAAATATTGTTAGAATATCCCTCATATAGAATTGCTGCTATCATCCATACAGGGACAGATGGGGATTAGTGATGGGTGAATAAATTCAGCAAGCTTGAATTCGCGGCAAATTTCTGCGTTTTGTCGCTGGCGAATAAAATCATGAAACTGCAGTAAAAGTTTGCCGTAGAAAAATTTGTCACATCGGAAAAAAGTCAGAATAGTCGCACGAATAAACATTGTCACGTGTCAAAGTTATTCGGATGCCCATTGACTTTAATGAATTTGCCCTAAATAGGCGCGTGTATAATAATTGTCGCGGGTGTCAAAATTGACGCGTGTCAAAATAATTTTGACGTCCATTGACTTCACTGTGTTTTGCTAATTTTTCGCCGTTTCACTAAATTTCGTGGGACAAACGGGAAAAAATCACCCATCACTAATAGGGATGTTTTTTGAACAACATATCATCTATAGGGGTCAGATGCGTTGCTAGCCAAACACTTTTCCCATTAAAAGTTTCAGTGACCCATAGCACAATGACTACCAGCCTTACAAGACTCAGTGGCCTCCAGCACAAAATGTTCCAGTGACACCTAGCAATAAATGGAATACTGCCTCCATACATTACATGGTCCAGAGAATCCACAATATTAAATATTAATGTTTAATATTATATGGCTTTGTAACCTATAGCATTCAAAGGAACTCTGTGGGGTACCACAAAACGGCACAGTATCCAACAGCAAGGAAAACTAAACCCTAAAAATTAATATGGCTACAAATGCCACATTTTAAAAATTGAACTTACTGAACCGAACCATCCTAAAATTCAGCACACATCAAAAAATCATTGGGACTTATATTTAACGTCGACAGGTCTGAGATGCCGGATTTTTTGATTATGACTTTTTCATCCTCGGGGTTTAATAAATTACAAAAAATTTGTGATTATTTAAAAGTCAGGTTTTATAAGAAAAAATCAAAAATTTTTCAGGATTTTTGCATTCTGAGTTTAGTAAATAACCCCCTAAGTGTTACCCTGGGCAAAGGCCCCTAATGTTTTACTTACCCCTCGATGCAGATTCCGGCAGAGAAGATGGCTGAATCTGCACCGAGGGGTAAATAAAGATTTAGGGGCATTTGCCCGGGATGACCCTTAGGCTGGGGGGGAGGGGGGTCTATGTAGGGTAGGGGTTTTCTTAACTTTAGGGTTGAATTCTCCTTTAACTTATAATAAAGATGTGTATATATATATATATATATATATATATATATATATATATATATATATTTTTTTTTTTTTTTTAATAAAAATGTTGTCTTAAAGATCACTGTTCTCTAGATCTATGAACAAACAAGTATTTACCAAAAATATCAGACTAGCTTGCTGTCAGGCAGGACCCTCACATTTTCCACGCTGCAACTTCCCAGAGGACTAGACCCAAGTTTGGGAACAACAGTCAAAGTGTATTGAATAATTGCTGCTATTAGTGTTAATTATCATGTTAATGAATGTAATTATTAGTACTGGTCTTTCAATCAGTCAGCATGTCAAGAAGAGACTTTGCAGACGTTTCTTATATTCATACAAGTATGTATTGTAATAAGAAAAGTGACTTTAATGATCAATCACTCTTTGATTCTTATTCACACACTTCTGAATGGTGAGATATTTATTTTTTATAGGTGGAAATCACTTTTAATAGTATAATAGTGGTTTTTGTAGTAGATAGATAGTAGTAATTGCAAAGTTTTTTATAGACGATTGCCAGCTAAATACTGTATATATATTTAGGGGCAGATTTATCAAGGGTCGAAGGCAATTAGAGGTAATTTTATGGATACTTTGACCATCGAATAGGCTACTACGACTTCGACTTCAAATTCAATTTGAAGTAAAAATTCTTAGAATATTCGACCATTCAATAATCGAAGTACTGTCTTTTTAAAAAACTTCGCCAAATTAAACCTGCCGAAGTGCTATGTTAGCCTATGGGGACCTTCTAGAACATTTTTCTAAGTTTTTTGAATCTGAAGAAAAATCGTTTGATCGATGGATGAAATACTTTGAATCGTTTGATCCGAAGGATTTCATCAAACGATTTTACTTCGACCGCAAATGGCCTAATTAGATGTAAAAAAACTTCGATATTCGAAGTCAAAGTTTTCCAATTCGATGGTTGGATTTTGAAGCTTTTTCTACTTCGAAATTCGACCCTTGATAAATCTGCCCTTAAATGTGTCATACCGGTTCACAGAACATTCTGATTTCATGACATGGTTATAAACAATACATTTTTTAAAGGATATTTAAAATGTTGGCTTGTCATATTAAACCTCAGTTTTAGTTGAATGGCTTGAGAACATTGGCCTGATATCACCAATTAAAAAAAATGGTTCCATTTGCATCTTTCACTTACCACAAGCAGATACAGCTTCCTTAGTTGCACTCTGGAAAAGAGGAAAGAGCATGGTAAATATCTTAATGACTTTCACAAGTCCAATTTCAAAAATTTCTCTTTTATTTTAGGCTGTGATGGAGTGTCCAGTGAATATCTATGGTGTACATGTACAAGAACAATGGTGATACTTGAACTCACATAACAAATATATAGAATACTTATTTGACGATCAATGAAAAAAACTGGCAAAAGAAACGTTTCCAATATTTAAGCACTTGTATATTGGGGTTGCCCAACCTAATTTAATCTAGTATGTTAATCATAATAATGAGACCAAGGGGCAGATTTATCAAGGGTCGAATTGAAAAATCAAATTTTTAAATTAGAATTTCGAGCTTACTTTAGCATACTTCAACTAGGGAATAGTCCAAATTCGAATTGAATTTGAAAAAAATTGGAATATCTTATCATGTACTGTCTCTCTGAAAATTCAACTTCGACTATTTGCCATTTAAAACCTGCCAAATTGCTATTTTAGCCTATGGGGGACTTCCTAGAACCAATTTGAAATCATTTGGTGGATTTTTTGGGAAAAACTTTGAATCAAACATTCAAATACGATCTGTATTTTTTTCGAAGTTAAAAAATTAAAAAAAAATTTTAATAAATTTCAGTTGGTCTTTTTTTATTCAAATTTCAAGTTGATGGGAGTTTAAAATAACTCCCATCAACTCGAAATTCGACCCTTGATAAATCTGCCCCCAAGTGGATGCGCAACCAACACTGACCACCGCCCAGTAAAAGTTTGCTCCTACAGTATATTCACCCTAAAGTCACATGACTTGGGGCAGCTGGGAAATTGACAATATGTCTAGCCCCATGTCAGATTTCAAAATTGAATATAAAAAAATCTGTTTGCTCTTTTGAGAAATGGATTACAGTGCAGAATTCTGCTGGAGCAACACTATTAACTGATTCATTTTGGAAAAAAATTTTTTTCACATGACAGTATCCCTTTAAGGGGCCCATTTACTAACAATCGAATTTAGTTTTTTCCACGATTCACAAAAAATTTGTGGTTTTCTAAAAAAATTATAAATTTATAAAAAGCTTGAAAAATTTGAGATTTAGTAAAAATTGTTGAGATGCTATAAAAGTCAATGGGAGCTGCACTGAACCTATTGGACTGCTTTTAAAGCAATTCGAACTTTTGAAAGGTTTTCTGATTTTTTTCTCCGCTAGAAATTGTCTCAATTGTAGAAATTGTGCATTTTGGTTAAAGTTATGGCAATTTTCAAATGGCTGGAATTGTATTAATATCTGAATTTAAAACATACACAAATAAATATAAGAAGGGTAATTTTAAAATGAAAGCACAAATTATACATCTCCAGAGGAGTATTTTTTAAAACTACTTCTATTAAGAAGTAAATAATTCTGCTAAAAAATACAGTTGTTCAGGACCTGAGAAATAATTGAAATAGTAGGTTTTGCATTATTCAAGAGAAGTTCTGTAAATACACCTTGACTCAAGCTTCTTAACAGACACTGATTGTATTTTACAATTAGTACATTGTATATTTATATATACCTGCACCTCTGTAAAAATATAATGAAAAAAGCTAGATAAATATACAGTTATGTTAACGTTTAAATATTTGCTTTTGATTAAAAAAATAATTGTATATTTAATTACAGCCATTCAGTCTCTTATAAAATTTCTGACATATTAATATGTGCATAAAAAGCAAAATAAACATTTAGGGGCAGATTTATTAAGGGTCGAAGTTAAAATTCGAACCTTAGAATATTTTTTTTGGACAAAACTCTAAAATTCGAATAGTGAATTGTCTAAACTCCATTCGAGTTTTATTCAAAATCGCATTTTGAGATTTATCATACTCAGGCCCTTTAAGAACACAAATTTGACTATAAGCCACCTTAAACCTGCTGAATTGCTGTATAAGTCAATAGGAGAGGTCCAGGGATCAACTGGGTGATGTTTGCAGCCTTCCTGACATTCAAAAAAAACTTGAATCAAGTTTATTAAATTTGATTCGAGTTTTTCTATTTCAAATCAAATCCTATTTGAGTTTTTGGGTCGATTAAATAAGTCCGAGCTGAGAAAATTAGATTTTATTAATACATTTTCGTTTGGTTGAATTTTGGGTTTATGGGAGTTTTAAAAAACTCACATGAATTTGAAAGTCGACCCTTGATACATGTGCCTCCCAATGTATACATTTTATATAGGAATATAAACATTTTATGATTATTTGATGTTATTAAACACCACTAGTTTCCCATGTACATTTTGGCAAAAAATACCTATACATGTATGGAACCTTGCTGGAAGTTATCAAGGAAAAGTATTAAAATTACATTTTAACCTTTTTTTATGTTTTTAAACAGTTACTGTAAATGCAGTTATTTTCCTGTTAAAGGGGACCTGTCACCCAAAAAAATTATTCCAAATAATATTTTATCACATTAAATAAACTTTAATTACACAGTATAAATTATTTGAATCTTGTTTCCATCAGTCTGGGAATTCATGATTATAGAAAACAGGCAGCAGCCATTTTGTGGACACTGTTTTTAAGAAAAGCCTTGCATCACCTCAGAATGTTGTTTGTGCACCAGAATGGGGGACCTGATGTCCATCCCCATGTCCTGGTTAAACAATTAAATGGTAAAGAGAACGGGGGAATCTGGGGAGAGCAGTGACATCTAGGAAGTGCTGAATGGAAAGTGAAAGTAATTGTCTGCCCCGCCTCTATGCCCATGGCATAGAGGAGGGGCAGACAATATTTGATTGACAGCTGAGATTTTTAAATGAGCTTACAACAGCTATGAATGCTTTAATAAAAAATAGAAATTTGATTTCATGTTTAATTTGAAAAGGACTTTTATTGTACAGATTTTTGTGTCTGGGTGACAGGTCCACTTTATTCTGTTGGTTATCACCAGATAACCAACAGAATAAATACTATTAGCGGAAAGTACCAATAAGCTAAAGCAATAATTAAACACAATCACAAAAGCTTATGGGCTTATGGCATACTTCCATGAATATTGTATATTTACAGCTCGTCATTGTAAACTGTAAATCAGAATATCACATTTTTATGGAGCTACTGAGCATATTATTTTGCCACAATACTTGGAAGTAGAATATATACACAGAACCTGTGAGAGTTACTGATAAGGTTTACAAGTTTTTTTAAATTCACATAAACACAAGTTAACATGTAGGATATTTATAACATACATATACGAATATATAGAGATACATACAGCAAAACCTAGCGTTAGTGATGGGCACATCTGTGCAGTGTTTACATTCGCCACAAAATTTACGAATTTACCACGAAATTAGCAAAACAGCGAAGAAATCGTGAAACACATTAAAGTCAATGGGCATCAAAATCATTTTGATGCTAGTCAATTTTGACGCGAGCGTGAATTTTTATACGCGCAAATATTTGGTCCAAATGCATTAAAGTCAATAATCAAAGTAAACAAAGTCCGAATAACTTTTGACGCCGACAATTTTTATGCATGCACCAGTTTTGATGTGCGCCAATTTCTTTTTAGCGTGGCAAATGTTTCCCCCGGGGAATTGTCGCAGCAGTTTCGAGCGTTAACTTGCTTTTGGCGAAACATGGAAATTCTCCGCAGATTGGTGTCACTCACATATCTGTTGCATTTTATCATCAAAATGTGTTGACCAACAGAGCAGCTATCACTGAACAAAGAAAAGGAAAGCCAAGCTAGACTTTCATATACAAAAATATTTTAACCCCTTGGTGACAAAAACATCAAAGTCCGAATTTGTCTCAATATTTTCTGAAAAAAACGCCTATCAAATCTGCACGGTTTTTTGGGCTTATTTATTAATACACTTTCCCCGAAAATTTTATTTGCGGGAAAAAAAACGTGAAAAAAACTATTTTCACAATTTTATGTGATTTTTTACACGAAAACTCAGAATTTTGCCCGAAAACTCAGAGAACTTTGTGGTATTGCCAAAAACCCAGAGCACATCAAAAAAATCATTGTGACTTCTCCCAATGACTTACAGTATATACAACTCGACAGGTCTGAGATGCCGGATTTTCTAAATTCTGACTTTTTCCATCCTTGGGGTTTAATAAATTCTGAAAAATTTGTGATTTATTTAAAAGTCCGATTTTATATAAAAAAAAATTCGTGATTTTTGCATTCAGAGTTTAGTAAATAACCCCCTTACAAACATTTTTGGTTCTCATACTGGTTATATGAGTTGCTAATATTCTTAAATCAACAGTGTTTATAACAGGTCACAGATAGAGTTTTGCGCAGTTCTTGCCTGCTCTTATTTCCCCTCTTGAGATCTCACTCCGGAACTCTGATACTTTCAACATGAAAGTGGTTCCCAAAATGTGGGGCTCCCCCACCTGGAATGGACAGCAGTGGCAAGCAAGGATCTGTCTGAAGGGCAATTCAGGTAAGACAAAAAGTCTTGTTTGTTTTCCTAGATAAACTTAGAATGTATGTTTTGAGCCTCATCAGTAAAATACTAGCCAAGGATGAGACTGGTATTACAAATTTACCAGCAATGTAATGGACAGTAAATTTCATATTGTCCCATCCAGGGCCGTATTTTTATCAAGGCAACCGAGGGCCTCTGCCTAGGGTGGCAGGTTTTGGGGAGCGGGTGCCTATATATTATTTCCATTGGAAATCTGGTGAAAGAGCTGGAGGGTGAGGGGTAGGGGGCCGGGCTGGTTTGCAGAAGTGACTTCACATGTCTAGGGCAGCATCGGAGATAAATACAGTCCTGGTCCCACCACTGGTCCACCACTAGTAGTAGAGAGTAGATTTAGGATGCCTACCATAAAGTGAGACACAACACATGTATTTTAAGGAATTAAACGCTAGACGCATTGTTTCCAACCTACACTGTCTTCTTAAACCTCTGTAGCTAAAAGGTTGACAAAGTAGGTCCTGATCTTATACAAACCCTCCTGAGACATCAATAATTTGAAAATCAATTTTCAAATTATTGCCTGAAAACCACAAATGAATCAGATTATTGTACGAAACCCATCACAGATAATGAAATCTTCCAATAGTAAACGGAACATCAGACAATGACCTTGGCAGATTTGAGATGGAGTACTTGTTTATTCAGACTTTTAATACCATCGGGTTTAATAAATCATGACATATTTAATGTTTTTTTCTCTAAAAAAAATTGTGTTTTCCCCTTTAAAACTCCAACCAGAAAAAAACAGACTTTAAGGAGCAGATTTATTAAGGGTCAAATTGAGTGGAATTTTTAAATTTGAATTTCGAGTTTATTTTAGTGTAATTTCACTACAGACTATTCCAAATTCGATTTGAGTTAAGAAAAATTCTAAATTTATCATTTGCTGTCCCTTTAAGAATCCAAATTTGACTATTCACCATCTAAAACCTGCCGAATTGTTGTTTTAGCCTATGGGGTACCCCTACAGGCGTTTGATGGACTTTTTGCTGTGAAAAAACTCGAAATGAATTTGATTCGAGTTTGCAGGTCGATCCTATTCACCCGAAAAAAAAATTCACATTTTTAATCAATTTTGATTGGGCTTTTTTTTAGAATTTCGAGTTTATGGGAGTTTTTAGAAAACTCGAAATTTGACCCTTGTTTAATCAGCCCTTAAGAAATAACCACGTTTATGTACAATTTAAGTTTGAACATTTTTTAAAAAAAACAGATGTCCATGCTATTTAGCTTCAGTGTCAGCTAAGGGGTTAGTAAATGCTATCCTTTAATGTGTTTTTCAGTCGAAAGGATCATTTTCTATGATTGTAACCAAAAAATTGTTATCTGAAGTTTCACTGTCAGTATTTTCCATATAATGACTTAGCCTATATTTGTATAAGAAACCACAAAGAGATAATCTGTCTTTCTGGCAAACCTTAGACTCCCATATGATTTCTGAAATTGCACGTGTCATTGTTGAGTCACTTAAACTTAGCTTCAAATATCTTTCCATTTTTCAAAGACAAAAAAGGGGTATTTACAGTTTCCCTTGCTGCAAGTGAGGGGGAGCTTAGGGTAACCAAACTGTGCCTCTTGGACTATTATTTTGTAATGAGGCAAGATTCGCTTCATTCTTCATCGACTATGTTTTAATAGAAATCAACAACTTGCTATTGGATATAATGGTTTATTCTATATCAGGCATAACAAGACTTTAACACAAAAAATACCTGAAATGTTTTTAAAAATATATTCATGTTGAAAATGTAAATAAAGAGATATTCAAAAAAAAAATTGGACTGTTAAAGTTATACTGACATCCAGAAGTGTAATGGCAAGGGCAATTTACACTTAAAAGGGGCAGATTTAATAAGCTCGAGTGAATGTTCGAATTTCAAAAAGTTCGAATTTCGAAGTAAATTTTTGGGTACTTCGACCATCGAATAGGCTATATTCGACCATTTGACTTGGATTCGAACGATTTGAAGTAGAAATTGTTTGACTATTCGACCATTCAATAATCAAAGTACTGTCTCTTTAAAAAAAAACTTTGACTTCGCCAAATTAAAGCTACCGAAGTCCAATGTTAGCCTATGGGGACCTTCCAGAGCACTTTTCTAAGGTTTTTTTGGTCGAATAGAAATCCTTTGATCGATCGCTAAAAATTGTTCGAATCATTCGATTCGAACGATTTAATCATTTGATCAAACTATTTTTATTCAACCACAGGATTGCCAAATTTGTTGAAAAAACCTCGAATTCGAAGTTTTTTAATTCGATGTCGAATTTCAAAGTTTTTTGTACTTGGAAATTCGACCCTTGATAAATCTGCCCCTTAAAATGCCTCTGCTAGAGAATGAGCACAACATATAGGACTTGTGTTAAAATCACATTTTTTTTAAAAAAAATCCATATTTTCCTATTACAAAACACAGATTTTAAATATTTCCTCTGAGCTCCCCCCCCTTTATAAAAAGAGAAATTTGTTCAGAACTGCCTAACTACCTTAGTACAAACAAACTTCACACTTATCTAAGCAGCAGCCTTTGAGCAGCTCATTACCAGGGGTTTCTCACCAGACTGGTTTTATTTTTATCAGCTACTCTGTGGAATTGGAAGAGCTAAAGTGATTTGGTTTCATCTTTAATGACAGGAATGACAAAAACATAAATATTACGTAAGGACAACTATATCTCTGAACAATGTAGGTCTCTATAAAAAGATATTGCATAAAACAGCTCATATGTAAAACCCTGCTTCATGTAAATAAACCATTTTCATAATAATATACTTTTTTAGTAGTACTGTATGTGCCATTGGGTAATCATAAATAGAAAAGGGCCACCCCCTGGGATCGTACGATTTACGGTGCACACAAACAAACCATACATGTTACGTCACATGAGCCAATTAACAGACAGTTGTGTCTTTTGCTTCCACACTTCTTCCTGTTACAGTTAGATCTGCAGTATTTCTGGTCAGGTGATCTCTTCCTGTTACAGTTAGAGCTGCAGTATTTCTGGTCAGGTCATCTCTTCCTGTTACAGTTAGAGCTGCAGTATTTCTGGTCAGCTGATCTCTTCCTGTTACAGTTAGAGCTGCAGTATTTCTGGTCAGGTGATCTCTGAGGCAGCACACAGACCATCACGAAATGGTGATTCAAGGCAAGAGATGTAAAAGGGAAATATTTACTTAAATATATATTCCAGTTTGATAAGATTATTTAATATGCCACTTAATTTGATATAAACTATCTGTTGCTGAAATATTTATTTTGGGGGTTAAGTTTTCCCTTTTCCAAGTGTTGTACATCTAGCTGCCACTATGCTGATAACCATACATACAGGCTCTGATAGGTTCTCTAGACTTTTGGCAAAGCAATGCAAGCTCTGCATTATTATAGGGTATTAGGAATCAAAATGTGACTTAGATTGATATGTCATTTTTAAAAACCATTATCCGATTTGAAAGTTGTTGCCAAGTCAGCATGTTCTCAGAATACATTTACCTTGAGGATAAAATATGTTTAACAGATCCATTCGCCTGCGCTTGCCTGTTTTGAGTGTTGTTATGCACTTTGTGCATTGCACACCTTATAGGGATTGCTTGTGCTTTCTGAATGATGCCTAAGCTAGGAGTGTTCCTGGGGGACTCCTGTATACATAGTCTATCATATGCAGCACTGCCAAACACCAACAGCAAAGCATACAAACTGGGGCACAATTTCCTTGCAGATAGTGCCCTAGCTGGAATCAAACCTTGGACCACACCACTATTTTAGCCCAGTATAGAGTCCTGTAGCGAGTCCTGTTGATGTCACTCCGGGTTTGCCGCAGCATCACTTCCTGTTTAATGATGGTCAGCGGGTTGCGGGTCGGGTTGCAGCTAAGGCAGTTGCGGGTCCGTGTCAGGTAGCTGATCAAAGTGGGTAAATATGTGGGTTGCAGTTCAGATTAGGACCAGATAGCAGATCCCTAACACAAGATAACAGCTCCCTGGTAGATATAAGATCAGCACTCAATAGTAAAATCTAGGTCCCACTGCGACACATTCAGTTACATTGAGTAGGAGAAACAACAGCCTGCCAGAAAGCAGTTCCATCCTAAAGTGCTGGCTCTTTCTGAAAGCACATGACCAGGCAAAATGACCTGAGATGCACCTACACACCAATATTACAACTAAATACACTTGGTGGTTCAGGAATGACATTTTATATTGTACAGTGAATTATTTGCAGCGTAAACAGTATCATTTAGAAATAAAAACGACACCATAAAAATCATGATAGAATCCCTTTAAGATATTGTCTGTGAATTTGTTGTGATTATAACATTTGTACAATATGGGGCACTTTAAGAACTGTGTACTTACAGACACTCTCTACATCATACTAAAAGTTAACTGAAAACTGAACAATCCCTTTAAAAGCATGTTTTCAAGAAAATACTTTTTGGGTTTGTCTTTATTTGCCGAATAATTGCACATGTGGTGGATAATTTATTAAACATATTTTGTTTTAGTTTTAGAAGTTTTTGAAACCCCGACTAAACTCTAAAACCAATTCATAAAAAAATCCGAACATAAAACTTGTGAACGAAAAAGGCACTGAACGATGCCGTAAAAATTATGAATTTCAGAAAATTCCTAGCAAAAAAAAAACTAAAAGTCTAAATTGATTAAAAGCAGTCCAATAAGATCAGTGCAGCTCCCACTGACTTCTATAGGACCTCGACAACTTTGAAACTGGCGAAGTTTTATTAAAGTTTTTGTGTGTTTTCATTTAATAAATTTTAAATTTTTAGAGCTTTTTAGAAATATTGGAAACCGACACATTTTTGAGATTAGTTGCAAAAAAAATGAATTGGATTGTTAGTTAATGGGCCCCCATAATGTTCATGTTAAGAATGTGTTTGCCAGTTTTGTTGTAACACAGAAAATAACCTTTCTGAACTTTTACATTATATCCATTTTAACCCAATGTTAGTTAAATTTTGGGGCTTAAATATTCATTGGAATGTTATAGTCCAACACTGCAGCTGAGTAGTAATGGGCGAATTTGTCCCATTTCGCGAAAAAATTATGAATTTCCAGCGACATTCGCGAAATGGCGAAGAATTTTCAAAATGCATTGAAGTCAATGGGTGTCTGATAATTTTGATGCGCATCAATTTTTATACGCACAACTGTTCTGATACATTTTTTTTTTGCCACTGTGGATTTTTCGCCGGTTCAATTTTCGCAGCAGTTTCGGTGAAATGTGGAAATTTGCAGCAAATTTGCACCTGCCGAATTTATTTGCCTATCACTACAGCTGAGCTTTAAAACTCCATAGAACAAAGCAGGAAAGAGGAATTAATACATTTGTAATAGTGGCAGTTTGTTAAAAATGTTTGAACTGTGATCAGATTTAAACGGATTTAGAATTCTCCAGTACAGATTTTAACAAACCTCCCCTTAGATTTTATGGGTATTCCATTTCAATCCTAGGTATAAAGGATTTTATATAGAGAGGCTGGTGTGCATCGGTTACAAAATATCTATCTGCGCTCCTGTCTTTTTTCTTTGTTTGCCTGTTTCACTGGCCGAGTCCTTTTGACTGATTGCATTGTTCTAAAATTAAAATTGAATTACGGTCACAATTCTTGCTGTTTGATGGCAACCAGGGAACATTTTTATCCCAGTTAAAAGCTTAATCATTTTAAAAAATATTTAATCATTTTAAAATATTTTAAAAGTTTCTTAAAATCAATGCAAGTGCCTACCATTTTTTATAATCAGCCTACATCATCCCCAGCAGAAAATTGATTTTTATTGGCACAGAAATATTGTATTCTGCACCCAATACAAATGTTGTATCCTACTCTATTTAACAAAGGGGTGACTTCTTTCTCTCCACGTCGCACACATATTTATAACCCAATAAAAGAGAAAACATACCTTTCACAATGTTTATAAATGGCATAATGAGAGACATATATTTTTCCATTAAAGAGACCATGCCTATGTTTGATTAATTTTAAGAAAGAATACAGATGTTTGTTGGTTAAGGAGCGTTTTAATGCAATAATACAATATATGCGCTGTACCCTGCCCATACAATCGCTCTGCTAGCTCTCCAATTTTAATGACAATGCTCTGTGAGAGATGCTATTTAAATCTGTTTTCTTTTCAAGATCCAAATCTGGCCTATCCTTAGCTGAACTTCTTCTAGTCATTGTTATGCCAATGAGATGTTCAGCTGTATGAAAGCCTCTATGCAACACGTTAACATTCGTATTTTGTAACAGTGTTAGCCGGCTCATACACCAACGTGTCATATTTGGGTATTTCTTTTAATGGACTATTTAGTCCAAGCACAAAACTAACCATATAACTTCTGGGTGTTAGAAGGCCATGCAATTCACATCCATAATTGCTTTTGATGAAATGGAAGAGAACCTGCAGAACAAAGACTATACGGTTCAGATGCCCGAGTACCTGCAATCAAATGTGTTCTCCCTTCCATGCCAAAGGGCTCTGAAAACACCTTCCCAAACACTATATAAAAGATGCAATGAAATCAATGGAGAATAATATTTATACTATTAAAATATTAGGCGTAGCTGTGCCAGTTTCATGTAATACAAGGGAATTGTAGACGCGATGATACACATTCCAATAAAGAGAATCCAAATAAACAACAGTTTATCGTACTCCCGGCTACTGATAATGAGAAATATTTAGAGTGTGTTCTAAATAAAACTACATTTTTAACGGAAACATAAAGAGAGACAAAGAATGGGAGACAAAAGGACATTTCATGCCAATAGGAAATTCAAATTGAATCGGTTTCTTGAGCCAGAAAAGTTTGAGTTTCCTTTAACAGTGAAAATGATCAAAGATGAAGTATTAAGTTGTATCTAGTAAAAAAAAGAGCAGCTTTTAACAAACTCACAATAACTAAGACAAAAATGATGGATTATTTAAATTAAATGAATTATTAAAATACATGTACAGTACATTTGAAATAGAGAAAGGGGGGGAGACAAGAGAGCTTTAACTAATGTTTAGTGCGTATACTTTATATATAAAAATATATCTATCTATGCTTAACTGATTGATGATAGCTAAATAGATGGCTAGATAAATAGATAGATAAGTGATGAGAGAGAGTGAGAGAGAAAGAAAGAAAAAAAGACAATTGAGAGAGACAGATAGAGCAATAGATGAATATAGGTTGATAGGGAGACTAGATAGATAGGAAAGAAAGAGAGAAAGAAAGAAAGAAAGAAAGAAAGAAAGAAAGAAAGAAAGAAAGAAAGAAAGAAAGAAAGAAAGAAAGAAAGAAAGAAAGGATAATTGATAGAGAGAAAGAAAGAAAAGAAGATAATTGATAGAGAGAGACAGATAGAGAGATAGATAAATATAGATTGATAGGGAGACTAGATAGATACTGTAGCAGAGAAAGAAAGAAAGAAAGAAAGAAAGAAAGAAAGAAAGAAAGAAAGAAAGAAAGAAAGAAAGAAAGAAAGAAAGAAAGAAAGAAAGAAAGGATAATTGAGAGAGAGAGAGAGAGTGATGAATATAGGTTGATAAGCTAGATAGATGATAGATAGAAAAATAGACAGTGATGAAAGAAGAAAGAAAGACTAATTGATCAAAAGAGAGAGAGCTAGAGAGCAACAAAGAGATTGATAGATGATACATTGATCGGTATGTAAAGAAAGAAAGGAAGAAGGCAATTGATTGTTCACTAGAGATAGATAGATAGATAGATAGATAGATAGATAGATAGATAGATAGATAGATAGATAGATAGATAGATAGATAGATAGATAGATAGATAGATAGAGATAGATAGATAGATAGATAGATAGATAGAGATAGATAGATAGATAGATAGATAGATAGATAGAGATAGATAGATAGATAGATAGATAGATAGATAGATAGATAGATAGATAGATAGAGAGATATAGATAGATAGATAGATAGATAGATAGATAGATAGATAGATAGATAGATAGAGATAGATAGATAGATAGAGATAGATAGATAGATAGATAGATAGATAGATAGATAGATAGATAGATAGAGATAGATAGATAGATAGATAGATAGATAGATAGATAGATAGATAGAGAGATATAGATAGATAGATAGATAGATAGATAGATGATAGATAGATAGATAGATAGACAGATAATATATAGATATCATACATGTATTACTTAAAGTAAGTATAATGTACAGGATATGTTAAAACCACAAGCACAACAAGAAGGGGTTAACTGTAACACTTGCTCCACATTTCACTTCAGCTACAAGATATTCAGGTTGGAGTGAAAGCAATGCAGAAACATTAAAACGTGGGATTTAAACAGAATCTCTTGGAGCTTGGTTGGACATAAGTGCAGAAAGAAATACAGCAACAAGGAGTACAGTCCTACAGAAGAGTGCAGTCTGTGGGCAAGCACGTCTCTATCATAGTATTTGCAGAATAAGATGCCAGTTTGAATCCGGCCACTGGTACAGTCACCCTCGTGGTTAGTGGCAATTCTCTGTGACTAGTTGTAATCAGGGGGAGAAAGTGCTGTGACTAGTTGTAATCAGGGGGAGAAATTGCTGTGACTAGTTGTAATCAGGGGGAGAAAGTGCTGTGACTAGTTGTAATCAGGGGGAGAAAGTGCTGTGACTAGTTGTAATCAGGGGGAGAAAGTGCTGTGACTAGTTGTAATCAGGGGGAGAAAGTGCTGTGACTAGTTGTAAGGCAAACTTGCCACTGGGAAGTTGACTTTGGCTTCTTGCCAGGCTCATGTGCAGAGGGGCCTCATTGCAAATTCATGGAACTCTGCGATGTTAGTTACAACAGGGAAAAAAACGACTGCATTTAAAAATATAAAGCCGCACAGAGGCACCCACTAAATATTCTTTTCTCTGATACTTTCGAGTTGTTAACCCATCGCAACTATCCCTTCAGCATCTCAATTTCTAAAGATTGAGCAAAACAATCCAAGACATGGTACAGTCAGATGAGACCTGTCACGGAACGCTGCGGCGCACGGAGGAACGGGTTAATTCAGGACGCGAAGAAGGAGTAAAAGGGATAAATAGCCGTACCTACCCGTCTGTCTGGCCGTTGTACAGATGAAAAGTTTCTTGTCCGGGCAAAACAGATATTCTTTCAGCCACCGTACAAGCTTTTCTTTATTAATCCTGCACTAGAACAAACTCTTTGCTGCACTTTCCTCCGAGAGGAAGCCAAAAAAAAGAAAGAAATAGGCACACACATGCACTCACATTCCTAATACTCATTCAGGGGCTAGAATAATACGGATTTTATCTTTAAGAAGGAAAGGATTTTTTTTTTTTTTTAGGAAAGCAAAGAGGGTGTGGTCAGATGTAGTCTATCCCAGAGTCAAGGGGCCTTCCCTGCACTAGTACCTAAACGCTAACAGAGGCTTTACTGGGAAAGCAGCCAATGAAATGACTTTGTTTGACCCAGCTGCCAATCTTTCCCAAAGCAGAGAGCCAGACTAAACACTGACACTATTTTAACTGAAATCAGGCTTCGGCAGCTGTTTGCTTTCCGGCTCAGGACTGTGCACAGCAGCCCCAGTGACCCTGCACTGCGCAGATTTAGGGCTGTGAGATGGAGCTGACGCATTTTGAGCCTCAAAAAATAAAATTTCGATTTTTCTTCTGCGAATGGCAGAAAATCAGCAGAGAAGCAGTTGTTATAATGTGAGAATAAACATGGGGAGAGTGCCAACAAAACAGCATCTCTGGCTCCTTTTTAACACTACTTGGTACCAGCATGGACAGGCTGGAGTTTAAAAAAAAACATTAGCAGATCATTATTAAGAAAATAATTATATTAAAATGTATTCATATTTTTTAACGTAACATTTTACATGTATGGGACCCAGAATGGTCAGGACCCGGGATCAGGGTCGGACTGGGCCAGAGGGGTCCCGGGAAAAAACCCGGTGGGACAACGTGAGTCACGTGGGACCCGTTCCCTGCCCCTGCTGCCAAGTTCTCTATCTCCGGTGAAATCCAGGTACGTGCGGAGAAGGGATTGGCATTCCGAAGATGGCTGACTCTGAGGGGCCCTGAGACAACAGCCCCGGTGGCCCTGGGCCCCCCAGTCCGACACTGCCCGGGATATGGATCATTGTACTTTAAAGGAGTTTTTCACCTTCAGGTTAAGTTTTAGGGGGTTATTTACTAAACACCGAATGCAAAAATCCCAAAAAATCCACGATTTTTTTTTTCCATAGGATCAGACTTTTAAAAAAATCACAAATTTTTCAGAATTTATTAAACCCAGAGGATGGAAAAGTCCGGCATCTCAGACCTGTCGAGATTGCATATAAGTTAATGGGAGAAGTCCCAATGATTTTTTGATGTGCGCTGGGTTTTGTGCAATAACCCTCTAAGTTTTTGGGAGAAAATGCCGAAAAAAATCGTGAAATGCGTGAAAATCGGATGAAAAAATCAGAAAAAAACGTGAAAATCTGATTTTTTTTCCTGCAAAGCAAATTGTCGGGAAAATGTAATATTAAATAAGCGTAAAAAACCCAAACAGATTTGATCGGAGTTTGTAGCAGAAAATATTGAGATAAATAACCCCCTAAGTATGTTATAGAATGGCCAATTATAAGCAACTTTTCGATTGGTCTTTATTTATTTTAAAAATTTTTTATTGTTGAATGAATTATTTGCCTTGTCTCAGAATATCGCTCCCTACATCATACTAAAAGTTAACTCAAAGGTGAACAACCCCTTTAAGTCTACTAAAATAATCTATTAAAAGTTTACTAAATAATCTACTAAAATTAATTAAACCCAATCGGATTGTTTTGCTTCCAATAAGGATTAATTATATCTTAGTTTGGATCAAGCACAAGCTACTTTTTTATTATTACAGAGAAAAGGGGAATATGTTTTCAAATTCTGATTTATTTGATTACAATGGCGTCTATGATCAGGGAACTTCCTGTAATTCAGAGTCTTCTGGATAATGGATGTTAGAATAAAAGATCTTTTACCCGTATTCTGTTGTTTATTAGTTTGAGTAGGAAACACTGCCCATGGTAACTAAGGGAAATTAGTAGAATGCCAGACTGGAGGATGAAGAGGAAAAGGGCTTAACAATAAATTATTTTTGAATTAATGTTTACAATAAATTTTTTTAAAAAATGTAATCCTCATATGGAATTTTTAATAACTGATTGTACTTCATTAAAGGTTGCCACCTTTCCCCGCTGGAAGCTCCGGAGCGGGGGCGGACCAATTACGTCATTGGTGCGGGATGAAGATGTTGTGGGTGGGGCATGGACGTTGCACTGGCGGGTCGGTGGGCAAATTAGGAAAAGCGGGCCGTCCAGGTCAAATCCGGACAGGTGCCAACCCTAACTTCATTACAAAGTAAACGACCTGCAAACTGTAATTAGTTGCATTAGCCTCTGAATACTTCAGTGAAAAGTTGGTCAAAGAAAAAATGCATAAAAAAATGATGCTGTTTTTTACACAGTGATGCCTGGCGATGTGCGGCAAATATATCACATAGTAAATCTATCCCGAATGCCATTTAATGCCACAGACGGGAGGTATCACAATCCTCTCTCTGAAAATCTTATGAGCAACCTGAGAAGCAAAATCACACTCAAGCAATTGCTTCAGTTTGACCGAATGGGCACAATTCCAGAATGCCTGTGGGGAGTGAGCCAAGAACTGGAAATGGCAGGGCCATGACAGGACTAGGAAGGGTAAAGGAAGAGGGGTGTTAGGAATTATGGGTGTTGTAGTTCTCTGGGTTGCTGTGGGGATGGGGGGGTTGAAAGAGAAATTGAGGGGGGTTCTCTTTTACACTAAACAGCTCCAGCCCTCCCAGAGCAAGGGGTTAACAGTGTACGAAGGAGATATTCGAGTAGTGTTGCAGATAGAGGGGCTCCCCCTGCTGGGGATATGCTTATAGTGTTAGCAAGTGTACGGTGTAACAGGGGGCCTGGTGGAAGGGGGTGTGAGTTACGGAGGCAAGCCCCTTTATGTCCAAAAATTGCACTTTGCACAGCCTTTACGTCTTACAATGCACACATCTTAATGAGTTGTTTTACACTTGTGACATCACTAACCAAGTTTAACTGATTAAACTAAAGTAATGTGCTGAACTATATATTTGCAGGTTGTTTTCATGAATAAATGAATGAATGAATGAATGGATAGATAATGTATAGATAGATAGATAGATAGATAGATAGATAGATAGATAGATAGATAGATAGATAGATAGATAGACAGATAGATAGATGATAGATAGATAGATAGATAGATAGATAGATGATAGATAGATAGATAGATAGATAGATAGATAGATAGATAGATAGATAGATAGATAGATAGATAGATAATAGGCAGGTAGATAGACAGATGAGAGATAGATACATTTGAAAAAATTAAAGAAGTATTTAACGTTTAAGAGGATGTTCCATACGCTGAGCTACAACCAGAGCAGATACTCATCAAGTTACAATGCCGATAGCCAGGTTCCCACATTGTAAAGCCCCCTTTGTGTGTGCTTGCCCATGGCTAACGCTCAGCTGCACAGCTACTTGCAAAGCTCATTGAAGAGTTGGCGATGCCTGTGGAGTTGCTGTTTCACTTCACTTGCGGGACAGCTGCAAGTACAAATCTCACTCTGCAAACTCAGGAACTCAAGCGTAACCCTTTTGCTGCTGGAGAACCTGCACTCCCTTTTCTCACATGCTTCTTCTACACAACATTTGCAGTTTGCCTCCAATATCTTGAGATAGATAATAAAGAGAGAGAGATAATACCACACTATATCTATTTATCTATCTATTTATCTATCTATCTGTCTATCTCATCTGTCTGTCTGTCTATCTATCATCTATCTATCTATCTATCTATCTATCTATCTATCGTCATCATCATCATCTATCTATAATCTATCTTACCATTAACCTGGCTGTTTTAGCAGGAATTTCCCTAAACCGGGGGGGGGGGGTGAGAGAGAGAGAGAGAGAGATGATTATGATGATGATAAATAGATAGATAGATAGTCTAAAACCTTATCCAATGTTCTAGATGTCCTTGTAACTATCGTTTAATGACTAATAGCCCAATGTTTTCCTATACAGGTATGGGACCTGTTATCCAGAATGCTCGGGACCTGGGGTTTTCCGGATAACAGATATTTCCGTAATTTGGGTCTTCATGCCTTAAGTCTACTAGAAATTAATTTAAACATTACATAAACCCAATAGGCTGGTTTTGCTTCCAATAAGGATTAATTATATCTTAGTCGGGATCAAGTACAAGCTACTGTTTTATTATTACAGAGAAAAAGGAAATCATTTTTTAAAAAAATGTTAAAATTTGGATTATTTGGATAAAATGGAGTCTATGGGAGACTGAGCTTTCTGGATATCGGGTTTCCGGATAAGGGATCCTAAACCTGTACCTGCAACTACGTTATCTGCCAAGGGGCCTTCAACTGAAAAGGTCCAACAACCCTTGGTACAGACGGTATCTGTATGTTTAATATACCAATGTTCTTGTTCACCTTCATTAGAACACAAGGCTCCCTGAAATATTCATTTAGGGGGTCCAGACCACGTAGGTCTTTTAAGATCTCATTCCATTGTTTGCAATAATGGGAGATCACGCAGGTAACGTATGACGTGTGGATTTAGGTAGGACAAATATAAGCTCAGCTGGCCTTTTTAGCCCTGCAAATGGCATCTTATAATTGACAGCTGTTGTAGCTTTGGAATATACTGGCAATCGAAAGTTCACAAACTGAGGTCATTTATAGTTTACAAGTCTTATTCATTGAATTTATAGGGCTTTCATGGACTCTTGCATTAAAGGAAAACTATACCCCCAAAATGAACACTTAAGCAACAGATAGTTTATATCAAATTGAATGACATATTAAAGAATCTTACCAAACTGGAATATATATTTACATAAATATTGCCCTTTTACATCTCTTGCCTTGAACCACCATTTCGTGACTCTAGCTGTGCTGCCTCAGAGATCACCTGACCAGAAATACTACAACATTAACTGTAACAGGAAGAAGTGAGGAAGCAAAAGGCAGAACTCTGTCTGTTAATTGGCTCATGTGACCTTACATGTGGTTTGTATGTGTGCACAGTGAATCTTACGATCTCAGGGGGCGGCCCTTATTTTTTAAAATGGCAATTTTCTATTTATGATTACCCAATGGCACATACTACTAAAAAAGTATATTATTATGATAATGGTTCATTTACATGAAGCAGGGTTTTACACATGAGCTGTTTTACTCAGTATCTTTTAATAGAGACCTACATTGTTGGGGGGGTATAGTTTTCCTTTAATGGCTTCCTGAATGGAGGGACGTTCTAGTTAAAGCCGCATGAACTTTTCTTAAGCCTCTTAAATGGCAAGGATATTGTGTGTAACTCATTTAAGTTCTCCAACCAGTGCAAATTATAAATAGAGAGTTTGGGAATAAAAATCCAAACATTTTAATTGGTTATAACACAAAACGTTAGAGGGATTGCTCAAATATCCAAAAATTTGGGGGCACATTTGTAAAGGTGTCATTAGAATATATTGTCACTTTGATGCTACAGAGGTAAAATGATGCTGCCAGCTAAAATATTGGTATATGTGTGGCTAAAAGGTGTAAAAAGAGGTTTTAGCTTGAAAACGGCATATAAAAATGGAAATGACCCAATGTCCCACTGACTTCATTGGCCTACACCAAAGGGGCATATATATCAAAGGGGTTGGTCACTTCAAATTAACTATTAGTATGATGTAGAGAGGGAAATTCTGAGACAATTTCCAATTGCTATTCATTTTTTATTATTTGTGGTTTTTGAGTTTTTAAGCTTTTATACAGCAGCTCTCTAGTTTGCAGTTTCAGCAGTCTGGTTGCTAGGGTCCAAATTACCCTAGTAACCATATATTGACTGGAATATAAACAGGAGAGGGCCTTAATAGAAAGATTAGTGATACAACGTAGCAATAACTTGTGTGGCCTTACAGAGCATTTGATTTTAGATTGGGTCGGTGACCCCTGTTTGAAAGATGGAAAGATTTAGAAGAATAAGGCAAATAATTCAAAAACTGCTAAAAATAAACAATGAAGACTAAATGAAAATCTGCTTAGAGTTGACCATTCTATAACAAACTAAAAGATAACTTAAAGATGAACCACCCCTTTAAAGAGCAAAAATTGACTTCAGAATAATTCATCAAAGGGTAATTCCTCTACATTCTAGTTACTTGAATAGGTTCATATTTATTAAATGATTTTAATATGAGTCATATGAGTGATATAAATGTGTTCCTAAAAATCCTATACAAGTGAAAGGACAACGGGTAAATTCCCATCTATTGAACTGTTTTTGGATAGAGTTGCCCTTTAGTTTGGATGCATTTAAAGTGAGTATCATAATAAAAATGGCAACGACTAAATGTTGAAGTTAGTTCATAAGGAAAATGACTGACGTCTCATTACTCAGTTTATTTGTAACTGTAATTACTCTTAGAATAGCTGGCAACTAGAAATGCCAGGGCTGCTCTATGATTAGTTTTGCCATTTTTAAAAGGGAGAACAGATTTGAGATTCAAGAAATGTGCTAGACTCTTATTTATCAAAGTCCGAATTTATCTCAATATTTTCTGCTCTGAACTCCGATCAAATCCGCTCGGGTTTTTTACGCTTATTTATTGTCACATTTTCCCGAAAATTTGCTTTGTGGGAAAAAAAATCAGATTTTCATGATTTTTTGGGATTTTTTCTGAATTTTTTCCCAAAAAACTTTGGGGTATTGCACGAAACCCAGCACACATCAAAAAATCATTGGGACTTCTCCTACTGACTTATATGCAACCTCGACTGATCTGAGATGCCGGATTTTTTCCATCCTCAGGGTTTAATAAATTCAGATTTTTTTAAAATTCCGATTTTATAAAAAAAAAAAAATCACAAATTTTTCATGATTTTTGCATTTGGAGTTTTGTAAATAACCCCCTATTAGTGATGGGCGAATTTATTCGCCAGGCGCGAATTTGCGGCGAATTTGCGCGATTCACCGGCGTCAAATTTTTTTTCGAAAAAACGGACGCAATTTCGCAAATTTTTCGCCGTTTCACTAATTTTTCGGCGAAGCGAAACGGCGCAAATTCGCCCATCACTACCCCCTATATGTTCAGATTATAAAGCACGGTAACACCACTGTACAAAGGCTTGCTGATATAGATGCTGCACATGCACCAAGTTAGTATTCACCCAGCAACGCAGTGTAAGAGTGGGCAAAGATATTTTCATGGAGTTGTAAAATGTGGAAACCCATATAGCTGCCCTATGCAATAACTAAGAGCTGTTGCTAGATGTTACTTTGCTATTATGGTCTTTTAAACTGGGGCTTCCAGATTAGAGGTCCTACCATCATTTGGATCTCCATACCCTGGAGAGTCAAAGTTATCCAATGGAACTTTTAAAAACATTTAAACATTTAAGAGACAAATTGATCAAGGGTCGAATTTCGAATAAAAAAAATCTTTGAAATTCAAATAAAAAAAGACCAACCGAAATTTATTAACAAAATTGAAGGTTTTTTTGGGGTGAATAGGCCCATTTTTGTTCGAATTCGAATCGTATGAATCGAAGAAACATCGTAGTCGATCGAATTCGATTTGAAGTTTTTTACTAAAATTCCACCAATTGACTCCAAATAGATTCTAAGAGGTCCCCCCCCATAGGCTAAAATAGCAATCCAACAGGTTTTAGATGGCGAATGGTCAAAGTCTAATTTTTAAAGAGACAGTACATGATAAATTTTGATATTCGAATTTTCGTTTTTTTTCAAATTCAAATCGAATTTGGACTATTCCGAGTCGAAGTACACAAAAAATAGCTCGAAATTCGGATTTATTTAATAAGAATTTTCACTTCGACCCTTGATAAATCTGTCTCTAAGTACACCCAATTGTTTTACCACCAATATGGATTCATGCAGCTTAGTTACCATCAAATACAAGCTACTCTTTTATTATTACCAAGACAAACGAAATTGTTTAAAACATTCGAATTTTTGGCTTAAATAGGACTGTAAAAGAATAGCCAATTACATTCCTGTATTTGGGAACATTCTGGATAATGTATTTCAGTATAAATAGATACAGTGCTACGCAATATGTTGGCGCTATATAAATACATGTTAATAATAAAATAATAATAATAGATCCAATACCTGTACAAATTTGATATTAATTTGATTAGTTTACAATAAAAAAAGAATGTCATATTTGCCATATCTTCAACCCACAATGCAGCATTCTTTTTCATAATGTCAGCATAATTGTGGCCACACAGGGAGATAAGCCCAATACAATTTCAGCTGTTCAGGGGAAACTAATGTAATTGCTTGTGGGCAAGGTAGCAAATCGGTTGCCAGTTGATCAAGCTGGAAATGCTTCATTTCTGGTGCTCAGTCACAATTGTGATTCTTTGGGCCTAAACCTGTTACACCTATTGATACTGCCCCCTTGATAACCCTTGAATTATTGAGGGCATTGAGGGCAGTGATTGCTCCAGGAATCCCTTGCACTAAAGGACGCATTTATGAGTGGACGAATGGCGGTTGGCACCACTATATAGAAGTGCAACCACTGTCTGCATGCAAGGACCTTTATAGGAGAATTCAACCCTAAAGTTAAAAAAACCCTATCCTACATAGACCAACCTCCCTCCTCCCCCCAGCCTAAATGTTACCCAGGGCACATGCCCCTAACATTTTATTTATCCCTCGGTGCAGATTCAGGCATCAGAGTTCATGGGCGCCATCTTTTTCTCTTCGGAAATCTTCAGAATAAGACTGGCGTGGTGGTGCGTGTGCAGGTGGAACAATTTTCCATTCCGCTACAACTCCGCAAAATAGCTGAAGCCCCAGTCTCATTCCGAAGATTACCGAAGTGGCTGAAGATGTCGCCCGTGAACTCCGATGCCTGAATCTGCACCGAGGGGTAAGAAAAACGTTAGGGGCATTTGCCCGGGGTAACACTTAGGCTGGTGGGAGGATGGAGGGGGGTCTATGTAGGGTTGGGGGTAGGGTTTTTTTTAACTTTAGGGTTGCATTCTCTTTTAATGAACAATATATAAATCAAGTGCATCTGTTTTAGCACAACTGCACTTGCAGCTGCATTCTAATTTCGAAGTAATTTTTGGATACTTCGACCATCGAATAGGCCAAATTCGACTTCAACTTTGATTCAAAGTGAAAAACTTTGACTTCGAAAAACTTCGACTTCAACATTTCGCCATCTTAAACCTGCCAAATTGCTGTTTAGCCAGTGGGGAACCTCTTATAACCTATCTTGAGTGTTTGGGCAAGTTTTGAGAAATCAAAGGATTTTTGGTAAAGTCCTTCGACTTCGAATGTCGAACTAACCTATTCAATGGTCGAATTTCAACGTTTTTTGCACTTCGAAATTCGACCCTTGATAAATCTGCCCCTTAATATCAATTTTTTTATATTCTAGAACTTCATCAGATGAGGCTACATTTATTACTATATCCATTTGTTTCCATATCAATACCCTCAAAACAATAAAATTCCAGAGTACATTGGACAAACAAACAATGCATTTCAAACATTGCTCGCTCTCTCTTTTAATCTACATATCAGTTTGCAAAAACACTTCTATCCTTGATTGAAATGAGATGCTAAAAATCCTCAGTTCCAACGTGATCCATTAAATAATGCATTTATATCTGGCCAATTGTTTGCAAAGCTCATCTGTTATTATTTTCTAATAAATAACCTGCATATTTTCCTTCACTCGTTAACTTTTGACATTTTAAATTCTCCAAACTGAAAGATAAAAAAATTGGAATAATTCATACGATTCAAATTCCAGATTCAGCATACAAAGCCTAATGTGATGAAGAACTCTGTTGAGATACAAAATCAAATCCCATTTATAGATGCCTAACACTAAACATCACATGTCGTGTCCTTGAAGATGGGTTTGAGAAAAAAGCAGGAACGTTTTTTAACATACTCTCTGTTTAGGTAAAGGGACCTCAACAAATGCTTTGAAAACATGACTTAATGCTGTAGTGGGTTGGACAAAACAACAGATCCTTTTAAATATAATTTTCTGTGTATATCCAATTTCTCGTTGTTTCTTCGTGTAGTATGTATATCTTTATTTATATGGGTCTACTTGTATACATAGGGTTGTGAATATGTACTGTGAAGAAATGTCTGTTTTGGAATAGACTTGGCAATACTTCTTATAATAAAGCCTGACATATTATTTGGGTTTGTGGGTGGCTTCTACTTTGTATCTGTGATTGAGGAAAGGCGCAGTGGTGTTCTCTTTAATACAAAAAGTATAACTAGCTAGAACTTCCCCATCACGCAGGGGCCCATTTACTTAGCTCGAGTGAAGGAATAGAGGAAAAGAATTCGATAGTCGAAGTACTGTCTCTTTAAAAAATTCTTCGACCCCCTAGTTTGCCACCTAAAACCTACCGAGGCCAATGTTAGCCTATGGGGAAGGCCCCATAGGCTTTCCAAGGTTTTTTTGATTGAAGGAATTTCGTTCGATCGATGGATTAAAATCCTTCGAATCGTTCGATTCAAAGGATTTAATCGTTCGATCGAACGATTATTCCTTCGACCGTTCGAACGAACGAATTGCGCTAAATCCTTCGACTTCGATTGAAGGAATTTCGTTCGATCGATGGATTAAAATCCTTCGAATCGTTCGATTCAAAGGATTTAATCGTTCGATCGAACGATTATTCCTTCGACCGTTCGAACGAACGAATTGCGCTAAATCCTTCGACTTCGATATTCGAAGTCGAAGGATTTTAATTCGGTAGTCGAATATCGAGGGTTAATTAACCCTCGATATTCGACCCTAGGTAAATTTGCCCCCTAGTGTTGTTGAGACTGTGGCTGTTATTTTCAAGTTGAGTACTATAGGGTAGAAAATGCTTTAGAGAATTTCATGATCTGGTTCTGCAGTTGAGAATTGATATATGGAAATACACTGTGACTTGTTGAGTGTTCATCAATTCTTAAGAATACTTCAGAAAGTAGACCTTCGACATTGTATGTTCGGGCCCTGCAAGGTCTTTTCTGGTAGCAAACTGGAAGTGTAATTTATAGATTGGATTAAGCAAAATAGTGCTATACTTCTTTACCCCAACTTTGTTGCGTTGTCCGACCCACGGGACACTGACCTCTGCTGAACCAATGGAACATGTTAATAATCTGAATGCACCAAGATTTGAACTTTCCAATCTCATTATTATGGGACCAAATAAAGAAATTACCCTCTCTCTTGTTTGGCTTTTACCAAAACCCATGACTTCTGGGCTATGACACATTTATGACTTCTTGTCATGGGTTTATAACACAACAGGAAAGTTGTAAGGAACTTGTGGCCAGCCTGTTAAAAGGGAAAATGCTGCTTAGGCAAGGATGCTATTGTATGGTAAGTCAGGAATATCTTTATATATACTCTTTGGAATATAAAGCAATACGGGAATGGCATACATTGAGTTCTTAATATTTCCATTATCAAAACCCAGACATAATAAAAGCATGATATTATAGTGAACCTTTAAAATAAAGTAATGGATTAGACTAGGGGTACATGGGCAAAACTGGTACTAGATAAACCAGCAGATGGTTATTTTTGCATATTGCTAAGCATGTGCTTTTTCCAGTTTCCATTATGCTAGCAAGCCATGCTTTTCCTCGTTTGAACTCTTCCTCTTGTCCTGGTATTATACCTCCCTTGGTGTTTTCCATTTGTTCTACAAAATAAACATTAATAACTCCCCTTTTCAAAAGATAAGACCTTTCATCCAACTTCCCATGCTTGCAAGATTCTTTGTCATTTAGTCTGTACCTGTTGGACTCTTATTCTTTCTTGTAAGTCTCAGACTGATCCCTACATTACTCTGCTCTACACTGGCGCTGAACATGACGGTGATTTTCTACAGTAAATTATAGTCATGGAATGGATTTGACGCGCTATTCTCTTTGTTGCAGAATCATTTCTCAAATCTCTATGAAAATGTCTTACTTAACAGAGATTAAGTCAATAACATAATAGGAGCTACAGTATGTATAATTGTGTCTGAACATCTTCACTGTACTCACTAGTGATGGGCGAATTTATTCGCCAGGCGCAAATTTGCGGTGAATTTGCGCGATTCGCCGCCAGCGAATAAATTCGCAAAACGCCTGCGGAAATTCGCCCGAAAAAATTTTTTTCGCCGCTTTGAAAAACAACGGACACCAGCGTCAAAAACGGCCGCCGGTGTCAAAAAAAAGACACCGGCGCCGTTTCGCGAATTTAACACAAAATTCGCAAATTTTCCAGCGAAACGCCGCAAATTCGCCCATCACTAGTACTCACAAGTGACAAGAGCCACTACACCCATCTAAACATCTCAAATTTACTCTTACACCATTCTTAAGGCCCCCATACACAGGCCAATAAAAGCCGCCGACAGAGGGCCATCCAGCGGGTTTCCCTGATCAATTTAGAATGTTGGCCAGATCTCGATCGGGCAGGTTAAAAAATCCTGTGTGCGTTTATGCGGTCCTGCCCATATCAGATGCATTATTATCCAATCGTTGGGCCCTAGGGCCCACGATCAGATCAGTCTTTCACCCACCTCAATGTGGGCATATCGGGGGGAGATCCGCTCGTTTGTCGACATCACCAAATGAGCGGATCTCTATGTCTATGGCCACTTTAAGAAAAAACCCTCCATAATTTTATTTTAGTTTTCACTTGCATTTAGTTACAGACTGTTCCATGCTCACCTCCCTGGACAACTAAGCATTATTTGTAACTTTCTAACAAAATTTGAGAATTTTGAAGGACTTGAGAAAAGGGTGTAGGCTAAAAAGGCATGGCTACTTGGGTTAAAGTGTTACAATTTCCCAACTGCCCCATGTCATGTGACTTGTGCCTGCACTTTAGGAGAGAAATGCTTTCTGGCAGGCTGCTGTTTTTCCTTCTCAATGTAACTGAATGTGTCTCAGTGGGACATGGGTTTTTACTATTGAGTGTTGTTCTTAGATCTACCAGGCAGCTGTTATCTTGTGTTAGGGAGCTGTTATCTGGTTACCTACCCATTGTTCTTTTGTTTGGCTGCTGGGGGGGAAGGGAGGGGGGGTGATATCACTCCAACTTGCAGTACAGCAGTAAAGAGTGACTGAAGTTTATCAGAGCACAAGTCACATGACCAGGGGCAGCTGGGAAATTGACAAAATGTTTAGCCCCATGTCAGATTTCAAAATTGAATATAAAAAAATCTGTTTGCTCTTTTGAGAAATGGATTTCAGTGCAGAATTCTGCTGGAGCAGCACTATTAACTGATTCATTTTGAAAATGAATCGGTTGACAGTATCCCTTTGCTTATCCCTTTAAGCAAAATCACCAAAAAAGTTCCTTAAAGGCTACATCAAATCTATATTCAATTTTAAAAATAACCCCCCTTAGAGATTGCGAAAAGCAGAAGCACAATTTTGTTTAACCCATACTAATTACCCCCATTAATTACTGTAATAAATCAAGAGGCCTTCGACAATAGACTTTGTTCTTACAAACATATGGAACATATCATTAGCATTAAATACTTTCCCATTTATCCTATGTTTTCAATTTATTTAAATAGCACTGATTGGTTACCACAATTCTGACAGGCAGTACATGATTAGGCAGGTACAAGAGCAGCAGATGGATCTGGAGTTAAAGTGCAGAGAAGAAAATATCTGTATCTTTTGTCTTCAATACATTTCAGGAACTAAAACAAAAAATGACAATATCCTTCTCAGCATAATGAAATTCTAGCACAGTGGTCCATTGCCCACTGCTGGTTAACAATACATTGTGTAGAATAGCCCTGCCGCTATGGTGATTACCAGGGTGCATTCAAGAGGATCTTGTAAGATATAGGGGTCCTCTAAAAGCTTTTTATGGCCTCAAACTTTTCTAAGAGCTTTAAAGCGTCTTTATATGACATCATCAACAATCAAAATCCATACTATTATAATATTAAGGCATTTCCATTTATAATTGATCATTATATATGTATGACAAGAACAAGGCAAACATTCTTAAGCTGGCACCATATTTACCTAGTGGATACATTTGATTACAGTTTTTATTTATGAAAGAGTGAAGTTAGAAATCGCCACAGTCCTTTACAGTGGAATTCCACCATTCACTTCTATGGGATTTTTAAAAGAGTATTTATCAATGGTTGAAAATTAATGTTCACCCTTTGATAAATATGCTTTTTAAATTCCCATAGAAATGAATGGAGAGTGGCGGAATTTCACTCTACCGGATTGGGCGATCTCTAACTTCATCTATGATAAATATAGCCCAAAGTGTGAACGTTGGGCTAAAATGCCTACTAAACAAACACAGAATACATTGAACGTATGCCATTGAAGTGTTCCCCGCCAGCGACCGATTTGCACCCATCGCCACACTTCGCCAGGCAAAAATACACTCAGACAATGCTTATTCACTAAAATGCTGAGTTTTGTCGTGGGCACCGAACGTTGGCAAATTTTCCCTAGTGTTACTTTGTCAATGCGAGCAATTCAAAGCGAAGATGTGCTCGCGTTCATTTCTGCCTAGCGCCAATTTGCTGCAGGTCTTTTGCTCAAGTCAATTTGCATATGGCGGTAAATTTTAAGTTGAATGAACGTCTTTATGTTATATGTTGCAGCAAATACATTACACAAGTCCAGGGAACCGTAATAAAGACAATAGAGTTGTTAGAAAGCCCTACACATGAGCCCACTGTATAATTAATGTTCCGTATGTTAGAAAATGTATAGGGGAAGACGGTTACCCAAAAAAAATGTTAAGGACTTTTGCAGGCTATCTGTCAGGGTACCTGTGCGGCGGGGTCGTCCACCACACCACTGGCGAGGACGCCCGCCACACGTCCTCCTCTCTAGCCGCACCAGCGTGTCTTCGCTGGTGCCGGCTCCTTGCTAGGGCGCGCGCCGCGCGCCTCCTGGAGATTTAAAGGCGCAGGCGCGCTGACGTCATACGTCAGCGCGCGAAATTCAAATAGTCTTTAAAGCCCTGGGTGGCTGCTTGTAATTTGCCCGTGATAGGACTTGTTTCCTGGTGCTTCTGAGCCTTAGTGCATCTGTTCCTGTGTATTATTGATCTCCTGTTGTGTCCTTGCCTGTTTGACCATCCTGATATCTGTAATCCGACCCAGCCTGTATCTTGACTACTCCTTCTGCCTGATCCTTCTCTGGTTGATTACCCGGTTTGACCCTTGCCTGCCTGACAATTCTTGTTATCTGCCTGCCTCGACCCAGCCTGTCTGACGATTCTCCCACTTGCTCCATTTGTACTGTGACCTTCGGCCTAAAGACTCTGCTAACAGCCGTGCCCCTTCGCCAGCCAGAACATCTCGCCTTGCACCCCTCATTAAGTCCAGGTGGCACCCAAGTAAGCTGAGGGCTCCTCCCGAAGCCCAACGGTGGTCACACTACTGGTGAAGCCGAGCCGAGACCAGGGTGCTTGGCATTTGTTCTGGTATCGGGTGCCGGCCGTGACACTATCACTCTGAAAAAGGAAAAGTCACCAGCATTTTTTGAACTCTGATGCTTTTTCCAGTCATAGAATATGATGTAAGTAACAGGAGATTGAAGAAGATCTATGCACTCCAATGCACTTCTCCTGGTCTGAGCTGGCGAAGGCAAAACTGGCGAAAGAGGTAACGTTCAGTAAAATCCGCATTTTAGTGAATTTGTGGAGTAATGTCCATTCGCCAGATCGAATTGTCACCTGGGGATAGAGTGCGAATGACCGCTAGCGTCTATCTCTTTCGCTAGTGAATTGGCGCCTGCACCAGTTAATAAATTGGCGATGTCCCTGCGGGCAGCCACTTCGCAAATATGCCCCTTTGTCTTCAATAAATATCAGGGACTAAAACAAAATTTACATCTGATGCCCCAATATCCTTCTCGGCATCATCTAATTTTAACACAGAATTGTCCATTGGCCACTATTGGTGAACAATACAATGTACAGTAGTTTTGTCCTGTGATTATTACCAGGGTGCATTCCAGAGGATCTTTATGAGAGGTCTCATCCGGTTCTCCATATTTATGGTCTCCAGCTTCCCTAAGGCCTTCACAGGCTCTTTATATGAGATCACCAACAACCAAAATCCATACTGTTATAAAATTAAGGAGCTTACAATCTAGGTAAGAACATATATGATTCCTCATATACTGTAAATATAACAGGACCAAGGAAAACATTCTTAAGCTTGCACCAGTGGATAGTTACATAGTTAAATTGGGTTGAAAAAAGACCAAAGTCCATCAAGTTCAACCCCTCCAAATGAAACCCATCATCCATACACACACACACTCATACTGACCCTCTATACATTTAAATACTGTAAACTCTATATACCCATATCTATACTAACTATAGAGCTTAGTATCACAATAGCCTTTGATATTATGTCTGTCCAAGAAATCATCCAAGTCCCTCTTATAGTCATTAACTGAATCAGCATCACAACATCACCCGGCAGTGCATTCCCCAACCTCACTGTCCTGACTGTGAAGAACCCTCTACGTTGCTTCGAATGAAAGTTCGAAGCAACGTTTATATTACAGTTTATATTGTCTTATACCGCAATGACCGCTTCTACCCTGAGCCATGGAGCAAAAATCCTATCAGTCAAACACAGAATGTGCACCCCCACAGATTTCTGCATTACTAGGGCCCACCTCTTCCCAACCCTGGGCATTAGTAGGTGCTAATTTAAGATCTAGATTTCAGATTTGACTTGCACCATGATTTCTATGTCAGCACATTCCCGAGAAGCTGAAATGTGTGTGTAGTCATGTGTGTATGTGTGAGTGTGTGCAAAAAAAAAAAAAAGAAAGAAAGAAAAAAAGACAATGATTTCATTGTTTAGCAAGTGAATAGTATCATTTTGCCTGAGTATAGACTTAGTTTGCTAATTGTGACCAAACATAAAAGCCAGGGCTATACATGAATGGGGTTTATAATCTGTTTATAGAGTGTAAATAATGTGATTTTCACATACTGCTCTCTCTAATTATGAGATGTTGCTGTTTGTATTATTGAGTGTGGAGGGTCAAGTGATTCTGGCTGAAGTTACATCTCTGCAACAAAGCATCCAATAAGTGGCACTTGTAGCTTTTCATTGCTTCTTTTTGTTTACATTAATTTGGCCTTAATTGCTTCCAATGTCCTATGGCTCAGGCAGAATGTGAAGATATGAGAACACTGCCAACTGTATTGCAGAAGAGAGCCTTAAAATAAAAATGCACATGCATAATGTAACCCCGGTGCACAAGTGTAATGTATATTATATTTAAATGCATATGAAGTGCTTTGGTCCTGTATTGTTTCCAGCTAATTATAAGTTACTCAAAGCTGAGTGATGGAAGTCAAGAATTGTCTTCTAGCATCACAGATCTTGTTTACACAATATTCTAATGCTTCCGCGGATTTCACAATGAAAATCATTTCGTATGGCACAATTTCAGAATTTTAACATATACGAAGAAGAGACAGGATCATTTCCAGTTAAGTCAACCTGTTGTAGGCATAGCTAGTCTTAGGTAATTAGCAAATTCTTCTTATTTTATGAATTTATGAAATTTATGAAATGATATTGTAAACCAGAGGGAATTCTAATAAGGAAGTCCAGGATCGCTCCTGCGTGGAATACCCTTGAGAATGAACCTCACCTACTGGGTTTTAAAGCACATCTAGGGCAGTAAGCGGATCAGATTCCCATATGCAAACTGGTTTCACCCTTATTGGGGCTCATCAGCGCAGTGAAGGGTTTCCCAATCCACATAATTTGAGCCATAGAAGTGGATCTGTTTTTGATCGTATGTTCATTTGGTGAGGCTCAGTCTCTAGGGTATTCCATGTAAATGGAAATTTTAGGAGCAATCCTGGGCTTTATTATCTAATGAGAATGTTTTCATTAACCTTAATTGGGGTTCCTTTGTAATTCTATGTGATCACATACCAATTTGCAAATGTTAAATGACTTGCTAGGGACAAAGAATGGATTGAGTGCACGTCTAGATAAGAAGTTGAGACATTCCATCCAATAATCGATTGCTGAAATTTATTCTACCTTATGTCTAGGTTATGTATATATGTATTTATTTATATAGCACCACAATTGTACCCAGTGCTTTACAAGGAGTGAGCACAAACTGCGGTATAGTAATAATTAAGCTATACAGTAACAACATGTAAAGTAAATAGTGTTACTAATCATTGAGTTGCTTTTCCATTCTGTTCTAAAAATAATTGACTCCTTTAGAACTGAGTTTCATTTACAACATCAAAGTGGAATTACCCCAAAACTAAAAAAAATGTGTAAGATAAATGGTGCCCACGTGTTTATTAATGGTTCTTGTCACTAAAATTGTAACTTGTAATTGTAAAACTTGTCATATCCAAACATTTTAATTAAACTAAACCAGAGACTGCCAACAGCTTTGTGCTCTAAATCACTGTACTGCCCCTACTAAAGAATTATACATTGATAAAGTACTTGCCATTTAAGTTTTTCTCATATGTTATTAGCAGAAGATGAACAAAACCCTCACATCTTATTATAAGAAACATCAAAAAACTTGACAATATAAGCAATTTATTGTTATCTGCTTTATATCATTTGACTGTTATGACTGTGAGACTACAGCATCTTAAAAGCAAAATAATTGATACAAATGGGTTTCTGATTTTTAAAGCTGCTACCACAAGAGGTCCTCATGACATCAGTTACACTTTTAGATGTCATTAGTTAATTGTTTGCATACTGATTCGGCGCTGTATACATGTTGTTCCTTATGAGAAAGAAAGGCAAATGGAGCAGTTTCCTCCTATTAATTGAAATGACAGCATGAATGTAGATGACTCCATACATTTGTCCATCGCTGGAAACAAAACACGATGACAAGCCATTTACAAGGAAGAATGCATTATATACAGTACATGTTAGAGATTAACACCTTAGAGATCAATAGCAAAATAAGATCCAAGCAATGGCAATAAGACAAGTTCCCCCTTCAAGGTCAGTCATTTGTTCTTAGCAATTTGATTCATCAGAATTTGCATTTAGTGACATCTTAAAGGGATCCTGTCATTGGAAAACATGTTTTTTTCAAAACACATCAGTTAATAGTGCTACTCCAGCAGAATTCTGCACTGAAATCTATTTCTCAAAAGAGCAAACCGATCTTTTTACATTCAATTTTGAAATCTGACATGGGGCTAGACATTTTGTCAATTTCCCAGCTGCCCCTGGTCATGTGACTTGTGCCTGCACTTTAGGAGAGAAATGCTTTCTGGCAGGCTGCTGTTTTTCCTTCTCAATGTAACTGAATGTGTCTCAGTGAGACTTGGGTTTTTATTATTGAGTGTTGTTCTTAGATCTACCAGGCAGCTGTTCTCTTGTCTTAGGGAGCTGTTATCTGGTTACCTTCCCATTGTTCTTTTGTTTGGCTGCTGGGGGGGAAGGGAGGGGGGTGATATCACTGGCAGTACACCAGTAAAGAGTGATTGAAGTTTATCAGAGCACAAGTCACATGACTGGGGGCAGCTGGGAAATTGACAAAATGTCTAACCCCATGTCAGATTTCAAAATTGAATATAAAAAAATCTGTTTGCTCTTTTGAGAAATGGATTTCAGTGCAGAATTCTGCTGGAGCAGCACTATTCACTGATTCATTTTGAAAAAAAATGTTTTTCCCATGACAGTATCCCTTTAATGACTAATACACAACGCTGTCCAAGATCCTTCGTATCTAGATATGAAAAGCCCATAGTAATGCCTTATTAAGTCACTGCAACTACATATTGCCCTGAATTACGTTCCTTAGGATTCCATCACAATTTATTTATTCTAAGCACCTTTGGACAATTTGCCCGACTCAAACAAGACTTTCACCTTCCAGCATACCACAACTTTGGTCAGTCAAGATTGTTATTAGAGTGTATGTAGTCACATTAATCCAAGTTTAACGCAACTCAGAAAAGTATGATTAATAATTAACAGACACCTCTGATCTGGATGTCAACTCAAGGGCCCACAGTTCTGCTTATTTTGTAATCAATTCCAAACCTTGTGTATGACCAGTTTTATTTTTCTTATTTGCCATACAGACATTTCAACAGCAGGTTCATTCTTATCAGAGCATTCCTATAAGAATGCATACTTAGAAATAATCACTATTCCCCATACCAGATTCTGCACCTATATTTCAAGGGAACTGAATGATGGGCTTGGTGTTCCTTCATCCAGAGGAGGAAATCTTTATTGTAGTTGCAATGTTCATTCAGTTAAAACAGGCAAAGCAGCTGTACAGGTGCCAATCATCTACACTGTAGGGGGAAATATATTCACTCGACCCACGCATTTCAAACCAAGTTCAAAGTTAAAAAACACTCACACTTACCAAGAAAGTTCTGTTCATAATTCAACTACAAAGGGAAGTAAGAAAAAAAAGATTTTAATATGTTCCATGCAGACTATGGTGTAGAATTCTCAGAAGAGAAAGTTCTCCCGAAGGGCATTATACTACAGTGAAACCTCAGTTATACATCCCCTGATTTTAAGTTTTCCCTGTTATTTTGTGGTCCCACCTATATATTATGCATAATACATTTCCCTGATTTCACATTTTCCTGGATTTTACACCATTTTATTCTGGTCCTCTGAAATACATAACATGGGGGTTCTACTGTATAACAATTTGGATTCGGCCGAACCTCCGAATCCTTTGTGAAAGATTCTGCCGAATACCGAACCGGATCCGAACCCTAATTAGCATACACAAATTAGGGGTGGGAAGGGTAAAAAAATTTTACGTCCTTGTTTTGTGACAAAAAGTCACGCGGTTTCCCTTCCCCACCCCAAATTAGGATTCAGATTCGGTTCAGCCGGGCAGAAGGATTTTGCCGAATCCGAATCCTGCTGAAAAAGGCCGAATCCTGGCCGAATCCCGAACCGAATCCTGGATTCGGTGCATCCCTAATCACAATATTGTAAACGTTTGTATTCATTAATGAGCGTTCTTTAAGAAAAATGACATTGCGGAACAAAGGGTAAATGGGATTTCAGAAAAATTTTGATTTTTTAAAAATTCCAAATAAATCACATTGATGACTGTTAAGATAAGACAAGCAGCTATTCCATCACTCTCACATGACACTAAACCTGTACATTTCTTTGTACCCAGATATGCTACACTAGTATATTTTCAAATTCATAACGTGCCAAATACATTGTATTTTTACACATCCATGCATGCAAAAAACTAATATAATATGAAAAAAAACTAATATATATATAGAAAACACAGTCCTACTTCTAACAATCTAGAGGGGTGACAATAGCTGGAATACAATGAAGTAAATTATGAGTGGATTGTGGGAAAATGAGAACGCCCAACTGTGAAAAGTTTTTTTAGAAATTGACTGGAAGACTTCTTGTAGACGTAAATGAGAAGATGTTAGACAGGAGGAGGGCAACAGGGTTTCTTTGTTGAATGGTTAAAAGGTCAAGTTGGGGAGTATTTTGAAAAAAGACTAGAAATGTGGGGAGGAGCATATTTGTATAGACGTTTTGAAGATGAGTGGCAGAATTTTAAATCTGAGGGTAATGGGAGCTAAAGGAGGAACCTGCAAAGTCAAGATGGAGAAGAAGAGCGATTTGTAAGGTTAATGAGTCTGGCAGCTGCACTTAGTTCAGAGTCATGCGCAGATGATCTTTGAGGGGTAAAACCAGTGATGAGAAAATGTGATGAGGAAATCTGGTGTTCAAAGAGAAATACTATAAGGTCAAGAATAAATAATTATTGTGCTTGGCACAAGAAAGAGACGGATTTTCACAATATAACGAATGAACAACCCTATGGAGTAGAACACAGATGAATGGGTCTAAAGTTTGAGATATATTGTAGAACTTACCTATAGAGAAGATCATGGCTTTATCATACAGTGAGTTTGGATTAAAGGGAAGGAGGTTTCTAAGTATTGTCTGTTTCTCCAAGTTGATTACAGTGTGGTCTCTATCTTTCTCTTTAGAGACACTGTCAGTATTATTGATAATGTATGGGTGGCATTAGGATTTGGGTCAGATAGAGTGAGAATTTACAGACAGATAATAAGTGTTGCAATTTACAGTGTCATACAGCCACTGCATCATAAATATATATATATATATATATATATATATATATATATATATACAAACACATACACCAACACACACACAAATATATATGAACATTAATCACAAATACGGAATGCATAAATACAGGTAAGGGATCCATTATCCAGAAACTCGTTATCCAGGAAGCTCCGAATTACCATTAGGCCATCTCCCATGACTCCATTTCAATCAAATAATTAAAAAAAATTAAATTATATCCTTTCCCCTGTAATAATAAAATAGTTCAGTTTACTTGATCCAACTAAGATATAATTCATCCTTAATGGAGGCAAAACAACCTTGTTGGTTTTAAAGAATTTTTAAATTATTTTTTAGTAGACTTAAGGTATGAAGACCCAAATTCTCATATGGAAAACGCCAGGTCCCGAGCATTTTGGATAACAGGTCTCATACCTGTACGACAAACTGTAGTCCTGGTTAATATTTTTCTACGAATGAACATGCAGCTTTAAATTGCACTTCTCAGGATGCCTGAGAATCATAATGAAGGGGTGCCTGGCAAAATGTCAGCTTCCAGAGTGGATTCATAGAACTGGTTAAGAATGTGTTGATTTGGTAAATTTTGACAAAAAAACTGCATAGCTCCTGTGTATTATTCAGAATTTTCTATCCCTTATACAATAAACCAATTAAGAGCAAATAGAAACAAAATATATAGGGGTAGATTTATCGAAGAGTGAAGTTTGAGATCTCCACAGTCCGCAGAGTGAAATACCACATCACTCCATTCATTTCGATGGGATTTTTAAAGGCGTATTTATCGAAGGGTGATAGTGAAAGTTCACCATTTGATTAATATGCCTTTAAAAATCCCATATAAATGAATGGAGAGAGGCGGTATTTCACTCTGCGGACTGTGGAGATCTCTAACTTCACTCTTCGATAAATCTACCCCATAGTTGCATCAAAATGATTTTCTTCTTTTCGTTCATTTCACATGAACCTGCTGAAATCACTGACCACCATATCTCCCCCCCTCTAAGCAAATGTGTGCCATGCTGAACAGTTGTCCTCGTTTGTTCAGCACTACCCCAGTGACTTGCTGTAAACAGGCAGTTTATTCACAGTGCCACCAGATGGCATTACTTACATCTTCATGTGCCGGCGCTCAGAGAACAATGCTCTTCTGTGTTCTAGAAAGTTAAAACCACAGAAAAAGCCTCTTTTTTTTCCACATTATAATGCACATGCCAGTTACTTAACTCTTCCAATACCAGTAATGCCCAAAGCTCTGATAAAGGCAGAAGATGATGCCAGTAAGTAAACTCACAGGTTTGAATCAATAGGATCATTAGAGGGAGTTACAAATAAAACTGATAAGGGATCTTTAAGCCCGGGAATGCGCCATTTGTACATTAGTCACGTCTGATGCCAGGATAGGATTCCCTAAAGAAGCTTCTCAGAACCACTAATTAGACATGCCCTTTGCGTTTCCATCTTTAAACTCTCACTTGCTCCAACCCAGATGTTTCTCTCTGCACTCAAGGCTGACGGCTTCTCGATACAAAATTTAAAAGCTTGTCTAAGTTAATATAAATGTATTTGCTGTTTTTACCCTTTTGTTAAGTGGACTTTGTGCAGTATTTCCTCCTCTTTTGGAGGGATCTTGGATGTAACTTTAACACTATAAACTAATCACAGGTTGCTTTCCATAGAGGCAAACCGAGCAATATTCAAGTGCCCTCGCTGGTCCCATAAGGCTTCTTTAAAGGGATCCTGTCATCAGAAAATAGTGTTACTCCAGCAGAATTCTGCACTGAAATCCATTTATCAAAAGCACAAACAGATTTTTTTTATTCAATTTTGAAATCTGACATGGGGCTAGACATATTGTCAATTTCCCAGCTGCCCCAGTCATGTGACTTGTGCCTGCACTTTAGGAGAGAAATGCTTTCTGGCAGGATGCTGTTTTTCCTTCTCAATGTAACTGAATGTGTCTCAGTGGGACGTGAGTTTTTACTATTGAGTTTTATTCTTAGATCTACCAGGCAGCTGTTATCTTGTGTTAGGGAGCTGTTATCTGGTTACCTTCCCATTGTTCTTTTGTTTGGCTGCTGGGGGGGAAAAGGGAGGGGGCGATATCACTCCAACTTGCAGTACAGCAGTAAAGAGTGGCTGAAGTTTATCAGAGCACAAGTCACATGACCAGGGGCAGCTGGGAAACTGACAATATGTCTAGCCCCATGTCAAATTTCAAAATTGAATATAAAAAAATCTGTTTGCTCTTTTGAGAAATGGATTTCAGTGCAGAATTCTCCTGGAGCAGCACTATTAACCGATTCTTTTTGAAAAAAATGTTTTTTCCCATGACAGTATCCCTTTAAGGGTTGGAAAAGTGACCCCTTTTATTAACACACTTTTGTGCATTCACTTGACTCTGCTTAGACCTACAGGGTGATAGTGCATGTGCCTTAGACTGAGTTCAGTGGAATCATTAGGCTCAAACTAGTCAGTGAAGAGAGAAAATGGGCATGCGCTGACACCCCCAGGACCACTTTCTGAACTTTAATGTGATTGCAGTATTGAAACTCAAAGACGCAGCACAGTCCCTATAAAATAGTTTTGCTTGTTAAAATTTCCAAATTTATTTTTTGGTGGACTTTACACAGGGATGTAGGCACTCACTTAGGTAGGGGATAAAGAATCAGGGGTGCAGTCCATATCCAGAGAGGGAAGACCTGCACTCAAAGACTTAAGCTGGCCATAGATCCGATCGTTCGAACCCTTGATTCATATACGATTTTCGTACGAATCACAGTACATGTAGATTGTTAAGAAGACTGATATTTCAACCCCAAAGTTTCAGATTCCTCTCCAGCCTCCTTAAAATAATTATTTGCAGGAAAAAGATAGTGTGAGATGACTGACGTGGCTGGTTCCAGACTTTACCATCAATAAGAAAATAAGCCTTCTGTTATCAATATGTCATTGGCAAGACTAGACCTTAGCCACACCATAAGCACTGACTTCTGTACTTCTCAATAATAAAGGGTTATCTATGAGCGTGACTTAAAATGCTAAAAAGGACACAATGGAGCACAACTTTACACTATTCAGAATGGTTCTTTCATCCATAGATGTGTCACGTATGGCAAACCCTAACCCCATGATAGTGACTGGATTCCTGTCTAGGTGTGATCTTAGGCCAATCTCTCTCTTAAAAGCCACAACAGTTAGTGGTGGGGGAGGATCTAGTCCTCTGATTAAAACCAAAGCCAAGGTCAGGAGAAACTGATCCCAAGGAATATTACTTTTATACTATGACCAGAGGTAAACATTTAGGGACCACCATATGGGGTTTACCTTGACGTGGTATGGTGGCTTACCAATTTTATGATCATAACTTTGTAACTAAAAACCCCTGTTTTTATACACACATGCACTGTAATATATATATACTGAATTATGAGACAGGGGACTAGGGAATGTGCATTGATTAAGAGGATAAATCAGTTTCACTTCCAATTGTATTTTTTAGGTGTGATCTTCCGCCTATAACGGCAAGGGAGCCAAACGTATACTCAGGGATGGAGCCAATAAGAAAGTAGCTGGACGTAGACAGATAGGCCAGGTCAGAACCAAATAACAGTTGCAGATCTGTGATTCAAACTCTAACTCAGGTACAAGCCAGGCTGAGAACAACAATCAGAGGGAACATAGAAGATTAGACCAAGCACGCTTGACCTAAAATGTGCAATTAAATGAGCACAGAACTGGGGATTCATAGACACACCAATGGCAAATTCTGAGCACTTGTGGCCAAACTGACCAAAGGTGAATTCACTATGCTTACCTAGAAACGAATGGTGACCAAAGCATAAACTAACAACCCTCTGCTCAGATAGGACAGAGGCAAGTAGGCTGTTTGGAAGACAGCAGGTCATCAGTTTAAATCCAGGTAGGATTTAAGATGCTACTCTGCAAATTGTGGAAGTATCTAAAGAAACCCATGCAACCAGCTCTTCTGAATTATGCACAGACACCGACACAACCCTGGGCTTGATAGATTTCAGCTATAGCCATGACTGACTGTTGTTATAATTGGGCAAGGGAAGTGACCTCTTCTAGTTTATCATACTAGATGCTAAATTGTGTCCATATTGGTGCACCTTAGCATGCATCCACAATTACACTGGAGTTCTGGCAAAGTGCTGCAATTTGGGGTAACAACATACAATTGATGGCACAGAGGAGTTACTTGCCAACAAGACCACTGTTGCCCGTATAGCAATCACTGCCCCTGGATCAGACAACAACTACAGGTCTGCATTTGTTTCTAGTAGTCCTCAAAGCTTTGGTGGTTAAATATAATACACTGGCCAAAAGTGAGGGCAATACAAGGAACACTCCCTGGTCCACCTTGTTAACTTCTGTTTCTCTTTATAAGAAGTAAGCAATACCGCCTCACATTTCAGTATAGAGTAAATGAGCAAGAAAATAAAGGCCAGTAATTGTACTGAGCACCAAAAACCAACCCATAGAAGTATAGCTTAGACCAGTAGCTGACCCTTATCCAACCAAGATAGTGTTCTTCAGAAAATAATAATTCTTTCTTCCCATTTTCTTATTCATCCACTGGGCTTAATTCAGTTTATTTTGTTAGCCTACATGTTTGTTTGTCGATTTTTTATGCATGGTCTTCTTTTACCCTGTCCTTACTTTTTGAGGGCAAGCTTGCTGTTTGAGACATTTGTTCTTGATCCTGCATCTAAAAAAATGTGTAATCTGTATGTTAATTGTTAAACTTTAATAAAATGATGAAACATCATACAAGCTGACATTTCTTTGAGTGGATACAGACATTCCAGTCCCACAGACAACCATAACAAATATAACCCGTTGACACTAAGAAATGATAGAAATGTGTTATCTAGATAAAAAATATTGAAGGCAAAGTAACACAATCTAATCTAATAGTGAGACCTTAAATAGCCTAAAGCAGATAAAGCAGAGGTATTTGCCATAAAACCTGATTATTGTGGAAATCTTATTACACCCCAGGAATAAAGACCTCAAATCACCCTCCGCTTCTTCCCCCTTGTGAGGATATTGTTTGGCTTTAGTATTATCTGTACTAGAAAGTTTCCATAGCGTTTCCTGCAGATTCCGAGTCAACTGACCCGCCCAAAAACTGTACAGGCATATTAACCTAATAGGTAACTGAAATAGGACAGAAATCAGAGAGTAAAATATTGTATTGAAACCCACAGCTCTGCAGAACTACCTAACAGTAGGAGGATACAAGAGCTACAACAAATATGACAATAGGGCGACTGATGCTGTGGAACAATGGAATTTATAGCCAAGCTCCTACAATCTTTTTTTGTCTTGGCCTTTGTGATATGAAATTGATTTTTCTTGGCAGGAGGAACATGGAAAACAAAGTGCCGTGTTTAGTTTAACTGCGACATGAACTGAGTAGCAGATGTAACATGTTTATTTCTTCATTGTAAAACACCCCTTTATTTCTAAAATCTTCCGCCCATATTTATCAAAAAAGAACCTGAGTGATCAAGCATTACAAGTTATAGTTATATAGGGGGTCTAATAACAATATCAGTAAAAGTAAGAATGGCTGGAGGCTTTATTAGGGCTTTGGTAGGATTGCTTGTGTGCTGCTCAGGTGATGGAAACTTCTGAAGACTGAGACATTTTAAATTCATTGTTTACTTTCATCACAGGGACATAATATGGTTTATGAGGCCCTAGGCAACTTCTACTAAGATGTATTCATCCACCCCCAAATTAGTTAGGTTAGCCACGACACCAAATCTTAGCCCATATCATCTGTAGATCAAGTGTAGTGGCACAATGTAATAAAAAGGTGCACATTTTGTTTCAGTCTACTGTCGCACAACAACCAAATAGATCTTTGTTTTAAACAGCTGACCAGTATATGCTGCCTGCTGATTGGTTGCAATGGGTTGATCAGCCTCTTGCAGCACCTTTTGTTGTTACATTACCCCAATGTAGAAGCCCCAACTAGACAGTTCAAGAATGAGAATATGAGCAACAATCCAACTTCTCCCTGAATAATATAGGCAGACTTGTTGGAGTGGAGGAGGTGCAGTCCTTCAGTGGACTGGATTACTGTTTTACTATGAATTTAAATCTGTCTATGGAAGGAACATATCATTCCCTCAGGTTCCTGCAGCTCACTCTGCCCATCCTCACTGCTGGTACTGCTGGGCAGCCTCTTGGACACTTTTCTACAGAAGAACCATAAAACCTCTTTTTTTTATCAATACTGATAAGTCTCCATCAATTTTCATATTAATGTGTCAGAATAGACCATTGTCAACTCCAAGACATTCTGTATCCTTTGCCCTTTGTACTCTTCCCTGCCATCGGTGCCCACAGGTACAGGTCCTTGGACTCCATAACGTTATTCAGACATGAAAGATCAGGAGCACCAGTATGATACTGCAGGAGTGCTTAGTGAATGAGCACAAAGGAGTTTGCCCTTTTGTCTTGGAAATTAGTAAATGACTCCAACAATGTTTCCTGTAACTAAAATTACTCCATTACCCCCACTCTAGGACCAGTGTAACCCATTAAAGTCAATGGGTTTCTTGAAAAGTGGAATAAACAAAGAAAAACAAAAACACATAAATAAAAAGTCATTACCCAGCTTGGATAATCTTTAGGTGTCCTACTACGGAGTTAAAGTGGCATTGTAAATATATAAACACTATGGGGCAGATCACTAACTGGCGAAAATTTGCCAGCGTTCACTTCGCACCCATCGCAACACTTCGCCAGGCGAAAATTTGCTCAGACAATGCTAATTTAGTAAAATGTGGAGTTTCATCGTGGGCAACGAATGATGGCAACTTTTTACTAGCGTCGATCGGCAGTGCGAGCAATTCAAGCAAAGATTTGCCAGTGTGCTCAGGTTAATTTGCATACGGCAAATGTATGCCTTTATGTTATATGTTGCAGCAAATACATTACATTTCCACTGTTAATTACACATGTCCAGGGAACTTGTTGTTGTATTGCCCTACACACGAGCCCACTGCATAGTTCATGTTCCATATGTTAGAAAATGTAGGGGGGAACCTGGTTACCCCAAAAAAATTTTAAGGTCTTTTGCAGGCTATCACTCTAACAAAAGGAAAAGACACGAGCTTTTTTTGAACTTTTTCCACTAAAAAATATGACGTAAGTAACAGAAGATTGAGGAAGATCTATACAATCCAATGCACTTTGCCTGGTCTGAGCTGGCGAAGGCAAGTCTGGCGAAAGAGTTAACATTCAGTAAAATCTGCATCTTGGTGAATTTGCAGAATAGAGTCCATTCGACAGAGTGAAAAGTCGCCTGGCAATAGAGTGTGAACGACCGATAGTGTCTATCTCTTTCGCTAGCGAATTGGCGCCTGCGCCTGTTAGTAAATTGGCAATGTCCCTGCGGGCTAATAAATTGATGCTAGCGTTAGCCACTTCGCCCTTTGGTAAATCTGCCCCTATGAGAGTATCTATAACTTTGAGGATTGTTTATGCTTAAACCCCTTTGGCATAAATTCACATACTGTATAAAGGCTTTGAATTCCTGTACCAAAGTCTAAGTGCAAAGTGAATATCTCAAAAATATACACTTTAATGGAAGTGCTTGGGAAGAAACTGGGGCTACTCCATAATGCAGTGATCCCCAACCAGTGGCTTGGGAGCAACATGTTCCTCACCAACCCCTTGGATGTGGCTCCCAGTGGCATCAAAGCAGCTGCTTATTTTTGAATTTGTGGTTTGGAGGCAAGTTTTGGTTGTATAAAAAACACTGTACTGTCAAACAGAGCCTCCTGTAGGCAGCCAGGCCACATAGGGGCACCAAATAGCCAATCACTGCCCTTATTTGGCACCCCAAGGAACTTTTTTCATGCTTGTGTTGCTCCCCAACTCTTTTTACATTTGGATGTGGCTCATGGGTAAAACAGATTGGCCACCCTTGCCATAGATAGTGGCATAGTTGGTAAAATTTCATGACATCTAGATAACTTGCCGGGCTTGTGCAGGTTTCTAAACAATCTTCTCACCACTTTGAAGCTTATTAAATATGGTGGCTTGAACGTGCTGATGTCCCTGGTAAAATTAAGGGCAGGAGAGAATATTTTGGTGTTGCTTTGACACTACATGCTCCTATAACTAAAAGCCTTTTTGACTTGTTTAATTTCTGGGGCTAGCGCCAACTTTGCCCTAGAAAGCTAAATTTACAGGGATTAGAATCCGCCCATCTGGTGGCAGGGCTATGATACAGTAGACCTGTATATTACTTGAAGACATTTTATGGGAAATGATCTAATTAATAAAACAACAGGCATATAAAAGTATTATTTTATACTTCCCCTTGCTTTTCACAAGTCTGTAAATGACTGTGCGATGCCCAGCAGGATATAAGGAAAAGTAAATAACACATAAATACATGGTTTCCTCGGTTAATAGCACCATAAAATAGCATATGCGGCTGTATATATCTTGGCACTAGTAAGCCACGGAAATATGTTGATGTTTGGCATGAGATAATCTTGTGTAGAAAATTCTACAAATGCAGAATTCAGCTTTTAGTCACTTTCATTTGTGAAATTTAAACCCACAGCCACGGAAACAACTGACAGCTTTTCACCAAAGTGATGATAAATTAAAAAAAAAACAAGTAAACACATTTATAACAGTCTTTTCAGCTGAAAAAATACAAATTTCCTCTATAGCTTGCCAATGTATATGCCATGGCCAATCTGAGTCAATAGAGTCTGCTGACCTATTTCATGTGGCTTGTTGGGGTTTAAGAATGATGAGCAGTTGTAGATGGTCACCTTGAACACACATACATTATTTGGATCTATATAAGCTAGTAATTGTATAAAACAGCCTTTGCTTGTATTATATAAATGAATCCAGGTATGGGATCTGTTATCCGGAAACCCGTTATCCAGAAAGGTCTGAATTACGGAATGGCTGTCTCCCATGGACTCCATTATAATTAAATAATCAAATGTTTTAAAAATGATTTCATTTTCTCTGTAATAATAAAACAGTAGCTTGTACTTGATCCCAACTAAGATATAATTATTCCTTATTGGAAGCAAAACCAGCCTATTGGCTTTAATGTTTACATGATTTTCTAGTAGACTTAAGACAGGGGTCCCCAACCTGCCACATTCAAATGTAAAAACAGTTGGGTAGCAACACAAGCATGAAAAAGTTCATTTGGGGTGCCAAGGAAGGGCTGTGATTGGCTATTTGGTAGCCCCTATGTGGCCTGGCAGTCTACAAGAGGCTCTACTGTGCACTATACTTAGATTTTATCCAATTACAACTTGCTTTCAAGCAGGAGCCGTGGGTGGGTTGGGTTTGTCCCGACCTCGCACCCCCACCTTACACAGCCAGCTTCCGATTTTATAGCCGCGCACCCCGCCCCTTTTGTGACATCATCAGCAGGACGGCGCAGGTCTGTAAAAGGAACCCAAAAGTCGGGCGGGTTTGGGTCGGGTGCGGGTCGGGTTTTACCCAACCCGCACATAACTTGACACTATTTAAACAACAGTTAATAATACATTTAGTAATAGGGTTTATTTTCTTTAAATGAAAGGATGATAACATAATTTTAAAGAAAATGGCAATTAATAATGAAATATTTACATTTCTCTACCTTAAAAGACTATAGTTGTCTGAAAATGTCCATTAAAAGTGGCGACAAAATACCAACAGGTATGCTGTAAGTGACTTAAGTGCCACTTGTATCTTGCAGAGCCAAAATGCCAGCTCTTGGCTTTAAAGGGGTGTTCACCTTTCAATATGTTATAGAATGGCTAATTCTAAGCAACTTTTCAACTAGCCTTTTTTTCTTTTGTTTTTTAATAGTTTTTTTAATTACTTGCCTTCTTTTATTGACTCTTTCCAGCTTTCAAATAGGGGGTCTAAAAAACAAATGCTCTGTAAGGCTACAAATGTGTCATTGCTGCTACAATTTATTACTCACCTTTCTATTCAGGCCTCTCCTATTCATAATCCAGTCTCTCATTTAAATCAGGGTATGGTTGCTAGGGTAATTTGGACCCTAGCTACAGAACCTGATCACTAAAAATTACAAACTGGAGAGCTACTGAATAAAGAACTAAAATAACTCAGAAACCACATATAAAAAATGAAAACCAGTTGCAAACTGTTTAATATTAAAAGTTAATTTAAAGGCAAACTACCCCTATAATAGAAGTGTATCTAGAAAAAACAGAAGGCATTGTTCTAACAGTTCCATAGGCTTTTCTAGACAACATTATTTAGCACTTGGTGAAAGATAGCAACCCTCAGAGAATGAGATTTGTAACTTGAGGAAGGCATGGCAGAAATCATATTTCATAGGTAAGAAATAACAAATTAGGAGAGGTAATAGTGTGAATAACCTTGAGTGATCGCTTCATATATCCTAAGCCACATCAGTAATACTCAATGTTACCTTTGCCAGGGGGAAGGGGAATCTGTTCTGCTGCAAAGTTATCTAAAGGGGATGGAATACCTGGCCCAGATTAAATAGGAAAAGCACAAGAGGGCACTGCAACCCTTCTCCAGCTTTATATATCACTTACAGGTTTATGGAGTCATTAATAACCATTTTAATGTTTTAATAATCTGAATACATATGGCTTCCTTTTAAGTCATGGCTAATTGAACACCATTCTGCTCTGAAGACTACACAAACCAACATTTCTTTTCTTTCTCCCCCCATTCTATGTTACTATCATAAAAATAAACGTCAATTACCGCAATCAACCATTTTATATAAAATCAACTAAAAATATACAAGAATATTATCATTCTATAATATTTATACCGATCGTATAAAACTTTAAGGGGGTTATTTAAGTCCGAATTTATCTCAATATGTTCTGGAAAAAACTCAGACCAAATCCGCACGGGTTTTTTCAGCTTATTTATTAATACACTTTCCAGAAAATTTTGTTTGGAGAAAAAAAATTGGGAAAAATAAAAAATTTTCGGAATGTCCACTCAAAAACTCAGATTTTTTCAGATTTATGCCTGAAAACCCAGAAAAACTTCTGATTATTGCACAAAACCAAGCGCATAAAAAATCTTTGGAACTCCCATTTACTTATATGCAACCTTGGCAGGTCTAAGATGCTGGATTTTCAGATTTGGACTTTTTCCATCCTCTCAATTGCGAAAAAAAAATCAGATTTTTTTTTCACTAAAAATTCAGATTTTATACTAAAAAAACACAAATTTTTGGGTTTTTTTGGCATTCAGGGTTTAGTAAATAACTCCCTAATTGTTACTCTGTTTTACATTCTCTTTTGAAAATGTTAAATTATACAACTTTGACCTCAAAATATGCATTGCTTGCTTTTTAATTGAAATAGAATTATATAATAGGTGCTGAAAATATAACAAAGTATTAGAAAATACATTGCAAAGCAAGAAATATAAAATTGATACGAAATTGAAAATGGTAATAATTTTATATAAAAGAAGAAAAAAGTTGTGTTGTCATATTCGGTAAAACGTATAGGCATCTCACAATTACAGGTTCTTTTATCCGGAAACTCATTATCCAGAAACCTCCAAATTATGGGAAAGCTTTCAATAGACCCTAATATAATAATTTAAATTTTAAAAAATGATTTCCTTTTTCTCTGTAATAATAAAACAGTATTTTGTACTTGATCACAGCTAAGATATAATTAATCCTTGTTGGAGGCAAAATAATCCTATTGGGTTTATTCAATGTTTAAATTTTTTTTTGACTTAAAGTATGGAGATTCAAATTATGGAAATATCCCTTGTCCAGAAATCCCCAGGTCCTGAGCATTCTGGATAACAGGTCCCATAACTATACTTTCAGCAATGAATTCCATGAACTTTAAATATTATATCCGATATAAACGATTATTTTCTCTTTGGATTTTAGGCAGAATTCTTGGAAGTCAGCAGCGGGTTAACCGCTCTGATGGTATAATCAGATTTCTAGAAATTTGCTAATAAGTCAGTGGGAAGCAGCCCTGCACTAAAACTGCCAGATTAACTCTCTCTCCAGTGAGAATGAATCTGACTTCAACTGCCATGGAAGGGAAAAAAAAAACTGCAAAGTCAGAAAAGCAATGTGAACGTGAGGAAGGTCAATCAGATAGAAATTCATGACTTTTCATGCTCTGTCAAACCAGCAAGAATTGTTCAGTTTAAACAGATGCAAAAAAAAAAAAAAATCTTATCTGAAATGCTATTCAAGTCAGAAGTCTGATGACAATGGGGGTTTCTGGCCCCGGCCACAAAAACCTTGACCCCTAACCGTTATCCTTTTATCAATCATGAAAATGAAAAGTGCATGTCTAGCGCGAAAGAAAAAGCCTGATTCCCATAAACACTTTTTCTCAGCACGCCTGAGTAATAGAATTTTTTTTTCCCTATGAAACAGCAACTGTCATGTGACTTTTTTTTCCCCCTTGCTTTCAGCCATGTGTTCGCGTATCATTTCACTGTGAAATAACCATGCGGATTTCAGCTCAACCTGCCTTTGCTCATAATGCATGACATGGTCTGCGAGAGAGCATGAGAACGGATTTGGTTGAAAGGCAAAAGGTTTTCATAGTTGGCTTGTAACCATGGAAGCAGATGCCTTTTTTTTTTTGCTTACCCTGGCTTACCTCTTTGCAGCCTCTTTTGTTAAAAGGGGTACGCCTCGATTTTTTCCCTTTATCGTGCAACGAACTTGCATCTTCTTCAAAGGGCAGGATGCTGCAGGTCATTGGTCTAGACTGTTTGAAGAGTCCAGGGAACAGCCTTGATGTAACCCCTTGCTCTGTCTGTACCACATCAGCAGCCGTGCGACTGCAGACTGTAGGGGGACATTTGAGATCTGTATTTGAAAAAGGAGTGTGTCCGATTTTGCCATTGTGCCTTTTCACTGATCGATCGAATGAATATCGAACCTTCTGTCGTTCCATGTGTGAAATAGATAGCTTAGCAAGCACTTTTCTACCCAACCTTGAGCGACGGGCCAATCGTTTTTTTGTTTTTTTTTCTTGACTCTACGCTGAAGTATTCCTTTTTTTTTTTTTTTTTTAATGCATTCATTGCCTGATTTCTTTAATGAGTTATGGAAACCAGCGTCATCTTGATTGCCCGTGTTACGTGTGTACATTTACAACTGTCTCTTGGCACCGCTATGGGTTTGGAAACCGTTGACTACTACAGAACTTAGAAATAGAAGTTGTCGGTTTTATTGTATTTTCTAACCAGGGGAATGAACGGGGGTGAGAATGTTAGAGGAGACATTGCTAATTAGCAGCACATATATATGAAGATGATAAAGAATATTTCTTGTTAGTGATGATTTATTCCACTGTGCATACCAACGTTTCAGTCCACGTTTGGACCTTTACTAAGTATTTACTAAATGTGTATTCCTCTACCAATTCCTATTTTTATATTTCATTATAAAGAAAACAAGGATTATCTCCTAAAATAGGATAAGCATCCCTCTACGTATATGTGCTTACTCCTTCTTACACACTTATATTTTAAATTCTTTATATCAACCACAGTCCAGAGCTGAAGGGAAAACGATTCCGTTTACAGCGTCTGACTCAGTTTTGGCTGATATCATACAGCCCAGGCCGTGCTATTAAATGTTCTACCTTGAGAGCAGAAAATGTTTTGTACTCTTTAGGCTGCTGATTTCTATATGTGATAGCAAATTGTTCATTGTTGACGGGGCGTCATCGCTTACCTATTTTTCCCCTACAGGGTAAGGGGAGGCGCACTGAAGACTAAGGGTTATTGTTACAGAGGAAACGTTACTCACAATGAGAGCTCATTTCATCCGATGTTTAAACTGAGGGCATTACATTTAGAATTGGATAGTAGTAATATGGGGATAACCAGCAGCTAGAGAAACTAAGCACACCATGCCATGTATACCTTTTGGTAAAAATTGCAGAAAAAAAAAAATGATAAAACTAGTAGATATTCCTAAATCTCATTATGTTGGTTGATCAATATTTAACATTAATATACCGTATTTTTAAACATAAGATATTTGGCAAGGAAATGAATTTCTGCAGCATATAATCAAGATAGACTTTGCTCTTTTTGACCTCGTTTACATAGTTCATTTTTTCTCAAAGTTTCGGATTTTTTTTTAAAGATTATTTGTTTAATTCTGTATCTTTGTAATACTGATGTGTTTTTTTTTATTATGCTTTATTAATAGAGTATCTAGTGGATATAAGTCAACTGCTGCTTTAGATTTATTCCCACTAGATAATGAATATTATGACTTATATATATATATATATATATATATATATATATATATAAAATAGTCATAATATTCATTATAAATCTAAAGCAATATATATCAATATATATAATATATATCAAAATTATGGATTTATTCAATAAATCTTGATTTTTTTCACTAGTATTCCCATTAAGTGCGGTACTATGTTACTTTATTTACCTTATTTACCAGCACTAGGTCAAGTAGCTAAACAAGTTTAGGGTGTGCTCCTCCATGTTTTATATATATATATATATATATATATATATATATATATATATATATATATAAGTGTGGATTTCTTTGCTGTATAGATTTTGATATATGTTCCATATGTGCAGCACCTAGGCATTTCCATTGTTTTCTGAGTGCACCTATCCAGTAGTTTGTATATATTTATATATATATATATATATATATATATATATATATATATATATATATACATGTATATATATATATATAGATAGATAGATATTCAAATAAAGCTAAATTATGTCTGGGATCTACTATATGGAATTGCAGGGGTGACATTACCAATGGAGTGTTATTTAAACAAAAAGATCTAATTTATCTTTGTTCTGTAACAATAAGACAATGCTTTGTATTTGATGGTAACTAAGCTGTGTGTGGCTGATGGCAATACAATCCTGGTGGGTTTAATGGTTTTAATGTGCTATTGTTTAAGATATGGGGCTCCACATCATTGAATGACTCCCTTATGCAGACAACCACCGGTCTCAAGAATTCGGAGGAACAGATCCCATTGCTGAGACAATATACATTTTATTATACAAATGTGAAGATACCATGTTGTTTTAAAGAGTCATATAGTTAAATTGTTCTTGTAAAATCTGAAATTAGCTGAATAAGTACTAAAATCTTACATTTTCCGTTTTCAGCTGTAGCAAATATCAACGTCTTATTAAGAGAATAAACAATAAAGAACGCACAGTCAGCAATAGTGCAGCCTTTCTCACGAGTATCGTTGGCGTACTTAAGTACACCTTATGTTGTTCGACTGTCAGCATTGCTTACAAATGAACATGTTTTGTCTTCAAGTTTCTCTGGTTTTATATGTCACTATGTACAATACATGACAAAAAATTGCATCTGGCAAAGAAATATTGCTAACAGCGACAGTTGTTATCCTAGAAGGGGAAACAGTAATAATAAGGATCTTCCAGACAAAAGCAGCATGTTTTTGCGTAAAATGCAGCTAGAGAATGCGCTGTTCTAAAATAGAGATATTTCAAGGAAAATATTATCTTTAAATAAATGAAGGTTTCTAATAAAAATAAATAATACGAAATAACGAAGAGAGAGTAGTGTTGCAATTTAATTATATAGATATATATATATATATATATATATATATATATATATATATATATATATATATATATATATATATATATTGTATACATTAAAAATAATAGATGTGGAAGTAAAGGGGGCGAAAATTCTGGTTACTGCCAATGCATTTACAAATAAACAGCTAACTTTTGAACAGTAGAACCTACCCCATTATTTACGGGATATATTTTATATATTTTTAGCCTTCGACATTGAACTTATTTGGAAGTTAAAATGTGCTTTACCCTACACCTATACATGTAGATATTTGTTCAAATCAGAAAACCTGTGAAGAAACATGATATTTGTTGCATATTTTTAAACCTATGATTTGGGACCCAAATATAGATTCCTGTGCTGTTTAGGGTGGGTTTTCCCCTTGATAAAGGGATCTGTCTTGTCAAAATAAGGTGCATAATTAATTTTAAATTCGTTTTTTTGGTCCCAAAGCCAGGCTTAATTTGGGACGCGATAAGAAAAAAGAAACCCTGTTTTACACCTACACATATCTTATATACACACCATATTCACACCACACAGACACATCTGACACATAATTTACATATAGGGGCAGATTTATCTAGTTTTTTTTTAAACTCCCCTAACTTCAAAATTCGAATAAAAAAAGACCAACCGAAATGTATCAGGTGAATAGGCTGTATTTGATCTTTCGAATTAGATTGAAAAATCAAAGTTTTTTTTTAAAATACTTAGGGGCACATTTACAAAGCTGAGTGAAGGATTCGAATTAAAAAAACTTCGAATTTCGAAGTGTTTTTTAGGCTACTTCGACCATCGAATGGGCTACTTCGACCTTCGACTACGACTTCGACTACGAATCGAACGATTCGAGCTAAAAATCGTTCGACTATTCGACCATTCGATAGTCGAAGTACTGTCTCTTTAAGAAAAACTTCGACCCCCTAGTTCGGCAGCTAAAAGCTACCGAACTCAATGTTAGCCTATGGGGAAGGTCCCCATAGGCTTGCCTGAGTTTTTTTTGATCGAAGGATATTCGTTCGATCGTTGGATTAAAATCCTTCGAATCGTTCGATTCGAAGGATTTAATCGTTCGATCGAACGAATAATCCTTCGATCGTTTGATCGTAGGATTTGCGCTAAATCGTTCGACTTCGATATTCGAAGTCGAACGATTTTAGTTCCTAGTCGAATATCGAGGGTTAATTAACCCTCGATATTCGACTCTTGATGAATCGGCCCCTTAGGGGCAGATTTACATATGGTTGAATATCGAGGGTTAATTAACCCTCGATATTCGACTGCCGAAGGTAAATCCTTCGACTTCGAATATTGAAGTCGAAGGATTTATCGCAATTCGTTCGAACGATCGAATGTTTTTTCTTCGACCAAAAAAAGCTTGCAAAGCCTATGGGGACCTTCCCCATAAACTATCATTGAGGTTCTGTAGGTTTTAGATGGCTAAATAGGGGGTCCAAGTTTTTTTTAAAGAGACAGTACTTTGACTATCGAATTGTCGAATAGTGAAACTATTTTTAGTTCGAATTGAAGTCGAAGTCGTAGTTGAAGTAGCCAATTCAATGGTCGAAATAGCCAAAAAAAACATTCGAAATTCGAAGTTTTTTTTATTCTATTCCTTCACTCGAACTGAGTAAATGTGCCCCTTAGACTCCAATTCAATGTCCACCAATAGACTCCATATAGGTTCTAGGAGGTGCCCCCATAGGCAAAAACAGCAATTCAGCAGGTTTTAGATGGCAAATGGTTGAAGTTTTAAAGAGACAGCACGTCAGATGGGTTTTTTTGCCTTCCTCTGGATCAACTGGCAGATAGGTAGTTAATAAAAAGAAAAAAAAAGAAGGTTGAACTCGATGGACATGTGTCTTTTTTCAACCTTACTTACTATGTTACTATGTAGCACTTGATAAATTTCGATATTCGAATTTTCAAATTGTTTTCAAATTCAAATCGAATTTGGACTATATACCTAATCGAAGTACACAAAAATAGCTTGAACGTCTCATTTGTATACTTCGAATTTTCACTTCAACCCTTGATAAATCTGCCCCATAATGTATACACACACTCAACAACACAGACATACAGACAGACACACAGACATTTAAGAGATTGCAAAATTGTTCTCACACATTCATGCCATTTATCATTTTCATAAGACGTTTCAGTTTTATATCTATATATTGTTTTTGAGCTTAGTTTTTTTACTAGAACATTTGTGTACGAATTTTACTCAGAATTGGATGCATAACTCAATCTGTAAAATCATTTCAGGACCCTCAAAACTCAGCAGTTACAGGATTTGATTCCCTGATCTTTATGCCCCTGCTCCCAACCCAGCAAATTGTCATTACTGAGTTAGGCTGGTCTTCAAAGTCAACATATTGTTCCTGCTTTCCATATTCATATCTGAGCGTTACTAACTGGGTAAAAGGCAAATGTTCATAAAGACCATTTTGGAAGCAGCTTGAAAAAAAAAAAAAAAGTCTGCAGACTAAGATTTCCTAATACAGACTGGATCAGAGTCAACATGCTGTCTGAAAAAAATGGCACCCTAGTGTGAACAAAGGGTTTCAAAAGGAGTCAACAAGCATTGGAAGCTCAATGTCTAAGCCTTTCCTGTGAATTGTTCAACCTGCAGGACATCGAGTGGGGTTAAAAGAAAAGAGAACTCTTGGGGATTATCATTGACAGTAAAATGTGTAGGGGTTCTTTAAAAGATTAGCAACATAACGTTTGGATATAGAAATGCATAATTATCCAATAAACAAATGTATATATCAGATGCGTATAAGACCCCCGAAGTCTAGAACATTCTGCTGAAGTCAAAGGAAGCAGATGCTAAAATGGATTAACAAAGAAATATATTGCACAATTATTTTAACCAACCCATTACAAGCCCACAGCAATATGTTCAAATGCATTAGACCCAGGTTTTTAAAGCCTTCCATAAATAACATTATACAATTATATTAAAATAATAAGACTAGCTCATTATTTAATCCAATGCATCCACGAGCAAATATTTTCTCAAAATAAGACAATATTGCTGCTACCAGACGGAATATTCTAAAACCAGGAACTAAATCTTAGTGAAGAAAATAGTATTTCAAGACTCTTATGAACGAGATAATGCTCAGGATATTTCAAAACCAAATTATGCAAGATAAAGATATTATATTATATTATATATACACAAAAGAAATAAGCAACCTGATAAAAAAAAAAGAAAAAAAGGTAGAGCTCTATGGGAGGCTTCATTGCCCCATTTAGCAGATTGCAGGTAATGTGATTCTCACAATAGATGTTATACAAGTTTAGGTATGTATTTATGAACACTTTGTTAAACAATTGTTAAAACGATCTTTCTTTATTTTTCCCTATGGCTTCATTTTGGAATTCTGCTGAAGTTATTTGCATTCTGCCATAGAAGAGATATTGGGTTTTGCTCCACTAAATCCCAGGAGCTTCCAAGAAGGTCAAGATGGGAACATTTCTTCTATTCACTCATTGTAACTCTGTATAAAAAATCATTTTGTCACTTTCATTGCAACAACACGATCAATTCAATTTAAAGCAAGATAGAACAGTGAAGTCCAAAGACAAAAACAAAGCTGCCTAACCGGAAGATCAAACTTTTGAGCTGGACTGTCCAGGGGCGATCCCACCCAATTTGCCGTCCGAGGCGGCCTTAGTTTTTGCCGCCCCCCGCCTCCCCACGGCACTCACCTTCAGCCCCAGACGGGGGTCGGTGGGGAGTCCACGTCGCTAGTGCAGAGAGCGCGATTGTGCTCTCTGCACTCGAAGAGCCGAATTTCTGGGTTTAAAACCGGAAATTCGGCTCTTAGTTATCAGGAGCTGCATTTTTGCCGCCCCTGGCAACCAGGGGGCCTCAACTCGCCTCATTGTGGAGCGCCTCTGGGGCTTTCCCTATGGCTTTGGATTTTCCCAGTGGTAAAAGCAAGGGGAATACTGGTTTTACATCATGTATCATGGCTAAAAAGACAACTTATTGCAAACATGGCATTCTGATAGAAAGACAATCTTTAATGGGAATCTAAGGGTAATGACGTCTCAAGAGTGATGGGCGAATAAATTCGCCTGGCGCAAATTCGCGGTGAATTTGATGCGTCCAAAAAGTCACCACACATCAACATTATTGGGATGGCCATTGACTTTAACGCCAGCGTCCAAATTGACACGAGCAACTTTTTTGATGCACATCCAAAATTAGACATGGGCGTCAATTTTCGAGTTTCACTATTTTTTCCACAAATTTTTCAGCGAAACGGGAGAAATTCAGCCATCACTACGTCCCAGCACTACAAATCCACCCCCTATTGAAATAAAAAGGAATCACAATGATCATACCTTGACCTAATTAGTGACCATATGCACCACACTGATGCATAAAAATGCAGGGTCATGAGTAATAAAGTGGAGCAATTGCAGAACTTCCTAATCCCTTTGAATGGGGGAGAGACTGAAGCATTTTTTGTACCCTCCCTTGGACAGATAACTCATGGAACAGAACTCATTATATTTCCTCCAAGATCTTCCCCTATCCCTCAGATATTACTCACAGTAAACACCACCTTTCATTCCACCACACAGGCACGATGCCTAGGAGTTATACGAGACTCGCATCTGTCTTTTTCACCACACATCCAAACACTTGTCGTATTCAACTGTGCAACATGGCCCGAATACGACCATATCTCAGTTCAGAATCAACTAAAACACTGATTCTCATCATCTCCCGCCTTGATTACTGCAACCTACTCCTCTCAGGTATTCCAGCAAGTCGCCTTTCACAACTCCAATCTGTGCTAAATGCGGCCGCTAGACTCATTCATCTATCTCGCCGCTCAACATCAGCTGCTCCCATATGTATGTCCCTTTACTGGCTCCCAATCTCCTCTAGAATCAAATTCAAATTACTCACATTCAAGGCCCTTAATAATGAAGCTCCTCCCTATATTTCATCTCTGATCTCCAAATACACTCCTTCACGCAACCTTCGCTCTGCTTCTAACCTTCGCCTCGCTTCTCCTCTCATCATTTCTGCCCATTCTCATCTACAAGACTTTTCTTGGGCTTCTGCTTTTCTCTGGTCAGCTGTTTGAACACACTGAGCATGTGCAGTGTCACTAACACTCCTAACAAAATCCAAGATGGTGAGCTCCTGTGAAAAACATTGAAGATCGGAATCATTACTGTATTCTGAAAATCAATGATATGCACACTTTGTGGATGAATTGATCCTGGGTTGTTCAGTGGGTTCAACTTCAGAGTAAGGCACAGACAGGCCTTCCAAACTTTCACAAATAGTAGATAACACTCTGGAGAACCAGTTTCTGTGGTTAATTATTACTTTATTTAGAAAATGAACAACATGTTTCGGATCGGAGTGATCCTTCCTCAGTTGTTCATATACCTCTCATATATGAGCACCTGAGGAAGGATCACCCCGATCCGAAACATGTTGTGCATTTTCTAAATAAAGTAATAATTAACCACAGAAACTGGTTCTCCAGAGGGCTATCTACTAATTCTGAAAAGCAACCAGATTTAAATAGGGAGAGGTTGTTGTTTGCTATGCAAATATAGTCAAAGTAGACCAGACATCTTCACTAGCATTTGAGTAAACATCCCCTTAGTTTATTAGCTAATTATATGAACTATGTAAGATCTTCTGAAGCTGCTGAAACAAACACACAGTTTGACCAATGCATAGTGAAAGTACATTATTTTTAAGTACATATTTCTTTTTGTTCTTGTAAATAATGCAACTGGAGATCAAGGAAAATTATCTCCATGACCAGTTGTGCATTTATTTTGAAGTAATGTATAAACATATCCATATTATCTCCCAAAAACGCAGCAATGTGCAGGTAAGTCGTCTAATGCTTCCCGCTAAATTTGGCAAGTTATGCCTGCTTCTATAATGTGTCAACTACCTATTCTAGGCACGCGTTTTTGATGGTGGTTGGGTGGAGGAGATTGAGGAATGTGTTAAAGCTGTTATTACTTTAGCTCAAGTGTGTTTCATTCAGCAGAACATTACCCATCTAGTGGTCAAAACAGATAGGTAACATGTTTTGTGAGAAAAAGTCACGCAATTTCCCTCCCCACCCTTAATTTGCATATGCAAATTAGGATTCGGATTCGGTTCGGCCGGGCAGAAGGATTCGTCCGAATCCTGCTGAAAAAGGCCAAATCCTGGCCGAATCCCAAACAGAATCCTGGATTCGGTGCATCCCTAATCTGAGTAATTATGGATCACACTCGATAATTATATAACAATACTTAAATATATAACTTCACCGTCTCAATTGTTTTTTTTTTTAAAAAAAGAGGCACTTTTTTTTTCATTATTTAAAATTATCATGCAATAACAAAACTCCTCAAAGTTTTGGAAAGTGACAAACATTGATTTTGTTTGACGTAATCAACTGGCTTACTGAGTCAATCTATTAGACAATTTGAATGATCTTTAAGAAATTTGGAAAATAAGATTGCTAAGATTCCGGCAGCAAATGGGACCTTTGTAAAATCTGTGAAAATTAAACCTTTCACCGAGAATAAAATACACATTTTTTAGTGAGTGATTTTCTTTTTGTTTGTTTTGTGTTGTGTGTGTTTTAATAACACCAACACAATAATGAAGGCTGCATTAAAACCTTTATTTTACTGTTATGTTCTTAGCCAAGTTGTTTCACTTGAATTTCTGTTGCCAAAAATATACTGAGAAAAGTAGTAGTAGTCATAGAGTGAAAAGGTCAGTTCAGGTAAACAGCCAAATAAGCAGGTTATTCACAAGCTGCTGACAATATTCAAAAACAAAGGAATGAGAAGTAAAAATGAAATACAATTAAGGTAAGAAGAATAAAGTGTGATCTATCACAAAAACACAAAAGCATCTATTGGATAGAAATGAAAAATAAAAATGCAAGAAGAAGAAAAATGAAGAAGACCGTAAGTTAAAATATATGAAATGTAGTAAAAATATATTAAAACAATAGTCAAGATTCAATTCAGTCAGAAAACGTTATTTTATGGTTTATCATGTGAAAACTCATGGACCAGATTCAATTTGAAATGCAATTCAATTTAGAAAAACTTATCTTACTGTTTATCATGTGAAAACTCTATTGAAGTCTATTGGACAAAATTGGAAATGAACTTGGAGAAAAGTTGTTTTCTCCTCAAATTGAATCTTGTCCATGAATTTGCACTTGATAAACTGTGAGATAACTTTTTCCTCACAAATTGGTAATGTAAGTTCCAGGAAAGTTTTGCTTAGTGGGGAATATGAAGGAACAGGTAGACTGGATATGCCATTCTGCTGGTCCAGGGCACAGATTTGGCCAGTCTTTTCATAGGTAGGTTGACCTGTGCATAGGTATTTAATTCTCTAAGGAGGACTCAGAGCATGAAGGCTACCTCTCTGTAGAAGGAGCTCCCAGTGGGCTAGGGGATCTGTCTGCCACTGCAAGAATAAGTGCCTATTAGTGATGGGCGAATTTGTCCCATTTCGGTTCGACAAGAAATTTGCAAAACGCATTGAAGTCAATGGATGTCAAAATTATTTTGACGCACATCAATTTCGACAATTTTTATACGTGCGCCTATTTTGTCCAAATGCATTAAAGACAGTGGGATTTTTCACCGGCGAATTTCTCGCCGCAGTTTCATGAATTTATTCGCCGGCGGTGAAATGCTAATTCACACCACGAATTCACACTTGCCAAATGTATTCACCCATCACTAGTGCCTATGAGTGGAGTGAATATGGGAGGGAAGTAAGACATCTCTCTTTGTTTTTGCCAACAGTCGACAGGGGTTCCATTACAGTGAGGGAACTCACCAAAAGCTCAGGTAGTGCCCAGAGGGCAGCAGTTAATTTAATTATAATATTATGCTGAGATGAACACACCTGTGTTTCAATAAAATGCCTTAAAAAAAGGAAAGATCCAATGCCAATTTGTTAGGGTGCCCGCCAAGGATTGTAATCACTTACCTGTTACCCCAGGCAAGGGAAGGAAGAGGACCACTCGCTTGCCCAGAGCCAGTGCAGTTTTCTGCTAACAGGAGCACGAGCCTGGGGTATTAGGTAAATCATTACAATTCTTGGGGTTCCCTAACATTTGGCCCACCCTCTTGGATTGGAGCTATCTTTCTCCTTTAAGATAGAAGAAAGTATCTGTTGTGGATCCCTGAAGCTTACAATATAAAAGAGATTTGTTCAATTTCTCCTTATTTTTTGCCTGAGTGCAGAAGCAGCACAGAAAGGAAAATATTCGTATTATTCAAGTTAAGACAAGTGGAAGAGAAATGAGAATCTGTATAATAATTGAATACATTATGGGTCAGATTCAGTGATAAAAAGTTATCTCATGGTTCATCATGTAAAAATGTAAAAACAAGATTCACTTTTAAGAGAAAAAACTTTTCTCCAGTTTTTCCCATAGACTTCATTATCGTTTTCAAGCAAAAGACAGGGGCAAATTTACTAACCTCCGAAAATTTGCCAGCGACTGCTTCGCTTACAGCACAACACTTTGCCAGGAGTAGATTCGCCAGGACAACGCTAATTCACTAAAATCCGAAGTTGCGTCCAGGGTGTCAAATGCTGGCAAAGTTCCGCTAACGTTACTATGCCAAGCAAAGCAAAGTTGCGCCAGTGTTGCCTTATTTGCATACGGCGGGAAAGTTAAAGTTCAATAGACATTTATGTTGCAGCAAATACATTACACTACACAAGCCCGGGAAACCTTAATAAAATAAAATAAAGTTGTTATATTGCCCTACACATGAGCCCAGTGTATAGTTTAGGTGCCATATGTAGGGGGGGGAAGCCGGGTACCCCAAATTTTTCAACTACTTTTTTAGGAACTCCTATCTACTCTATTGCACTTCGCCTGGTCTGAGGTGGCGAAGGCAAGTCTGGTGCAAGAGGTAACGTTCAGTAAAATCCGCATCTTAGTGAATTTGCGTAGTTATGTCCATTTGCCAAAGAGCAAATTCGCCAGGGGTTAAGGAGCGAAGTACCACTAGAGTCTATCTCCTTCGCTAGCGAATTTTCGCCCACATTAGCCACTTCGCCCTTTAGTAAATTTGCCCCACAGTGAGATGAGTCTCAAAGGACAAACCTTTTACTTACTACATTGAATCTGGCCATTCGTATTATAATATAATGAATGTCTTCAATACAGGCAAAAAATTTATAAATTTCCTCAAATCTTTTTTTTTGGCACTTTTTGGAAAAAAAAAGTTTTAAGATGTGCTCAAAAAGAATATTGGCAGCAGATACTTGGAATTACCGAAATATACAAAATCAATTGCATTCTTTTCTATTTCTAGTTTGCTCCACAGCACAAATAAAAAAAAAGCTTTATCTCATGTGGCCGGTGAGCAAAGCAGGGTGATCTTTGCAGAGGCTATCCATCACATTTCTGTCTTAATTGAATGACAACAGAATAGAATCGATAAATTGTAACAAGAGACAGTGTTGCATTTCCACACTCACTTATTCTCCTTCTCTATTATGTGGTGCCACCAACGTGACTAGAAAGCAGAACTATGGAAAAGCTTGTGGAGCGAACAGCCTTAAAGGAGAAGGAAAGCTACGGAGGCATTTTATTGCCAATAGATTAGCTGCAATAGTGCAAGCTAGAATGCTATATTTATTCTGTAGAATGTTTTACCATACCTGAGTAAAAAGCTGTAGAAGCACTCTGTTTGTTTAGGATAGCAGCTGACATATTAGCTTGGTGTGACATAATTTCCTGCCTAAGTCTCTCCCTGCTCACTCATAGCTCTGGGTTCAGATTACAGCAGAGAAGGGAGAGGAACAAACTGAGCATGCTCAAGCCCAGGGCAAGGAGGTTTAAGCTGAAGGCAGAAAGTCTGATACAGAAGCCCATGAGTACACAATAGAATGAAATGTGGTGTTTCTTTAAGGGATCCACCGAATCCACTATTTTGGCTTCGGCCAAACCTCAGAATCCTTCGCGAAAGATCCGGCCGAATACCAAACCGAATCCTAATTTGTGTATGCAAATTAGGGCTGGGCAGGGGAAAACATTTTTTACTTCCTTGTTTTGTGACAAAAAGTCACCACCCCTAATTAGCATATGTAAATTAGGATTCGGATTCAGTTCGGCCAGGGATAAGGATTCAGTCGAATCTGAATCCTGCTGAAATCTGAATCCCGAACCGGATCCTGGATTTGGTGCATCCCTAGTTTCTTTTGACAGAGGACTCAGAGCAACATTACTTTGAGGCTTTACTGGTTTATATAGAGGGACCTTTCTGATAAGGCTTACTTAGTTTTAGCCTTTCCTTCTCCTTTAAAGGAGAACTAAACCCTAAAGTTAAAAAAAACCCTATCCCCCACCCTACATAGACCCCTCCTCCCACCAGCCTAAGTGTTACCCCGGGCAAATGCCCCTAACGTTTTACTTACCCCTCTGTGCAGATTCAGGCATCGGAGTTCACAGTTGCCATCTTCTCCCGCTTTGGTAATCTTCGGAATGAAACCAGCGCTTCTGGAATTTTAGTGAGTTTCGGTGCATGCGCAGTTGCCATGACACAGAAAATTGCTCCAACTGGGCATGCGCCGCCACTCCACCTTCATTCCGAAGATTTCCGAAGAGAAGAAGATGGCGCCCATGAACTCCGATGCCTGAATCAGCACTGAGGGGTAAGTAAAACGTTAGGGGCATTTGCCCAGGGTAAAACTCAGGCTGAGGAGGAGGAGGGAGGGGTATGTAGGGTAGGGGGGTAGGGTTTTTTTTAACGTTAGGGTTGAATTCTCCTTTAAGAATGAACGTACAAGAAATGCAATTCAGAGGAAGCTGTACCAAACTCATTCATACGCTTCCCACTGCCTGTCACAGAAGCTTGCGGACACAAGGCATTCTGGGAAAGAGTTATCTTTCTGTCTCCCTGTTGCTAAATGGCTTGTCAGTGAAAATGTTCATAAAGGACCTTTCTTTCCTCTTCGGACCAGGGGGACAAGCATGCTCAAAACTGGAATAAAATACATTTCATTGCTCACAGCAGCAGTTCCTTACCTCATGTCTTCTCAAGGTGAACATACAGTCTGGGGGATCTTCTGTAGAAAGAAAATAAATATATACGGATTAATCTTTGGGCACAACAACATTGCCAATAACTCTGCTGAAACCTAAATTTCCTATCTTGTTCCAAATGCAAATACAGATCTTTGGATGGAATATATTCCTTTAAATAATCTTGCAGCAGAGATTTCCATTTCTGCACAGTCCTTGAGACTGCTAATGCATAATTTATAATCCCATCTCTGTGCTTTAGGAATGCCTGCCACTGTTATATTACCAGAGTCTCCCAGAAAGGTTCCGGCACTATCTGCCAATCGATCAGGGCAAAATATAAACCAAACATTTTAATTAAATCTCTGTATAGAGAGGGATAGAAAGCAAGCAAGGAGCCGGCAGTGATATTAAACCTCTCTTGCAGAACTGAAGCTTCAGACAAAGGGGAACCTTGACTGCTCTATCTGCAAAAAATAACAAATGTAAATCAGGGACAACTATCTTTTAGCCTTTCAACTGTCAAATGGGATTCTGGAGGCTCACAAATGAACCTGCATATGAAGGGATTCTGTCATGATTTTTATGGTGTAGTTTTTATTTCTAAATTACACTGTTTACATTCCTGAACCAGCAAGTGTATTTTTCTTTTAATTTATAATATTTGTGTGTAGGTGCATCTCAGGTCATTTTGCCTGGTCATGTGCTTTCAGAAAGAGCCTGCACTTTAGGATGGAACTGCTTTCTGGCAGGCTGTTGTTTCTCCTACTCAATGTAACTAAATGTGTCTCAGTGGGACCTGGATTTTACTATTGAGTGTTGTTCTTAGATCTACTAGGCAGCTGTTATCTTGTGTTCGGGAGCTGCCTGCTATCTGGTTACCTTCCCATTGTTCTGTTGTTAGGCTGCTGGGGGAAAATGGAGGGGTGATATCACTCCAACTTGCAGTACAGCAGTAAAGAGTGCATCAGAGCACAAGTCACATGACTGGGGGCAGCTGGGAAACTGACAATATGTCATTTTCCCAAGATTTCAAAATAAAATATAAAAAAATCTGTTTGCTCTTTTGAGAAATAGATTTCAGTGCAGAATTCTGCTGGAGCAGCACTATTAAGTGATGCATTTTGAAAAAAAACATGTTATCCCATGACAATATCCCTTTAAAATGTAACATCTTGGAATTTTTATTCCCAAAGGCATTCCATTAGGAGTGAGAGACAGGGCAAATAGACAGGGCAAATGGGCTAACAGTATCCATGTATAACTGTTATTTATGATTTACTTATTTTCTTTTAAATAATGATTGTTCATCAAAGGTTCTTTCTTTGCTGCCTGAGCACCTTCTGAATGACTTGTGTCCGAGTGTGTGTTGCATGAGCTGCATTAAAACATGCAATTGCTATTGCATTCACATTTCATCGTGGAACGGATGCAATTGTGCTGAAAATATTTGATGTTGGGATGTCGCCATTTCTGGCACTAAGCATCACAATTTTGGTTACTCTGGAGCTCCCTGACCACACTGCACATGATTCATCCAAACACATTGATAAACACTGGCACGTCTTGGGCTATTTTGGGGTCCCCCAGTGGCTTCCCATTTCCTTTTTGAAGACCATATAGGAAAATATACAGTATACGTACATATATAGGATCCTTCTGTTCTCTCCTAAAAGGGAACCTGCTCAACCCCAACTAAAATCCTTGGCTGCCTGCTAAGCAAAGGATAACATATAAACTCCTTCTACCAACATTCAAAGCCCTTCACTCCTCTGCTCCTCACTACATTTCTTCTGTTGTCTCATTATACTTTCCTGGTCATGTTCTCTTCACACCATCCACTGACACCTCTTATCTCAAACCCTTCTATCTTGCTGCTCTTTACCTCTAGAATTCCATCCCTGAATTCCTCCGTAAGGAACCCTCTCTCAATCTCTTCAAGAAAAAACTAAGGGGCAGATTCACTAAGGGTCGAATTTCGAAGTAAAAAATACTTCGAAATTCGACCCTCGAATTGAAATCCTTCGACTTCGAATATCGAAGTCGAAGGATTTAACGATTAAATCCTTCGAATCGAACGATTCGAATGATTTTAATCCAACGATCGAACGAAAATCCTTCGATCAAAAAAAGGTTAGCAAGCCTATGGGGACCTTCCCCATAGGCTAACATTGACTTCGGTAGCTTTTAGCTGCCGAAGTAGGGGGTCGAAGTTTTTTTTAAAGGGCAAGTACTTCGACTATCGAATGGTCGAATAGTCGAACAATTTTTACTTCGAATCGTTCGATTTCGTTCGATTTCGTTCGATTTCGTTCGATTTCGATCGAATTCGAACGAATTTAACCAATTCGATGGTCGAAGTACCCAAAAAATACTTCGAAATTCGAAGTATTTTTCATTCGAATCCTTCACTCGAGCTTAGTGAATCTGCCCCTAAGAGTCTAGCTTTTGGAGCACTAGAACATTAGCCTAGTTCTGTGCCTACTGACTATGCCTTACCTTGTGCACTTTTCATCTCCAATTTGTGCCTGTATGTTAGCCTACCCACTTTGGGGTTTATTTACTAAACTCTGAATGTAAAAATCATGAAAAATGTGTATTTTTTATTCAATAAAATCGGACTTTTAAAAAAATCACAAATTTTTCGGAATTTATTAAACCCCCGAGGATGGAAAAGTCTGAATCTGAAAATCCAGCATTTCAGACCTGTCGAGGTTGCATATAAGTCAATGGGAGAAGTCCCAATGATTTTTTGATGTGCGCTGGGTTTTTGGCAATATCCCAAAGTTTTTTCTGAGTTTTCAGGTGAAAAATCCGAAAAAATCATATTAAAAATCTGAAAAAATCGTGAAAATCAAATTTTTTTCCCTAAAAAAATAAATATATATTGTACAGCGCTGCGGCTCCTAAACAGCGCTTTATAAATAAAGTTATACATACATACACAATAAAAGTCTAATTAGTAATTAATTCCCATTAAATGACAGCATAGAAGGATTCTGCATCATAATTAATTAATAATCTAGTACAATCCTGTAGCACCAGCTTCCAGGACAGATGTTACCTCACTTTCTGGTAATGTTTTGATGATTTCTGATAAGCCTGAAACTCCCCTTGCTGCTAAACCAGCCTTTACCTTCTACCCTTCTAGGAAAGGTTTCAACTAGATGGTGTAACGATGTTGGTTAGATTTGCTTCCATTCATACATGGGCCACTGATGTTGGGGATCGGGCCTGGTGTTTAGTTGAGGTCATGTCTCTCAAGTTTAGGTCACTGAAGATCCTCCACTGGCTGCCATGTCATTCTGTATGGACCTTACTTTGCACAATGGAGGTTATTATACTGCTGAAACAGGAAAGAACCTTCCCCAAATTGTTGCCACAAAGCAGAGAATTGTGAAAATGTAATTTTATGATGTAGTTGCACCTGTGGCACTAGTGTGGCTTAAATAGCCAAGTCTAATCAGTAGAAGGGTTGTCCACATACATTCTCATTATGGTGAAACAGAACTGTTGTAGTTGCTAAACATCATTATTGCAACCACCTTTGCTAATGGCAGTCCTGTTATTGACTAAAAACCCTTCAGTGATATAACCAATAGAAAAAGAAACTACAGTTGTTCACCGAACATTACCCATTGCTTTCAAGCACAATTACTCTCCTTCCGTTTGGCTGCTAAATGTACGGAAAGGGACTGGAGCATGAGAAAGTCATAAAACATTTAGGACCATTGAACTGATTTATATAGATCTATAAAGCAGAACTTTACAGAGAACTACAATCCAGACCAGAAACTAACTACTGATAACATTTGCAGATACACCTTGTAAATCCATATGAACTTCCATAAAAGATTTAATAGGAAGGTCATCTAGGGATTAAAGAGATAATGTCATCTTTACACAGATGCATGCGCAGCCAGTGTTTTTACTGTATAAATGGATTATGTTGGTTTACAAAGATCTTACTTTGCTTTAACTCAAATAATAAAATGGAATAGGACAAATGCATTAAAAAGTAGCCCTACAAATATTACATTTAAAGGGGACCTTTCACCCAAACAAATTATTCAAAATCATATTTTATCACATTATTCAAGCAAAATGAACTTTAATTACACTATATAAATTATTTGAATCTTGTTTCCTTCAGTCTGGGAATTCATAATTATAACAAGCAGGCAGAAGCCATTTTGTGGACACTGTTATTAAGACAAGTCTTGTAGCATCTCAGAATGTTGTTTGTGCACCAGAATGGGGGACCTGATGTCCATCCCCATGCCCTGGCTACACAATTAAACGGTGAAGAGAACGGGGGAATGTGGGGAGAGCAGTGACATCTAGGAAGTGCTGAATGGAAAGTGAAAGTAATTGTCTGTCCCGCCTCTATGCCTAAGGCATAGAGGAGGGGCAGACAATATTTGATTGACAGCTGAGATTTTTAAATGAGCTTACAACAGCTATGAATGCTTTAATAAAAAATAGAAATTGGATTTCCTGTTTAATTTGAAAAGGACTTTTATTAAACAGATATTTCTATCTGGGTGACAGGTCCACTTTAAAAGAAGTGTATTTTATTGATAATATATTTATAAAATATGAATCTGTACTATAAACGCTGAAATCAGATCATGATTACTATAGTCAAATTATCATCAGGGTATGTCATCACTCTTGTATTATAGGGGTTGAATGGTAAAAAGAGAGCAGTGTAACGTCTCTTCGAGATGAAGTAAAAAGGTGAAGGTGGCTGTGTATGCCCAGGTTCTATCAGGCATTTTGGCTGATTTTAAACATACTGTCCAACCTTCTGGGCTTGTTATGTACCAAGGATGAAAGCTCGTTTGGAAAAAAAAAACAATCGTTGATAGAATTGCTCCCAGCAGATGTCATTAATCCGTTGCCTTCCTCATCTGCTGTTTCTTTGCACTCCTTAGAGACAGTTCCATTCATTACAGAGGCATAATTCATGGAAATTTAAAAAGGGGGTTTTATTCAACCTTATATGGAAAATTTCTGGCCTGAGCAACTGAAAGGAAGAAAGGATATCTACCCAGTACAATTTTTTTCTATGAATAACAGCTGTTGAATAGTGGACTATAGGTTCTCTAACAAAGTAGGGTAATGTATATACTATTGAAGAGATAGAAAAGCCTTAACTGTAATGTCATTATGCCTTCCACTGACTCCTGTGAATATCAGGAATTGTTTAAAGGAGAAGGAAAGCTCCAAGATTGTTTATTGCCAACAGATTAGCCACAATAGTGCAAGCTAGAATGCTATATTTATTCTGCAGAATTCTTTACCATACCTGAGTAAACAGCTCTAGACAGCTCTGTTTGTTTAGGATAGCAGCTGCCATATAAACTTGGTGTGACATCACTTCCTGCTGAGTCTCTCCCTGCTCACTTACAGCTCTGAGCTCAGATTACAGCAGGGATGGGAGGAGGGAGGGGGAAAGGAGCAAACTGAGCATGCTCAAGCCCAAGCCCTGGAGGTTTAAGATGAAAACAGGAAGTCTGATACAGAAGCCCATGAGTACACAATAGAAGGAAAGAAATGTGCTGTTACTTTTGACAGAGGACTCAGAGCAGCATTACTTTGAGGGTTTACTGGTGTATTTATATAGACCTTTCTGATAAAGCTTACTTAATTTTAGCCTTTCCTTCTCCTTTAAGGAGCAGGGCGGGGCACAAAATCCAAAAACATGACAGATTGCATACATTTTTGTACAATACCATAGGAGGAAAATAAATACATTTTAAAGATTGTGGAGAAAAAAATGCACTCAACTTTTTATATTTTTTATATTTTTGCCTGAGTACCGGTATGGGATCCGTTATCCCGGAAACCCATTATCCATAAAGCTCCGAATTACGGAAAGGCCATCTCCCATAAACTCTATTATAATAAAATAATGCAAATTTTTAAAAATGATTTCCTTTTTCTGTGTAATAATAAAACAGTAGCTTGTACTTGATCCCAACTAAAATATAATTAATCCTTATTGGAAGCAAAACCAGCCTATTAGGTTTATTTAATGTGTACAATATATGAAGTTCCAAATTACGGAAGGATCCATTATCCAGAAAACCCCAGGTCCCAAGCATTGTGGATTACAGGTCCCGTACCTGTACTGGTTTATTTAGGAAAAATGCAATAGCATATTTGCAGTTGTATTTTTCCATGGAAGAAAAGTCATACCCAATCGAAAACCACTTGTTCCAGCGAGGCTGAAAATCTTTAATGATTTAATACACTGGGAATTAAAGTTGTTTTAGGCAGTGCCCACTAACTTCTATAGGAACTAAGCAGCTTTTACTTGCTGGGTTTTTTCATGCCTTTTTTTGGAAGTGAAGGTAGAAGTAGAGGAATAAGTAGAAACTGTATTGATCATAATTAATATTGATGTACTGATTGTATAGGGCAGAAGCTGGATGTGTAGAATTGTTTTTATGAAAGCTTCATATGGATTAACTCTGGCCTATTGTGACCTAAAGGGTTGTATCTCAACATTATAGTTACAAGTGTTAACCACAGATTAACTATGCAGACTAGGGTTTTGTGACCTAGAACAAATAATGCATTAAACACTCAGCTTCTGTTTACAAAACAATTAAACAGAGGACAACATTCTGCTGAGCAATGCTTTGTTGGCCTGACTTATGGTGGCCATACACGGGCAAATAAAGCTGCCGATATCGGTCATTTGGACCGATTTGACAGCTTATCTGCCCGTGTATGGGGGCTTCCGACGGGTCTTCCCGATCGATATCTGGCCGTGATATCGATCGGGAAGGTTGGATTTTTACCCGACTGACCCGTCGGAGCTGCTTAGCGCATCGTAATTCGATCGTTCGGCCATACGGCCGAACGTTCTAATTACCCCCAATATAGCCATGCAGTTTAGTGGCATATCGGGGAAAGATCCGCTCGTTTGGCGATGTCGCCAAACGAGCGGATCTTTGAGTCTATGGCCACCTTTAGTCACAGTCAGCAGCAAAACAATTCCTAGGGCTAGTTAGCTGTGTTGATCTAAAAGCTGGAGCAGGTCTGGACCCAATGACCAGACTGGGAAAAGGTACAAATAAGCTGTGATTAGCCCTTAAAAATATGCAAGTGTTTAAGTGATTATCATTAATAACAGCTGACTACATGACTTACTACTTTAGTAGTTGGGAAGCCACTGATACCAATAACCACTATTTTGACTGCTACCTTAAATGAAACGTATGTATCCAATACCATCCTTTATATAATTTATGTACTTTGTACTTTGATATGTACTTTGCCAGAGGAAGTACAGATGGAACAAACCATGGTGAAGCATTTATTTAAATGCAACATTGTCATCTGTTGTGAAACATGAGGACACGTCTGACTTGTTTAGTGCATTAAATGAATGTGGCAGTTGGTGTTCCTCCAAGCTCTTTTCATCTGCAGAATATTTTGGTACTGATGTTCAACTATCATTGCATATATTGAACCTTCAAGAGGCAGTTTTGACACACAGTTACATGGGATGCCATTATGGTAAATGCCAGAAGGATTGCACTGAGACTCCAAGCTTTAGATGGCTGTGCTAAATGTAAGTAAGCAGATCATTTTACTATTAGATATATTTCCTTATGGTTGAATTTTCTCAGTGGCTTCACAGTGTGACCAGTAACCCCCTTTATTCATGATCAAGTCTCTTTCCCAATTGTTCCCATTTTTTTTTTTTACATTTTTTCTGAATTGCAAGGATGATTAACCTCAGTGAGAAAGTCTCCCTGTGCATCAGTGATAATGTAAATGGTTGGAGCTTTTTAAAGGACAGGATCTAAAAAGTCTGAAGAATCCCTTTGCAAATGTAATTTTTTGTGGTCCACCTTACAGTAATGTAATGCAGGTAATGTAATGCATTATAGGCTAATATATATATTATTCCCCTTGAAAATGGGGAAACCAGCAAAATAAGGTAAAAAGTTAAAGAAAAGCAAAGGAAAACAACAGGGGCTGCCAATTTGTTAGGCATCACTGTCCTTTTACCCCTGGCTGTGCCTTTTCTTTAAAAAAAATTGAAGTAACAGTGAAGTGTGACACCACTATAGTTCCCTGCACCAAGGTGTTCCCTAACTGTCCCCATTGTTTTTACTTTCATTTTCCTTTACTATAAAAACCCTTATAAGACATGCAAACTCTCCATCTTGCATCAACAATTACACTGCAACCAGGGTGGGACTGGGCCATTTGGAGCCCACCGGGTTCCAAACTTCAGGAGCCCCATGAATGGTGCCGGGCCGTCTGTCATTTTTTTTAAGGGGCCAGCCAATCGGGGAGCGGGTCTGGGCCAGTGGAGGCCCACCAGGTTTTTTTCTAGTGTCCTGCCAGTCCGTCCCTGAGATTCGTCCTTGTGTGACGTGGTGGGATAAAGCTGTCGCAAACATACAACTAAAATTCATCTTGGCCTTTGGGTAAAATTTCCTTTACTTTAGGTAATAAGGTTTGCAATGAAAAGGGGAAGGATGTGACCTTTTTGTGCCTTTGGATTTTAGGTTTATATACATTTGTTTTAACATGTTTTAAATAAACTTACAGAACGGAAGCAGTGCGTGTTCTGATCAGGGTCGGACGGGACAATTGGGAGCCCACCAGGTTCCAAACCTCCAGTGGCTCCTACGGTGCGCATGTGCGAACGCCACCATGCTGGCCTGCATTTCACTATTTTTTATGGGCCAGCCAATCAGGGAGCGGTCTGGACAAGCGGGGGCCCACCGGGTTTTTTACCGGTGTCCCGCCAGCCCAGTCTGACCCTGACTGCAACTGCTTTCCATTTTGTCTTCCCCTCTGACCTGCACCAGTGGAGATGTCAAGCTTGGGTAGAGCACAGTACATTCAAGATTAGCTTTAACTGGACGCTAAAATGTAGAACATTAGAAGTCAGCAATAATGTTTATTATGACAAAATTACTGCAGGGCATGCTTAAGACAGTATCAAATTAAATATACCTGGATTAAAGTTTGTATGAGGTGCTGGTAGTGCAAGATAATAAGACAATTATTGTTGGAATATCTGCTCCATTGCCTTTGTGCACACTGCCGGAATGTGCTAGCCTTTCATTTTTTTTTTTACGGCTCTTTGTTTCTAGCATACTGGCTTCACAAACTGTATCTTAAGCCATGCCGGGTCAGGCCAAACAGAGAACCGTATTCATGAATAGATCAAGTTTATGTGAGAATCTGCTCCTCCAGTGCCCTCAATTTCCATATGAATTGTTAATAAAATCACAGCCTGAAAGCACATGATCGCATCAGTGGGGAAGTCATGCAGAGAATCCCCCAGCTAAGAAAAAAAAAATGCTTTATCTTCTCTCATTCTTTTTGCAGCATTCATGGGAATTAAGCCTGGTTACCCCTCCCAAGCAAACCTTCTCTACTCTCACCCCAATCCCAACACTTGATCACAAGGCAACATATTGCAATCACTTGGCAAACAATAGAAGCACCCGGTGCAAAAAAGCAATCTATAAAACACTCACCTGGTCAGCAGTTGGGTCGTCACAGACACTTACCACCAGAGAAAATGATTCAGAGGAGATAATGAAAAGAACATCCAACAGCTGATACATGTGCATGGCAGCCTTTTCCCACAGTTTCCCAAATACTGGCACAACCAGAGAGCAGACAAGACAATTAGAGGTCATACATGGTGAAAGGAGAACAACCATATGCCAATTAACTTTGTCTTCACATGAAAGAGCAGGAACAAGAGATGATATCTACCAAGTGTGCCTTCATATTCTCAGGGCATACCTAGGTTTTTTTTACTTTTGTTTTCCATTAGTAAATGCTATGTTTTTACTTCTACTCTTTATGTTGGGCATGAAAAATCATGTTCGTTTCTGTTGAAATACAACATTTATTAGCCATAATGACATAAGGAGGAAACAAAAAAAAAAACAAAAAAAACATCAAACCCAAGTAAAAGCCAAGGCTGCTGCTAAAGTAGATTTATTTTTGGCAGGGTTAGCTTGGACTAATTTATCTATGCAAATTAAGCAACAAACTGGAGTTAAAAATAGAAGTTATAGCATTTGTCACATAGATGAAAACAATGGAAAAACATTTTCCCACTACCTTCTCATTTAAATGAGCAGGGATAGCGAGAATTACCTAGGGCTTGGAACAGACTCAGATAATGTTGTAAATATACATGGTATTTGCACAATAGATCTGAAAATGAACCCCAGATAGAGGCAGGCCCGGATTTGTGGAAAGGCCACCTAGGCCCGGGCCTAGGGCGGCAGGATTTTAGGGGGGCGGCATGCTGCCCAACCACACCCACATTGATTAAAAAACACTGGGGATGCGCAGGAGATACAATAATTTTTAAAATTTCCATTGCTCCAGTCCAGATAATGAAAATTTGCATGAAGAAAGGGGACAGGGGCGACGAACGACAGTGGGCCTAGGGGCGCCCACTATGTAAATCCGGCCCTGGATAGAGGAGCTATAAATTGCCTATGACATTATGTACAAATATAATGTCCTGTAACCTGATTATAGTGTCATTCTATAGTAGGTTGTCCATGGACTATACTTGTCATGACTGGCTTGATGACTGATATTTACTGCTGGACATTTGTTTTGCTTGGCATTTCAAATCAAAGCATGGACGGCCCAATAAATTATAATGATCTTTGTTCCAAAGAGCTTGAGGCTGCCAAGCATCCATGAAAACATAAAGTCTATGTTACAAAGTAAGCCTTTGGCTGAAAGTGATGTAGAGACTTTGTTGTTTGTTTGTTCTTATAGCTCAATGACAAAATTCTCCCAATTATCTGACCTCTCCTTATCTAGCCATAGAATCACACATGGGCCTGTATATTACCAGAAGCACAATAGGATGGTAATTGCTTAATTAAATCAGCAGCCACCCACCAAGGAGCATAGTAATCATATCAGCTCCATCCATCTTTATTGTATTCTCTCTTTTCTCTACACTTAGGGGCTAATTCACCAAGCTAGAGTGAAGGATTCGAAGTAAAAAAACTTCGAATTTCGAAGTGTTTTTTGGGCTACTTCGACCATCGAATGGGCTACTTCGACCTTCGAAATTGTTCGACTATTCGATAGTCGAAGTACTGTCTCTTTAAGAAAAAACTTCGACCCCCTAGTTCGCCATCTATAACCTACCGAACTCAATGTTAGCCTATGGGGAAGGTCCCCATAGGCTTTCCTAAATTTTTTTGGTCAAAGGATAATCCTTCGATCGTTGGATTAAAATCCTTTGAATCGTTCGATTCAAAGGATTTAATCGTTTGATTCAAAGGATTTAATCGTTCGATTCAAAGGATTTAATCGTTCAATTCAAAGGATTTAATCGTTCGATCGAAGGATTATTCCTTTGATCGTTCGATCGAACTATTTGCGCTAAAATCCTTCGACTTCGATATTCGAAGTCGAAGGATTTTAATTCCCAGTCGAATATCGAGGGTTAATTAACCCTTGATATTCGACCCTTAGTTTTTTAATTAAAACTCACTATAATTTAAAAAGAAAGTGACCAAACTCCCAATTCCAAATCCCCTTAATTTACCATTAAAACTTCTCAAAATACAACCATACAACCGTTTGTCAATGCGAATCATGCAACTTGTTTTAATTGATGCCTAGTGATGGGCGAATTTGCGCCGTTTCGCTTCGCCGAAAAATTCGCGAATTTCGCGCGAAATTCGCGAAACGGTGAAAAATTCGCGAAACGGCGTCGGCATCTCGTTTTTGACGCCGGCGCCCGTTTTTTCGTCGCCGGCGCCCGTTTTTGGAATTTTTACCGCGAATTTTCGCGGGCGTTTTGCGAATTTATTCGCTCGGCGCGAATCGCGCAAATTCGCCGCTAATTCGCACCTGGCGAATAAATTTGCCCATCACTATTGATGCCCCCTAAAACTCGACTTTATCGAGTTGTCACTGCGACAACTCAAATTTATTGTATTATCAAATGAAAACCAGCGCAAACAGCCCCAAACTATTCAGAGTCCTGAAGCTATAAAACAATTGTAAAAAAAGAAGGAAACTCGTTAACCACTTGGGGGTGCCAAATGTTAGGCACCCCCAAGTGAATGAATTTACTTACCTTAAACCCCGGGCTGGTGCTCCTATCAGCAGAAAACTGCACCGGCCCACGGTTATTCCAGCGAGTATCACGGATCGCTTCTCTTACTGCTTCTTCTGTCTTTTCGTGGCTGCGCATGCACATTAGAGTATAAAAGCCGAACTTTAACTAACAATTCGGTTTTTTCATTCTACATCCGTCTGCCCCAGGAAATTTGAAGAGAGAAGAATCCGGAAGAGAAGCGTTCCGTGGTGCTCACTGGTATAACCCCGGGCCGGTGCAGTTTTCTGCTGATAGGAGCACCGGCCTGGGGTTTCAGGTAAGTCAATACATTCACTTGGGGGTGCACCCCAAGTGGTAAACAACTTTCCTTCTCCTTTAAAGAGACATCTGCCATTGACTTCTACACCCATACAAAAAAAATCTATCTGCTTAATATAAGCCAAGAGCCTTTGAAATGCACCTGCTGTAGGGCAGATTATTCATTAGTTTACATGTGCACTAACAAGTAAATCTTGACTAGTAGTGATGGGCGAATTTATTCGCCAGGCGCGAATTCGCGCGTTTCGCCGCCAGTGAATAAATTCGTGAAACGCCCACGAAAATTCGCGGCAAAAATTAGCCGGTTTTCGAAAAAACGGGCGCCGGCGTCAAAAACGGGCGCCGGCGTCAAAAACGGGCGCCGGCGTCAAAAACGGGCGCCGGCGTCGAAAAAACTGGCGTCGGCGTCAAAAACGAGACACCGGCGCCGTTTCGCGAATTTTTCGCCGTTTCGCGAATTTCGCGCAAAATTCGCGAATTTTTCGGCGAAGCAAAACGGCGCAAATTCGCCCATCACTATTGACTAGTATGTAGTTACTTAGCAAAGGCAAAACGTAACTAATATTTTCTTTATAGCATTTATTTTGTATTTTAATTCCCAGTAGGGCAAACTAGGGCAGCTAGTAGATACCACCCTGGATGAACACACTGAGCTGCCTGCCAGGCATTCAGCCTCTCTAATAATCTATTATTATGAAAATAATTCTATTCAATCTGATCCAGGTGGGTCTTGGGCACAGAGATGGGACTACATAATTAATTATGTTAAACTTCTACTATCAGCTTTTCTCCATACAAGCAGGCAAGCACCACCTGATGACTAGGCCTAGTGTAGGTGGGCTAAAGAGTCTACCATCACAGTTATATTAAAACAAATACATTCTATCTTAGTTTAATGGAAGTCAGACATCACTATAATGTTGCCATTTGAGCTTTACATTGGGCTTCATGAGATTCTTGGATTAGAATAAGGAATGCTTTTAAAAAATAATTTGCATTTAATTACACCGCACTATGATAACTGACACAAATCTGGGCTGAATACTCAAGAGTATACTCTATCATAATGGATATATTTCCTTTAAGTTATAACATGCAAATATGTAATGCCATACAGGTATTCGTTATTTTTTTGGTATTTCTAATAAATAGTTTTAACAGAACAGAGAAAATGACAATGAAGCAAAGTGTTCTTCCTATGTTGACCAGGTTACGGCCTCTGTAGTGGGCTTAATGAAGTTAATTAATTATATGAAGCCAATTAGTTATATCCTCAGGTATGAGTCAATTCATTATATCCTCAGATATGTCAGTTAATAATAAATGCATAGAGACAAGTTAGTCTGTGCCACAAAACAGAAGGGCAGAGAAGTATTGAAAGATTGTGAATAGCGACGGGCGAATTTGTTCCGTTTCGCTTCAACGGAAAATTTGTGAAATTCACACGAAATTCGCGTCCAATTGCAGGCGGCAAAATTGACATTGATGACTATTTTGACGCCGGCGACAATTTGCCGCATGCTTATTTTGTACGATTTTATTAAAGTCATTGGGCACTAAGATTTTCACTAGCGTCAACATTTGGACACAGTGAATTTTCACTAATTTATTGGAAATTCGCACCTGGCACATGAATTCACCTATCAGTAATTGTGAACTTAGCATTCTCTTCTCATAAAATGACAGCATTATGGTTAAAGTATCTGCAACGAACAAGTCCTGAGCAGAGAATCCCTCAAATAAAAGCGATTAGGTATTTTCCATTTATATATCTACTTATTGCCGATTTGGCTACCTCACTCATGCGTCAGCAATGTTTAATTTAGCCCTAGGTCGTGGTTACACAAAATTCATTCAACATTTACTTGTCAATGGTGATCAATCTCAAGTCTACAAAATGGCCATGTTATTTATTTTATTTTGATACTTATATGCACATATAAAATAGTTACAGGTGAACGGCTCCACGTGATTATCTGATATTTCATGAAACACTTTCAAATGAGATAATGTCAACTTCAAGTTACTAAATGAGTTTTGATTACGTATACTGATTTTTGTTTGTGATACAGGTATGGGACCTGTTATCAAGAATGCTCTGGATGTGGGCCGGTTCAGCTGTACTGCGCATGCGCCGAAAGTCCGAAAAAAGAAATCGGAAAACATTGGTATTTCGGCGCATGAGCAGTAGAGCTGAACCGGACAATCCAGGAAGAAGACCGCACGGGAGAAGATGGCGCCTGTGAACTCTGTGGACAGGACCTGCGCCGAGGGGTAAGTAGCAACTTAGGGGCATTTGCCCAGGGGGCGGGGGAGGAGGTAGGCCAGGGGGGAGGAGGCAGGGGGGGAATACAGGGGAGGGGGAGGGATTTTAGTGCCGAAGGGGTTGACTTCTCCTTTAAGGGGGTTATTTACAAACTCCAATCAAATCTGCTCTGGTTTTTTACACTTATTTATTATTACATTTTCCCATAAAATTTTCTTTGCGCGAAAAAATCTGATTTTAATTTTTTCGGATTTTCCACCCGAAAACTCAGAAAACTTTGGGATATTGCACAAAACTCAGAGCACAATAAAAAATCATTGGGTTTCTCCCATTGACTGATATGCAGCCTCAACAGGTCTGAGATGCCGGATTTTCTAATTCAGACTTAAATTCTGAATTCAGAGTTTAGTAAATTACCCCCTAAGTCTACTAGAAAATCATGTAACATTAAATAAACCCAATAAACTGGTGTTGCTTCCAAAAAAGATTAATCTTGGTTTGGATCAAATACAGGGTACTGTTTTATTATTACAGAGAAAAAGGAAATCATTTTTAAAAATTTGGATTATTTCATTATAATGGAGTGTATGGGAGTCGGGCTTTCCATAATTTGGAACTTTCTGAATAATGGGTTTCCGTATAACGGATCCCTTACCTGTATCATGTTTCAGATGATGGTGGGTATCCCTTATATATATCAGAAGGGTTTATGAGGTTAGTAGTTCACCTATTTTTGAAATTCTAGGAGACAATAGGGATATGAACCTTCACCTGTTGTATGGTTTATAAAGCCTAAAAAAAATGCAAATATATTTATATACGTGTGTGTGTGTGTGTGTGTATATATATATATATAACTGTTTTTTAATCTATAATAATAAAAGTAATTTTTTAAGTCACAGTGTGCATCTATGTTATATATGAATTTTTTATATATATATATATATATATATATATATATATATATATATATATATATATATATATATATATATATATATATATATATATATATATATATATATAGAAAATGCTCGTGGTACCGGCACTCTCAGGATTTGCATGAAAAACTCAAACGTTCGATATATTGAAATAAGAGAAAAAGGTTTATTAAATCCTTTAATAAACCTTTTTCTCTTATTTCAATATATCGAACGTTTGAGTTTTTCATGCAAATCCTGAGAGTGCCGGTACCACGTGCATTTTCTGTTTATTCTTTAACCAGAGCACCCAGGTATTTTTGTGTATTTTAAGGTGTGCAGCTTGTACCCACCTTTCCCTATATATATATATATATATATATATATATATATATATATATAAAAGAAATTGGAAGTAGCACACACTCCAAGTTAATTTACTATTTATTATATAAAGGCATCAACGTTTCGGTTCTCTGTCTAGAACCTTTGTCTAGATGCAAAACCAGGTTCCAGACAGAGAATGAAACGTTGATGCCTTTATATAATAAATAGTAAATTAACTTGGAGTGCTTGCTACTTCCAATTTCTTTTATACATTCCAATTTAAACACAGCACCCAGAATGAATGAAGTTCATTAAGTGAAGGAGAGCGTGTGCGGACTTAATTGGTTAAGTATATATATATATTGTACTGGGACACAAATAATTCAATCATGTTGTGTTGTTGTGAACCTAAGCTTTTTCTCAGGGGTTTCAATTAGGAGTGAATTCTCAGTCCAACACAGCAGAAAGGGTATGTAATATGCATGAAGACATAACGTTGTGAAAACTTTGCAGCTTCATCCAGATAAAAAATATCCACTGTGATTGCTATCTCAGTTGCTCTCTGTTATGACTCCCCCATGAAATTCAATAACTTGAGTTTTATGTAGTCTTAAAACCCATAGAGGTGGCTTCCTTTTAAACTATACTGCTCTGGGACCCAATTACCCTCAAGATGAGTTCTCTGAGGGCGAGTTAATGTCTTACAGACATAAATAACCTATAGCAAGACCTTTCTGAAAACAGTCATATTTTTTTTCTTAACCTTTTCTCAAATTTTTTCCATGTAGATCATAGATAACATGTAATAAAAGATCACCCTGAAAACGCTAATAGCCTTATTTTATATGACTCTGATTTAGAATAGTGCCAAATGGAAAAAAAAGTTTATGGTTCATTTTTATTTTTTATGTTTAATTATTTTTGAAAAATGACAGTGAATCAAAATACTGCATACTGATTATAGGGCAATTAGTTTCTTTCGCCAAGGATCTAACAAATCATCTTCTTTGCTAAATGATATTTCTTGGTAACTTATTTATATAGTGGCAACAAATTCCACATCCCTTTATATGATATTATACATCATTGACGGTCCTAGTGGAGTTTACAATCGAAATCCCTATCACCCGCCAGAACACTATGGTCGGTTTTATAAGAGACAAATAATCTGCCTGGGAGAAAACCAGAGTACTCTAATAAAAAGTTTCCAGCGTTATCATGGATTTTCTTTAGAAAAAATAGGTTTAGGTAAAAATATGGATAACCCAACCAAATAATAAAAAACATATCATTGGTCCAAGGTCAAATAATTGGATTTTCCATGATTTGGCCATCCATATGACCTTGACAAAGGCGCTCTTAACGTGTCCATCTTAATTCAATCTTATTTATTAGTGGTTCTCAGTATATAATCCAGGTACACCTATCTTTATCAGCTCATGGGTCCATGTTTTAACTCCCTGCTTTAATTTACAATTTAATTTCAACTATACATTTTAAGGTCTTTATCTTGTTTGATAAGCCTTACCATTTAGGGCAGAGACAGACGAGAAGATTAAGGGAGATTTAGGGGCTGATTCATTAAGGGTCGAATATCGAGGGTTAATTAACCCTCGATATTCGACTAGGAATTGAAATCCTTCGACTTCGAATATCGAAGTCGAAGGATTTAGCGCAAATACTGCGATCGTACGATTCGAAGGATTTTAATCCAACGATCGAAGGAATATCCTTCGATCAAAAAAACTTAGGAAAGCCTATGGGGACCTTCCCCATAGGCTAACATTGGGTTCGGTACCTTTTAGCTGCCGAACTAGGGGGTCGAAGTTTTTTTTAAAGAGACAGTACTTTGACTATCGAATGGTTGAATAGTCGAACGATTTTTAGTTCGAATCCTTCGATTCGAAGTCGTAGTTGAAGGTCGAAGTAGCCCATTCGATGGTCAAAGTAGCCCAAAAAATACTTCGAAATTTGACATTTTTTTACTTTTTTAGTGAATCGGCCCCTTAGTCGTCCAGCGATAAATCGGCTCTTCTTTGGGCGACTTATCTCCCCAAACTACCTAGAATCTAAATCACCGGCCGCCCGAAAAAGAGGCAATTTGTCTCTGGGCGACTAAATCTCCCCCAAATCTTCTCATCCGTCTCTGCCCTTAAACCAGGTTTCTTTACAATGATAAGAACCCCAGAATTAATAAAGAATGTAATATCCTACGAGCCATTTCCAACTATTTTAACACTCCAGTAGGTCTCTGTGCCATATCATGTGTGACTATGTAAAACAAAGAAACCCATAGGAAGCGCATCGAGAAGTCAACCACTGCTTTGGGATATTTACAATGTTTCCCATTGTGATCAAGGGATCTAGGCCTACAAAGACTGTCATTGTTTTGAATGATTATGTGCCATAATCTAAAAATAAAATGAAAGTCGCAAAAAAAAAAAAAAATACAGTGATGCCAAATATACATCACTTTTCAATCACTTGGGTATCCAACCCACAAAGGCAGCTGCAGTTTTTCCTTTATGAAAGCAATATAAGCGAATCACTTTATCTCTAAACATATTTATTATTTATCCTTATCTTTTCTGCAGGTCCTCCCGGGCTAATGGAAATAAAGAAATTGTACTTTTTTCACCATCAGATTTCACATTATTAACGTGCGCTTAGATAGATGATATCAGTTAAATTGAGAATTCAAGTAAGCACTCACAAACATTGTTTCATTATTCCATTTCTTAAATTACCTCTCCACATGATTATAACCATCTGACTAAACAACCTTTCGTTTTTGATGTATTTCTGGAGCTCCATGTTTTTCTTTGTAAATGTATTTCCATAAAATGAATCTCATATTCTTTTCTGTTATATGAACCAGCTAACAGCTTTAGGCTCCAAGCATTCTCTTGGATCCATTAGTGTGCAACCTGGTCTCCCAATCAGTTCACATATTACAGAAAGAAGTCATGTTTTTATATACATAGTATAAACAAATTACAAGCAGGGCTAGGGTTAGCCTATCTGTGTTGCCAGTGGACACCATGCAAGTGTGGGGGGGGATTATGTAATCATAATCCCCCCCACACTTGAGACACAATGGGGGTCATATATAAAGTTTGCGCATCGCATATTTAGTCGCAAATGGTTGTATTGCCCATGTTTTTTCCTGAACGCTAAAATATTGCACTGCTGTACCCGTCTTTCCGTTTTTTTGCAAATTCGCATTGTGAATGAATTTTCGCAAATGGCTTGCAGATGAGATGCGTGTTTGCGCGAGTTCGCCCAGCGATGGTTGTTGTGCGCGAAAATATTGACAGTAACTTAAATTTGCAATTTGCGGAACTGTTTTGCGAATATTTGCTCCGCCACCAAAGTTGTGGCGTAACTCAGGAACAGAGTATTCGCAATTTGCATTTTTCGTAATATGGACACTCGCACTGTGAAAAAAATCCACAATTCTGTTTGCACATTGAGTACACCACTCTTATCCAGCTTTATAAATATAACCATGCGCAGGGCAATGTGCATGTACAGAAAAATGCTTATTTGCATATGCAAATGTAGGGATGTGAAAATCTTAGACACCCTTACACATTACAGACAGGCAGATTCCTAGTAATATGGACACCTTAGTGGGTCCTTATGGGGACCTTGTGCTTATGTAACCCCTGCAGTTCACACAGTGTACACCAGATGGCACTGTGCCAGAGTATAAAAGGTTTAGGAACCATGTGCTCTGGGTCCATTGCTTTAGTCCAACCAAGCAGGCTGGAAGGGAATGGGTAGTGCTGACCTTAGGCGCCTTGGCCCTAGTAATTAGACAGCTATACTCGTTTATAGATCGCTCTAGGAGTGATAGAGAGGTTATTTAGTTGAGCAGCTCAAGGCTCCGCGGAGGAGATTAGAAGGATTAAGATCCCCGGGTATTACTGACCCTGAGTAAGGAACCAAGTGTTGAGATAGGGATGTCAGGAGTTCCCCTAGTCTGCCACTGGAAGATATCCTGAAAACTGGGCAATACCCATCACATGCTGTCAACTTACTCTCTGCTGTATATTCCCTAGCCTGTGGGGATTCAGCCTATACGTGCTGTGAGTATATGCCTCCTTTATGCTGCTGTGTATGTTCTATACTCCATTGTGGATCAATGTGCTGAATGATCTATGGGCTATTGTTCAATAACACAGTTCTTTGTTCAACCGTTAAAGAACTACTGGCGCCCATCATTGTGCTATCGCACCTTGTTACAGTTACACTACACCCTGCCTCCAACGCGTGGCGAGGGCTTACCCCTGAGAAAGAGAGCTCATCGGTGGTCTCAGCCCACAAAGGAACGTAGCTAAAACTGCCCTAGCACAAGTCAGTTTACTATAGCACTACACAAGTTAGGGGCAGGAAAGGAAACAATTCTTCCTTTGTGATGAAAAAATCACATGATTTCCCTATTAGCTCCTAATTTACATATGTAAAGTAGGACTCCTATTCTGTTCAGCTAGGCCAATTCCGAATCCTGCTGAAAAAGACTGAATCCTGGCCGGATCCCGGACTTAATCCTTTATTCTGTGCATCCCTAGCCTAGTATCATAGTGATCTGATTTAAGAGGTCTGATATCCGATCACACTGATATCCCAAAATGTATAACTCTCGACCTATTGTGTAAGAATCCTTACCAACGTAGAAACGAAATGTGCTTAGAGCTTCAGCTCATGGGAACAATTAAGACTTTGGTCACACACAAAAGAAAACATAAAAATGTGGATTGCGTTGGAATGTTATATATAATTACTGTATGATTTAAAGTAAGTACAGATGGCTGAAATTTGTCAGCAAAATGACTAACGCATGTTTTAACTTAGTGGACATTTTATGCTGAAACAATCGTTTGTTAATGTTGGTTCCTCAAGAGATTTTATGGCTGAATTTGTAGCATATATGTGAATATGGTTAGTATACAGTGTAGAACTGGCCAGACTGGGAATGACTTTAACGTAGCTAGCCAGTAGTGATGGGCGAATTTATTCGCCAGGCGCGAATTTGCGCGAATAAATTTCCAAAACGCCCTTTCGAAAAACTGACGCCGGCGTCAAAAACGAGACGCCGGCGCCTTTTCGTGAATTTTTTGGCAAAGCGAAACGGCGCAAATTCGCCCATCACTACTAGCCAGCTTATATATATTGCAATATATGGACAAAATGTTTTGTTTAAAGGGTAAGGTATTTTTTAGTAGCTTAAGGCAAAAAATGTCTCAATGTCTTGAATATATTGATAATGGGTTGAGTGCAGAGGACTCTTGTATTTGTCAATATGAATTTTGTGGTCACAGCCTCATTTCATCTCCACTTATGTATTTTCAACCTTCCATGTATGTTCTCCTGCCTGACTGAAGCCATCTTTTACGTTGCACTCACACCCGCATCCATATAGTCAAATCGTTTTGATTTTCTTCTAGGAGCACTTCCCATATTCAGTTTGTTGTGTCTGTGTCATACAGTGTTTACTTAAAGGGGAACTCCGGATTCCAGATCAAAATTTGAAACAGAGGCCCACCTAATACAGAAACCTCTAAAATACCCATCAAAGTTACCGATTTCTTTAAAAAGTCTGAATAAATGCCATTTTCTATGCTGAAATCCAGCTGTTTAACAGTTCTTCTCTTTCTGCATCATTTGAAATCCTGGCAGGGAAGGAGGAACTAAACACTGATGTTACACATTGTAACAACTTCTCCACAGCTTACAGACAGCATGCAGGAACTACATAACCCACAATGCATTGCACTGGGATGTTCTCTTCCTTATTGGAATCACATGTCCAGGGAATTGTGGGGGTTGGAGGATGCAGGCTGACTGAGGACAGCTGACTGACGATACAAAGTAACAGTAGTCAGACAGCTCAGCAAAGTAGTCAGATAGATCAGCAGGAGAGCAGGGGGCTAGGCTTAGGGAACTGTTCCAAACCATTACAAAACATGAAAAGTCTGCATATTTTTTAATTGATGTATATTGCAAAGTTGCTTGAAATTATGTTTACTTTACAAAAGGCTTAAGTTATGTTTTTGTGGAGTTCCACTTTAATGCAGAGATTGAGCTTTCACATCCAGCCTGAGGTGGAGATCCAACTTTTATTCAGTGTGCATTTCTCACTACTTCCTGTTCCTGCCTCTTACCCAGCCTGCCTTTCTGCCTTAAAGGTACACTGTAACGTAAACACGCGTACACTACACAGTTGTTCATTTTATAAAAAGCAACTAAAATAATCATCCACACTCTCATCTTATCCCACTTAAACTATGGTTACACACTGCTTTATTGACTCCTAGTGATTGGCGAATCTGACCCGTTTCGTTTTGTCAAAAATTCACCAAAATGCATTGAAGTCTATGGGTGCCATTCGTGAGGCAAAACGCAGTGAAAATTTTTGACAGTCCCTGTGCTTGCTACTTGTCATACACACAATTTACTTCAAAACTCTAGTACTAACTTACAGAGTACTCCACAATGTAGCACCTATATTATATTCCTGCAGCGATATATATATTCCCTCCATTACCAAGTACACCTCCAAAAGTAACCTTTGCTCTTCACATGACCTCGTTCTCTCCTCCTCAATGTTTCTTCACACTCCCGCACACAGGCTTTCACATTCTACACCCATCTGCTGAAATTCCTTCACCCATTCCATTAGACACTCCCAGAAGCTCCTGGCCTTGAAACATTCATGTAAAACTCACATTGTTTTCAAGCTTATAATGAAATACATTTATGATTCGACATTATTTCCTATTCTCCCCCTAATGTTCACTAGACACTGTCCTGCTTGACACGACCTCCACAACCACACGTCTCACTCCCATGTCAACTACAGTAATGCATCTATGGTAACAATAGAAAATGTTCAATTGTTTCTCAATGGTTTCCCTCTAAATGACCTCACACCAGGACTGTATTTAGGTCCGATGCTGCCCTAAGCCCCGGACCTAAACGCCCCTACGTGACGCGCGTCAGTGAGTCACACGCCTGGACATCGTGGGAAGTAAGGCGAATGCAGAATTCGGTGCATCTCTAGATATTTGCACAAAGTGCTATTGTTAGTAATGAAGTGGATAACTTACTGTTGGAGAAACCCCGGCCCTCGGTCCTATGACCAATGGAATAACTCTGTGAATGACCAAAAATTTAAAAAGCTTTGTACACTAAAAACGGAAATCGTCAGTCTTATATGGAAATCAAACGTATCACAAAATGTCTACTGTCCTCCTAAACTGATACTACTTTGTGTATGTACTGTAAGATGTAAACCTCTGAATGCAATGTGATCACCCCCCTGTCACGCATGTCTGTTCAGTTGCTTAAATAAACTTTTCTGAGCAAAAAAATTATGTTGAAATGAAACATATGCAGTTTATTCATCTCTTATTGCAACCGACCTTGAAACCCAGGATATCTGCCAAATGCCATTCAGCAAGGGAGAAGACAGAGAACTGCTGCTTGTAACATACTTAAAGGGGAACTAAAGCCTAACTAAAGAAGTAGCTAGAAATGTTGTACATTATGTTTTGTGCTTCTGTACCAGCCCAAGGCAACCACAGCCCTTTAGCAGTAAAGATCTGTGTCTCCAAAGATGCCCCAGTAGCTCCCCATCTTCTTTTCTGCTGATTCACTGAAATTTGATTGTATATACTGTATATAGAGCAGAGAAGGCACATTTTTGCACCTTAAAGTATGCACCAGCATAGACAGGTAAGCTTAATTAAATTAAAATGTTGCCGCCCAGGTCTTTGTGGCTTTGCACATGAGCATTAAGGAGTGTGCTCTTGAGTATCTCTGTGATCTTGCACTTCAACCCAGGGGTATAGTAGATACAATCCCCCCAGGGCTATATTTATATATAGGCCTCCGAGGGCCTGTGCTTAGGTTTTGGGGCCATCCCTCGGGGTGCCTATTTTTTTTTAAATCCTCCCCATCCGCCGCCACGAATTTGCATAGGAGATCCAGTGTTGGAGCTTAGGGTGTAAGGGGTATGGGAGCAGAGGAAGAATGCGCACGACTCGCTGACGTCACTTCCGCTGAATGTGTAGAGTGATGTCAGCACACACGACGTGTGATGTCAGCAAGCACGACGTAGGGGCGTGTTTAGGCAGCACCGGACCTAAATACAGCCCTGATTCCCCCCCCCAGTGTTTCCTGAGCATAAGAACCAGGGAAAGAAAATAAGTTAATGTGGAGCACACGGCAGGCCAATTTTAACATTAATATTCTGAATATAAGAAAATATAACAGTAGTATGGGTTATTCTCTGCTTACCTAGGCTTTGGAGTGAGTACTTAGATTTGTTGCCATGAGTAATTGAGGTCTAACAAAAGTGATTATGATTTCAAGGTGCATTTGTCAGAATTCCAAAATTTAAAAAAAAAGGGTTTTACTTCCCTCCCCACAGAAAACAAAAAATAGAAATTTCTGTAAATGAACGTCTCTAGAACATTTCAGTCATATACTTTTTATAAAACCCAATCAATAATCAATGTCTTCTATCAATAAATACAAAACACATAAATATTGAGTTGTAGCTCTCATACAGTGTCGCACTGGGCCGGCGGGCAAAAACCCGGTTGCCCCCGCCGGCCCAGACCTGCTTCCCCCCAGCTGCCGCATGAAGAAATAAGCCTGTGTGCAGAGCGCATTCGTGTTTACGCAGGCATGCAGAGTGTGCAGCGATCGGGAATGCGTGCGCATTGCGATGTGTCCTGAACAGGGAATCGGAGGTCGGGAGGGAGGGAGCCCCTGGGGACTGTGAGGAGGGCCCTTCGTTTGCAGCCCTGGTGGGCCTGAAGGCTCCAGTCTGACCCTGCTCTCATAATAATAAGTAACAAAGAAAAAAAACACAACGGTGTCCGGAAAATTTGTGAATAATTGGCCAACAAAAAATGGTAATGGATTAGCTAAGTAGAGCCAACATGGTGAAAAGACTATACTTCTCTCTTGTGATAAAAATGCCGCTAAGAAATTTAGGATAATGGCATACTGCCGAACTGAGCTGAGAAAAGAACGGAAATTGCTTTCTCAATGGAACCCGAGTAATTATCTAATACTGTTAAATGTCTCTACCAGGGGAACAAGAATAATCAAGTCAATTGTTCGCCGCCTTGGACATCCTTTGTTCTTTGATAAATATTTGCCTTGTGTTATAAGGTCCGCTGCCTGTAGTCAGAAAGCGAATCTACTTGTTTCAATATAGAAAGCATTTAATTAAGATTATTTCTGATTTCTAAAGCCCTCGTGAGATGATTAAAAAACAAGCAATAAGGTAGAGAATAAGACACCTGCTGGCAGTAAACAGGGAAGAACAAATGTCCTACAGATTGGAAACAAGGAAGTAAAGCCCCCCTGCTGTTTGGTAATGGGGAGGAAGTCATCTTCCATCAACTGGAAACAGCTACAAGGAAAGAAAAAGGAACACGAAATGGGCCGTGGAATCACATCGGCGGAAACAAAGGGTCGGTGAATTGGTTAATGTAATGAGACCACTTTTTATTGCTACTGAAATCAGTCAGAGCTTGAAATGAAAGTTCTGAAAATCAATCGGTGGGTCGGCAAGAAGAAAAATCATTATATATGTATGTTTCTTCTGTTATTCCTAGCTTTACTTTACCGTTATTTTATTAAGCGAGACGCAAAACTCATGGAAGCTTAATTCCTTCAATATGCAATTGCTGAACTGTGGAGTTGGGTTCCCTAGCAGGTGCCCAAAAAAGTGTCAAGAGAGTCAGCATGAAGCCATCTAGGGTAAGGTTTGGGAAGAATGACTATTTACTCTCCTACATATTCCTGAAACCCCAGCTCAAAGGTTACATTTGGGTAATCACTTATTTAGGGGGTTATCTATCAAAGTTTTATCTCAAAATCTTCTGCTACAAACTCCGATAAAATCCGCTTTACGCTTTTTTATTATTACATTTTCCAAAAAATTTGCTTTTTCGGGAAAAAAATCTGATTTTCACGATTTTTCTGGATTTTTCACCCGAAAGCTCAGATTTCTTATGCTTTTATCCCCGAAAACTTCGGGGTATTGCACAAAATCCATCGCACATCAAAAAAATCATTGGGACTTCTCCTATTGACTCATATGCAACCTGAGATTCTGAGAATCTGAGATTCCATATTCTCTGATTTGGACTTTTCCATCCTCTGGGTTTAATAAATTCCGAAAAATTCATGATTTTTTAAAAAAAAAATCACAAATTTTTCGTGATTTTTCCATTCGGAGTTTAGTCAATAACCCCTTAAATGTCAGATATATTCTTAGTACAATAACTACAATTTTATATCCATCCTCTCTAAATCCATTAAGGCGACTCTAATTCTAAACCACAACAATCCAAAAATAACTGATTTAGAGGAATATTTACATGGATTATAGTTAATTTTTTAGGACCCACTGGTTCCATAACCAATTTTTAATTAAATGATAATGGAATTTGTCATTTATTTCACAAAACATTAATTTCAGCAATGGGTGGGGTTGCATTTTGCTGAAATTTCCTTTAAAATAACATCTAAATATATAAGAATATTAAATATAAATACACACATTTAAAGGGGTTGTTCACCATTAAATAAACTTTTAGGGGCACATTTACTAAGCTCGAGTGAAGGATTCAAATGCTAAAAAATTTGAATTTCTAAGTATTTTTTTGGGTACTTCGACCATCAAATTGGTCAAATTTGATTGAATTCAATCGAATCGAATGATTCGAAACGATTTGAAGCAAAAATCGTTCGACTATTCGACCATTCGATAGTCGAAGTACTGTCTCTTTAAAAAATACTTTGACTAAATACTTCGCCACTTTAAACCTACCGAGGTGTAATGTTAGCCTATGGGGACCTTCCCCAGCACTTTTCTAACATGTTTTTGATCGAAGAAAAATCCTTTGATCGATCGCTTAAAATCGTTTGAATCTTTCGAAGGATTTTTACTTGGATTTGCACTAAATCCTTCGAATTCGATATTCGAATTCGAAGGATTTACCTTCGAGGGTCGAATTTGAGGGGTTTATTAACCCTCGAAATTCGACCCTTTGATAAATGTGCCTCTTAGTATGATGTAGAGAGTGATGTTCTGAAACAATATGCAATTGTTTTTCATTTTTTATTATTTATTTTATTTTTAAGTTATTCAGCTTTTTATTCAGCAGCTCTCCAGTTTGCAATTTCAGTAATCTCATTGTTAGTTCAATAATATGTCAAGTATGATCACTATAGGCTGCTACATAGTTCTGTGAATGGTTCTGTAAATAGAATGTGAATAATACACGGGTCCAGGACATTCATTTGGACAACTACATGAAAATAAAGTACTTTGCTGCAATAAAAATGGCATAAACTCAAGGGATGAAACATAATTATGTCTCTTTATAGGTCCCTGGTGAGGCCTCATCTGGAGTATGGGGGCAGTTTTAGACTCCAGTTAAGAGGGATATAAATGAGCTGGAGAGAGTGCAGAGACGTGCAACTAAACTGGTTAAGGGAATGGAAGATTGTCAGGGTAGACTGTCATGATTGGGGTTGGCTTCGCTGGAAAAATTATGCTTACAAGGATCATTATAGACAGATAGTGGGTAATAAAAAAATCAACACACCAGAGGCCTCCCCTTCAGACTAGAAGAAAAGAACTTTCATATGAAGCAACGTAGGGGGTTCTTCATAGTCAGGACAGTGAGGTTGGGGAATGCACTGCCGGGTGATGTTGTGATGGCTGATTCTTTAAGAGGAGCTTGGATGATTTCTTGGACAACCATAATGTCCAAGGCTATTGTGATCCTAAGATTTACAGTTTTGACAGATATTGGTATTTATAGTTTATTAATGTGAGTGTAGGTTTGTGTGCGTATAGGGGCACTGGAGTTTGTTTGATGTGGTTGAACTTGATGGACTTTTTTTATCCCAACTCAACTACAGTATATAATAGGGATGCACCGAATCCACTTTTTTGGATTCGGCCGAACCCCCTGAATCCATCGCGAAAGATTCGGCCAAATACCGAACTGAATCCGAACCCTAATTTGCATATGCAAATTAGGGGTGGGAAGTGGAATTTTTTTTTTCTTATGCAAATTAGGATTCGGTTCGGCCAGGCAGAAGGATTCGGCCGAATCCGAATCCTACTGAAAAAGGCCGAATCCAGAACCAAATCCTGGATTCGGTGCATCCCTAGTATATAACTATGTGACACTTCTTACATAACAGTTGCCTCCACCAGTGCCCCTGGAATAGGGTGCAAAGATCTGGGCACATTATTACATTGAGCACTAAATATTGTGTCTTTTCAACACAGGGAGGCACATTTCAAATTAATTTGAGTTCTTAAAAACTCCCCTAAACTAGGGATGCACCGAATCCAGGATTCGGTTCGGGATTCGGCCAGGATTCGGCCTTTTTCAGTAGGATTCGGATTCGGCCGAATCTTTCTACCTGGCCGAACCGAATCCGAATTTGCATATGCAAATTAGGGGCTGGGAGTGAAATTGTGTATCTTTTTGTCGGAAAACTAGGAAGTAAAAATTATTTCCACTTCCCACCCCTAATTTGCATATGCAAATTAGGGTTTGGATTCGGTTCGGTATTTGGTCGAATCTTTCGCGAAGGATTCGGGGGTTCGACCGAATCCAAAAAAGTGGATTCAGTGCATCCCTACCCTAAACTCACATATATTCGAAATTTGACCAATCGAAATTTATTAAAAATATTTTTTTATCATTAACATTTTTCTCACTCCAAATGCATTAAAGTCAATAGCCATCTTTTGTTATGGCGACTTTTTTTGACTCAGCGGCAATTTTGTCTTGCGACTTTTTTCTCTCGTCGAATTTTTTTTTGTCCAAATGCATTAAATTCAATGGGTGTTTTTTGTTACAGTGACTTTTTTTGTCTGGGCGACAATTTTGTCTTTTTCCGCTATGAATCCACTTCTGGCGAATAAATTCGCTCATCACTAGAGATTACAGCTCACTTAAGGCGTGTTACTGTAAATTTCATAATAAAGTCTTCTTGTGTAGTCTATAGAAATTATTGGGAAAAAAATCGGTATAAATGGACAATATTTTAATGTGGCTCTTTAAAATAATCCACATTCTCATAATTATATAACGCAAACTACTATATATCTTGAAGGCAAGGAAAATGTTCTACTGTATCGTACGTACTGTTTAGACATTCTTGTCAGAATGTTGGGAATTGAACGATCTCCATTTCTCCTGTCAGTCTGTCAATTGACTGACATATTGGTGTACAATAATGCCTTGGAAAAGAGGCACCTGAAAAACCTCCTTGTTATAAAACACAGAAACAGGCACATGTGCCCTAAGGCTAAGTCTGTGCTACCTGATACACAGTGCACAAACACTATCTATTATTTAACCAAGAAATATTGAATTCTAAATTATTCTGTAAAAATATTGTATCGGAACTGGTTCAGGGACCAAAGTCAATGATGGACAATCTCGGTAAAGCGCTCTGCAGTGTGTTGTGCTGTGTAAATAAAGGCTAATTTATATTATTATATTGAATATTCCCATCCCCACCTAATAAATCTCATTCCATTGTAACTTGATAAAAAAAAGTTACTTGTGAAATGTTCCTATCTGGACTCATGGTGCACCTCTACAAGTGATCATCAAGCATTATTGAGAAATTAAAAATATTGGATTTGGGTATTTGTTACAATGCAACCTAATTGTATGAATGAAATATTGATTTTAAATGTTAATTACTATTATGCTTTAATTTATTTTTTTTAAATTCTGGTATCATTTGTTAAGATATATATATATATATATATGTATGTGTATGTATATATTTATTTATATGTACAGCGGGCAAAGCACTGTACAGCAAAACAATAATTTAGTAGTAACAAACAAGGGGTCATTGGAATAAAAAGTTACAATAAGTGCATTATTAGAAATACAATTCACATAAATATAAAATATAGTTAAAATACAGATTGAGTGCTCAGTTTCAAGGAGACAAAAGGATTGAGGACCCTACCCCGTAGGGCTTACAGTCTAAATGGGAGGGTAATTTACAGACACAATTCGGAGGGGTATTAAAGTGCTGCAGGTTACAGTTTGTTACACTGTTATATAAGTGCCAGTTCCCAGTTCAGGTGTTATCCACGTGCTCCCAGAGGTAGTGTTGGAGTTTCGTTTTAAAAAAAATTGAAGCAGGATTTTCTCTGGAGAGATTCAGGAATGGCATTCCAAATATAAGGAGCCGCAAGAGAGAAGGGTTTGATACGGGAAACAGCAGTTAGTAGTGGGGGGTACAACCAAGCGGTTGCTCGGAGAGGAGCGGAGGTTTCGATCCAAATTCAATTCGAATTATCAAATACAGCCTATTCACCCGAAGTAAAAAAAATTTGATTTTTTAATAAATTTCGGTTGTTCTTTTTTTATTCGAATTTCGAGTTGACGGGAGTTTAAAATAACACCCGACAACTCGAAATTCAATCCTTGATAAATCTGCCCCATAGTGTGTTGAGTGTAAAGACGACGTCACACGTGGGCGTTTTTGAAAACGAGCGTAAATACACCAATGTACATGATAATGTGCATTTTTGAGTCTGTCGTTTTCTTTTCCCAACATGCGTTTCTGTTTTTTCTCATTCCCCACAATTTTGCCAAAAAAAAATGGCTATATGTGCACTTCATCTAGCGAGAGTTTAGCCGCCGTATTGAAAATACGTGGCGTATTTCAGCAAAGTGTTTTTTCAAACCTGCAGATCCCATAGAGTTTAATAATATGTCGTTTCCTGGACATATTGGCGTTTCTGCTGAAAAATGAAAATACTGGCATCTTGCGGTAAATGTTATGCGGTATGCCCATAATATAGACGTGGGACCCCTTATCTGGAAACCCTTATCTGGTTGCAAAACCAATATAAATGTTTGAATGATTTTAAACAGATTTAAGGTATGGAAATCCAAATTATGGAAACATCCCTAATCTAAAAAACTCAGGGCCCAAGGATTGTGGATAATAGATCCCATTCTTGTATACACCGACACTGATTTATTTGTCCAATGTGACAGGTGTTATTATTTTATATAAATGTCCACCCAAATGGCCTATGGGAAAGCTCCGGCAGGGAAGTGAGTCTGTGACAAGACAAATGTTCACTTTATAAAGAAACATAAAACTGTCATTATGAAATGTAGAATGATAAATATTTGACACACCTTTATGCCTGGTGGCTTCTATTAGTGCATGTGACACAGTTTGCTAATTCCTACGAGGACGTGCTGAGCGCTGCATTTTATTATCATACCTACAGCTTCTATTTAGGGAAAACGCTTACTTTGCAATTTTCTGTGAAAACGAGTAAAGATAAATATGTTTTGCGATAAAATGTTTATCCATGCATCTACTGGGTTATAAGTTAAGAATTTATATGTTAATAGCGGCCATTGACAATGCCCCACCCAGTGTGCAAATAAAAATAAAAGTACTTTTCTTTGCACTTGGCCCACCGCGTAGGGCATTATGCACAGTTGCAGGTCTCTGCACTCCAATTTGAAGTGCAGTCCGATTTAAAAAAAAAAAATTCAAAATACATGAGTTAATTGTGCTGCTCCAGCAGAAACCTGCATTGAAATCAGTTTTTCTGAGCAAACAGATTTTTTTTTTATACTTAATTTTGAAATCTAGACTAGACACATTGTCAGTTTTCCAAGTGCCCTTAGTCACATGACCCTGATAAGCCTCAGTAACTCTTTACCGCTGCCCTGCAAGTGGGAGTGATATTACTCCCATCCCCCCTCCCGCCAGTAGCTCAGCAGATAACAGCTCCCTGACAAAATATAACAGCTCCCTGTTACATATGAGAATACTCAAGCACTCAATAGTAAAAACCCAAGTCCCCCTGTGACTCCTTCAGTTATATTGAGTAGAAGAAACAATAGCTTATCTTAAAGCAGTTCCATGAAGTTCTGGCTCTTTCTGAAAGCAAAGGATCAGGCACAATGATCTGAACGGCTGCCTACATGCCAATATTACAGCTAAAAAATACATTTGTTGGTTCAGGAATACAATTGTATTTGGTAGAATGAATTATTCGTAATGTAAACAGTGTAATTTAGAAATGAAAACATAACAGCTGGATTTCAGCATAGAAAATGGCATTTATTTATACTTTTTGAAGAAACAGGTAACTGTGATGGGTATATTAGGGGTTTCTGTCTTATGTGGGACTCTTTATCACATTTTGGTTTGGAAGTCAGAGTTCCCCTTTAAATATGGGTCCTGTATTTCTGTCTGCCTGCTGGGCTGTGGTTAATGGTCCCTATGTCTTGAAAATCCTCTAGTTGCTAGGGTCTGGTACATGTATCTTAGTGACCGCTACCTGTTAGCTTTGATATACTGTAGCAATTGGGGCTCTTCCTTTTTGGCCTCTATCCTCTAACCCAGGTGGATTTGAGCTGGGGGATCAAGGTGTCAACAAGGCCTAGTAAAGAGTCCTGCCCTAGAGGGACAATTCTTCTAGAGAAGTGGGGGGATCAGGGACCCCATGTCAGTTACAGGGCAAGTTTCCTACATCCTAGGAATGTAACATAGTGAGAAATAGCTAGGAAGAGCAGCTTTGTTCTCCCCCAAAGGTTTGATAGCTGGAGGCAAACCTTTGTTCTAAGTAGTGATGTGCAAATTTCTCCAGTTTCGATTCGCCAAAGAATTTGTAAATTTACCACGAAATTCACTAAATGGGAAAACCCTGCGAAACTCGAAAATCCCGTGTCGATTTTAGCACTGGCGTTAAAGTCAATGGGCGTCTAAATAGTGTTGACGCACCCCAGTATTGACATGAGTGACTTTTCCGACACGCGTCCAAAAAGTTTTGACGGCAAATTTTTCGCTGGATTTTTGCAAATTTATTTTCCAGAGGTGAAAACGCGGAAATTTGCTGCAAGTTTGTGCCTTAACATATGGTGATGTTTTTCTCCAATCTTTTACACAGCATGATAAAAAAGGTCCCTTCGTATATTAGACCACTAGCTGGTAACCTGAAGGTGTATCTTAAACCTACCAAGCGACTCCACAGTGGTGACCACTGACAATTTTTGCAAACTGCTGGTAACTCCATGTGCTTTACAGGCGTGCCAGGCACTGGCTGCCTAATATTTTCCCAACAGGTACCGACCTTGCACCCGTCCTGTTCCGACCAGACCCAGTCACAGCAGCACAGATAATGGGCCTCTTGTCTCTCTGGGTACACCCATGACTCTGATTAATTGTTGTATATTTCCAAACTTTTGGGAGTAGCCAAAAAGGGGGCCTGTGGAAAGTGTATCTTAGTGGGCTCAAATCTCATTAATCCACCACTGGTTTTGGGCACCAAAATCCCCAAAACCAATAAATTTGCATTAAAATGGCTCCAAGCACTATACGACAGTTGCCCTGAAACACAGCAGTGTGCGCAGCTTAAAACGCTATTTTAGTATAGGATAGTTTAATTTACTTAATAACTCTCTCTTCCATGCTAAACCATCACTAAACCCGGTGCTGTCAACCACTCCCCCCAACTTTCCACTCTGTCCACCCGAGTCTCCCATCACTCTTATGCATTCCCCCAATTTCCAGTGATTTGTAGGCAAATATCCGGCGTTCTCACCGTGGATTGTGTGGCTTTGGGAGAGGTTCTGTGTATGTGTGTGATGCAATTTCCGATGACATCACAAACCCGGAGAAATTTTGGTGCTGCAAGTCCCCCGACAGGAGGATTTCACAAGTTGACAGCTCTATAAACCAACTATTGGCACAGGCGCAGGCATATACAGTGAGAAACAGCCGTGATTATACAATCATCTCATTATCATAAATAAACACCCCTATGACCTATAGCTTTATTATCTCTTAGACACACAGCTAAGCTCATAAAAAAACATGACAGACAGATACCAGATTTTGCCCTCTTGCAATTGCAAAGGCCTCCATTCAGTTTTGTAAACTCTTCTTAACGTCTCACTCGTCCCTCATTTAAATTCTACAATTGGAAAGACAGGGTTGGTTTTGTTTTATTTTTCTAACTTGTCATGGTTATAATTATTGTTGTCCAGTTGCAAAGCAAAGTGATTCATGTGGTATGCTTGACAAGTAAATTGCAAATAATATTATAAAATCTAAATTAGTCAGAATGGAATATTCAGTGATTAATCTTTACAACAACCACCTGTCTTTACTTTACTGACACCAAGAAAACGGGTTGTTTGAATAAATTTCTTGGTTACCCAATGGTAGGGGTGATAATTAATTTAAACGGAACATTTAGGGGCAGATTCACTAAGCTCGAGTGAAGGATTCGAATGAAAAATACTTCGAATTACGAAGTATTTTTTGGGTACTTCGACCATCGAATTGGTTAAATTCGTTCGAATTCGATCGAAATCGAACGAAATCGAACGATTCGAAGTAAAAATCCTTCGACTATTCGACCATTCGATAGTCGAAGTACTTGCCCTTTAAAAAAAACTTCGACCCCCTACTTCGGCAGCTAAAAGCTACCAAAGTCAATGTTAGCCTATGGGGAAGGTCCCCATAGGCTTGCTAACCTTTTTTTGATCGAAGGATTTTCGTTCGATCGTTGGATTAAAATCCTTCGAATCGTTCGATTTGAAGGATTTAATCGTTCGATCGAACGAAAAATCCTTCGATCGTTCGATCGCAGGATTAGCGCTAAATCCTTCGACTTCGATATTCGAAGTCGAAGGATTTCAATTCGAGGGTCGAATTTCGAAGTATTTTTTACTTCGAAATTCGACCCTTAGTGAATCTGCCCCTTAATAAGGCAAACATATGTGTCATTTGTTCCCTATGTTCCCACGTAGATTGCAAGCTCTTGCTAGCAGGTTAATCTAATCCCTCTATTTCAAATTATTGTATTATTTGTTCCTTTACTGCACGCCACCCTTTTGTTAAAATATTATTATAAAATGATGCCCAATTTGCTGAAGCTATTTAACTTATAATGGTAACAATCCACTTAACATTCAGGGGCCGATTCACTAACTTCGTGTGAAGGATTCGAAGTAAAAAAACTTCGAATTTCGAAGGGTTTTTTGGGCTACTTCGACCATCGAATGGGCTACTACGACCTTCGACTACAACTACGACTTCGAATCGAACTATTCGAACTAAAAATCGTTCAACTATTCGACCATTCAATAGTCGAAGTACTGTCTCTTTAAGAAAAAACTTTGACCCCCCTAGTTCGCCATCTAAAAGCTACCGAAGTCAATGTTAGCCTATGGGGAAGGTCCCCATAGGCTTTCCTAAGTTTTTTTTGATCGAAGGATATTCCTTCGATCGTTGGATTAAAATCCTTCGAATCGTTTGATTCGAAGGATTTTATCGTTGGATTGAAGGAATAATCCTTCGATCGTTCGATCGCACTTCATTCGAAGTTGAAGGATTTTAATCCCAGTCGAATATCGAGGGATAATTTGTGAATCGGCCCCTCAATGTTATTAGTGCAATGTTTTGACATTTTCTAGTGTAGGTTGGGGGGAAATTTTAATTATATGTACACAAGTGATCCCCAACCAGTGGCTCGTGAGCAACATGTAGCATTTGGATGTTGCCCCCATTGGCCTCAAAGCAGGTGCTTAGTTTTGTATTCCTTGGAGACAAGTTTTTGTTGCATAAAAACCAGGTGTCCTGCCAAAAAGATCCTCCTGAAGGTTGATGGTCCACATAGGGGCTACCAAATGGCACAATCACAACAGTTATTTGGCTCCCGACACCTTTGACATCTGAATGATGCTCATATTTCAAAAAAAATAGGTTGGGGACCCCGGATGCACCCAAAACCAGATAAAAACTACAAGAACAGAATCATCAAATACCAAGAATACCATAAGTTCACTGATGGGAGCCACGATAACAGAAGTTCCTGCAGTTGTTTAGGTGCTGGAGCTTCATAGGTAATTACAGTCGAGCAAACTGTAAATTATGATTTAGTGGACAACAATGGAGGAAGAGCACTAGTCTTAACTCAGCAACTTGCCCAAAATTCCACTGAGGATGGCACAAAACTTGCAGCCATAAAGTCAATGGGCGTCCAAATAATTTTTGCCGTAATTTTTATGCGTGCGTCAATTTTGGCCTCCAATTTTTCAATGCAGTTTAGCAAAAACATTCGCAGGCGGCGAAACAAAGAAATTCGCCACAAATCCGTGGCTGCCGAATTTATTCGCCCATCACTAGTGGTAAGATTTACAGGGAAATCTCAACTCATCAGTGAATGTGCAGTACAAGGTCTATAAAGTGTCTGCACACAGGGCAGCCATCAGGGGGGGACAGGGGGGAGAGTTGTACTGGGCTCCGAGGGTAAGGGGGCCCGGCGACGCCACACTTACTTGATTAGCCGGGCCCCCCATCTTTCTAAGAGCTGCTGACTTTGGGAAGGCATGGACGTTTAAGAGGCCCTGGCCACCAATTTTCTTATAATGGGGGGGGGGCCTGGCCACCAATTTTTTTTTCTCATGTGGGGTCCTAGCCACCAATATCTTTTTATTTTTTATTAACATGTGGGAACCCTAGGCACCAATTTTTGTTTTGTTTTTTTACTGTGTGGTGGGGGGCGGACCTATGGGGTGGGGAGGGCGGACCTGTAGGTGGGGCTTGTGGTGGGCCCAGCCCAGGGGGCCCAGGAAATTTTGTCGTATGGGGCCCTGTGATTTCTAATGGCGGTCCTGTCTGCACATATTATAAGTAAAGTAAGTTACAACACACCCATGTGAGTTTCAGCAAGACAAATGATCGCTCTAAGCAATGACAGGTTTGTTACTTCATTTTTTCCCTGTATTGTGTTGCAACTTCATGCATTCCAAATTGTGCCATTGCCAGACTTTCCCAGTACAGACAGATTAAGCAAATCAGCCGGGGCTTTAGCCATTGGGACTTCCTAGAAAGCAGATAGCTATGGGACGAGCCCACAAATACATGTTTTGCTGTTGAGCAACGTAGCGGCTTACAAAGAATGTATACATTTGAAACTGATTATGTGGATGAATGTTCTGAGTCTTTTCACCGGCTTTGCAGACTTGTACAAAGCATTTCGAAAGGGCAACAGTGACGGGAACCATCTGCCGCATATAGAAAGTTATTTGCTGCACATATGGTTCTAGACTTTTCAAATGTAATTGTAAAATGCCCTGTTTTTTTCCCCTTTATTACCTCGTATTTTACGGCTTAATACAAAAACATGTGCAACGTGGAGGTGTTGAATGTATAATACACTTCTTTATTTATTTTTAAATAAAAGTGATTCTTATACAGGATTTAGTTGAACCCAATACATATGTATTTCAGCAAAGCCTTATGTTTAGAGAGGACACAATGACTTACTCTCTAAAGGGGACTTTAAAATGAATGTGGTGGTGGCTCTCCAGTTGCAGAACGTGCCAGAATAATATCCAAGACTCTGTGCTTAAAGGGGAGCTATTACGAAAATATAAATTTATTATAAGCTTCAGCATACTGAAATAAGAAACTTTCTAAATACAATCAATTAAATGCTCTGTACTGTTTCTGAAATAATCAAGTTTATCTTTACTATCCCTCTCTCAGCATCTGTTTCTCTTCATTCTCTCTTCATGCAGCAGTTGGGTGTCAGATATTCATTGACAGTTAGATCCAATATATCTTATAGGGGGGCTCCTTTTGCCTAGAAGATGTATTAGAGCTCACTCTATTAAACTCACCGGACGTCATGTCTCTCTACATGCAGAATTTGTGCAAAAGGCAGTTATTTTGTTAGATTTTGTTTGAACTGAAATCATTTATTTGAGTGAGCTCTAATTCATCTGCTAGGAAAGGAGCCCCCCTATAAGATATATTGGATCTAACTGTCAATGAATATCTGACACCCAACTGCTGCATGAAGAGAGAATGAAGAGAAACAGATGCTGAGAGAGGAATAGTGAAGATAAACTTGATTATTTCAGAAAGGATGCAGAAGATTTAATTGATTGTATTTAGAAAGTTTCTTATTTCAGTATGGTGAAGCTTATTTTAAAAAAAAAATTCACGATAGTTCTCCGTTAAGGTTCAATTTCAAATCCTGACTGCATTTGTAGGTTGTTTGAATGTAGAACAATTTCTGGAAAGCTAGAGGCTCTACTAAGTCTAAAAGGCTATTAGGGCTAATAATTCTAGCGGGTTTAGTGACCACAATGGTTAGTACTACTTCCTTGTACCACTGGGGTCAGTCTCATAACATTAGGGAGCAAAAATAAGTTCTTCAGGTCCCTAACACATGGTAACAGGAGTAGTTTGCACCATTAGCAGCCCACCTCCTTTCCCTGCACATGCACACTTGTGTTGTGTTGTATGGTAATATACAATAATAGGGGGTTGTGGGAGCACTCAAAAAGCTAAGTTAAAGTATAATTTAAGTGTAAGGGAAGTGCTATTTTCCAATGCACTTCCCTGGTCCCCTGTTTCACAAATAATTCAGTATAAATGCAAGAGCATATGTTGTATGGTAGTTACACAGTGAGTGCACTGGGTGCCTTAGTTTAATTCTAGCCAGGGCACTAACTTCCAGGAGTTTCCATGTTCTTTGCATGTCTGGGTGGGCTTTTGCTGGGTAGTCCTGGGATTTCCCATACTCCAAAAACATATATGCTGTAAATGCAATAAGGAAGGACTGATAATAATAATGCATATTGCCTAGTACTTGCTAACTCTGAGGGTCAGTATCGGACTGGGATACCAGGGGCCCACCAGAAAAACTCCGTCTGAGGGCCCACTTTCCAAACTATTATACCTCCTCTCCTCACTCAACCTCTTTATTATCCTAGTCTCTTCACATACTATACTATATTCTTCCATTATTAAGCCTCTTTGTCCCCATGAAGAAATAGAGAATGACCATGAAATAGGCTAAATGGTTAGAAGCAATAGGCCCATTGACACCTGGGCCCACCGGGAGTTTTCCTGGTATCCCGATGGGCCAGTCCAACACTGCTGAGGGTTCCATTTGCCATCTGCATTAGACGTTACTTTAAACTGTACTCCCAGCCGATTACATATAAGATTCTTTATCCGGAGTTCCTGAGACCAATGCCAAGCAATAAACTGAAAAACATTGTAATGTATCCCTGAGCTGTAGAGTTAAAACCATATCTCCTCTGTTTCCTCCTCCCTTCAGTTCCGGGTCAGCAGCAAAAAAGGAGATGGAGGGGTGGGAGACCCAAAACCTGTTCCCAAATCTGACAAAAAAGCACAACCCGGCATTGGATTTTGCCAGATTAAGGAGTGGGTTGCTGATTCCCCAGAGTCCCAGTTGAGTGCTCCGGATACTCGGATGCCATTGATTATTCCCCATATCTATATCAACTTGTAATACAGAGAAACCATATGAAAGTCCTTTGTGCCACACTCAGGTGTAGTTTCTTTACAGAATAAAAAAGCTCTGCATGCATTTACATGGGTTTCAATTAAAATAAAATGGGATCATACTTTTCTTTTTGTTCTTTTTGGAATTTCAGCCTTTGCTTGCTCCCCAGAAATTCATCCTGCAGGGTTTTTTTACGTTATTTAGATATACCGTATTATGTCTTCTTTAAACTCCAGCCTCTGTGACTATTCATTTCATAGGAAATTTTGCAAATTTAGGTTCATGTATTTAAAGAATACAGTTTGCCTCCGTAACCTGAAGGGAGCCTGGCACAGACGTGTGGATATTTTCAAACAGAAATCACTAAAGCTAAAGAAATCATAAACACTCCACAGCTAAATGTATTGGTTGAATGCAAATCTAATTACTTATATAATAACTGGCAACGTGTCTGGAAATGCTTTGCACTTATCACTATAACACCTTAGGACAGAACTATTAAAGTAATGGCAGTAAGGGGCTGATTCACTATGGGTCGAATATCGAGGGTTAATTAACCCTCGATATTCGACTAGGAATTAAAATCCTTCGACTTCGAATATCGAAGTCGAAGGATTTAGCGCAAATACTGCGATCGTATGATCGAATGATTATTCCTTCGATCGAACGATTAAATCCTTCGAATCGAACGATTCGAAGGATTTAAATCCAACGATCGAAGGAATATCCTTCGATCAAAAAAACTTAGGTAAGCCTATGGCGACCTTCCCCATAGGCTAACATTGACTTCGGTAGCTTTTATCTGCCGAACTAGGGGGTCGAAGTTTTTTTTAAAGAGACAGTACTTTGACTATCGAATGGTCAAATAGTCGAATGATTTTTACTACGAATCCTTCGATTCAAAGTCGTAGTGGAAGGTCGAAGTAGCCCATTCAATGGTCGAAGTAGCCCAAAAAAACCTTCGAAATTCGAAGTTTTTTTACTTCGAATCCTTCACTCGAATTTAGTGAATCGGCCCCTTAATGTAATGTCAGCTGTGATCATTTGGGAACAAGGGCAAAAAAAATTGATGGATTTGGTTCTATAACTTGCTGGCGGCTGTTTAACTTCAGAAAGTGACACTTTTAACCTGTTCAATACATTTCCATTTATGAGAAAGTTGATTTTCTGTGTGCGCTTGAAAAATGTGATCTCATATGCCGATACTTTCTATTGGATAATGTGGGTTGAATCCCAGGTTTCCTTTATTTTTTTTGCCTTAATGAGAATGGGAAAGGGCACTGCTGCTAAATCAATAGAGAATTTTTGCCCCTAAAAGAAAGGCACAAGTGAGAAAACATCCTTAAGATAAAGCCTGGCTGATAAGGCTGAAGAAAGACATCTATTAAACATTTATCTCCTCCAAAGATAGAACAGAGGGAAACAGATACAGGACAATTCCAAGAGCCACAATTATTCTCGGTTCAATTAAAAAAAAAAAATAAATAAAGTGTGCCAGGACTTTCTATAGTTAGGACAGGATTTCTATTAAATGTTCCAGCGCTTAAATGATTTTCCTGGATATTTTCATTTCAAACAAGGACAGGGATTCCTGATTCTTAGCGGCAGCGGATGGATCACCAAGTCCCTGACCCCTTTGCACTGCCGAGAATTCCCACACAAAGATCTTTTTCATAATAAATTCAGCCTTACATTTTTTCCACCTGGAGATGCTAAAAAAAAAATAAGTGTGAGAGGGGAAAATCCACTCCCATCCCCATTTGTGAATGTGAATTTCGCCGGTACCTTGGTTGAGGTCTCTTTATAGATTAATAACTTGTGAGATGGAGCTGAACTATAACTTTCAGTGTGCCGCCCAACAGCTGACGTTTAACCACATCTGGAGGGAGCTGTAGTTCTACAACATCAGTAGGTCTTAATTAGGACCTAAAATGTTTATCTGGCTTAGAAAAAAAAAAATTGAACTTACCATGTGATCACTGAAGTACAGTGGATTGTCAGAGAATGCTGCTCCATTCCAGATTTTTTCAGCAGTCGCTTTCTACCGTGCAGCTCAGAGGGGCCCTCCTTCTCCAAGAGCTCTGGCTTATTTGCCTGTCATTCAATCTTAGTCTCACTGTGTGTCTGTCTGTGTGTGTGTGTGTGTGTGTCTGTGTGTGTGTCTGTGTGTGTCTGTGTGTGTGTGTCTGTGTGTCTGTGTGTGTGTGTCTGTGTGTCTGTGTGTATGAGTGTGCAGACACTTTGCAGCAGTTGCTCAGGCAGTTGTCACTGTGCTCGGTGATCCTTGTTCCATAGGGAGAATGACAAAAACTCTGTATTCCTTGTTACTGGTTAGTCTTGTCTTGTGAGTTGAGGACTGAGCAGAAAGCAGAGAAAACTGCCGGCAGCTCCAGGAGAGACAGAGAGAGAGAAGAAGAAACTGCGCATATTCTCAAGTCTCTCTCTTTCCAGGCTCAGTTCACCTCCTTTCACAAAACTTTGGAATGTGAAAAAGGGAGGACTCAGAAAGGGGCCCCAGTCAGACAAGCCTTTCTTAATGAATTAGCTTGCAGGCATTACTTGTGACCTGGGGTCACACAGCAGAAGTGTGTGAAGAGTGGTCCTTTAAAACAATCAAAATCTGCTCCTTTTACCTTTTTTTTTTTTTTACTGTATTTGAGGCAATCCCACCCCTTAAATAATATCATTATCGTTGTGTATTTATATAGCACCAGCAAGTTATAATAATTTATAAGAAACAGGGGTCTTAACAAGCAAGGGTTATAGGGGCAAATTAACTAAGCGCCGAAGCGCCGAACGCTAGCGTCAATTCGGTAGCGTTGGGCATTTTCGTTACTTCGCAAATTCACTAACGAACGCTGGCGTAGATTCGCTAGTGTTACTTCGCACCCTTACGCCTGGCGAATTTTCGCTACGGACGTAACTACGCAAATTCACTAACTTGCACAGTGTACTGAACGCTACCTTTTACGCTAGACTTCCTTCGCCACCTCAGACCTGGCGAAGCGCAATAGAGTAGATAGGGGTTGCTTCAAAAAAAGTCAAAATTTTTTCTAAGTCCCAAAAAACGCTGGCGTGTTTTCTACATTATGGGTGATAGGCTGAAAAAGATCGAAAAAACTTTTGGGGCTCCCCTCCTTCCCCCCTACATTTCCTGACTCATGGCAACTTACCTAGACAGTGGGCACATGTGTAGGGCAAAATAAAAATTTTATTTGATGTTTTGAAGGTTTTCTAGGCATTTGTAGTGCTGATACGTATTCCTCCATTGAAATTTGAATTTGGCGCCGTATGCAAATGAACCATCGCTAGCGAAACTTTGCTTCGCTTGGCGAATCAACGCTAGCGCAACTTCGCAAATTTACGCTACCCCTGTGCGCAACTTCGGATTTTAGTGAATTTGCGGAGCGCTGGCGAAACTACGCCTGGCGAAGTGCGGCAAGTGCGGCGAAGCGAGGCGAAGTTGCGCCTGGCGCAACTTTGAATCTTAGTGAATTTGCCCCATAGAATCAGTGGGCACTGTTCGCAAGAGCTTACTATCTAAACAGTGGGGTAACTACAGAAGAAGCAGATCCTACGGCTGCAGGGGATATAATGGCCCTAATTTCAATAAATATTGGTAAAAAATCTCAATCTCTAGACATTTTGTGGGCCTGAAAAATGATTTTCTGTGGGGCTCAATAATATCTAGTTACACCACTGTATCTAAATGAATGAAATCTATTCTAAACCCCATTTTACAGATTGATTCTGCAGTCTGAATTACAGATAATATTGTCTGCGTAGTGTGAGTAGTGATGGGCGAATTTATTCGCCAGGCATCTATTTACGGCAAATTTCCTAATTTCGCCGCCACAGTGAAAATTCACCTGCAGGCAAAAATGTATTTGAACAATGCTGACACTGGAGACAATTATGACGCCAGTGACGACACCCATTTACTTTAATACGCTTCGAATTGTCGCCGGCTTCAATCTTGACACCTGTAAATTGACACCAGTGTCAAAATTTGCGTTTTGTGAATATTTCGCTGTTTCGTGAATTTCGCAGGAAATTCACACATTTTTTGCGTAGCGAAACAGGAGAAATTCGCCCATCACTAAGGCGCAGATTAAGGGTCCAATTTCGAAGTTAAAAATACTTCGAAATTCGCCCATAGAATGGCTTTACTTCGAATGTCGAAGTCGAAGCTTTTTTACATCGAATTTGCCCATTTGCGGTCGAACAGATTTCAGCGATCAACCGAACAATTTTACTCGACTTCCAAAAACTTAGAAATATGCTCTGGAAGGTCCCCATAGGCTAACATAGCACTTCAGCAGGTTTAAGTTGGCGAAGTATTGAAGTCGAAGTTTATATAAAGAGACAGTACTTCGATTATCGAACAGTCGACTAGTCGAACGATTTTACTTCGAATCGAAGGTTGAAGTCAAAGTCGTAGTAGCCTATTCGATGGCCAAATTATCCAAAAATTATTTCGAATTTTTTATCTTTGAAAATTCCCTCGAATTCACTTCGACCCTTGATAAATCTGCCCCTTAGTTTGAGCCCTTCTCTCCTTGCCTACCAGCAGAGGTGTACACTGAATGCAGGCAGAGTCCCCAGCACCAATTCCACCTCCATAGTTTTTGTTTTCCGGTTCTGGCATGTACCACAGCTTTCTTGCTGCATCTGAGATGGCCATGATAACGCAAATTAAGTGGTGAAACTGCATTTTACTAACAGTGCACATATTTCTGGATAATAGGTCCCATACATGTATTATCTTTTTATTGATATAACACCAACCTTTTAGGCTACACAGTAGTTAAAATATGCTTCCACATGGATTAGAGGTGACAATAACACCAAGGTTCCCCTGCATCAAAAAATAAGGAAACAGTGCAAACCAATTTAAAAAATGGCAATTACTTTATTACATGATATTTAATTGTAAAAAAAAAGAACCCAATGCGTTTCAACCCCATAGAAGGGAACTTTGTCAGGGGCATACGCAAAAAAATGAATGCAGGCATGTGCCCCTGATGAAGACCCCCTCTATGGGGTTGAACCACGTTGGGTTCTTCTTTTTGCGATTAAATATCATGTAATAAAGTAATTGCCATTTTTAAAAATTGGTGTGCCCTGTTCCCTTTACTTTTTTCTGATTTAGATATTAGGGGACTGTCTGGCAGCACCACCCCCCCCCCCTGAACACCCAGCCCTTTATTAGTTTATTTTATGATGTGCCAAACTAATGCACTACCCCTGCGGCAAAAGGCGCAACTGCGCTTGATTCGGAGTAGGAGACAGGAAGGACTGAATGGCCGAAAGCGCAACTATACAGACTTGGAGTAAATAATTAGTAAGGAGGGCCAGATATTGTCCAATTCACTCTAAACTGTATATAAGTTGTACACAAGCCCTTGAGTATTACTGAATAAGCCAAATGAATAATAATAAAACATAATGCATTACAGATATTGCACACTGGCATTAATGATCCTTTCCACGCTGCCAACAACAAAAATGTTTACGCCCTTGGCTCTCTGAAACAAAAAGGCTAAAGTTACTTCACTAGATTGGGACGGGGAGGGTCACATGTCATAGCATAGCGGGGTTTTAAATATGTCTTATGTTCTTTTGGTGTGTATATGGAAGTCACCTCATCCAGTCTCTTAGACTGCTGTACTGAGATTTTCTTTATAGGTAGGTGTAGGTGCTTTAGTAGAATATGTTGGCCTACTCCAGGACAGTAAAGTGAGTTGTAGGTTACAACAGGAAAGCTTGACCTTATTATAGGGTATTACTATCTTGAATAAGTGCTCTATCTGGTGTACAAGTATTATACAGTATATTGTTACCTAAGACTACAAAGAATGGCAGCTATGACAGGCCAAGTGAGGTGCCCATTATAATTGTTGTCAAGAAATTGAGCTAAATACACATATATGCAAGAATCTTCGAAAAAGACCTCAAGCTTCATCTTTCCCCCATCAAAGAGTTCAGTGCATAGTGTGTTGGTTGATGTGGTTGTATTAGACTGAAACTAGAAAAATATCAGTTGACATTATAATGAGTAGGCGCCACCAATCTCGTTTTTTGACCAGAGAGGGCCATGACCTAGACCAGTGATCTCCATCCAGTAGCTCATGTTGCTCTTTGACCCCTTGGATGTTGCTCCCAGTGGCCTCCAAGCAGGTGCTTATTTTTGAATTCCTAGCTTAAAGGCAAGCGTTAGTTGCATAAAAAATGGTGTACTGACAAACAGATCCTCCTGTTGGCTGCAAGTCCACATAGTAGAGGCTACCAATACCCAATCACAGCCCTTATTTGACACCCCCAGGAACTTTTTGCATGCTTCTGTTGCTCTTCAACATTATTTTATACTTGAGTGTGACTCATGGGTAAAAAAAGGTTGGGGACCCCTGGCCTAGACCATCCTGACTACTGCCCATTCCTGAATAGATTAGGTGAAAACTATAATCAATGGATCCCTCTATATCTTCCTATTCATTGTGGTAGAGTAACAAAACTGCACCCATTGGGATAAATAGGTGGTATTTATCCCACGCTGTCTAAAAGGCCACAATATGGATCAGCCAGAATTCAACCTGCTAGGAACTGAATAGGGTGCTTCAATTGTATGACTGCAGCATTGCATGTTTCTTTTGAATACATGGCCATTTCCCCAAGAATTGATTCGCACCCATTATCTTCTCAAGTAGCGTGAGACAATTTCACTTGTTGCTAACCATGCATACCAATTTCCCTGGTAGAATGCAAGCTTTGTGCCTTAATTATTCTGTTGATTTTCAGTTCCATGGAGGGCATTTCATTGAACAACCTCCTTGTTTAGAACCTTGTTTATTCTTCCATTGCTATTACCTCTCACAGCACTTTTACTGCAGAAAACTGTTGGGGTTTTCTTAACATTTGTGAGCCTTTATTGTTTTTCAAATCAGCTAGCTATTATCACAAGGGAATATATTTATAAATCTATAAGATTATTGTCCATGGTGACTGAAAGCTTGACAGATTTCCCAGTGGGAAGGGGCTAATTCTTTAAAGGAAATATTAGTCACCGCCTAGTGACTATATAATCACTTACCTGAGACCATGGACCAGTGCTCCTGTTTGCTGAAAACTGCACCAGCCCAGGGTACTACTGTAAAACTACTACACTTCCATCATCTTCTTTCTTGATCTTCTCAACATTCTGGATCCAACACATGCGCACCTGGCCCAGGGCTGAAGAAGTGAAGAAGTAGAAGAAGATCAGTGCATGGTTCTCCTACAAAAGTACCCTAAGTTGATGCAGGTTTCACTGACCTGGGGTCTTAGGTAAGGTATACCTAACATTTGGCACCCCGGTGATTATTCCTTTTCCTTAAAATAAAACATCACAATATCTATTGACATCCATATGTTTTTACATTTTTGTTTCTTTTGATTGTGTCAATGTTTTTCCCATTCTTCTTGCCATGTTGCAGATGTTTTTTTTTTTTTTATCAAGGAAGTAGTTAAAGTAAACCATAGGTTTCCAGTTAGACATCTTATATTTTATGACTTACACAATCATGGGGTGGGACAAGAAATTCCAAAGAGGTCCTGCCTAAGGGCTACAAATGATTAAATATGACCTCGGTTGTTGGCGGTCATACGTAAAAGACACTTCAATCCAGTGTTTTTTATTAAAATGGTGACATCCCCCCAACAGAAAAGAAAAAGTAATTGAACCATGACTTGTTTTAATCGCTTGTTGCTCTTTATCACAGCCAGCAAGCCAAATGGAATACACCATTTTTACAAGTGATGAAACATCGCAAGAAATGGTTTTACCACCCAAAATATGAAATGCACAGTAATGGATATTTTAGAAGAGCATAAGATAAAGTACTCTCTGTTCCCACTACTTAAACTATTTGGCAACCATGGAATTTCATATTACATGGGATAGCTCCAGGGCTGCGGAGATAAATAGCTTTTTGATTGGTTTTAAATAGTGTAAGGAATGGCAGATGCATACTTTAAAGTATTCAGTAAAGTTTTTTCTATTTTTGGAAAAATTACACAGATGTTGCATTTAGCTTAGATTCATGTACTAACCATTTAAAGGTATAATTGTTTGTATGAATAGATGCTTGCATTTGATATAATGATATCTGCACCTATTAATCTTCTGTGGCTGAAGCAAAGCTATTTATAAAGACAGCATATGTAACATGTACTCGGGGTTATGGGTTGCTCTTGTTTTTCGAAGGAAAGATTGTACAGTACTGTTTGCTGGTGATGATCAACAATTAGTTTAATCTCAGGTTGCCTTTTATCATACATATCCAATGTTCCCTTTCTTACATAATGTGTTCTGTTATTGGTTCCATTTGAATGATTTATTTAGGGGGTTATTTATCAAAGTCCAAATTTATCTCAATAAGTTCTGCAACAAACTCCGATCAAATACGATCGTGTTTTTTACGCTTATTACATTTTTCCCACAATTTGCTTTGCGGCAACAATCCGGTTTTCACGATTTTTTTGCATTTCTCATGCAATTTTCAAGATTTTTTCCAATTTTTGCCAGAAAACTCTGAAAACTTCAGGGTATTGCACAAAACCCAGTGAACATCAAAAAATCATTGGGGCTTCTCCCATTGGCTTATGCAACATCGACAGGTCTGAGATGCTGGATTTTCAGATTCTGACTTTTCCATCGTCGAGGTTTGATAAATTCCGAAAAATTCGTGATTTTTTGATTTTTGCATTCGGAGTTTAGTAAATAACCTCCTTAGTGTTAGGGCCACTTAGTCTTAGCCCAAAGTAGGCCTTCCTTATATTATGCAGAGATTTGAGAATTTGGCTTCTCCCATATTTTATGAACTCAGTGATGCCAGGCTGTGCTATTGATATTAGCAGAGCAGATAGGGTGTCAATCAATCAATACTTTTTCTTCACTGTTTGTCCCTTTCTCCCACCTTTCATTGTCCCTGTGCCTTACCTCATTCTTATAAGCCCGTTTGTCCCAGACAGCACTTTGCCCAGGCACTTAGAAGTATATAATAGCACCTGGGACCACAAGCTGAGAATAGTTGATGGATCCCATGCACAGCTCTAAGGGCTTTTTGAGGAGCATGTTATAATAACTGGGAAAAATTTCCTTCTGAAGTTTATAAGGGGACCCCAAGGCAAGTCTTGTATCATCTCAGAATCTTGTTTGTGCACAAGAATGAGGGACCTGATGTCCATCCCCATGTCCTGGCTACACAATTAAACGGTGAAGAGAACGGGGGAATGTGGGGAGAACAGTGACATGTAGGAAGTGCTGAATGGAAAGTGAAACTAATTGTCTGCCCTGTCTCTATGCCTAAGGCATAGAGGAGGGGCAGACAATATTTGATTGACAGCTGAGATTTCTAAATGAGCTTACAACAGCTATGAATGCTTTAATAAAAAATAGAAATTGGATTTCATGTTTAGTTTGAAAATGACTTTTATTATACAGATTTTTGTGTCTGGGTGACAGGTCCACTTTAAACTGTTTTAGCAGTGATGAGCAAACTTCTAAACTTGCCGAACCATTTTCCTCATCTCTTGAGCAGAACTTCTACATGTGAAAATAATTCAAATTTTTTAAATGTATTTCCTTTATCTTTGTAGTAATAACACAGTACCTTGTACTTGATCCCATCTAAGATATAATTAATCATTATTGGAGGTAAAGCAATCCTATTGCATTTCATTCAGGTTTAAATTATTTTTTAATAGACTTAAAGGGATCCTGTCATGGGAAAAAAATTCAGTTAATAGTGCTGCTCCAGCAGAATTCTGCACTGAACAGAGATTTTTTTATATTCAATTTTGAAATCTGACATGGGGCTAGACATATTGTCAATTTCCCAGCTGCCCCCAAGTCATGTGACTTGTGCTCTGATAAACTTCAATCACTCTTTACTGCTGTACTGAAAGTTAGAGTGATATCACCCCCTCCCTCCCCCCCCCCAGTAGCCAAACAAAAGAACAATGGGAAGGTAACCAGATAACAGCTCCCTAACACAAGATAACAGCTGCCTGGTAGATCTAAGAACAACACTCAATAGTAAAAACTCATGTCCCACTGAGACACATTCAGTTACATTGAGAAGGAAAAACAGCAGCCTGCCAGAAAGCATTTCTCTCCTAAAGTGTAGGCACAAGTCACATGACCAGGGGCAGCTGGGAAATTGACAAAATGTCTAGCCCCATGTCAGATTTCAAAATTTAATATAAAAAAAATCTGTTTGCTCTTTTGAGAAATGGATTTCGGTGCAGAATTCTGCTGGAGCAGCACTATTAACTGATGTGTTTTGAAAAAAACATGTTTTCCGATGACAGTATCCCTTTAAGGTTTGAAAAACCCTAGGTTCCAAGGATTCTAGCTTGCAGGTCCCATCCCTGTATGTTGTAAATCCATTTAATAAACATAAGCATTCTTATCGTTATTTGTGGTAACATTTCTCAGTGTCCAAGCAGATTCATAGAGGAATTCTTACCCTACATTTCTTTACTGTTATGTAGTTGTTTGATAAATGGCATCTGTGCATAGATATTTCATCTCCTGACATCTCTAGTTATATTAATGTTCTTTATATAGAGAAGCGCTGAGCCATCCTTTGGGTTGGAGATTTTTTTTTTTGGGGAAAGTGCAGTAGTGTTTTTATTCAGTGCTGGGACCTGGGTCATCCAAAACATATCACCTACCAGACAAATAATACATAAAGACACCAATACAGAAACTCCTTTCCATGTCCTCATAGCAGTCATTATAATAACTGTACATGGTATGGTTTCCCCATGACAAAAAAATGTTTTAGAATCGGTCTTTCAAGGGTTAGAAGACCAAGAAGACTTCTTTAAGTATAAGATATATTCGTCATGAAAGTTAACATTTATTAATTTTCTACTAAGCAGAAGGGGGTTTGTAGCAAACATATCAGTTATTACCTGGTCTAAAAAAGGTGGGCAGAACCTTCAGGTTGTCCATCAATGAATAGTAGCTGTTGTGGTCAGTGATGGGCGAATAAATTTGTGAAACTCCCATGAAAAGTGAGTGAAAAAATGTTGGACACATGTTGGAAAAGTTGCTCTCGTCAAAATCGGCGCTAGAGATGGGCGAATTTTACCCGTTTTGCTTCGCCAAAAAATCGCCGCCGGCGAAATGTCGCTGATGCCTATTAAAGTCTATGGGCATCAAAAAAATGTTGTCGCGCTGCGAAATTTTTTTGACGCGCGTCTTTTTTATTTTGACGCACAAAGCCATACAAGTCTATGGGCCTAATTTTTTCGGCGAAAAAATCCGCCCATCCCTAATCGCCGTGCGTCAACACTATTCGGACATCCATTGACTTTAACATCGGCATCAAGTTTCAAGTTTCACTAATTTTTCGCAAATTTTTCACCGTTTTTTTTCCCTTCAGCGAAGCGAAATGGGAGAAATTCGCCCCTCTCTATTTGTGGTACCAAGTCACTGGATTTTTAAATATAAAAATGGTTGGTCATCGTGAACAAATCTCCTGTGTCATATATTGGTCCCCTCTGGATGATTTAGATAACAGTTTAGCTTTTCTATGTCATTCTTGGAAAGGTCAAAGACAATGCTGCAGGCTACTTTATAAGGACGGCAAAGAATTTAGGGGCAGATTTACTAAAGAGATGAAATGACATTGACTACCTATTTAAAAAGAGTTGGTTTTATGTAAAAGTTAGAAAAATTCAGACAGTACCATCTGCTAGTTCCATGAGAAACACAATGTTATGCCAATGTTTACTAAACCCATAATTTATCTCCTTTTAGCCTATTTTATCATTATCCAGCCTTCAAGATATTTTACAAAAAAATAGTTTAAATGCTTTCATCCATCTCTCTCTCTCTCTCTCATGGATGAAATTTGGTCCATTCGTGGAAAATAGTTTCCAGAAATGTTGTACCGCTACGAGCTGAGCATGAATCCCAAAATGAATATTTTTTTTCTTAAAATTGGATACACAGACCAGTATCCAGAATTTCCCACAAGTTGGTAACTTTCCATCTGAAGTGGAAAATATTTACTTTACTTGCAGTATATTTGCAGTGCACCCAGAAAGGTTGATTTAAAATATACTCAAATTTTAAGGATGCACCAAATTCAATATTTTTGATAAGCCCCAAATCTGCATTAAAATAATGGAGGCATCTGTTGATGCACAGCGTACCTATAAGAGCCAAAATACCACATAAAATAACAACATATGTTGCCTTATATTCTCCTTCTGCAAACGAATAAGACTGGTGAATACATATAATTTTACACTTTAATAATATCTCTTAGTACAAACTAAGTATGGGATTGTGGCCCTGTTAGTCTGACCTTTCCATGTTGGTTTCAAACCTTCACCTAGGGGTAGGCAGATGATGCACCACTCCATAGTGGTAGACAGATAAGGCATCTTGGTTGGATGCAATCTCATCTCATTCTCCTCTCAATCTTTATTTGGGATAATTAGTAACAATATCATTATAGAGCAAATGAAATTCATTAAACCATAACCAATTTTAATAAATCATCCCAAAGGCGTTATTTTTCTGTTTCATTCTGAGCTAATGTTTGGAGCCTTTGTAGCCTTAATGATGTGTAAGTTTTGCTGCAGAGTAAAGAAAGCTAAAATTAAACTTGCCTTTTTTTTTCCTTAGATGAAAAAAAATATGATTTAATAATGGAATTGTGGGCAGCAGTTCTATCGAACACATTTTCACAAGCTGAGGGGCACAAATCAAAAGTTTTTATTCGCTTAATTTCGGTAAAACTAAATTCACAGAATTGGCTTCTGAACATTAACTATTAGTGCTCAGTGAGTAATATGTGTGTAAAAAGTAATCAGGTAATGCACCTACACACAATATATCTATTTATAATGTTTTGGGGCGGACAAGCAGTTTTATTGAGCACAATGGGAGAAGAAATTCCCGATGGTCTGAAAAAGACAGCATATTTTATATTTTATTTATGATGACAATGGTTGCTGTTATTCTGCTCTTCTAGGGTGAGAGGGTGAAGTTATAGTGATCTATAGGAGACTTCTGTTTAACCTTGAGTAGTAATCAATATAGATGTGGTGTATTGTTGAAGGGTTCCCCTCTATATCAAAAAGGGAAAGAAATGCCACTGAATACAGTGGTTATTTAAAAAAAAGAAAAAAATTATATATATATGAGAAGTGACTTTCTCTTCTCAAACTGAAATACTTTTATGATATCTTAGAAAAAATCCCAAGACAGGAGAAATCTTTACTATATTATTAAGTCAATATTGTTTTACGAAAGTTGTCTGCTTACCAGAGCCAGGTCAGGCTGGCCAGGTGCCCTAGGCAACCTGGCCGGTCGTGGCGCTGGAAGTGCGTATTCGTCGAAGAATGGCTTGGATGATTTTTTGGACAGACATAATATCAAAGGCTATTGTGATACTAAACTCTATAGTTAGTATAGGTATGGGTATATAGAATTTTAATTAAAAGTAGGGAGGGGTGTGTGTATGGATGCTGGGTTTTCATTTGGAGGGGTTGAACTTGATGGACTTTGTCTTTTTTCAACCCAATTTAACTATGTAACTATGTAACTATGAATGGACGGAGAGAGGGGACCTGACTAGGGGTAGGCAGCAGAGAAGGTACATGCCTGGCACCCCCAGCTTTGCACCCTAGGCACGTGCCTACTCTGCCTACCCTGTCTACCACTAGTTCCGGCCCTGCTGCTTACACCTCCATCTGTCACTTACTCGCTTCCTTGCTCCCTCGCTTCCCCTCCCACTGATTAGCTGGTCTATCTGTCAATTCCTGTCACTCAAAACTATGCCTCACCTTTAGCTGCACCCTAGTCACATATCTATCCTGTCTACCCCTAGTTCAGGCCCTTTCCCTGAGGTCCTTGCTACAGTGAGGACTTTATAAGCAACCCACAAAGACCAACTAAGATGTCTTGGATCATAGAAACCGCCTAGGATTGGGGTGCCCATGGACCCCGGGCTTGCAGCCTCAGGGGCTGCCCACACCATCCCCCGGGCCCCCCAACCGCAAGTCCTCTCTGCATTCCCCCATCCCCCCCCCCAGAAATGCAGGGAGCGGGTCTAGGTGAGTGTGGGCCAAAAGAGCTGTAGCCCACCAGGTTTTTCCCCGGTGTCCCGCCGACCCAGTCCGACCTTGCATAGAAATGAGGGTTAGGTGTGCTTGGCTGCCAATCTTCGCAAATATTAGCAAACCAATCTAAACAAATATCTCCAATAATATACTTAAGCCACTACATTAGCTTCCCCTTCCGATGTACAAGTACATGTGCAATTTGGTCATCTCTGAAAATGACGCTACTCTATAAATTAGGTGAAGTAGGCTTATATGAAACAGCTTGTACTTAGAAAGAAAACTGAGTTATTGTCCTTATTAATTAAGTTACATTTCATCTGGATAAATATTGAAAGTGAAGTATTTTGATGCTTTATTGTTTGGTTAACTCTTTTTAAATTACTCACCAATTTAAAGAAGTTGATGGTCTGGTCTAGTAAACTACCTTGCATGTTCAATAATCATGGTTTTCGGAGTATTAAACCCAAGTGAAGGACAAGCCCTAGTTACAGACAACACATAACACATGATGCAGAGCTCACAATCTAAAAAAATATCAACGTATTCATTTTTGTACCTAATGAGTGAATGAGCACAAATACATTCAATGGAAATTAGAGAGCAATTCACCTAAAGTTGTAATTTATTCTGATTGTGATACGACTAAGTGGAGAAGAATGTCTCTACTTCCCATATTAATAGCTGCAAAGGAAATTATTTAATTAGGCTAATAATAGGTCCAGCTATAACTTGACCTGGGTGTCATCAACAAAACATGGATAAGCTGGATCACTATTACGACAGCAGGTTGCCTGGGTTAGATTTCATCTCTCTCACAGACATAAGGGCACGCTATACTATTAGTTTAGAAACTGAAAAAGACCAGAGGTTCAGTTATTAAAGCAGATCAACAAATAATTGAGTCTCCTTAACGGGGACTTGTCACCCTAAGAGATAATTCCAAATCCTATTTTTTGTTCACTTACACTATATAATTATTTAGTTTATTTTACAATCACATCAAGCAAGGCAAGCGTTAATACCAAATTCTTCTTATTGAATCAGAATGGGGCACCTGATGCCATTAGATGGTGAGGAGGGTGGTGGAATGTGGTTGACATTGAGGAAACACAGAATTGAAAGTGAAAGTAATTGTCTGCCTAAGACATAGAGGAGGGGCAGGCAATATATGATTGACAGCTGAGATTTTTAAATGCATTTATAACGAATATTAAAGGGGAACTCTGGCTTCCAAAGAGGCCCACATAGCACAGAAACCCCTAATATAACCATCACAGTTACCTGTTTCTCCAAAAAGTATGAATAAATGCCATTTTCTATGCTGAAATCCAGCTGTTTAACAGTTCTTCTCTTTCTGCATCATTTGAAATCCTGGCAGGGAAGGAGGGACTAAACACTGAAGTTATAATTGCAACAACTTCTCCACAGCTTACAGACAGCATGCAGGAACTACATAACCCACAATGCATTGCACTGGGATGTTCCGTTCCTTATTGAAATAACGTGTGCAGGGATTTCTGGGGTTTGGAGGCTGCATTATAAGGACAGATGGCTGTTGATACAAAGTAACAGTAGTCAGACAGCTCAGCAAAGTAGTCAGAGAGATCAGCAGGAGAGCAGGGGTCTGGGCTTAGAGAACTGTCAGAAACCATTAAAGATCGTGAAAAGTCTGCATATTTTTAAATTGATGTATATTGCAAAGTTGCTTGAAATTATGTTTACTTTTCAAGAAGCTTAAGTTATGTTGTTGTGGAGTTCCAGGACTTATTATATAGATTTTTATGTCTAGATGACAGGTCCCCTTTAACTCTTTGCAAGTAAGCAATGAAATACTGTTCCTAATCCTAATAGATAATTATGATATTTATAGAGCGACATGGGAATGGCAGAATGGGGTGATGTTTAATCGCCCCATATTGTGTGCCCCTGGCAGGTGGAAGCTAAAGCTTAATCACTTATGTACAATTCTGCTCAGCTAATGTGGACAACATAGGGAATGAATTCACTGTCCTGTAGGATATTACATGTTTCAGAGCTGAAGGTTGGATGGGGAACTATTTAACAAATTAACTGAAGATGAGACCTTTGTGTTTAGTCTGTTCATAGTGAGGAGCATCAGGTGTCTACAAGATCCCTCTCAACAAGCTGCTACTGATTACAAGAAGCAATGTGTTCTTCCTCAGGCATGAGCATACTTGGTTTCATCTGATACATGCCCCTAATTCTAAGAAGCGCCTAGTGAGACACAGCATAGCAGCTGTCAATGCCAATTCCCAGCAGGGGTAACTTAATATCCCACCTCTAGTAAAGAAACAGGAGCAACTACTTGCTTTGCAGCGCCCCCAGTACAAATGGAAATTAGACGTCCTTTGAATCTGATGACCTTTTGCCTATAAAGAACTTGCCCTCTTATTTGTACAGCCCGCTCTTTCCAACACAAAACTGTATTGGGAAAAATGACTTTAATCCTTCCTTGGCAATGAGAGGGAACAGTGGCTAGATTATAAGGGGCCCATTTACTTAGTTTGAGTGAAGGAATAGTATAAAAAAAACTTCGAATTTTGAATGGTTTTTTGGCTACTTCGACCATCGAATTGGCTACTTCGTCTACGACTTCGAATCGAACTATTCGAACTAAAAATCGTTCGACTATTCGACCATTCGATAGTCGAAGTACTGTCTCTTTAAAAAAAAAACTTCGACCCCCTAGTTCGCCACCTAAAACCTACCGAAGTCAATGTTAGCCTATGGGGAAGGTCCCCATCTTTTTTTGGTTGAAGAAAAATCGTTCGATCGATGGATTAAAATACTTCGAATTGAACGATTCGATCTAACGAATTTCGAAGTCGAAGGATTTCCATTTGGCAGTCGAATATCGAGGGTTAATTAACCCTCGATATTCGACCATAAGTAAATTTGCCCCTAAGTGTTCATTTTTAAAGCAAATTTTATTGGTAGCTGGTTACCTACTAACAGAGAATATTTTACTTTACAATCATTTTAATCATTGTTATTCTTTATTTTAATAGCACCAACATATTCCACAGCGCTTTATAAACATTATACATCATTCAAATCAGTCCCTGCTCGGTAGAGGTTACACTCTAAGGTCCCATTACATGCACACACACATACTAAGGTCATTTTTAACCAATAGCCAATTAAACTGCCTGTATGTTATTTTAGCATGGTAGGAAACCAGAATAAACGGAAAAAGATCCACACCGGTAGAACATACAAAGCCTTTCACACTTTTTCTAGGGGAACTAGCTAATGACCTATCTTGCTTTTTATACATGTTGATTTGAAAGGGGTACTTCTCCCTGTAACAACTTCATGATTTCAAATAGAAAACTGTAAATTATTGTATTTTTAAAAATTGCTTTCAATGTTAGCATTATTTTTTCCTGGTTTTCTAACAAAAGTTCATAAGACATTAATATAAGTTAATATGGAACATCTGGCTTATGAGCTACATGAGGAACAATTGCTTAAAAATGTCAAAGTTTACATTCGGGAGCAAACGGGAGGGGGGGTGTTGGGTTTGCGCCGACTAGGTTTCCTTCCCATTTAAGATGCTCCTCACCCTCTAACAACTGAAGCCACCCTACAGGGGACAGGCCTACAGTTTAGAAATCACAACCATAAACCTAGCATTCCCTACTGATAACAGAATGAAGGAATTAGATAGATTTTTGTTATTAATATCTTTGGTCCCATGCACCAGTACTTGAAGGAACAATGTGTTATAAAAAAGTGTAGACTACTTGTGTCTTATATAAACATCTGTATTAGAGTCAAGCTTGATGTAGACCATGATTAGCCCAAGGGGTCTGAATGAGTGTCATTTGTTCTGCTGTATTTTATGTTGGACCATGCTGCACAAAGATCTTATTGACTCGTCTACAGTCCCTTAGCTTCCCAAACCAAATTCCAATCAATGGCTTTACCACAAGATCACTACCCCTAGCCAGCCTAGTTATCTCCCATCTTAACTAGAGCTTTCCTCAGCAGGTGCCAGCACAGATATTAGCAGACCTAAGAGGCCTTTCTTAACTCTCCACCCATTGACTTTGGGCTTCCTCTTTCAACTCCTATGGGAATCTTAATCAAGGCTCAACTTTGGGTATTGCTGCCACCTATTGACCAAACTGGAAATTTTACTTAACAGTAGAGTACACTATCCCAGCACTTCCTGCAAATTTGGGGGTTATTTTGTTCAAAGTGAAAATGCTAATGAGGGTTCAGATTAAGTTAGTTACTAAGCCAAATATGATAATTTTAGGGCTGTTTCTGCCAACATATAACCTGGGCCTAATGAAAAACCAATTAAAATATGGAGAGAAATTAAAAGGTATAAGCCTAATTGTATACATGTATCCAAGATATTTCATAATATATATATATATATATATATATATATATATTATATATATATATATATATATATATATATAGGTATGGGATCCGGAAACCCTTTATCCAGAAAGCTCTGAATTACAGAATGGCCGTCTCCCATAGACTCCATTATAATTAAATAATCCATATATTTAACAATGATTTCCTTTTTCTCTGTAATAATAAAACAGTAGCTTGTACCTGATCCAAACGAACATATAATTAATCCTTATTGGAAAAAAAAACAGCCTATTGGGTTTATTTAATGTTTATATGCTTTTCTAGTAGACTTAAGGTATGAAGATCCAAATTACGGAAAGATACGTTATCCGGAAAACCCCAGGTCCCGAGCATTCTGGATAATAGGTCCCATACCTATATATATATATCTTTGGAAAAAGCAATGTTCCTGAGCAAGCAAACCCTTGCTGTACTCATCTTTCCCTGCTCAGCACTTCAGGGAGCAGATTATATAATAACGGCTATTTGAAAGCACAGCAGGTAATTACTCTGAAAATGGTAACAAATGATAAACAGTAATAATGGTATTAAAAGATGGCCAACACAGCCATTAAAATAAAAAAGAAAGTTACCATGTTCTCAAGGGGTAGAAAAATATTTGTATCTATAAATATATAGGTATGGTGTCTGTTTTATATATCAATGTTTTTGCTTTAAGAGAATATTAACAACTAATATACAGTAATAATAATAGTTCTCTTAACATTTACACATCAATGAGGTACAAAGAGTAAATCAGACAGTAGCACTGCAACAATCAGCATAGAGATAATGCACAGAAGAAAACACTCTTGTGTTCATACACTATAAATGTGCACAATATACTACAATTGCATGTCGAAAGAAAGCCCAGACCTCCATGTTCCATCAATGTCACCAAGGTTTTGCTGTTTATCTTCTCAGATAAAAGATAATATTCTTATATTTTCTGGCTTAATTCATTTACAGTATTTAAAGATATAAATAAATACATTTGGTTAAATACCACGGGGCACATTTATTTACCTCGAGTGAAGGAATAGAATAAAAAATACTTTGAATTTCGAAGTATTTTTTTGGCTACTTCGACCATCGAATTGGCTACTTCGACCTTCAACTACGACTTCGATTCGAACTAAAAATCGTTCAACTATTCGACCATTCGATAGTCGAAGTACTGTCTCTTTATCAAAATTACACCTACTTCGCCACGTAAAACCTACCGAGCATTAATGTTAGCCAATGGGGAAGGTCCCCATAGGCTTTAATTCGATTCGAAGGATTTAATCGAACGGTTTTTCCTTCGATCGCACGAACGAAGGAAATGCGGTAAATCCTTCGACTTCGATATTTGAAGTCGAAGGATTTTACTTCGACGGTCGAATATCGAGGGTTAATTAACCCTCGATATTCGACCCATAGTAAATGTGCCCCCACATGTATTCTCCCTGATATAGTAAGTGGTGCACAACAGAATCAAGATTTTGTGTTACCCGAATTAACACATATTTAAAGCCTTAATTCTGTCTGTTGGCATTGGATTTGGCATCGGATTGGATTCAGTTGATCATTATTAATTATGGCCACCCTTCTCCACAAATCCCATGGCCCCTGCGATGAGGAACTTGGGTCTTCAATTCAAAACAGATCAGAATCTGCCTACTCTTCTGAATTCTCATGCCATAAAAGTTCTATAGGGGAATTTGTTCTTATCATCTCAGCCAGTGGTTCTATACTACAAAGGGTAAAGGCAATCAGAATTTCAAGATAAGATTATTGCTCCTGCTTCAGTTTGGGAAGCCTCATCCTGCCTAATTACAAATTAATTTCCCTATTTTCTCCTCCTCTGTATATAATGTTGCAAATAATCCCTAAATTAATCCATCACCTTTTTGCCTACAAAGGCCTTACATGGTGTAATATTGAGGGGGAATCGCAGCCAGCACGCAGTACACAGTTTCTTAGAGAAAGTCAATTTATTTTGAAACTTAAACTCAAAGTAGCTTTTCCTCAGCAGAAAGTAAAATTAACATATAATAAACAGCTTACTTCAGCTTGTGAAAGTCCTTTGGGTTTACAATGTCCAAAGCAGGCCTGGTCAGTCCACTTGAGGCCAAACAACAAACCCAGCAAATGTCCAATATTAGCAGACTTTAGTCCTTTGCACACAAGGATATATGGTTCAGTCCTTTCCCTTAGCCTGTACAAAGACTTGCAGCTCACAGGCTCCAGGCACCATTCTCTCCACCCCAATTGCACCTGTGACTCCTCTTTATGCAGAGTCAAAATCAGGTGTGTACCTGGGTGGAATACATGCTGCTTAAAGGGACCATAGCCCAAATAATGGGGAAATATACCTCCCGTCAAGGATCCAACCCTGGTGACCTCTACATATCCCCCCCTCTGCCTCAACCCCGAGGAGGTGGAGGCACTCTGCACACCCAGACAATGAACCCTAGAAAGGGCATCAGCATTCTGGTGCATCTTACCAGGCCTGTGCTCCACCACAAAGTTGAATTCCTGCAGAGAGAGAAACCACCGGGACACTCTAGCATTTGTTCCTTTGTTTCTTTTCATCCACGTCAGGGGAGCATGGTCGGAAATCAACCTAAATTTCCTACCCAACAAATAATAGCGTAGAGAGTCTAGTGCCCATTTTATGGCCAGACACTCCCTCTCCACCACTGCATAGTTTTTTTCAGCGGGCGTCAACTTCCTACTGAGAAAAACAATGGGATGTTCCTCTCCTTCAATCACTTGGGACAGAACTGCACCCAACCCAACATCTGAGGCATCTGTCTGTACTACGAACTCTCGTGAAAAATCTGGGGCAACCAGGACAGGGTGACGACACAACGCACCCTTCAGCTCTACAAATGCTTTTTCTGCATCGGCATTCCAGTCTATCATAACTGACTTTCGCCCTTTTGTTAATTCAGTTAATGGAGCTGCAATGGATGAAAAATTGGGGACAAAACGTCTGTAGTACCCCACAATTCCCAGGAATGCCCGAACCTGCTTTTTGGTGAGTGGGCGTGGCCAGTCCTGGATTGCCTCAACTTTGTTAACTTGGGGCTTTACCAACCCCCTTCCAACAATGTACCCCAGGTACTTGGCCTCCTCCATTCCCAGGGCACATTTCTCTGGTTTACTGTGAAACCCCCTCTCTGTATGGCATCTAACACTGCCTGGACTTTTGGAAGGTGGGACTCCCAATCTGGACTAAAAATTACAATATCATCCAGATAGACTGATGCATATCTTTGGTGTGGGCGCAGTAACCTGTCCATGACTCTCTGAAAAGTTGCAGGGGCTGTCTGTAACCCAAATGGCATTCTTTTATACTGGAAATGACCTTCCGGAGTGGAGAATGCCGTTTTCTCCCGGGCCTCCTTGGCCAAAGGTATCTGCCAATACCCTTTAGTCAAGTCTAACGTGGTGATGTAGCGGGCAGGGCCTAATCTTTCTATTAACTCATCCACCCGTGGCATTGGATACCCATCAAACTTGGAGATTTCATTCAGTTTCCGGAAATCATTACAGAATCGCAGAGTTCCGTTGGGCTTGGGTACTAGCACAATTGGGCTTGACCACTCACTCTGCGATTCTTCAATGACATCCAGCTCCAACATCCTTTTCACCTCCTCTGAAACTGCTTTTCTGCGAGCCTCTGGAATACGGTAGGGTTTCATAAAGATTTTTGCTCGGGGCTCAGTAAGGATGTGGTGCTCTATTAAATTAGTGAGCCCAGGCAAATCTGAAAATATCCCGTTGTTTCTCTGGAGGAACTCTTTAACCTGTTGGACCTGCGATCTTGAGAGTGTGGGAGCAATTTTGACACTATCAATAGTGACTTGAGGATCAACACGGACACTCCCCATGGCCGAAACTAGTTCTCTTTCTTTCCAGGGCTTTAAGAGGTTTATATGGTAAATTTGATAGGGTTTACGTTTCCCTGGCTGATGAACTTTGTAGTTCACTGTCCCCACTTTCTCGACTATCTCAAACGGACCTTGCCATCTGGCCAGGAATTTACTTTCCACCGTGGGTATCAGTACTGCTACTCTGTCTCCCACCTGGAACTGCCTTATCTTAGCTGTCCGGTTGTATACCCGGCTTTGTGCTTCTTGGGCACTCAGTAGGTGTTCTCTGACCAGGGGCATATTATTTTTCAATACGCTCTTGCATTTGTGAAACATACTCAATTACACTTTTGTGGGGCTGGACTCACTTTCCCATGTTTCTTTTACAAGATCAAGCAGTCCCCGAGGTCTCCGCCCGTAAACCAGTTCAAACGGTGAAAACCCCGTGGAAGCCTGCGGTACCTCTCGGATGGCAAACAAGACAGCAGGGAGTAAACAGTCCCAATCCTTCCCATCCTTCTGAACCACTCTTTTCAACATTGTTTTTAGTGTTTTATTAAACCGTTCTAACCAGACCATCTGTCTGAGGGTGGTAGACGGAGGTTCTCAACTGCTTGATCTGAAATAACCGACACACATCAGCCATTACCTTTGACATAAATGGAGTCCCTTGGTCCGTGAGAATCTCCTTGGGAAAACCTGTCCGTGTGAACATGTTAAATAACTCTCGTGCTATGGCTTTAGACGTAGGTTTTCTCAAGGGTATTGCCTCCGGATAGCGAGTGGCATAATCGAGGATTACCAGGATATATTGGTGCCCCCTGGCAGTCTTTACCAGTGGCCCCACGATATCCATGGCAATGCGCTCAAACGGAACCTCGATTATGGGCAAGGGTACCAAAGGGCTGCGAAAACGTGAAACTGGTGCAGTTAACTGGCAGGTGGGACAGGAAGCACAATAAGTTTTCACCTCTGCTTTTAACCCTGGCCAGTAAAATCTGTCAGTTATCCGAGCCTCTGTTTTCTCTACTCCTAGATGACCCCCTAACGCTTCATTGTGCGCAAAGTCTAGCACCATCCGCCGGAAGGGTTGGGGTACTAACAGCTGCTCCACAATTTCTTCACGGGTCTTAGCAACCCGATATAACAGGTCCCTATTAACAGCAAAATGGGGAAACCTCTCCTCAGCACCAGGTTCCTGGGGTACTCCATTAATTACAGACACCTGCGCTCTGGCATTTGCTAAGGTGGGATCTCGCATTTGGGCGGTAATAAAGGTACCTTTTGAAACATTCAGGTCAGGATCAACGGAATCAGAGGAGGTTCCTTCGTCATCCTCCCCCAACATGACCTGTAATGGAAAATCATCCCCCCCCTCAGAGGTCAGCTCAGGTTCCAGACATGGATGGTCAGCAACCTCTTGACCCTCTGGTGCATTTTGCAAGAATACCTTTTCCAGGGCATTTTCAACCAGCCGTGGTGCATCAGCCTGTATTGGTAAGGGAGTAGGGACACAATCACTCTTTACAGTAATAAACATTTCCCTCTTAACTTTCTCCCAAAGTTCCCAAAACAATGGAAAGTCCCGCCCAAGAATAACCTGGTACAACAATTTTTTTACCACACCAACCTCATGAGTAACGGTGCCACAAGCAGTGGAAATTGTCACTGTCAACAGTGGATATGTCCGAGTGTCCCCGTGTATGCAAACGACACTGAGAGTTTTTGCTTCCTGACGCATCTTCTTGGACACGTTCCCTTGTACAAGGGTAACCATACTCCCTGAATCAAGCAGGGCTTTACCAGAAACACCGTTCACATCCACTTTACATTCAAAACACCTTTCTGGCAAATCAGGACCTGCTATACAAGCTGGTTGAGCATAAAAGGATACTCTCCGTAGGACATCACACTGCATAGGTTCCACCTGTAGGGGGCACTGAGCCCGCATGTGGCCCCATGCCTGGCATCGCCAACACTGCACACCCCCATACTTCTGGGGCATTGTGGGGCCTGGCTGTAATGCAGGAGGGACAGTGGATAATCTCTTGTCGTCGTCCTTTATGCTGGTTCCAGGGTTCCGTGAAGAACTCTTTCCTGCAGAAGTGAACTTTGCCGCCCGGGTTGGAGCGGGGTCTAGATGACTTGTTGGGGGTAGTAGCTCCTCCACTGTGGTGTATCTCTCCACCATCTCCACCAGCCGGTCCGCTGTTTTAGGGTCTCCATGACTGACCCAGCGCTGTAGTTCAACTGGCAGCGACCTCAGAAACCGGTCTAGCACGAAGCGTTCCACCATCTGTGGACCGGTGAGTATCTCAGGCTGCAGCCACTTTGTTGCCAGCTGTATTAGATCATACATTTGTGACCTCGGTGGAGTATTCTTCCGATACTTCCAGCTGTACACCCTCTGTGCCCTGACTGCTGTGGTCACTCCCAGACGGGCAAGGATCTCTGCCTTGAGCCGGTCATAGTGGAGGGCGTCTGCAGGGGTAAGGTCATAGTAAGCTTTCTGCGGATCCCCAGTCAGGAATGGGGCAAGGAGACCAGCCCATTTGTCTCGGGGCCATTCTTCCCGCTCTGCAGTCCTTTCAAAGGTCATCAGAAAGGCTTCCACATCATCTGTGGGCATCATCTTTTGCAGGAAATTGCTTGCCCTTATTATTGTCTGGCTGTTAGGGTTAACCACTGCTGATTCTCGCCCATGAGCTAGCTGTTGTACTGCCTCAGCCAGCATTTTGGACTGGGCCTCTGTAGAATCCCGCAGGGCAGTGGCTTGAGCTGTAGTAGCTTCCCTGAGTGCAGTCAGTTGCACCTCTGTGGCCTTCTGCTGAGCTGCCATGCTCTGCTGCAACTGCACTGTTGCCATGGCCAATTGCCGCAGCAACTCCTCCATGATACACTGGAGCCTGGCCCTTTAAATGACACTTTTTAAATGGAAACTTTTTCTCTGCAGTGCTGCTGCCCGCATCCGAAACACCACTTGTGGTGTTGAGGGGGAATCGCAGCCAGCACGCAGTACACAGTTTCTTAGAGAAAGTCAATTTATTTTGAAACTTAAACTCAAAGTAGCTTTTCCTCAGCAGAAAGTAAAATTAACATATAATAAACAGCTTACTTCAGCTTGTGAAAGTCCTTTGGGTTTACAATGTCCAAAGCAGGCCTGGTCAGTCCACTTGAGGCCAAACAACAAACCCAGCAAATGTCCAATATTAGCAGACTTTAGTCCTTTGCACACAAGGATATATGGTTCAGTCCTTTCCCTTAGCCTGTACAAAGACTTGCAGCTCACAGGCTCCAGGCACCATTCTCTCCACCCCAATTGCACCTGTGACTCCTCTTTATGCAGAGTCAAAATCAGGTGTGTACCTGGGTGGAATACATGCTGCTTAAAGGGACCATAGCCCAAATAATGGGGAAATATACCTCCCGTCAAGGATCCAACCCTGGTGACCTCTACAATGGACACAGGCAGAGTTTGGGGCACGAAAAGGCATTAATTGGAACCAGTTACCTACTCATATAAGAATGCTAGACATACATAGCAAAACTAGCCCGCGACTACCATTGTGTCCTGATTCAGAGTGAGATATTAGGTCTTTTGTAATTCTTATTTGAGCCAGATATATTTTTCAGTTTACAACAATTATTTACAATAAAATTCTTCAGCCAATAGCATTCTTTCCTCTGCCCAATGCAGGGTTTCCTTAAAGAATAAGCAAAGTTTTACGAAACAGAATCCTGCGTTATTTATACAGTATATTCTTCGCAGTATTTTTTGCACGTCTCCTGATTCCTTTCTTCCATACAAGATGGTGGTAACAGTCATATAAAACTACACTGAGATCAGAGCTGTTCCTGCCATAAGACAAGGTGATAATATCGCCTTAGGTGGCAGTTTGAAGCAGGTTACCTGACATGGCAAAAAGTCTCCTCTGGTAAATTGAAGAGCCATTTTTAAGGGCAGGTGGGGGACACATCAAAATTAATATATAATCAAATATATAATTTTATATAAATAATGCTGAGTGGCCTGAAAAGCATGGGTAGATACTCAGGTGACTTTGCATTATTAATGGTTATACTGAGTATTGCCATTTAAAATTGCGTATTGTAAATCATCTGGGGTTTAATTTTTTATCTCCAGACATTTGTTAGATCCACGTTTGTCCCACGTTTGAGAGGAAACTTGGGAAGATTTCTTATTCAGCCAAAACTTACAGGGAATATAGCACCTGGTATTAATCTACAAAGCAACACACAGAGAGGCACAGGTGCCCCCCAAAACTTCAAAAAAACCTCTTAAGCCAACTGTTGCCAAACTGCAGGCCATTTATCCATGTTCTTCTCTAACCTGTTTCTTAGTGCACCTTCAAAAACATTCCAATAATTGTAAGTTCCTTCAAAAGAATGAAAGGCCGATAAATTAAAAAAATACAAAATATGTATTAGGACATATTGGACAGAAACCTAATGCGTTTCGTGCCTGTTGGGGCACTTACCCATAGGCTGTACTGCACCCTCCACTTGTTACTTTCTACAGCTCATTCCAAACAGACATAAGATTAAAATTCATATGAGACTCAGCAGTCAACTTTCTGAGCTAAACCAAAAAAAAAATGTAAATTTCTGGTGTGGGGTTGGCTGTCTATGATTAAGGGAATGTGTTCCCGAAACGCATAAGGCAATGCTGTTATCCTAATGTTGCAATAAAACTCCTCTATATCTATCTGGAGTGCCGCCTGAATTGCTTATTGGGGTTGGGAATATTTCAGAAGAGTAATACATCAACACAGATTGATTGGTTGATGAAAAGGTTTGGGAATAAGACATTTTTCATAAACATGTATTATATTTTGTATATTATATTGGAGCCCCACTGGCAGCAACAGGGTGTACTTTTTATATAGTTACATAAATAGTGTCATATATATATTGTTAAAGGATAAGTAAACCTTTAAAATAAGTAAATGTAAAATTGATGAAGGTGCTAATCTAAATTCATTGTTTATTTTGTTTCTATTCCAAGATATTAAGGGATACATGTACTGTTAATATGAAGCCATTTTGTTACAACAGCACCACCTGCTGGTCAGTTTCTGACCAGTCTGACCACCAAGTAGTCAAGGAAGTTGTCAGGAGAAAGAAAGAGGCTGCTCTGATGTTCTTCTGCTTAGGAAAGATTTGAGAAAGGTTTCTATTTTTTTTTCCTAAGCAGAAGAACATCAGAGCAGCCTCTTTCTTTCTCCTGACAACTTCCTTGACTACTTGCTGGTCAGACTGGTGGGAAACTGACCAGTAGGTGGTGCTGTTGAAACAAAATTCATTCATATTAACAGTACATGTATCCCTTAATAATGAATGTATATTGCAAATTATCTTAGAATAGCACCCTCGTCAATTTTACATTCATTTATTTTAAAGGTTTACTTATCCTTTAACAAAAAGGGCAGTTTTGACCCAAGCCTTTATCCATTTACTGTATCTTTTGGGGTCAATCATGGAGAAAAAGAACAACCTCCAGGTGCTGTAAATTGCTTCAGCTAGAATTATGCTCTTTAAATGTGTACAAAGTTGGTCAGGCATCCTCTGTATTGTATTATTGTAAAATAGTAAAATAATCCTCTGTATTGTATTATTGTAAAATAGTAGCTTGCTTGCTACTGTCACACCTCTATAATGTCTTCTTGGTATACAGACATGGAGAGCATGGAAAAAAAAACCAAGGACAGCGAGTACTGAGAGCATATAACCCGACTTTATAGTGGCATTCTAAGGTGCCAGAACAATGGTTTATTATAATAGAAGTGCAAAGGTTATGAGAAGACCTTATACGCTCTCCAGAGAGAACAGAGCCAATCATTCACTGCTTGGTTAGGCGGATCTGTAGGAAAGATAACATGAAAATAATTTGATGACATTTCATTTTTGGGATCCAAGAAAATGTAAAGTATGTCAGTGTGTTTCTGGTCTGTTTAAAGTGGTAATTATGCTGTAATGAAAGGATTCCTCAAAGAGCTAACCATGATGGAATTCTGACTTTACAACATGGCCAAGAGGGTGTTGGCCCTAAGCCTCAACTTATTTAGGACTTTCACTATAAACTGACCTTTGTGCAAGCACAGAATGTATATAATAATTGTAATTATTGATAGATATGTTACTTTATTGATTACAGATGTTTCAGACCACTGACTTCTTTGACTGAAGCCCCGACTGAACTATTGAGATTGGAAATAACTGGACATCTCCGTTGATGCATGGTGAGCAGGAAAATAGGCAAGGTCTTTGGGTTGGTCTTCCTGCACCATGCAAAGGGAAAAAAGACATTATTGATACAGATGCATTAAAGTTTTACACGTTTGGGACCTGTTATCCAGAATGCTCTGGACCTGGGATTTTCAGGATAAGGGATATTTTTGTAATTTTGATCTTCATACCTTATGTCTGTTAAAAATAAACTCAATAGGCTGGTTTTGCTTCTAATAAGGATTAATTAAATCTTAGTTGAGATAAAGTATAAGGAACAGGTATGGGATCCATTATACAGAAACCCATTATCCAGAAAGCTCCAAATTACAAAATGGCTGTCTCCCATGAAATCCATTATAAAGAAATAATATAAATTTTTAAAAATTATTTCCGTTTTCTCTGTAATAATAAAACAGTAGCTTGTACTTAAACCCAACTAAGATATAATTAATCCTTATTGGAAGCAAAAGCAGCCTATTGGATTTATATAAAGTTTTCATGATTTTCTAGTAGTTTAAGGTATGAAGATCCAAATTACAGAAAGATCCATTATCCGGAATACCCCAGGTCCTGAGCATTCTGGATAACAGGTCCCATACCTGTACTGTTTTATTATTACAGAGAAAAAGGAAATCTGAAATATTTGTAGGGATGCACCAAATCTACTATTTTGGGATTCGGCTGAATAATAATCCGAACCCTAATAATTTACAAATGCAAATTGGAGTAGGAAGGGTGAAAGAGAAATACGTGCGTGAAAAAATCAAGGATTCGATTCAGTTCAGCCAGACTGAATCCTGCTGAAAAAAAAAAAATCCTGGAAGAATGACAAAGCTAATCCTGGATTGGGTGCATCCCTAATTATTTGATTATAATGGAGTCTATATAGGGGCAAATTCACTAAGCGCCGAAGCGCCTAATGCTAGCGTCAATTTGCTAGCGTTGGGCATTTTCGTTACTTCGCAAATTCACTAACGAACGCTGGCGTAAATTCGCTAGTGTTACTTCGCACCCTTACGCCTGGCGAATTTTTGCTACAGACGCGCGCAGTGTACTGAACGCTACCTTTTACGCTAGACTTCCTTCGCCACCTCAGACCAGGCGAAGCGCAATAGAGTAGATAGGGATTGCTTCAAAAAAAGTCCCAAAAAACGCTGTCATTTTTTCTATATTATGGGTGATAGGCTGAAAAAGATTTTTGGGGCTCCCCTCCTTCCCCCCTACATTTCCTAACTCATGGCAACTTAACTATACAGTGGGCACATGTGTAGGGCAAAAAAAAAAATTTATTTGATGTTTTGAAGGTTTCCCAGGCATTTGTAGTGATTCTACGTATTCCTCCATTGAAATTTGAATTTGGCGCCGTTTGCAAATTAACCATCGCTAGCGTAACTTCGCATCGCTTAGCAAATCAACGCTAGTGCAACTTCGCAACCTTACGCTACCCCTGTGCGCAACTTCGGATTTTAGTGAATTTGCGGAGCGCTGGCGAAACTACGCCTGGCGAAGTGTGGCGAAGTGCGGCGAAGTTACGCCAGGCGCAACTACGAATCTTAGTGAATTTGCCCCTATGGGAGATGGCCATCTTGTAATTTGAAGTGGGTAAATATTCAGTCTACACTCCTCAAAGGCAGGAAGACAATTCCATAAGACTTCGTGGAGGCCTGGAAAGCCAAGAAGATGAAGAAGTGTATTTGGGTGAGAGAGTAGAAGTTCACTGGGGAGTATTTACTGACCATTAAACTTTCTGAAGGATGTGGGTAGATCTTCAGCTTGTTGCTACACAAGCTTTTAGCATTAGTTCTCCTTTACCTCCAACCTCTGCTTGAAATCAGAAATAAGGAATTAACCTCCTGCAGTTCCAGTACAGACAAACATTAATTAGTTCATTGCAGCGCCAATGACTTGTACTACAGGTATTAATCCACTTCCTTGCAAGAGACCCGCAGAGCAACAATTAACAACTTCCCTGTCAGAGACGGTGATGAAAATCAGTATCTACTGAAGCGATAAATCTTCAAGGGAGATAAATCTAGGGGTAACATTTTAATAAACAGTTTAATATATAAATTGTTGAGCATTTTCAATTTGCTCCATGAGGAAAATAAATGCAAAGTGCTAGTGATATTAGTTAGTAATTGCCATCCACTATAATTACCTATGGCTTCCTACCAACTGCAGCTACAGGAGCCCAATTTAGCAGTCAACAGAGTCTCCTTCTTTTGCAATTGCTTCACCCCAAACTTCAGGCTTTGTACATGTTGTTATTTCCCCAAGCCCCCCAGAAGCACTGCTCATCTCATCTCATACAGACCAGGATGGAAGTTATTGGCCGTGTAACCAGGTGTAACTACCATGTTCTTACAATAATGTTGCCATCTGCAATACTTACTAACTTCGAGTGAAGGATTCGAAGTTAAAAAACTTCGAATTTCGAAGTTTTTTTTGGGCTACTTCGACCATCGAATGGGCTACTTCGACCTTCGACTACGACTATCGAAGGATTCGAAGTAAAAATCGTTTGACTATTCGAACATTCGATAGTCGAAGTACTGTCTCTTTAAAAAAAACTTCGACCCCCTAGTTCGCCATCTAAAAGCTACCGAAGTCAATGTTAGCCTATGGGGAAGGTCCCCATAGGCTTTCCTAAGTTTTTTTGATCGAAGGATATTCCTTCGATCGTTGGATTTAAATCCTTCGAATCGTTCGATTGAACTATCTGCACTAAATCCTTCGACTTCGATATTCGAAGTCGAAGGATTTTAGTTCCTAGTCGAATATCGAGGGTTAATTAATTTACTAAGTTCAAGTGAAGGATTAGAATAAAAAAAACTTTGAATTTCGAAGGGTTTTTTTTGGCTACTTCGACCGTCGACCTTCGACTACGACTTCGAATCGAACGATTCGAACTAAAAATCGTTTGACTATTCGACCGTTCGATAGTCGAAGTACTGTCTCTTTAAAAAAAAACTTTGACCACCTACTTCGCCACCTAAAACCTACCGAGCATCAATGTTAGCCTATGGGGAAGATCCCCATAGGCTTTCTTGCCAATTTCTGATCGAAGGAATTTCGCTCGATCGATGGATTAAAATCCTTCTAATCGTTCGAAGGATTTAACGAATATTGCTAAATCCTTTGACTTCGATATTCAAAGTTGAAGGATTTAAGTTCGAGGGTTCGACCATTAGTTTTTTGATTCTATAATACAGGGTCTTACTTTAAACCTGAGCTTATGGGATCATCTTTCCTTGGTTTGAGTCTCCTTTTATCCATACTGCAGGTTTTTGTACTATGGGGGTTAGCAGATTGTCCCCTTTTAAACCTGATTCCTATAAAATCCACATACTGCATGGTTAGCCAGTTTAGTCAGTGTGTGATTGAGACGGCACTTGTTTCTAAAACACTGACAAATCACCCCTAGACAATCATGAAACATACCTATGTAGGGACCCATCGGTATTATATGTTCCTATGGCTTTAAGGCCCTACCCTTTCCTTAGTTACTAGGCAAATGCCTATGGGGCAAATTCGCTAAGATTCGTAGTTGCGCCAGGCCAACTTCGCCGCACTTCGCCACACTTCGCCAGGCGTAGTTTCGCCAGCGCTCCGCAAATTCACTAAAATCCAAAGTGCGCACAGGGGTAGCGTAAGGTTGCGAAGTTACGCTAGCGATGGTTAATTTGCATACTGCGCCAAATTTAAATTTCTATGGAGGAATATGTAGAATCACTACAAATGCCTGGGAAACCTACACATGTGCCCACTGTATAGTTAAGTTGCCATGAGTTAGGAAATGTAGGGGGAAGGAGGGGAGCCCCAAAAAAATTTTCGATCTTTTTCAGCCTATCACCCATAGTATAGAAAAAACACCAGCGTTTTTTGGGACTTAGAAAAAATTTAACCTTTTTTGGAAGCAATCCCTATCTACTCTATTGCGCTTCGCCTGGTCTGAGGTGGCGAAGGAAGTCTAGGGTAAAAGGTATCGTTCAGTACACTGCGCGCGTTAGTGAATTTGCGTAGTTACGTCCGTAGCGAAAATTCGCCAGGCGAAGTAACACTAGCGAATTTACGCAAGCGTTCGTTAGTAACGAAAATGCCCAACGCTAGCGAATTGACTTGCGCTTAGTGAATTTGGGTCTATGTATCCATTTAAGTTTAACATCAGTGTTATTGGCCAAGAGGTGTAATGACCACTTCAGGCCACACTGCCATATAGTGTTGGAAAGGAGTGGCCTCTTCCTTTTTGGCTGCTGGTGTCCGGATCGACTGGATGTGCCCATTGAGCCTGAGTACACCAAGGCCCAGTAAAGCCAGATGCCCTAAAGGGACAGCACCTTTAGAGATCAAGTCGGGGACCAGGAAACCCTGTGAATGAGGTTTGGCTATAGTAGGGCAGACTTGTAATAGTCTCTCTAGGAGAGAAAAGTAGATAGTATAAAGAGAAAAAGCAGTTGAAGCTCCAACAAGGATTTGCAACAGGGAGTAACTTCCCAGAGGCTCTGTGTGATTGCCTCAAGTGCAAGGACCTCAGTGAAGAGGGTGTTAGTTTAGCTCTCAACTTCCTGAACATTGCACTGGATGGGAATGGCGTACTGAATACTGCAAATGCCTAATGGATGTCCTTCCTCAGCTGAAATACCTATGACCTGATTTGACTGTGTGTCATGTGCTAACCACTCATTTGTATACGTGAGTAAACCTGGGGATATTGTCTTTGGACTAATAAACATTTTCTTGTTTTGCATCATAAGAACCTCCTGGCACCCAATCATTTTTGTATATTTTGTATGCACAGTAGCCTGAGTGTTGTAGTTGCACTACACCTTAGAGGGAAAGCTTCCACTTAGCGAAGACCCTGATCCTGAAGTGTGAGTCCAAATGTAACCATGCTCTTTTCACTAGCTGGATAGTGACTATCTGTGGTATTGATAGACCAGATTAGCATTACACCTAATACAGGGCGGAGTAGGTTTTGCTTTAAGCAGTTTCCATAAACCGTTAAAAACGCATAATGCTAGGACTGTTCAGAGATGGGACCGTTTCCCTTTGCAGTTTCCCTGGTAGTTCCTTATTGGCCAGGGATGTCGTAGAAGGGGAGTCACTAAAGGGGTTATTTACTAAACTCCGAATGCCAAAAACCTGAAAAATGTGTGTTTTTTTCAGTATGAAATCCAAATTTTTAACATTGATGGCTTGGATCTTCTACCAACTGTACTGCATAAGTTTTATTCAATTAGATATACTGAATTAATATTAGTATCAGCTAATAGAGCCATTTTCCCCTCCTTCTATACAAGATGTGTCTTCTGAGTTGAAAACCCTTTGTTTTAATGAAGCAATTGACTTTACTTTTGACAACACAAAAAATCGTTCTAAATTCTGGTTTAAATGGAAATTATTTATAAGTACTTTATCTCAAATTGATAAAGAACAGTTGGACAAGATTCTATTTTCTTCTTCTTAAATTTCAAGGATTTATGTAATCTATTCTATCATTTGTAAGTAAAGTTAATCCGATTTATACCCCAAAGATGGAAAAAGTCAGAATCCGAAAATCATGCATCTCAGACCTGCCGAGGTTGCATATAAGACAATGGGAGAAGTCCCAAAGATTTTTTGATCTGCTCTGTGTTTGTTCAATAATCCGAAGATTTCATGGTTCCAGTGGACATTTGGCTCTTGTGGGTCCTGCCGGCCCCGATCCGTTTAAATTTAGGTGGAATTGTGTTTGTAAATATGGAGAAAGTATTTTATTCCAGTTTACCACCACTTTTACTCCAAAAATGGGCTATCTCCACTTTTTAGAATTTCCACCTAGGAGTCAGGCATAGGGTAGTAAGCAGAGCAGCCAGAGGCTCTATCAAGAACTGCAGAAGGGTTAGTACCCTGGGTGCCACCCCGCCAGTGTAGGGGCTCAAGTAGTCAACCTCAGAAATAGGGACTCCAAGAGGATTACTACTGTGAGGGCATGTACCATAAGGCTGGAAATTTGCTAAAGAGTACTACCACTGGCTATTACTATACCCTGCTCCTAATACAATCAAGGAAGAAACTACTGAAATACTGTGATGTGTTTGTCTGAGAAACGGAGATCCAGCAAATACACAGTTAGCAGTTGTTTTAAAGAACCATTGGTACCCAAATCATTGAACATCTGTAAAGTGTGTGTAATCTAGGTGGAAAACCCTTCCTCCATCGTACCAACAAAACCAGTGAGAAGTTACTGTAAATGGCAAGTCACAAAATATATTGTAGCTGCAATATTATTTAAATAAAGCATATTCCAAAAACATCATACTTGTTTTTTTTATTAATTAATCTGGAAGTCCCCTGCAGCATGTCTGTTTGGGGAAATAATAGGAATGAGCCAATAGTTCCCTGTACTGTCCAGCATAATGGCTCATTTTATCTGTATATGAATGATACGGGCAAACATAACATTTTCATTATGCATTAGCTGCCAATGGTTTATGCAACTGCAATTAATCCAAAAACACAACTTCAACAAAACATAAACCCATGGCCCTTTTTTAGAAAGTGCTACATTTCTATCATTCCAGATCTAAAAATCTCTGCTCTTGTGGTCTCTGCTGGGGAAGAAGTTTATTAAAACATCAGGTAGGATGTTACTCAATACTTTGCAGGTCTTTAATAAATACTGTGATTATGATGGTTCTGTAAGTCTCAGGATATTGTGGGCTGTCAGACAGAACAATGGTGCCTTCTTATTCTAGTGCCTTCATATAACTGTTTACTATGACAGGGAAGAATCAGGAGATTTCATTGCTTGGATCACAGTAATAAAGAACAGACTCTTACAGTGATACCAGAGCTTTAGCAGTTTAAACACTGAAAAACCATATACAGCAGTTCAATATGCACCTGAGGAGGAGCAGTTTAATATGTAGCATTGATGAGCATGACAAGGGGACTCCTCGATTGACCATTTGCTTTCAGATATCCCACTGAACCCCATTGTTACATAAATTAATGAAACACCAGGAGCCAGAAATGGTGTAAAATGACCACAGCATTTATTCACATTTTATCAAATAAATAGGACCTTGCCAGCCTCACCTCAAGGCAATATTCAAAGCCAGAATTCCATAAGAGATCACAACTATGTTCTGCCGCTCCTCACTTGAGATCAGCACTATGTCATTATATCCACCACTGAGTATTAGGCTGCCTCTACCTACAGAGAGGATGGCCCCAAACTCTGCTACGAACAAGAGTTGCATCTCCCACCGTGAGAGAAGTTCAGCAGCCCTGAATCTGCAGTGTCTCGATGATAGGAAATTTAAGTAGGCTGTCTCCTAGCACAAGCAGTAGTAGTGTATTAGGGTTGCCACCTGTCTGGATTTGACCCAGACAGCCCAGTTAGGGCTGACGAGGTCAAGACAGTCTGCACGGTTTTCCAAAAAAGGAAAACCTGGCAGAATCTCCCCTGATTAGCTTGATCACAGCGTCATAGCTCCGCCCACATGATATAGTGTGTCCCACCCAAAACATTGCTGACCCACCCCGGTGATGTCATGGCCCCACCCCTTCCCGTATCACGTGCCGCACAAAGGTGGCAACCCTAGTCTGTATCAATCAACCCACTGTGCAGTTACAGGAGAGAACCTCCTTTCTCCCTCTTCTAAACTTACCTGTGCAGTACTCTAGCAAGCTCCTACCACTGCTGTGATAAATAAAACCTAAAATATAATATCATATATCCACTGTTTTGATCCAGAGGAAGGCAAAAAATACAGCCTGAAGCCACTGCCAATTATGCTTAAAGAGGGAAAAAATTCCATCCTGACCCCAGTGGAGATGGGAAACATTTCCTGAATTGACATTCATTTAACATGAATAATACATGAATAATACAATGCAGACTCTCACGTTTATATTGTGTAACTGTACCAAAACCACAATATAACAATTCAGTTATTAATAAATAATATGAGAACATAAAGAGTAGAACCTGACATTTCACAAAATACGCAAAAAGACGGGAGGGTGGTTGGAATTTTTCTACCTGCTCAGAAGATAAGGTACTAATGCCAGATACAATTGATAGAAAGCTGCTTACTGGCTGAATTGCCATTAACCTACACTCTTAGGGCGACTATAACTTCTACCACTAACAAAACCTGTAATGGCTCAGACCCAGTCCTGTACCGACCTCCCCACAAGGTGGGATCCAGAAAGAGTGCCCTGTGCTCTCCCTTTTATACAAAATGATACTGCAACCTATTGGGCAAATCTTGATCTAACCAAATTACAATAGACCCAGGAAAAAGCTACCTGGATAAATCAAAGGACCACTTAGAATAAAACACTTAACCCTTAGGGTATCTACATATTTTTTTAGTAAGGCCCCCTTCTTTGTAAAACCCCAGGTCCTGAGAATTCTCGCCCTTTGTGACGCTGGTGGTTGAAACCAGCATCGCGACCTCACGAAGAGGCACCAAATCATCTTTAAAAGCCCACTCCACCATTTTGAAAGTGCCCAAGCTGGTTTCAGTTTTCTGTTCCTCCCCAAGCATTGTTATTGTGATTTGTATTCCTGGTTTTTGACTCCTGCCTGACTTTTGAGTCCAATTCTTGCCACCTGCCTTGACCCATTGTCTGGTTCTCGATCACATCTTGTCTTATCCTGCCAGTACCTCGTTTACGTCAATATAGTTACGCACTTCCTTGTTGGTTTCTGCAGCAGAAAGCCTGGAGCCCCAAAAGGGCATTGGTGAACACCGGAATCCACAGGGATTCCCTGTGCATGAGAATGTACCCATCACCATCCAAGGTTCCTGAGAATGAGTTACACCGTGTATTCTTTGCCCCACCGTCTAGCCACTGGGATAAAAAAATCTATCTATCTATCTATCTATCTATCTATCTATCTATCTATCTATAAGCCCCCTCATTTACGACCTTTTAGTATCCTATCCCGTCCTAATGGCACCCTACTTTATTTGGGATGGGTCCCTAATGCAACAAATGCAACCTGAATTGTCGGTTTCTCTAAACATGAATATAAAAAAATCAACAATATATAATAGTACCTAAGCAATGGATGGCCAGATGGCCATTCCTTTTTAGCTCAAACAATTCACTTTATAATACTAGATATTCTTTATGTAGATGGAAAGAAGGAAGCACTTCAGGGTTATGTTACCATCTGGTAAGCTTGTTTGTGATCGATAATGAGCGTGTGCACGGGCTGGGTACTCCTTTATCTGCGATTTTATCTTTTGTATGCACTTTGCCTTTAAAAATTCCGTTGGCTGTCCCAGTGGAATGTATAATAGAGCTGAGGTTGCACTGTGCATTCCACAGAGCCGGCACATCTGGAGAAGGAATATATTAACTGTGCGCCTGTACATGCTACAACATGCAGCAATTTCTCTTCCCTACTCGATTCGTATGCGAATGAAGTTACATAAGCCATTACCATCCTCATTAACCCCATTACTTGTCCCAAAACTGCTTTAAAATGCTGGATAATATTTCAAATGTGACAAGCAGAAATGAAATGATTTCTACGGAAAAAAACAGAATCTCCCAAATAATATTAAAAAACAGTACATAAAATAATGTGGTTACTCACTGGATACGCTGTGCTGGCACTGGGCATTGGGCAACTCACTGAGCATCACACTGGGCATCACTTACTAAAACTTATTTTATCTGCCACCGCCTGTGATCCACTCCCCTGCCATCATACCCAAGACCTTCTGCCTACCATTCTTCTCCCATTCTGACTGGTTGCAAGAGACACTAAATTCTAGCAACCAGATTGGGGTTGGAATTCTAAGCCTGACAGTTTCAGAACAAACAATGTAAATTGACACCCCAGTCATTAAAGTTTACCTTTAATTCAGTTGAGAACTGATTCATAAAAGAGATAGACAAGACAGACATCTTGGTGAATGGAACTGGTTCTCCTTGACTTTTAAAAAATATTTAATACTGTAACCCACAATCGACAAGTCATTGTAGCATTGCTAGACTGATCCAAAATATTTGCTGATTCTTTTCTATGAAGTGCAATAAAAGCATGGCACTGTAACCAAATACATGGGATCTGTTATCCTGGAAGCTCTGAATTATGGGAAGGCCATCTCCCTTAAAGTCCATTTTAAGCAAACAATTCCAGTGTTAAAAATTCCCATTTACTCTGTAATAATAAAACAGAACCTTGCACTTGAACTCAACTAAAATATAATTAATCCTTATTTGAGGCAAAACATTAAAATTAGGTTTAATTAATGTTTAAATAGTAAACTTAAGGGATGGAGATCCTAAGTACAGAAAAATCTCAGGTCCTGAGCATTCTGGATAACAAGTCCCATACCCGATGATACCTATTATTGTCTTGAGGTATCAACAGCATCAATTGTAGTGATGTACATCAATAGAACAGCAAATTTAGAGGAGACCACAGTCTTTAGAGATTACTTTTAACAAGATAACTGATTAACTCTTGTCATAAAGCAATCTGTGATGTAGCATTATCAAAGAACCTCTCTTAAAAATCATTATTCTTTACTGGTTAAACTTTTTTTGCATTTTAAGAACAAAATTTCTAATATATTACAGAAAAAAAACATAAAAGGGCACATTTGTTATATAAGTTAGTAGTAAACAACCAGGGTCTGACTAGGCTGGTGAGGCACCTGGTAAAAACCCAGACCCACTCTCTGTGCTGAACTATTGCCCCAACCTCCCTCTCTGGCCCTAAGCTGGAAGAGAAAAGGTATATGTGGAGTTGAAACTAGGATGGGCCCCGGAGGTGGCTGGAGGGGTGGGGACCCTAGAGGCAGCGACTCTGGTGGGCCCCTGGCCCCCAGTCCGAAGCTGTAAACAACCCTGACTTGGATAACCTAGAAAACATTACCAGGTATAATCTTATGTCTAAACTCCATTAAAGGAAAACTACACCCCTGAACAATGTCTCTATAAAAATAGATCACATACAACAGCTCATATTTAAAACCCTGTTTCATATAAATAAACCATATTCATAATAATATACTTTTTTATGTTATTTACATTAAGTTTTACATTTCCTCAGTAAGAAGAGCTGAACACAGAATAAGCAGACACAATCTAATAATTAGTTACGGTGAGTTATCGACCTATAAGAGACCTATTAATCAACAGTCTAATTTTAGTGGTTTTAGAGGTTTTTGAAAACCCAATTAAAATCACTTTCTCGAAGACTACAAATGCCATATAATTTATTAAAAGATCCAAATTTAACGGGGAACTATTGCGCATGCTGAAACAAGAGATTTTGTAAATATAATCAATTAAAAAGTCTGTACTGTTTCTGAAATAATCAAGTTTAGTATCACTATCCCTCTCTCAGCATCGGTTTCTCTTCATTCTGTCTTCATGCAGCAGTTGGGTGTCAGATATTCATTGACAGTTAGATCCAATATATCTTATAGGGGGGATCCTTTTGCCTAGAAGATGTATTAGAGCTCACTCTATTAAAATCACCAGACATCATGTCTCTCTACATGCAGGATTTGTGCAAAAGGCAGTTGTTTTGTTAGATTTTGTTTGTACTGGACTCAGTTATTTGAGTGAGCTCTAATTCATCTGCTAGGAAAGGAAACCCCCCTATAAGATATATTGGATCTAACTGTCAATAAATATCTGACAATAAATATCTGACAATAAATATCTGACACCCAACTGCTGCATGAAGACAGAATGAAGAGGAACAGCTGCTGAGAGAGGAATAGTGAAGATAAACTTGATTATTTCAGAAAAAATGCAGAATATTTAATTGATTGTATTTATTTCAGTATGCTGACGCTTATATTCAATTTTCCTTTTCGCAATTGTTCCCCTTTAAAAAGCACAAATTAAAAAAGTGCTGAATAATATAAGTCCGAATTGATTAAAAAAAGTCCAATAGGATAAGTGCAACTCTTATTGTCTTCTATAGGGCCTCAAAGACTTTTACAAGTGTAGCGCTATAGTAAATTGTGTGTTCTTTTACTCTACTATTGAGCTCCACTCCCAATATTGTGCTCCAGGTGAGACCTATAATCTTAGGGAGTAAGCCCTCGCAGCGGTGTAGAAGCAGGGGGTAGTGCAACTATAACTGGAAACAGGGTATAATAATTGGCCGCTAGTGGTTCTTATAACTTAACCAAGAACATATTTATTGAACATATACAATCTTCAATGGAGTATGCAGTAGAGCAGAGAGGATTTCACATCACATTCTCACATCACCTTTGGTCAGTATTAGTCCCCACAGGTGAAAGGACGTGCTCAGCAGCAATGAAGGTACACCCAGCTTTCAGCCTCTCAACCCTAGTTCTATACACTAAGGGGCAGATTTACTAAGCTCAAGTGACGGTTCGAATTTCAAAAAGTTCGAATTTCGAAGTAAATTTTTGAGTACTTCGACCATCGAATAGGCTATATTCGACCGTTCGACTTCGATTTGAATGATTCGAAGTAAAAATCGTTTGACTATTGGACCAATTGGACCATTCGATAATCTAAGTACTGTCTCTTTAAAAAAAAATTTGACTTCATACTTCGCCAAATTAAAGCTACCGAAGTGCAATGTTAACTTATGGGGACCTTCCAGAGCACTTTTCTAAGTTTTTTGTGGTCGAATAAAAATCCTTTGTTTGACTGCTAAAAATCGTTCGATCTGACGATTTTTATTCGACCGCAGGATTGACAAATTTGTTGAAAAACTTCGAATTTGATATTCGAATTCAAAGTTTTTTGCACTTCGAAATTCGACCCTTGATAAATCTGCCCCTATCTGGTCCCTGCTTCTGGGCTATTAGTACCGGGGATCTTAAACCCTCTGACTCTCCTCTTCGGAGCCTTGAGCTGCTCAGCTAAATAACCTGTCTATCTGTCACTCCTAGAGTGACCTCTTAAGGGTGAGTAGACTATCTTATACTAGACCTCACCTGTCTAGGTTCCACAGAGCTCTACCTGCCTGTTCAGGTTAGAGACAGCACAAAATGGACCCTGAAAGCATGGCTTCAGAGCCACAATGCCATCTACTGGTCACTGTGAGAAACAACAAGGGGCATAGCTTAAAGCAGGAATAGGAAACAGTTACCCCTCCCAACTGTATTTTAGGACCCAGTTAGGTGTCTATAACACTAGGGGACTGCCTGCTAAATAAAACTGGGTTTGGCTATTTTACACATTCCTACACAAGCTGAATTTTTGTATCAGAGGTTTCCATGGTTTTTATACATAAATAATAAATCAAAATGTTTTGAGTTTTTAAGGAATATGGGAAAAACCACACATTTATAGAGATTTATTGAAAAAAAAATTGGAATTGTAGTAAATAGTTACAGTTCTTGCTCTTTTAGTATAACACACATTAGATTATTCTAAATATTGTTATCAATACTTGTAGCTGAGTTTGAACCTCCCTTCCTACATTTCTTTGTGAATCCTCTATTTTACTCATCATTTCCTTATCTCTTCTGGAAAACAGAGGATGAGTTAAAAAGCTAGAAGAATTCAGTAAATTGCGCATGCATTTTAGGATCCACAAAGAATTGTAATCAGCTCTTAGTCTACTTTTTTATTTTTTTTTTACATTTCTCAGTTGGTACTGAAATAGATTGTGTAGTGTGGCCAGGAATATCCAAGAGTTCTTTACAAGTGCAAATTCCCTGGGCCTTAAGGGGCTTAATTCATATTTGAGTTAACACAATTTAGGAAAATCGAGGGTAAAAATGCCATTTTTTTAAATTTTTTAATTGGTACTCAAATTTTTGAGATTTACCAATTAAAAAACTCAAAAATAAGACAATGGGAGTCAAACTATTTTATAATTGCGTTCTTTTTTTTTTTTTTTTTTTTAAAGTACAGAGAGGATGGTTAATTTGTTTCTGTTTCGGAAGTGAATGGGCTCAATTATGAGAAACAAGTTAATTGGCCCATCTTTCATGGCTGAACATATGGACCGGAGATAGTATCATTATGTCAGTTGTAATGTTGGGAAAATGCTTTCTCAGGCAAATTACTGTAGAAATCAGCAAGTACAACAGCCAACTATATAACCTATAATCTTAATGCTGCTTTGTTTCATGGCCCATATAACTGTGATACTGGTTGTGATGGAGTTAGCTTCTTTATACCCGTTGTCATTTGCCCGGCAGCCCAAGAAACTCTCAATAAGTTATTTTGCTTAATATAATACAAGTTAATATAGCCACAAATGTATTAGTATTAAACATATATTTAAATATATTATTTCATATATATCATTGGCTATTCCACGTTACACACTTAATAGAACAACAATATGGGTCCCCTTTTTACAAATTTATGACCCCCAAGTTACAAACTTGCTATCTGAATCATTCAATGGTCAATGGTCAATGGTCAATGCCCAAGGTCTAAACAGATATATGGAGTTATGTAATAATATGCACTAAGTTTGCCATGGGGAAGTGACCCATAGCAACCAATCAACAGGTAGCATTTACTAGTCATTTCTTTAAATGCAAGAATCTTATTGGTTGTCATGGGTTACTGCTCCTGGGAAAAATGAGTGCCTTATATTACATATGGGGGTTAGAGTTTTGACTTTCAACTTTAGCTATTTTACTGTATAGTCTATTGATTATTTGCTAAATAACCATAGGCAGTTTTTTCTTTCTTTGCCATTCACTTTCTTTATTCTTTTAATCACGGCTCCTCAATATTGTCATCAGTCTCACCTTCCATTTCTTCTCTTTATTCTTATATAGAATGAGGCAAATGCTGCAGTATAGGCATACAAGACAAATATCTGGCTGAGCAGTAGGGCCCACTGACATCTGGGCCGACCGAGAGTTTTCCTGGTATCCTGGTGGGCCAGTCCAACACTGACCATAGGGTCTTCTATAGCCAGGTTTATGGAATCTCTATGGAGGTGACATTTCAGTGATATGTTGATTACTCCATAAATTGGTGGGACCATGTGTTGGTAGGAACATGACATCAAGTTTTTTGTGATGTAATTTTCCTACCAACACATGGGCCCACTGACACCCAGTCGGCCCAGGTGTCAGTGGGCCCTTCTGCTCAGCCAGATATTTAATATATAACATTGGCTATTCCATGTGGCACACTTAATAGAGCAACAATATGGGCCTCCTTTTTACAAATTCGGGACCTCCAAGTTACAAACTTGGCATGTGAATCATTCTGTCAATGACCAAGGTCTAAACAGACATAGAGTTTTAGCTTTTAACTTTAGCTATTTTATTGTATAGTCTATTAATTATTTGCTAAGCAACCATAGGCAGTTTTGGACTGGGATTGACTCCCAATGCATTTAGTTTAGGAAAAAAAAACTGCCAATTGACTCCCAATGTATTTGGTTAAAGAAAAATAGCCAATTGACTCCTGATGCATTTGGTTCAAGAAAAACTGCCCACAGACTCCCAGTGCATTTAGTTCAAGAAAAACTGCCAATTGACTCCCAATGCATTTAGTTCAAGAAAAACTGACAATTGACTCCCAATGCATTTGGTTCAAGAAAAACTGCCCACTGAGTCCCAATGCATTTAGTTCAAGAAAAACTGCCAATTGACTACCGATGCATTTGGTTAAAGAAAAACTGCCAATTGACTCCCGATGCATTTGGTTAAAGAAAAACTGCCCCCTGACACCAAATGCATTTAGTTCGAGAAAAACTGCCAATTGACTCCGAATGCATTTATTTCAAAACTACCAATTGATTACCAATGTGTTTGATTCAAGAAAAACTGCCCATTGACTCCCAATGCTTTTGGTTTAAGATAAACTGCCAATTGACTTTAATACATATGTCGATAACTAAAAACTGCAAATTGACTCCAATGCATTGGGCACGAGAAAAAGCACAACGTATAAAAAAGCCCTTCGATTCCAGTTCATTTGGCAACATTTTTTTCGGCCATGTTTTTTCTGCAGTTTTACAAAAAATTTTGTCGGACTGAAACAGGGCACTTTGTAACGTGTGTCACATGACTCACTGAATCATGTGACCTGAGACCTTTGGCCCTATACCTGTATATAGCCATGGAACTCCTCAGATACTTATAATATACTTATAGTTTACTGTAGGGGGTACATCATACACTATACAATCCTAATCCACTTCTATGATGCATCTTGTGCCAGTTTTTTTACATATGGTCATTTCCAGATAATATTCAAGAAATCATTAGAACCTCATGGTACCAATATCCCTCACAGCTGACATAAGACCATTCTTTAAAAACAGTGTTGCTTTTTGTCATGGCCACGAACACTTATCAGATATAAAGCAGAAAATCAAATGAATGGGTTTATATGGCCAGGACTATAAGAAATAAATTTTAAAGGGAGGAAATGGTGTCGAAGAGAAGTGGATCATGTGTTGATGCCAACACTTAAGGCTGAATAATATTCTTACTTATAGTGAACAAGGTCGGTCAGTCCTCAAAAGCTATTGGTATGAATGCTGTTGCCCTGGCAACCCTAATAACAGTCTGCTTTGCAAATATACCAATAGGCTCCAGACTCAGCCTGACGTGGTTGGAAATAGCCAATTCTCTCGTTTTATGTGCTGGGCTTGTTTTATTAGCAACTGGTGCTAATAGGGTTACTAAAACCTTAGAAACATCCTTGGCAAGAACTACATTTACCGACAGCAGCCGCAGTAACTCAACATGGATTTCTTTTTCTCGGAAATAAAAATCCTAGCTAATTCCCTTTGAGTTGGCAAACTTTTATGAGCGAAATCAATCAGAAAACTGCGGGATTCCTCTCTGCAAATCTTCTAAATACACATAAAAATTAATTTGCTCCGACGAAAGCAAAAAATGGATATAGAGCAGAACTGTTTGCATACCTTTCTGCAGAGACTGCCAGAATCAATATTTTCTTAGCTCCCCTATTTTAAAAAAAAAAAAAAAAGGCTTGGTTTTATTGTAATTATCAGGCAAAAAATAAATAAAAAAATAAAAAAAAGTCCACCAGATAATGTGGCTTCAATTTCACTGCCAAAATAAAAATGTAGATTTTGTTTTATTGTTAATGGGGTCCCCAATATGAAGTCCTATCAATAGCTAAGGGACATGGTCACTTATTCTGTTTTAAAGGATAAGTAAACCTTTAAAATAAGTAAATGTAAAATTGACGAGGGTGCTATTCTAAGATAATTTGCAATATACAGTCATTGTTTATTTTGTTTCTATTACAAGATATTAAGGGATACATTTACTGTTAATATGAAGCCATTTTGATACAATAGCGCCACCTACTGGTCAGTTTCTGACCATTCAGACCACCAAGTAGTCAAGGAAGTTTTCAGGAGAAAGGAAGCAGCTGCTCTGATGTTCTTCTGCTTAGGAAAGATTTGAGAAAGGTTTCTAATTTTTTTCCTAAGCAGAAGAACATCAGAGCAGCCTTTTTCTGTCTCCTGACAACTTCCTTGACTACTTGGTGGTCAGACTGGTGGGAAACTGACCAGCAGGTGGCGCTGTTGAAACAAAATGGCTTCATATTAACAGTACATGTATCCCTTAATATCTTGGAATAGAAACAAAATAAATAATGAATGTATTTTGCAAATTATCTTAGAATAGCCCCCTCGTCAATTTTACATTCATTTATTTTAATGGTTTACTTAGCCTTTACTGCAAACACTGCTCAGCTGCCCATCTATTGACATGGCAATAGAAGGGCACTGAGAGAAGACAGACTGAATGCACAGTCCTACATCTCCCAAAAAGCATCTGCAATGGAATCGAGCAGAATAAAACGCCTTTCTTCATAACAATAGCGACCCCCGTAGAAGGAGATAGAACAATGACGGTGGGCTTCTTAGATCCTGAAGAACGTGGCCGCTGTTTCTTGATCAATGCTGACAAATATATATCAAGTCAATAAATAAATGAAAGTGAAATATTTTCCCATTGTGGGATGATTTGTGAGTCCTAGAAAGAGATTTTTGCTTCCACAATGGCTTAAAATCCCTGAGTGATACACATGGTACACACACAGCCTTGAAACATGTGAAGGAGAAATCAGAAAACGCACCCCCACCTTTTCTTTTCCTTTTTTTCTCCACCCCCCCCCCCCCTTTTAAATCCGACACTGTATTTTTAAATGTCCACAGTTCCAAGAAATTCTAATTTATAACACAGGGGAGGATTTTTTTGGCACATGCCCCAGTGCAGATGTTATTCCTTAAGGAAAACTATCTTGATTGCTTGGGTGAATAATGGCCAGGCACTGGCTCCAAGCCAGGAGTCCTCTTACAGCAGAATGTAGAAAAAAACACTCTTCTACAGCAAGAGGCCCCCAGAAGGATAATATATTATTACGCATGATTCAGATTACAGGATCTGCAGCAGGGGAGCTAGTGGCTGAGCCGAGTAAGACACACTACACAGAATACTGATGATGAGATGATGGAATGCATCTTGCATTGAAGGAGCCGCAGTTTACTGTTCTCCTCCTCTGTATTCTTTTCAGAGTGATTGCACGTCTGATATATCCATAAAATCAGCCTTTTCTATTGGCTGATAGAGATGTTTTTCCAGGCTGTATTGAATTTGTCTTTTTTTTTTTTTGGGAGTGGGGGAAGCATTTTTTTATTATTCTCTTTTTTTAAAATGTAGTTCAATTTTTTTTATCTGCAATGTAATAGAGTTTCTTTGTCCATTTGTTCTGTCATTGTAGGAATGGATTGCAACGTTCTGCAAGGCCTTGAGCACACAGGACTTTGATTTTCCTCAAATATATGTATTTAAAAAGGTTTTATTATTATTTATTTTATTAGAAAGCCAAAAACATATTAAAAAAATGATTTGCAAAAATAATCGGTTGGAGTTATAAGGTTTTGCACCTTCAGGTCTTCAGTGCACTGAATTCCCAAAATTAAACTGATTTCTATTGTCTATTTAGGAATGTTAATTAATGAGATAAAATTTTGGAAAATGATTGCATTGAAACCATTATTTATGCCCCTGATGATTGCAATTCAACTATTTTGTTTTGCATAACCAAGTGCACAAATAATCATGACAATTCAACTATTTGTTTCTGAAAACATAATTTTTCAACATTTTTGAACAGACATTATTATTAGCGAATAAGTAATGATTTAACTATTACTATTAGCTGGTTAGTTCTTAAAAATGTTTTTTTTTTTTTAATTTTTAGATAATGTGCTACAATGCAACTATTTATTTTTATTTGTATATTTATTTGTATTATAGGGGTACAAATAATCATGACTACTCAACTATTTGTTTCTGAAAACATAATTTTTCAACATTTTTGAACAGACAACCATTAGCGCATAAGTAATGATTTAACTATGACTATTAACTGGTTAGTTCTTAAAAATATTTTTTTTCGAATTTTTAGATAATCTGCTACAATTCAACTATTTATTTTTAAAAATATATAGAATTTTGGATAAATTACTATAGGGGTACAGATAATCATGACTACTCAACTATTTGTTTTTGAAAACATAATTTTTCAACATTTTTGAACAGAATACTATTAGCGCATAAGTAATGATTTAACTATTACTATTAACTTTTTTTTTTAGATATATCTTTTTTTAAAATTTTTAGATAATCTGCTAGAAGGTATAAATAATCATTACAATTCAACTATTTATTTTTAAAGTTATATCGAATTATGGATAAATTACTATAGGGGTACAAATAATCATGACTACTCAACTATTTGTTTTTGAAAACATACATTTTCAACATTTTTGAACAGACAACTATTAGCGCATAAGCAATGATTTAACTATTACTATTGACTGGTTATTATTTAAAAATATTTATTTTCGAATTTTGAGATAATCTACGATTAGGTATAAATCAGGGATGCACTGAATCCAGGATTCCGTTGGCCAGGATTCTGCCTTTTTCAGCAGGATTCTGATTCGGCAGAATCCTTGTACCTGATCTGAATCCGAATCCTAATTTGCATTTGTAAATTAGGGGCGGGTAGGGAAATCACGTGCCTTTTTGTCACAAAAGAAGATTTTTTTCCACTTTTTCCTTTCCTGGCCCTAATTTGCATATGCAAATTAGGATTCGGATTTGGTTCTGTATTCGACCGAATCTTTCACCAAGGATTCGGGGATGCGGCCGAATCCCAAATAGTGGATTTAGTTCATCCCTAGTATAAATAATCATTACAATTCAACTATTTGTTTTTGAAAACATAATTTTTCAAAATTTTTGATCAGACAACTATTAGCGCATAAGTAATGATTACTATTAACTGTTTATTTTTTTTAATTTTTAGATAATCTGCTATAAGGTATAAATAATCATTAAATTCAACTATTTATTTGTAAAAATATATCGAATTTTGGATAAACTAATTTAGAGGTACAAATAATCATTACTACTCAACTATTTTTTTATTTTTTTTCAAATATTTTCTTTTTTTTGCAACTTTTTGCATAATCTATTATAGGCATATAAATAACTATTAAATTAAATTAAAATTCAACTATTTATATTCAAATATTTAAATTTTTCCCAATTTTTTGCATAATCAACTATTGGTGTATCAATAATCACTGCAATTCAACTCTTTATTTTTAAAAATATTTTGAATTGTTTTTCTACATTTTTTATTTAATTAATAGTTGCATAAATTATCATTACAGTTGATTATTTTTTGTTAACTATTTTTTTTATATATAATTATTTATTAATTATCTTTAAATGTATTTTTTCTGTTACAAAACTCAAAAACAAAATCATGGCATTGCAGTCACTGGTTCTGAAAGAGGTAAAAAAATGCTTCATGTTTTTCAAGTTTAACCCCTTTGAGTTTTCTGTTTATGATTTCAGAAATGTAGGTGGGTTCTAGCAGTGCGCTCGGTTCCTTGCAGAGCAGCTTTTGCATTACGTTATCACTTGGAAAAGATTCAAATCAGGTGCTGACTGCTGGGAGCAGGAGGGGGTTTGAGGGATGGGGATTTATTTAGAAAGGACCTCAGTTGGATTTGCTAATAAAATATGTAGTTGCCCGCAGGAGGTCGAGAATGAGATACACTGGTGCTGGAACTAAAAAGATCTTTTAATAAGAGTAAAATTCAGATATGAAAACAATTTCAGATGGAGATCTGGCGACTCTGAAATATTTGCAGATAAATTGCACAGCCAACGGATCTTCATCTGAAATCATTTTTATCATTTTTTAAAAATATATTTTATAAAAGGGTTATAAGCAAAGGGGTAGGCAACCTGCAGCTCCCCAGATGATTAACTACATTTCCCAGAACTCCCTGTAGGTTGCCAGTACATTGTTGTTAACAGTCTGTACAGTGCAGCACTGAAGTTCTAAAAAAATCTCTTGTGCCGGGTTTAAAAGAAAAATGAAAATGGAGGAAGGAACCTGCTCACATAATCATTGGAATGGAGCCATCTCGTTTGCATAGGGATTCAAATTATGCTGGCAGAATAATTAATGGGGGGACCTAATCTCTAGGAAAAAAAGAATATGTTAAACAAGGTTCATTACTGTATGATGTAAATGAGGTTCTCACCAATGATGTCACTGATTGGCTGAGTTGTGGAGCTGAGTTGGAACAGTGCAGCATGTCCAGATTGGCTGCGAGCTCTTCTGGTTACTGCCTGCTCAGACAGAGCTCGCATCAGACACACGTTCATGGCTGCCTTGTTGTTTCGAAGCAAAATCTTGTTCAGCCCAGCTGTGTCTCCATAGTAGTGGCACCCATAGTCTCCCTCCTGTTTCCCACAGCTCTTGGCTGCAAGGCAGTCGCTGCTGTGAAATACCAGCCCTTGGCAGTGAGCCCAGACTGCGATTTGTCTATAAAACAAAACGAAAAAAAAAATAGAAAAATAAAACTGTAAATAGTCGTTTATTTACGGAAATTCATGCGAACACGCGAGCGCAGTCATATAACTCATCCAATGTATATTCTTTTTTTTTTTGTCTTTTTCTTTTTTTTACATATTAGAAAGCCCGAAGTCGCCGGATTTGCGTTAATAACATATTACACAAATAAAACACGTCGAACTTTCCTTTCGTTACCTTGTGAACAAATTCATCCTCCTCAAGGGGAAAAAGAAAACGTTATGAGTTTATCTGCGAAACTTCGAGCCCAAACTAATTGTATCCCTGCCATTGTTTTGCGATTTAAGGAGCTTTGGCTATAAATATGCAAATAAATAAATAAAACAGAGACAAGGTGTTATATTTAAAGAAATAAAAAAAAAATAAAGGAAGGAAGAAAAATCTGTAAGGCTTTTACAGTTTAGCTGCCTGACCCTCTGAAAAGGATGGGGGGAAATGAATGCAGTGATATGAATTTAAGCAGACAATGGAGCACCTACACGCTTCCCCTTAGACAAGTCCTTTATAACCAGTCAGTATTATGTGCTGCAGACAGCGGCCAATCAGTGAGCAGCAGTGACACAATAGGTGAACCTGCCATGGTGTCCTTGTTCTAGAAAGGAAGTTCAGGTTCCTACAATGTACACCTTAAAAATAAAAAAATAAAAAGCATATTTTATGGCTTTAACATAAATTCACCATCGTCTCTGTGGTTTTTTTTTTTTATCCTAATGATGTAAGCCTAATTACTGGATACATGCCGCAGAATGGCTGTGGGTGGCGCATATACATAAAGGCACCGAGTCATTCATATAGGGAAATCTCCCCTCCGCTTGCCGTCTGTATTTTAATAATACAATGATTTAATCTCATTAGCGATTTCATACTTTTCCTCGACGGATCAGTAGCTCTCATCTCTCTCCCAACTCGAAAAAAAAACCCATACAGGTCTGACTAACAAAAGATAACGTTAACGTCGGCTGTGATAAACGGCTGCAATATTCCAGATAATAAACATTGGCGTCACACAAAAAGAGTTGGCACGGACGGAAGTTCATTTAAGGAATAAAATTAGCTTTGAGGACACATTATGAGTCCGCCCGTGCCTTATTTCTAGACGGATGCCCACAAGCTAGGTGGCACGGCTCAACCTTTCTCATAATTGGAACCTTGGCTTCCAACAAATGCTCTGAAGCGTGAAATAAAGAGAGAAGACACCCCATTTCCACCACGAATGCGTTAACCTCAGCCAATTGGACAGCATCACGGGAATGTCCACGCTAATTTGTATAATTTTTTTTTATTTAATGCACACAAGGTGGATTAACATATTCATGAACGAAATGACTGTTATGACTCAAGAGCAATGAACAACCTTTAAGCTTGCAGACCGAACGGGAGGAAAGAAAGATGCAGCCGGGAACAAGGAGTTCTTTTGTTATGGTGTATGTCATTTTTGTTATTGGAAGGATATCCAAAAGCTGTAAGTATGTGGACCTTTAAAGCAGCGATAAACAAAAATATATCATTTGGCACGTGGAGTTGGAGCATTAAGCCTACAGTACATCCTTTACAGTGGAAGAGACAAAGGAGAAAGTTCCAGACAAAAGATAATCTCCACCTTTGTGCCATTAATGAGTTCTTCTCCCTAGGAAAGACGTAGAATCCACCAATGTTCGCTCTAATAACAAATAAGAAATAATAAAGTGTATAGAGAGCTGCAGGAAAGGCTTGTTAGAATGCTTTAAACGGAATGGCAACTAAATAATAAGCAAGTGTTCTCAATGCATGACTGGCCCACTCTTAACTCTTTCACTTCCAGTGGGAATTAGATTTGGTTTTGGGAACGCTCTTTTATCTGTTCAAACCCCCACCATCCTACTGCACGTACCAAAACCATGGCTGTGATAAGGGACCTTTCTTTTGAGGAGCACTTATGCAGAACTTAAAACAAATAGCGTATTCTTTACTTATTTCATTATGATAAACGGGCTCTTTATTCTTTAAAAAAGGAACTTGGTCCATAAAGATTTTTTTTTTAATGACAATTACAGCCAAGAAGGATCTGGTTCTTATGAGGTCACACCATCATGCCTTGATCATCATGAGTGGATGGATTCATTTCATTGTTTGAAGTTTTTGGTTATTCATATGTGCATTAAAGGAGAAGGAAAGGCTAAAATTAAGTAAGCTTTATCAGAAAGGTCTATACTGTATAAATACACCAGTAAACCCTCAAAGTAATGCTGCTCTGAGTCCTCTGTCAAAAGAATCACCACATTTCTTTCCTTCTATTGTGTACTCATGGGCTTCTGTATCAGACTTCCTGTTTTCAGCTTAAACCTCCAGGGCTAAGGCTTGAGCATGCTCAGTTTGCTCCCTTCTCTCCTTCCTGCTGTAATCTGAACCCAGAGCTATGAGCGCACAGGGAGAGACTCAGGCAGGAAGTGATGTCACACCAAGCTAATATGGCTGCTGCTATCCTAAACAAACATAGAGAATGTCTAGGGCTGTTTACTCAGGTATGGAAAAGCATTCTAAAGTACAAAAATGGCGTTCTAGCTTGCATTGTTGTGGCTAATCTATTGGAAATAAACTGCCTTGGTAGCTTTCCTTTTCCTTTAAAGTGTTACTTTGTTGTGTTTGATATTCCTCGGCTCCATTTTTTTCACTGGATATAGAAGGTTTTATTGAAGCACCATTGACCATTGTCCATGAATGGATTATTCCTTGACTGCAATGTTGGCTACATCTACTCCGTAAAGTTGCCCAGACTAAAAAAAGCTTCCAATTTAAGCTGTAGCCATCAAATAATAAGGGACAAAGGAACGCGGCTTTACTTATAAAATATAAACATTAACATAGACTAAATTGGGAGTAGGCTCAGAACTCTCATTTAGGATATTCGATTTTTTTACAACAAATTCGGAATTTTTAGTGGAATAAAAACTAGAATTTTTCTAGATTTATCATATGCCGAGGATGGAAAAAGTCCAAATCCGAAAATCTGGAAATGTGAAGGCTTAGATCCCGGATCCAGACAAACTTGATATATGTATGGAGCACATGGTGGTTAGAAGGAATTAAAACTGTATTTATTAAATGTCCATTAAAATCATCAGTAAATTATATGGATATAACATCTCCCCCACGCTTGACGCGTTTCGTGGCATCTCGCCACTTCCTCAGAATAACACCGTGTGCCCCATACCACTATTGCTATGAAAATCTGGAAATGCCAGACTTACCAAGGTTGTGTATAAGTCAATGGGAGAGGTCCCTATTATTTGGAAGATTCTGTGGTCTGCGCTACAATCAGACTATTTCTGACTTTTCGGGGGGACATTTTCTGGCTTTTCGAGAAAAATTCTGAAAAAAATTTCTGAAAATCGAGAAAAATTCTGAAAAAAAAAAGAAATTGCACAATTCAGATTTTTGTTCAATTTTTTTAGTGTTTGTTCCCAATCTGATTAAAGCATGCTTATTTATTAATAAATAAAGTCCAATCGTGGATTCTAGTTTGGTCAGACTTTTTTTTTAGTAAAACACCAAACATGCCCCTTAATATTACTGCAAAAATCCAATCTCAAAGGTTAAAGGAATGTTTGAAAGAATAATATATTACAATACACCTTTTTTATCCTGTCTTGGCAGTGTATCTGCAAGACTGTCAATTCTAAACTCATTTGTAGGTAACGGTTCTCTCACAATAGAGGATTAGAAGAGAAAAATTGAAGCTCAAAATCATTTCTTCGCTGCTCACAGAATATAAAAATCATTTGGCTTTCACAAATGATTAAAAAAGGTCGGTATCTATAGAAAATGACTTGTATGTACATAGCAATAATGGGTACCGAAACTCAGAATTCTGTATATAATCGGAAAAGGAAACCTAATTATAAAGCTTTTTTCCATTCCTTTCTTTACGATGCAGAATGACCACAACAGACTCTGATCTGAAATTATATTGGGCCTAAAAATACACATTAAATACATTTAATTTGTTTCCTTTGCTTGTGGGTGAAAATTCATCTAAAAAGACTTAGGCGTATATAATATGAAGTTTATACAATTAGATTACTTACAATGAATTACAAGCTTCCATTCTATTGTTATAGGAAATGAGAATCATTAAAAAAATGCAACAAAGGAATGTTTGAATGAGAGGTGAGAAAGTGGCATTGCTGGTTTCAGTGCTGGATAACAGGCTTCTGGGTAATAGATCCCATACCTTTGTAAGACCTTATACTAGTCCCAAAATAAAGATTGGTGGGGTGCGTGTATGATATACATTGTTCCTAAAATCTCCAGCTCATTACTTGGACTTTATATTATTAAACCATTTGTTTTTATTAAAACCTAAATGTAAAATTTAATTTTGGGACCTTTTTATTTTATTGCTGTAAAATAACGTTGAGCTCCCCACACTGCGCGTGACCTCGGGTAGTGAAATGCAATAAGGGGGCTGTTATTCCAGATATACTTTCCTTGAGCAGATGATTTGAACCCACTCAATGCTTGAATGCGCCTTTATTAAGATACAACTGGTGCAACAATGAATCTTTCATTGAATAATTCAGATATTGCTTCTAGCGGAGGTACCAAATAAAGTTGTGAGGGTGCAGTTTGCTTGCTATGGGACTAACGTAAAATCCACTCGGATATATACTGTACATCTCTGGTAGAGTTCAAATGGGCGCAAATGGTTCTTAAAAACAACAATAACTGACTTTAATGGTAAGTAGATGCACAGATTGGAAACAATACAGATGATGGAGCACAATGCTCAAAATATACTCACGCAGAACGTTTCAGAAGTACTTTGCCCATTAGGGGCCAATAACCAGAACCTAGGTTGGTCAGCATCTACCCCTAAGTCTGTGCACCCAGGGCTCTAATCCTTAATAACCTCCTTGGTGGAGCTCAGGCTGCTCTCTAACTGTCCTGCTTCTATCTATCACTCCTGCAGTGATCTATAACAGTGCATAACCTCACACTATCTTTCTTACAGTATTAGGCCTCTGAGGCTGAGGCTCCACACTTGTCCCACCTGCCTGCCTATGGGGAATCCACAAAGAGAAGAGTATAATCCCTATTAGCTTCTCCCTTATAAACTTTAAAACATAATTTGCTCCTGGCCAACCATGGAACTACCAGGGGTCATACAATTTACACAGGAACATGAACCATTTCCTAACAATATTTAAGGACCCAACTTAGCTGCCCACCAACTCTAGGGGACTGCCTGTAAACATAAAGAACAATTAATACATCATAAGCAATGTCACCTATTTTGTCAGATGCAATAACTCTATAATTCCTATATCCAAACAAAGACAAATGTTTAATTGTGTAAGGCGCGCCAGGAGACCCTCTGGCACTCCTGCCTCCCAGCGGGTCTCTTATCGTTTGCCAGGACGCAGGCCAGGCACTGACGTCACGCGCCTTGAACTGAGTGTCATGATGTCATCAATTGGAATAGTTTTTGAATTTTGGTGCCAAGTTCCTTTTAAAAAGCCCATTCTCCATTTTGAAAGCGCCCTAGCTGGCTTCTGTTTTCAGATCCTGCCTAAGCGTTTCTTCAGTGTTTTGAATTCCTGGTTTTCTGCCTGATTATTGACTTTGATACCTGCCGCCTGCCTTGACCCTTTTGCCTGATTCTCAACCACGTCTTGTCTAATCCTTGCCAGTACCTCGTTTAAGGACTTATTTCTAGCATATGCACTTACTCCTTGTTGGTTTCGGCAGCATAAAGCCCGGGCCCCAAACGGGTGTCGGTGAACACCGGAATCCACAGAGTTTCCCTGTGCATGTGAGTGTACCCATCACTGTTCAAGGTTCCTGATAACAAGAACGTTATGAATTGTGGATGTATGATTCCCAACACAATCTTGGCACTGAAGAATAATTTTCTTGTGTTTTCTCTGCATTTTTTGACTAAAGAATGTGAGAAATCAAAGCTAATGGGAACCATTTAAACCAATGAGTATCACTACTGAGTTTACTATAGGGCAGGGGTAAGTATAGGGCCCAATTGCAGCCTGCATCCAGGGCACAACCAGGGCACCAGACTTTCTGTCTGCCATATCAGGGCACGTGGAGTAAATCCAGCCTGGCATGGGGAGAATACAATGCAGTGCTACCACTTGGCCGTTGGTAACCAGTGACTTGTGGAAAAAGTGTTAATTCTTCACAGGGTTTCCAAAATATTAAACAACACATGCTAAATATTAAATGTGTGTGCACAGGTATGTACAGTAGGTGTAGTTCTCTATAACTATGTGAAATTCCCAGTATTTCCGGCAGTAAAGTAGAAAATGACTAAGGGGCATGGCAGCTATCACAATAAGCAGACAGGGTGAACAAACAAGATGTTTCCTCTCCAGGCCCTAAACTGCATGGCTAATATTATTATTATATTTATTCCTAATTAAACAGCACATTGATTTATGAGTGTCCAAATACCACCTTAAAGGTATACTGTCATGGGAAAAAAACTGATTTTTTTATATTCAATTTTGAAATCTGACATGGGGCTAGACATATTGTCAATTTCCCAGCTGCCACAAGTCATGTGACTTGTGCTCTGATAAACTTCAGTCACTCTTTACTGCTGTACTGCAATTTGGAGTGATATCACCCCTCCCTTTCCCCCCAGCAGCCTAACAACAGAACAATGGGAAGGTAACCAGATAACAGCTCCCTAACACAAGATAACAGCTGCCTGGTAGATCTAAGAACAACACTCAATAGTAAAAACCCATGTCTCACTGAGACACATTCAGTTACATTGAGAAGGAAAAACAGCAGCCTGCCAGAAAGCATTTCTCTCCTAAAGTGCAGGCACAAGTCACATGACCGGGGGCAGCTGGGAAATTGACAAAATGTCTAGCCCCATTTCAGATTTCAAAACTGAATATAAAAAAATCTGTTTGCTCTTTTGAAAAATGGATTCCAGTGCAGAATTCTGCTGGAGTAGCACTATTAACTGATGTGTTTTGAAAAAAACATGTTTTCCGATGACAGGATCCCTTTAAGTGAAACAACTTGATGGGCAGCTTATACAGTTAACAATACATATGATATTATTTGTTATTTAGCTTATCAGGGTTTATATGTAGTAAAGTGCCCTAACATCAATTAGCCCAAAGAGCTGAATGTGCACAAGACAGAAATTGCTTACAATAATGAATTACCAATAAGTACAAGCCAAGTTATTAAAGGGAAAAAATTCATGGAACATTGTCAGCACTTTTGCCACTTTCCAACCTGTCTCTTTACTCGCAGTTTGTCAGTGCTCAAGGCGAAAGAGCCGCTCACTGGTTAGAAATGTCAACATGGTGTTTGGCCCTAATCAATGGAAGTAAAATTAGCTGATAATTCCCCCGAGTGCATCGCTTTAACAAGGAGTTTACCTGAGGCAAAGTGCTCAGGTTTAAAACAGAAAAAACGACTGTTATTCTTTAAGGGGAACTGCACCCAGTCCACTCTCTGCACTGCTGGTTATTACTCTTGAAACAACGTGGCAGAAACTAACTACTGTGGACACCCACATATACAACCACTTTGTGGGCTCCTGCTAGCATTAGGGACGCACCGAATCCACTATTTTGGATTTGGCTGAATACGGAACCATATCCTAATTGCATATGCCAATTAGGGGTGGGAAGGGGAAAACATTTTTTACTTCCTTGTTTTGTGACAAAAAGTCATGAGATTTCCCTTCCCTCCTCTAATTTGCATATGAAAATAAGGATTCGGATTTGGTTCGGCCAGGCAGAAGGATTCAGCTGAATATGAACTGAGTCCTGGATTCGGTGCATCCATAGCTAGCATGCAATGAGTTCCACCTATTAGTACTAGTAAAGGTGCAATGCAGAGTTGTATTTCAATCCAGCACTGCCCTAGGCACCGGACTTTAGATCTTATTCTCTGATTGCAGGAAAGGAAGGTACTCCCCCCCCACCCGGTCAGCTGCTGCAACCATGAATGTATTTACCATACAGGTGCCTGTGTGTCAACCCCTAAAGCTACCAACCTAGGCTCCGGCACACAGATGCCTAAATGGCAGATCCAGTCCTGGTGCAAGGTGCTTGGTGGGCAGTGCTGGATTTATATCTAGGTATGGCCCCAATCTCACTCCCTCACCAACAACATCAGCAAAGGCATAGAATAGTCCATGAGCATGTGCCATTGATCAACAAGGGGTACGTCCCTCTCAGCTGCACCACCAGCTTAATTTACAACTGTCCAGCAGTGTACTTGTTGAGATTTTACTGAAACATTTGCATTTTTTTGTATTTGTAGGCACCCAAGGGCCACCCCCCTGAAGCTGCCACCCTACGCACGTGCCGTTGAGTGCCTTACATGGAAAATACAGCCCTGACTGTGGGTCAAAAACTATTTTTACATCTCTTTTTTTATCAAAAAAGCCCTGAAGGGTAAATAATGCCAATCAAGGCAAAGGTATATCCTTAGTACAGAATTAGCCCATTTAAAAAAAGGACTTAATTACCAGAGGGGGCACATGAGTATATGGTATGTGGGTGTGTTGGATCTGCTCTATTTTGAGGTGCCAGGCTAATGACTTGAGGCAGACTGATCTTTAAATAAGTGGTATTTATTTACAAAGGAACTAAAAGGTATTACATATAAAGGGAACTAACTAACATGGAGGGGGAGGTAGGGAAGGATGGGGGGGGGTAGGGGGGGGAGGGGGGGTGGAGGACTGGGGAAGGGGGGGGCAGGGCGGCGCGGAGGCGGGGGGGCGGTGGCTGCGGCGGAGCGGAACGGGTGGTGTCGAGGTGGCGGGCGGGGAGGGGCGGCGGGGAGGGGTGGTGGAGGGCGGGCGGAGGAGGCGGCGGGGGTGGTCGGGGGGGGGCGGGGGGGGAGGGGCGGGGCAGCGGCGGCGCGGAGGGGGGGGTGGGTGTGGTGGCGGGAAGGGTGGGGGCAGGGGGGGGGGGGGGATGGGGGGGGGGGGAGTCGGCGGGGGGCGGAGTGGGGGCGGCTGGGGGTGGGGGGGAGAGGGGGGCGGAGGAGGGGACGGGCGGGCGGGGGAGTGGGTGGGGGGGGGGGCGGGGGCGGGGGCCGGGGGAGGGGTGGGGTGGGGGGGGGGCGGCGGAGGTGGAGGGGTGCGGACGTGGGGGGGCGGGCGGGAGCGGGGAGGATGGCGAGGGGGCTGTGGAGGGGGCGGAAGGCGGGGGGAGGGGGGGGGGGTGGGGGGGTGGGACGCGAGGAGTGGGGGGGGAGGGGGTGGAGGGCGGCGGGGAGACCTCAGGAGGGAGGCGCGACGGGGGACGGGGGGGAGCGTGAGGTGTACTGCCGGGGGGACCGGGGGGGGGGGTGGGCCGTGGGTGCGCTTGGAGGGCGCGCGATCGGGTCGGGGTGGGAGGTGCGGGGGGCGGGGGGGGTGGGGGGGACAACGATGGTGGGCAGGGAGGCCTACATAGCGGGGCGGGGGGGGGCGTGGGGGGGAGGGCGGCGGGCAAAGTCGGGGGGTACCGGGAGGGGGGGCGGTGGGCCGGGCGTTGGGACGCCGGGGGGCTGCGAGACGGTGGCGGAGTGGGGGGCGGGGCGGTGGTGGGTAGGCGGGGGGGGCGGGGGGGGGGGGGGGCGGGGGGGGGGGGGGGAGGGGGGGGGGTGAGGGGTGGGGGGGTGGCTGGGGGGGGGATAAGTTGGGGGCGGGGGGAGGCGGTGGGCGGAGAGGCGCGGGCGGGCGTGGGAGGGATGGGGGCGGAGGAGGGAGGGGGGGGGGGGTGGTGGGGGTGGGGGGGCGGGGGAAGGGGGAGGGGGGGGGGGGGGTGAGGTGAGGGGGGGACGGGGGGGGGGGGTGGTGGGGGAGTGGGGGCGGGGTGCGGGGGCGGGGGAGTGGTGGGGGGGGGCGTGGGAGGGCAGCGAGCTGGGTGGGGGGGGCCGGGGGGGGGGCGGCGGCGGGGGTAGGGGTGCGGGGGCGCGGGGGGGGTGGCGGGCGTGGCGGCGGTGCGGCCGGTGGGGGCGGGCGGGCGTGGAAGGTGGGGGGCGTCGTGTGGGGCGGGGGCGGGGGGGGTCGAGGGGGGTGGGGTGGGGCGGGGGTGGGTGGCGGGGGGGGGCTGGGGCCGGAACCGGGGGTGGGGCGGGGGCCCGGGGGGGGGGGCGAGGGGCGGGGGGGGTGGGGGGGGCGGGGGATAGGCGGAGGGGGCGGGGGGGGTGGGCGAGGGGCGGGGGGCGGGGGGGGAGGGGGGTGAGGAGGAGCAGGGGGGTCCGCTGGGGGGGGTGGGACGGGTGTAGTCCAGCGGTGCGTGGAATGAGTCTGGGGGTGGGGGGGGGGGGGTGAGCGGGCCTCCGAGTGGAGCGCTCGCGCGGGCGCGGTCTCCAAGGCAGGGGGGGGAGCAGAAGGCGGATCTCTACAAACTCACTGATCGCATCCACCGGGGTGGCCCGACCGCGAGTGACGGGGCGGCGGGGAGGGGAGCCGGGGGTCCGAGGGGGGGGTATTAAGCAGTCGGGGTGTAGCGCGAAACTACCGACATATCAGCTCAGGGGCGGCGACTTAGCGCGCTAGAGGTGTAGGCGGTAGGAGCTCGGGAACGCGTGGGATCGGTTGAGGGCAATTAGGGGAGGGGCGGGGGGAATGGGGAGGATGGGGTTGGGGGAGTGGGTGGGGGGGCGAAGTGCGGGGGATTACGTTCAATGAGGTGGTCAGGGGGGGGACGTGGCGCTGAGGGAGGGGCGGGCGTCCGGGTGGTGGTACAGGGTCGGGGTGGCGCGGGGGTGAGTGCGGCTGGAGGTGGCCGTAGCGAGGAGGCGGTGCCATGGGGTGGCGTATGGACGCTGGGGGGGCGGACGCGTGGCGGCTGCGGCCGCAGGTGTACTGCGGGGCGGGCCTGGGGGGGGGGGGGGGGCGCGGTGGGGGAGGCGGGGCATGTCTGGGCGGGGGGCCGGGAGAGGGGGCGCGGCACGGCGCGGATGGGAGGGGGGGGTGGATGGGGGGGGGCGGGGGGGGGGGAGGGGGTGGTGGGTGGGGAGGGGGGGGGGGGGGGGGGGGGGGGGGGGGCGGGGGGGGGGGGGGGGGGGGGGGGGCCCGGGGGGGGGAGTGGGTGGGGGGATGGGAGGGGGGGGGGTGGGGGGGGGGGGGGGGGGGGGGGGGGGGGAGTGGGGGTGGGGGGAGTGGGGGGGGGGGGGGGGGGGGGGGGGGGGGGGGGGAGGGGAGGGGGCTATGCCAATGGAAGGGAGTGGAAAGTGACTAACTAATTAAAGTATTTACAATGCTCTTTATATACACATAAGGGAAGACCATTCAAACAAACATACTACCCTGTTCCCAAAACAGCCACACCCAAAAGACAGTCCCAGCCAATCAGGTCGATGTTAGCTTTTCTTGAAGATGGTTCATCTCTTCTTAGATAGACAAGGGACTGAAATCAAGTTAGGATGCACTGTGAAAGAAATCCCATAACCCAATGCTCCAGGTGTCCCTTTGTTGATCCAGCAGAGTGTCATTCCCTTGGGAACTCTTGCTATCCCTGCACCCACACCAGTATGTCCAGTTATTTGCATCTCTTTGATATGGACATACTGTAGCTACAAGGATTGTTTTATGGCAGGATGACTGTTGTCCAGGCTTGCACCTTCACAGTTGCCATTGATGGAAAGGCAAATATCTGTTAACCCATTGCGTGTATGGGCTTATTGTTGAATATCCAAAATTCAGTACTACATTCCCCACTTTTTTTTTTGTGTGTCAGAATGACAAACATACTTTTGGATATTCTATGAAAACAAACATAATTACTGTCGTGGCAAATCCTCTTCGCAAGTTGTGGCAAATCCTCTTCGGACCTGTGGCTCTCTCGGTGTATTATGCCAATGGGCAGGGGACATACAACAATACACCATTCACTCACATTCACACATGATAAGATATGGCAATAACATCAGTTTTTAATACCACCAAACATTGCACATGACATATACACATGCATTTCATGTAGCATAACATCAAATTAAACTATATATACTACAGACATTTGTTCGCTAGTCTGCATATTCTTATATTAATGTTATTTTTATCCACATAATGCCTTCTAACTTTATATTTAAATTCACTTCTATGTAAAAACAACGAACCACATCATTAACTAAAAACAAATATTAATAACATACTTATAGTGATATATATATATATATATATATATATAATATATATATATATATATATATATATATATATAATATATATAATATATACACATAAACATACTTATTCTATGATGAAAGTTGTGCCCTATGTTTTCCATTTAACCTAAACAATGTGTGAGTAATGTTGTTCTGAAACCTGTTTTAATAAAATTCAAAAGTTCTAAACACATTTGCCTTTCAAAATATAACCAAACTCTGTTGATCCAGGGCCCAAATTTTTCTATGTAGTTTCATGGATCCTCGAAATAAAAGAGCAAGAGCAGGACCATATGCGTAGCATTATTATCTGTTCAATACATTCTGTTTAAAAAAAATAACATTAAAATGAGAGCTGCAAAAAAACAAAAATAACAATAGAAATTGTAAAAACATTTTCATGTATCTTTTGGTGGGCTTTAGGAAAGAAAAACTATGATCACCCCCCATTTGGTACCGAAAAACATAGGTACCATTATGCAAGTAGAGAGCAAAAAAAAAAATTTCAAAATTACACCGGTCTGCTATTTTAGCCAGTGTTTGATTAAAAACAATGAAGATACTAATACTGTATACAAAAACTAACAAAAACACTAAACAGAGACATGTAAACAAAGATAAACACATTTACATTTAACAACACAAATACATGAACAAAAACAAATACCTGTGGACAATAAAGTTAATAATATACCAAGGACACCAGTATTGTGAAGAGATGTTATTGAGTTTAAATATTGTTTTTAAATTGTTTTGCAAACAATTATTTTTACTATTGAGCTCATTGACGACCACGTGGTTTTAAAAACAATACAGTTATCCAGTTAATCAGGGTTATTTAGTGTAAGACACAAAGTCATCAGGTGCTGTGCTCCTTAAAACAAATCTACAACCTGTTGAAACAAAAATCAATTTTAAAATCACAGTATCTTCTTCATTTTACAGGGTAAATGGACAATCGTTCTTCCACTAGTACTCTGAAAAAGAAAACATACATTATAATTAATATACATAACATTACAAATAACATAGTACATATCCATTATACAGTGGTCATGGCCATATCTAGTTTTAATTCCATCATATTCCTTGTCATTAGAAAACAGGCATATTTGTGTTTGGTACACCCTGGGCAAACTGTGCTATATTGTTCCATTAGCATTAGCATAGCAATGTGAGACCAACTGCTGTAAATCCACAGTGGAATGTTCACCCAAGGCATAAAGGGTGGGCAGTTGTCCCTTCTTTTCCTGTTTACAGGGAGGTGTGTGAAATTCCCTTTTGGGCTCATTTTGGCTCTCTTTTTGATCTCCTGCACTATTGGAACCTGTGTCTATGTTATCAGAGGAGACAACAGTTTCAGTCTCTGAGGGAGGCTATGGTCTAGGAGATAATCATTTAGATTTTCCTGTGCATCCCCCTCTTGTTCTCTGTATTGAATGGATTGGGTAAGTATCATGCTGATTGGCAGAAGTTCTGCAAAATCGAGCAATATGACCATACTTACCACAACTGTAACATTTCCGTGGAAATCTCCTGCTTTGTTTTTTTTTTATAAGCAACAGAAATATGTCTCTGGAATTCAAAAGACTCCTGAGACCAATCCCTAAGTGTATTTATAAAGTTGTTGTATGAGGTGGCCATACCTAAGGGCAGTTTCTTGTGTTGTAATCAACATTACATTTATTTGCCATTGGAGTAGAGGAAATTGGGCTCATCTGGCAACATTATCAGGGCAGTTGAATACAACTTTATATAGGGAGAGATAATCCAGTGCAAAATAACATTGGATCATCTCCTTTCCTATACCTTGCATTCTCCAATGCATTTGTAACCTCTTATATCACGCCCACCCAAAATCCTTTGCAACTCTCTTAACCTTTCAGTGTACTTCCCCAATTTTCATTGATATTGGACAATGTCCCAATGTGCTTACCAACCGGAGGCCTAAGTTCTGCAGCCAACTTGATATGGAGCCATGCTCTAAGCAAGGCCCATCATCATCTTTATTTCCAAGGTTATATTGTTTCACCACGCTTCTAATTTATTGTAAAAGGCTAATAGGGGATAAATTAGGTGTCCAAACTTCCCAATATCTGGCGTCAAACTTATAACCTCTTGTATTTTCAGTGCTGAGTTGAATGGAATATTATTATCAGTTGGCACATATGTATTATTGATTCGTTGTCTGGCACATTCTGATTGGGGGCTAAAGAGAGTTGGGACTAGGTAATGTTTTGTTGGTCTTTATACCTTGTTCTCCATCTTTATCTCTTGCTCAGTAACAGGGCAGGACACTTACTGGGACATTTAGTTCATATCCAGCCTTGCTTTCTAAAGATATCACCTCTTGTTCTCTGAGCCTGCACCTCTGCCTCACAATCCTTCAACTTTTCTTAAGTACTACATCGATTCTGTCTATGACGACCTCATAACTTCTTACCTTCTCTCCATGCTTTTCTCCATCTTCCTGCTGAAATATGCTTCTTATGAAGTGCTGAAGCGACTGCTACCATAACGTCATAATACCAATACTTTTATACCAAGTTCTATACTCTAAACTGATGACCCTTTTCGTTTCGCGCACCTGTCTGCCTGCCTGTCATTATATAACCAACAGCAACACACTCAACTTTCGTCATCTTAATAATGGCTAATATATTACTCTAGCCATTTTAAATTTTCCTTATACCATTTTTGCAACGTGTTGACCATTTTTACTTCCTATTCGATTGACCCTTGTGGCAACACCCATGCGGTTCCTGACTTTTTCGCTTCAAACTCGTATCATCTGGTCCAGCGATATCTTCCATGGATGGTTCCCTCACCTGAAGTCAGATCAGTCTGTTGTGTGACCGCTCACTTCTTTCAACGTGTGTGGATTTGACTCATAACACTACAAACAATTACTTACACAAACAAAACACTAAGCTTCGCAACCAACAACAAACTATACCTTAGCTTCTACACAATAACTGACCTTACTACCTTACAAAAAGTGTTCCTTAACTTCTTTCCACTAAAAAAAACAGAAACGTATCTAATACAACAACTTTCAGTTTAAAAATGGATAAAGAAACATATACTTACCTGTGTTTAGGCTCCAGGCTTTCTTTTCTGGTCAGACCTTTAACGCGTCAGTCTTCAGGCTTCTCAAATCTTTCTCAGCCCAAGCAGATTCCTTTTCCTTACGATGATGGGTTTAGTTGAAATCGTTCAAATCTGGGGTGCCAATATGTTGGATCTGCTCTATTTTGAGGTGCCAGGCTAATGACTTGAGGCAGGACTGATCTTTAAATAAGTGGTATTTATTTACAAAGGAACTAAAAGGTATTACATATAAAGGGAACTAACTAACATGGAGGGAGGTAGAAAGGGATAGGGAAGGATGCAATGGAAGGAGTGGAAAGTGACTAACTAATAAAGTATTTACAATGCTCTTTATATACACATAAGGAAGGACCATTCAAACAAACATACTACCCTGTTCCCAAAACAGCCACACCCAAAAAGACAGTCCCAGCCAATTCAGGTCGATGTTAGCTTTTCTTGAAGATGGTTCATCTCTTCTTAGATAGACAAGGGACTGAAATCAAGTTAGGATGCACTGTGAAAGAAATCCCATAACCCAATGCTCCAGGTGTCCCTTTGTTGATCCAGCAGAGTGTCATTCCCTTGGGAACTCTTGCTATCCCTGCACCCACACCAGTATGTCCAGTTATTTGCATCTCTTTGATATGGACATTACTGTAGCTACAAGGATTGTTTTATGGCAGGATGACTGTTGTCCCAGGCTTTGCACCTTCACAGTTGCCATTGATGGAAAGGCAAATATCTGTTAACCCATTGCGTGTATGGGCTTATTGTTGAATATCCAAAATTCAGTACTACAGGGTGTGTGTGTCAGTGTTTAGGTTCAGGGCAGGATTTACATAGCGGGTGCCCCTAGGCCCACTGCAGTTCATCGCCCCAGTCCCCTCCCCTTTATTCGTGCAAATTTTCATCTGACTGGAGCAATGGGGATTGGCACACGGGAAATGTAAAAAACGATTGTATCTCCTGAGCATAACCAGTGTTTGTGAACCAATGTGGATGTGGTTGGGCAGCATGCCTCCCCCGAAAATCCTGCTGCCCTAGGCCCAGGCTTCGTTGGCCTTTCCACAAATCCAGACCTGTTTGGGTTCCTCACAATACATGGACAGGACATTGTTATGTACATGAAGTTTGTCTGAGACAGTGATTGTGTTTCAGTTAGTGATCCTTATAAGCTGTGTAGCAAATATCAAATATCTCCCCAGGGTCATGCATTAGTGAATATGATGGTGGGATTTCTCCTGAGCGCCAGAGTACATTACTGAATAGATTTCAGTCTCTCTAGTCTCTCCTAATGCTTTGCAGCTGGAAAGACATTTGCAATATATTGTTATGAGATAATGAATCTCTATTCAAAGCTGAACATAAAATCAACCATCTTCTCATTTTCTATAAGAACATATTCACTGCCCAAGACATTAAACTACAAACACAGGGAATGTGTTGGCATTTCTCTCCAAGGCTTTGGAACAGAGGTTGGAATGAGAAGGTCTCTTTGGCCTTCCTGTGCTAACTCAACTGGATATACTGTATCTGGGGAGCTGGCTATCAACAAGACCCCAGTAAAACTTTTCTTCCCTAGAGGGACAACCCTTCTAATGAAAGTTGGAGGAACAGAGACCCCATGAATATGTTAAAGGAAAACTATACCCCAAAAATGAACACTTAAGCAACAGATCACCTGACCAGAAATACTGCAGCTCTAACTGTAACAGGAAGAAGTGTTGAAGCAAAATACACAACTCTGGCTGTTAATTGGCTCATGTGACCTAACATGTATGGTTTGTTGGTATGTTTGTGTGCACCGTGAATCGTACGATCCCAGGGGGTGGCCCTTATTTTTTAAAATGATAGTTTTCTATTTATGATTACCCAATGGCACATACTACTAGAAAAGTATATTATTATGAAAATGGTTTATTTACATGAAGCAGGGTTTTCATATGAGCTGTTTTATGCAATATCTTTTTAAAGAGATCTACATTGTTTGGGGGATATAGTTTTCTTTTAAAGTCAGTTACTGGATCAGCTTTTTGTTATAATACATTCTAGGAACGTGAGATAGTTAGGACAAGCTATAAAGAGCAGCCTGTGCTCCAACAAGGATTGACAGCTGGAGGTAACTCCACCCTCAGATCTGCTATCTAATGTGAAGCAACCACAGTACTGAAGAGGGATTTAGGTTCCAAGCGTCACTAAATAAATATCCAATTACTTATTCACTAAGTCCCAGTTGAGTTCCTAATCGCTTGGGGCTGTAAATCCCATTCTGGGGTCAAAACACTAATGCTTTATTTCTCTGGCAGACTAATCCCATTGCACCCAAGCAACGTTTTAGTGTAGATAAAGAACCATTACTATCTATTATACAAGTTTGGGACCTGTTATCCACAATACTTGAGACCTGGGATTTTCCAGATAATGGATTCCGTAATTTGGATCTTCATACCTTAAGTCTACTAAAAAAAATCATTAAAACCGAATTGGTTGGTTTTGATTCCAAGATTAATTATATCTTAGTTGGGATCAAGTACAAGCTACTGTTTTATTATTACAGAGAAAAAGGAAATCATTTTTAAAAATGTGGATTATTTAGATAAAATTGAGTCTATAGGAGATGGCCTTCCAGTAATTTGGAGCTTTCTGGATAACAAGTTTCCAGATAATGGATCCCATACCTGTACTGTAAACCCAAAAGCAGTTGAGATGTCTTGGAAAATGTGCAGCACGAACATACAGATTTATATACAAAGTAACCAATTATTGATACTGGAGTTAGAGGGAGTCCTGATCAAAAGAGCTTACAATCTAAAAAGGAGAAGGGGTATGAGGCACAATGCTTGGCATCAAGCATCATTTTTATCAATCACGCAGTAAAGTACTGGCAAGGAGGCAACCCTAACTTTTGTATTTTGTACCCCCTTGCTGATTTTTTTTTGGATCTGTCTAATAGTGTAACTTTAAGTAAAGCAGTGATTTTTTTTTATTTAGAAAAATATAATCTCATTCTTTCCGCTCTGGGTAATCATAGAACCTGCGCCTGTTTCCTCCTGATAACAAGGAACAGTCTGGCCAAGCCCTTGGAACTGTCAATCCAACACTGATGTCAAGTTCTAAGTCTATCAGTGTAGAAACGTGAAGCTTGTATGGTCTTCATGAGAAGGCCAGAAAATAAGAACAGTGAACAAAAATAAACTGAGACCAAAAATATCTGATAAAACATCAAACACTGAGAATTCTATTTTCAAGGCATTCACTCTACGTCTCTCCTCTTAAATGTACATACTTGTTATTATTACAATCCTATTTTTACACATATATGTTACACTGCTTTTGTTATAGTAAATGGTCCCTGTATTTTCTTAAACACCACCAAGTTATGCTTTTCACAAATGTCTTATTACCTTCCATTAGTAGACAGGGGGTGATGCCAGCCTCCAATGGAAAACAAGCTAAAGTTGCTAAAGAAAATTAGACCCTACAAATAGTGATGGGCGAATAAATTTGCAGCAAATTCCCACGTTTCTCCGCCGGCAAAAAAATTCTCGAATCTCCCGCGAAAATTCGCCGGCGTCAATTTCCGATTATTTTTGTGAAAACGTTCAAATTGCTAGATTTTTTCATGAAAACGTTTGAATTGCTTGATTTTTTTAGTGAAAATGTTCGACTTCACAAAATTTTCGTGAAAATGCTCGAATTTCACGAATTTTTCGTGAACTCTCTGATTTCAAGATTTTTCACTAACTTTTTTGCGTTTCACAAATTTTGCGGGAAATTCACAAATTTTTCAGCGAAACGGGAGAGATTCGGCCATCACTACCCACAAAGCCTAAGTACCACTTTTTATTTGTGTAGCTCCAATAAACTATATGAAAGCAGAAAATATAATAATGACCAGAATTGTTCACAGTGATATTATTGAATCTTCCAGAATTGCTCTACAATTACACCATGCAATATTTCGGGTTCAAAAAATGAATGTAGTATTGAATACAGACAACACAACTCTCGGTATAGGAAATGGATTTCTCATTTCAAGATGTCTGAATCGACACAGACTTGCTGCACAGAATACATCACTCAACCTACATGCGCAAGATCACGTTTATCAAATTATGACAGATTTCTTTATAAGGTCCCTAATGAGCCATTGTCAGAGAAGTTACAATTACTCAATACAGAAGCAAATCTAGCGATTTAAATATCCAGAGTTGATTAAATTACTTTTTCACGTTGTTATGAATTTCAGTTGAACATGATGAGGTTCATGTCAGTTAATAGATTTGATATCTCTGTTCTGCAGAAATTGATAATATATTGCGCTGGACTCGTGTCATAGAAATGGTCACAAAGCTGGAAATCATGACAAATAACTAAAGCCAGCCACAAATATATCTGTATTAAAGCAGATTCCCATTGGCTGGTCCTGATTATTCTTAGAATGGTCTGTGTTTATCTGGAGGCTTCTTTAATTACTTTGGTTTCATTTATTTTTTTACTTCTGCCTAACAAATCAGCTCATTAACATTACATCTGTGTTCTGATTTCAAATAAACATCTCACTATCTGATTGCAATTCCAAATTCATGCTAATATTCCACAAATGTAATTCATTTAATGGCACTTAAATGTAAATCCCAATCCCAAAATGCCAAAAACCAACCTGCCTTTGTGGAAATTACAGAGCTTTGTGAAGCCAGGAGGAAATGCCAGTTGGAAATGCCATCTGAGATCCGTTTGTTCTGGAAGGCAAAACCAGGGTAATGTGTTTATTGCGCAGGAGGAAATGCAAGGAACGCTTTGGGGCTGATTCACTAAATTCGAGTGAAGGATTCGAAGTAAATAAACTTCGAATTTTTTTTGGGCTACTTCGACCTTCGACTACGACTTCGAATTGAAGGATTCGAACTAAAAATCGGTTGACTATTCGACCATTCGATAGTCGAAGTACTGTCTCTTTAAAAAATACTTCGACCCCATAGTTCGGCAGATAAAAGCTACCGAAGTCAATGTTAGCCTATGGGGAAGGTCCCCATAGGCTTGCCTAAGTTTTTTTGATCGAAGGATATTCCTTCGATCGTTGGATTAAAATCCTTCGAATCTAATCGTTCGATCGAAGGAATAATCCTTCGATCGTTCGATCGAATTTTCTGCGCTAAATCCTTCGACTTCGATATTCGAAGTCGAAGGATTTCAATTCCTAGTCGAATATCGAGGGTTAATTAACCCTCGATATTCGACACATAGTGAATCAGCCCCTTAGCCTGCAATGGCTCTGACCATGGGCTTATGTTTTAAATTGATTGACTTTTAGAACTTTTTGATGTCCACCAGATATAACCCCATTGATTTTCTCTGACAGAGGGGGCATCTCTTTATCAATAATACAAATGGAACACTGCGAGATAAAGTCGCTTCTTGATTTTGCTGAATTCTAAACTTTTGGAAACCACGAGCGAGTGTCAGTGACTTAAGTGAAGGATGCAGGGCTGATCCTATCAAATGTGGGGCCCAATTGGGACCATGTTGGCGGGGCCCCTAGACAAAGTGTTGCTGGCTACTGACACACAAGTATTTAGGAAAATAAGGGCATACAGGCACAAAATAGAAAGGAAAGGGCAGACAAGGTAAGAGAGTGAGAGGGATGAAATAGGGGCACATAATAGGGGCACACAGGGTAAGAGAGAGAGGGAGAAAATAGGAGAGTGGACTGGGCCAATTAGTTTGGGGCAGGCTGGGCCAATTCAGCTTGGGAGCAGGCTTGGTTGGATTGGGGGCAGGGAGGGCCTATCAAGGTTGGAGGAAACCTGGGCCTATGAGAGTTGGGGGGTCGCTAGACCTATGGATTTGGGTCGATAGGCTGGCTTATCAGAGTTGGGGGTGGGCTGGACCTATGGATTTGGGGATGGGCTGGACTCTCAAAGTTGGGGGCAGGCCAGGCAGCATCATGTGCTGAGGGAAATATTTTCTGTGCTGCCCTGTGGTGCAGGGCCCCCAGAGGTGTGGGGCCCTATTGGCCCCAATTGGTCCAATAGGCCTAAGGCCGGCCCTGGAAGGATGGGATGAATGTCAGTAAAGTATAATTGAGCAGAGCACATGAATCAGAAGGAATAATAATATATTAGAGAAGCTACTGGGAATAACCTCAAGGAACAACCTTTGGCAAGGAAAGAAAAAGAAGGACTGAGCAAAATCAGGAATGTCAACTTATCAGTACTCCATATTGAGGAATTCAAGTGTAGAGGTGTAAACCACCAATGCAACTGGAAAAGAAATGGTCAACCTACAATTTTCATGGACAACCTGATTATAGAGAAGAATATGGAGGGCTTGGTATCAACTGTGCCATTACTGAAAGTAACAGCAAAATACCTTTCCTGAACCGAATTAGATTTTGGAGCACTGATATGTGAAGCAAATTTACTGAACATTCGTTCAAGACTTGAGTTTGGAATTTGCTGGTTAGGAGACATCCAACATGACAAAATGTAAAAATCAGAGGCGATATCACTAATATTACTTCATGTGAACCAAAAGGCAGGAACATCAGGTCATGGATCATCATGTCACTTGGGGGTAAATTTATCAAAGAGTGAAGTTCCGCCACTAGAGTGAAATTCCGCAGCTCTCAATTAATTTCTATGGGATTTTGAAAGGCGTATTTATCAATGGGTGGAAGTTCACCCTTTGATAAATACGCCTATAAAAATCCAATAGAAATGAATGGAGAGTGGCGGAATTGAATGAAGTTCATTTTATTAACTTCACTTTTTGATAAATATACCCCTCGGTGTGGTGTATGTGTTCTGTCCAACGTTCTGTCCAACTAATATCCCCTACAATATCCCCAAGAGCAATGGAGTTTGTTACTTGGTGGTCCCTGTGGATATAGTAAGAGACTTCTGCAGATGAGGTCACATTATTTGCATTATCACATAAGTAGCCATGACAGATGCAGTTCAGAATATTGAACATTTTGCTTCCATAGTTCCTCCTTGCTAATATGTGGCAGAGAAAGCTTCCATGCCTCATGCTTCACATCCCAAGTTCATTATGAAGAGTGAAAAAAAAAACAAGGATACAATGATTAGGGATGTAGCGAACGGCGGAAAAAATGTTCGCGAACATATTCGCGAACATGCGTCCAAAAATGCGAACGGTTCGCGAACGTCGCGAACCCCATAGACTTTAATGGGAAGGCGAATTTTAAAAGCTAGAAAAGACATTTCTGGCCAGAAAAATTATTTTAAAGTTGTTTAAAGGGTGCAACGACCTGGACAGTGGCATGCCAGAGGGGGATCAAGGGCAAAAATGTATCTGAAAAATACATTGTTGACACAGCGCTGCGTTTTGTGCTGTAAAGGGCAGAAATCACACTACGTCACTCAGGTGATGTTTCTGGACACGGAATGTGAAAAAGCTCACACAGCTAGGTGGCACTTGGTTAAAGACTGGGCAAACAATGCCTGCAAGGGCAACGTATACAGTAGTGGATACGGAATATATTATTGCTGCTGTAAAAACATCACTCAGGTGATGTTTACGGACACGGAATTATTATTGTTATTTAGACAGAATGTGAAAAAGCTCACACAGCTAGGTGGCACTTGCATACCTCCCAACTGTCCCTCTTTTGACCACTCAACCCCCTGTCCCTCTTTTGTACTGAAAAGTCCCTCTTTTCTCTGCACTGAACAGCCAGAAAAAAAACAGTTTCTAACTTAATTGGCTTTTGGCAGAGAGCTCAGAACAGCTAACAGGTGCAAATAAGATACTTTGTAACAATTTTGACTCTGGTTGGTGCTGGTAGTGGTGAACTACTAGGAGGAGCAGCACACCAGTCCCTCTTTTCTCTGAACTGAACAGCCAGAAAAAAAACAGTTTCTAACTTAATTAGCTTTTGGCAGAGAGCTCAGAACAGCTAACAGGTGCAAATAAGATACTTTGTAACAATTTTGACTCTGGTTGGTGCTGGTAGTGGTGAACTACTAGGAGGAGCAGCACACCAGTCCCACTCCCCAACACAGCTAGACTAATAGCACTGGGCTCTTACAGTAGCAAAGTAAAAAAACAAAAAAGAAAATAAAAGCAGTCCTTACAAGGACTATTGGGTTACAGGCAGCAGTCAGCAGATGAGATCAGAAGAGATCAGTGCCCACAGCAGCTACATACAGAGCACTGCAGTAGAAGGTAGATTACTAGCCAGCAAAGCTACCTAAAATAAAATGTCCCTCAAATCCCTGCAGAGTTCTGTCCCTCCAATACAGAGCAGTATCAAGTAGATTACTAGCCAGCAAACTTACTATCAACTGTCCCTCAAATCACTAACAGCTCTCTCCCTACACTAGCTCTTCCAAGCACACACAGGCAGAATGAAAAAACGCTGCAGGGCTTCAGTTTATATATGGAAGGGGAGTGGTCCAGGGGGTGTGGGGGTGGTCCAGGAGGGAGAGCTTCCTGATTGGCTGCCATGTATCTGCTGGTCTGGGGTGAGAGGGCAAAAATAAGCGCCAGCTAAGGCGAACCCAAATTGGCGAACGTCGCGCGACGTTCGCGAACATTCGGCGGACGCGAACGGTCGATGTTCGTGCGAATTAGTTCGCGGGCGAACAGTCCACGACATCCCTAACAATGATACAAGAAATACAATGATTAAAAACATGAAGGCTTATTTATAAACCTTAGAACACATATGAAGTGCCAGAATGGGTGTAAAATTGAGCACAAATTTAAAGTCTTCACCATAGACCACATGATGAATAAAAGATTTGGGAGGCAGTGTGATGGCTTGGGCGTGCATGGCTGCCAGTGGTGCTGGGACACTAGTGTTTATCCATCATGTGACACAGGACAGAAGCACAAGAATGAATTGTGAGCTCTTCAGAGACACTGTCTGCTCAAATCCAGCTAAATGCAGTCACATTGATTGGGAGGCGTTTCATAATGACCCAAAACATACAGCCAAAGCAACCCAGGAGTTTATTAAAGCAAAGAAGTGGAATATTGTTGAATGGCCAAGTCAGTCACCTGATCTGAACCCAATTGAGCTGCATTTCACTTGTTGAAGACTAAACTTGGGACAGAAAGGCCACAAACAAACAGCAAGTGAAAGCGGCTGCAGTAAAGGCCTGGCAGAGCATTAAACAGGAGGAAACCCAGAATCTGGTGATGTCCATGAGTTCAACACTTCAGGCTGTCATTGCCAGCAAAGGCTTTTCAACCAAGTATTAGACTTGAACATTTTATTTTCAGTTTTTTAATTTGTCCAATTACTTTTGAGCCCCTGAAATGAAGTGATTGTGTTAAAAAAAAAAGTTCCTCACATTTTTATGCAATCTTTTTGTTCGACCCACTGAATTAAAGCTGAAAGTCTGCAGTTCAACTGCCTCTGAGTTGTTTACTTATTATTATAATTCATTGCGGTAATGTTCAAAACCAAAATTAGAAAAAAGTTGTCTCTGCCCAAAGAGTGATGGGCCTAACTGTATCTCCCTGACCACGATCAAATGCTTTTGTAGGTCACAAGGATGGTATGATGTTTACAACCGTTCCTCTTGCAGTACACTGGAATGGAAACTTATGGACAACTGGATACGGATTGCTGGACACAATTAGTTAATTTTCTTTTAAACTTCATTTTCCAGTGTTTTTAGATAATTTGTGAAATGACTAAATAGCGCTCAGCTTGGCAATCAAATTGGAGCTCATGTTGTTTTTGCAATGATTGATTCAATTTGTTCTTATTTATATTGGACTTTGAAGCCGCTAGCGTGTGATTCAGGACTAAATACAAGTTAACGACCATAAATAGCTCTAAATAAATATAAATGGGTTGGTTTGAATTCTACCGTTAATCTGTATTTTATGGTCTTTGTTTCCATTTTGGAATTTTTATTTATAGCGTAGAAAAGGGCTATCCAGCTGAAGGCCCATGAACCAAATGTGTCCCTCCAAAAGATTTGTATGGGCACATTTCCACCTTACCGCACCATTTGAAGTGTAACAGCATGATTCCCATAATATTCTGGCCCCCAAACTCATGGTTAAATAATTAACTGGCCTGCTGCTCATAATGTGGTGGACATTATTGGTGTTGACTGGTCCAAGCTTTGGTGGGCCATGTAGTTTACCTATCCAGTTTGTCTAATTTCTTCTCCACCATTATGGTTTTCCTTCCCAACCGGGCCCTGTACAAGCAGGAAGGTCAACCCCTTTATTTACTGGACTGATCTAGATATTGCTTTTGATGGTGCCTCAAACATTGGGTGAGAAAGCCTGAAGAAGAGAGAGCAACCACATTAAGACAAAGACAAGAGCATCACAGGAACATATATGAATGCATGATGGGATTTTAGATGTAGATCCATGTATAGATCCCATCATGCTGCACCTGAAATGGTCAAGTAGTCAGACCGGGAATACACCACTAGGTATCAGCCCTGTCGGACAGGAATCCTAATGGATGGCCAGAGTGCTGTTTTGGTTAAGTCACACCGACTCTACATTTTCTTCATTAGGCAATGTTTTATATACAGGTTGACACCCCTTTTAATACATTGATTACTGCAGTTACTATAGACACACCTTAATATTTCTTTGCTTGGTTCTCAATAATAAAACATGGCAAACACAAGCAAAGCAAAGAAGCACATACAGGCTCCAGTTAGGAAGTGAAGAATTGATGGGATATATAGAAGCTGCTCTAAATGCCTGGTCTGTTCTTTCTGCTAACTCAAGACATGCCCACTGTTGGACCCTCTTTTCTCATAACATAAGGCAGGGGTCCCCAACCTTTTTTACCCATGAGCAACATTCAAATGTAAAAAGAGTTGGGGAGCAACACAAGCATGAAAAAGTCCCTTGGGGTGCGAAAAAAGGGCTATGATTGGCTATTTGGTAGCCCCTATGTGGACTGGAAGCCTACAAGAGTCTCTACTTAGTTTTAGTTTTTATGAAACCAAAACTTGCTTCCATGCCGAGAATTCAAAAATAAGCTCCTGCTTTGAGGTCACTGGGAGCAACATCCAAGGGGTTGGGGAGCAACATGTTACTCACAAGCTTCTGGTTGGGGATCACTGACATAAGGGTTCAAAGTCATGCCTTTTTGTTTCGTTAAACTCAGCTGTCTTCTTCTTCCAGTCCTATTATTCATTTCTGTCTCAGCCTATTCAAACTTTATGTTTAAACGTTTGTTTCACCGTGTCCTACTCTCACAAACTGCCGCCCTGCATATTCCTTTCACTTGTAGGTGATAACAAGGACTGTCACATTGTAATAATATATCTATTTATATTTCCTACTTTCAACTCCACTTCCAAGAAATCCATGTGAAGTGTACCTTATCCACATGTTGTTCTCATTTACTTCAATAAAAAATGGGTTTCTAGAGCCTTCCCAATAAATAATATACAGTGAAACCTCAATTTTAAGAACCTGATTTTAAGTTTTCCAGCATTTTACATTTTTTATTGATTGTATTTTATAACAAGATGGTGTGTGTGGAAGTGCAAGTAAGTGTGGAATAGTGAAAAGTAAGTACAGCATATGGGTTTGGATACATATAAGTGAGAAATACAACGTTGGACTGGGACACATTAGACCAAGGGCCCACTCTCATTACTATTAATCTTCTCCTCACTCAACCTCTATTCTCCTAATCCCTATTCTTTACATACTATAATCAATTATTCCATCTATTTAGCCTCTTTGTTCTCAAAGAAATAGGAAATAGGCCAAGGGGCTGATTCATTAAGGGTCGAATATCGAGGGTTAATTAACCCTCGATATTCGACTAGGAATTGAAATCCTTCGACTTCGAATATTGAAGTCGAAGGATTTAGCGCAAATTCTACGATCGTACGATCGAAGGATTATTCCTTCGATCGAACGATAAAATCCTTCGAATCGAACGATTCGAAGGATTTTAATCCAACGATCGAAGGAATATCCCTTCGATCAAAAAAACTTAGGAAAGCCTATAGGGAAGGTCCCCATAGGCGAACATTGACTTCGGTAGCTTTTAGCTGCCGAACTAGGGGGTCGAAGTTTTTTTTAAAGAGACAATACTTCGACTATCGAATGGTCGAATAGTCGAACGATTTTTAGTTCGAATCCTTCGATTCGAAGTCGTAGTCGAAGGTCGAAGTAGCCCATTCGATGGTCGAAGTAGCCCAAGAAATACTTCGAAATTCGAAGTTTTTTTACTTCGAATCCTTCACTCGAATTTAGTGAATCGGCCCTCAAATGTTTAGCAGCACAAGGGCCCCTGACACCTGGGCCCACCGGGAGTTTTCCTGGTATCCTGTGGGCCAGTCCAACACTGGAGAAATACCATTGTTTCTGCTGGCACACATCTCTTCATCTTGCTGAAATAGCAAATTTGCAGAGAGACAAGCGACATGGCAATTCCCACAATATGTATTAAAGCCAGAAGCCAGAGAAGTCTGATATATATGCTTTCGCTTTTCCTCTGAAATTTCTATACATATAGTGATGGGTGAATAAATTCGCCTGGCACGAATTCGCAGCAAATTTCCACGTTTCACCGCCGGCGAATAAATCTGCGAATCTTCAGAGAAAATTTGTCAGCGTCACAATTTTTTTGGACGCGCGTCCGAAAAGTCATTCACTTTAACGCCAGCGTCAGCTTGGAAGCGGGAGTCAATTTCCGATTTTCACGATTTTTCGTGAAAACGTCAGATGCTCACGATTTTTTCGTGAAAATGTCAGATTTTCACAATTTTTTCGTGAAAATGTCTGAATTTCACGATTTTTCGTGAAACTTCCAGATTTCCTGATTTTTCCTCAAATTTTTAACCGTTTCCCTAATTTTGCGGACCCATCACTATTTACGTAGAGAAAGACAATTCCCAGAACCTCCTATAATGGAATATTATTCATCAAATACCTTGCCGTTTTAAGAAACAAAGAGCTAACCTGGTGCCCATTGTCGTTCCAACATTCTGCAGGTAACACTTATCTCCTGATTTATAGCAACTGTATTTCATCTGTTTGGCACGTCCCACTGTGCGGCATATACAGTAATAACCAGATATTTCCCAGCTGCCACGCCTGGATCATGTCTGACACGTAGATAAAAGGATTACAAACCCAACGTACCCCCACGACTAATCAGGATGTTAGAATACGCCCATTAAACACACATTTATAAAATGTCGAAGATAAAAGGGAAACAATTTTGTCTTCAATTAACTGGAATTAGTTGAGACAATGGAACAAAATGAGAGTCCTGGTGAGGATGAATTCACTTGTATTATATCATGAAGTCAAATATGGCAGATCTACACGTTTCCATATGTACAATGGAGGAATGTTTTACAGCAAGAATTTAAAGGGGAAATATACCAACTTTTTTTATTGACGTTGGCTCATTCAGTAGAAATTTGCATAGAAACTGGCTCAACTTCCAATAATAAATATAAATGTATTTTTTTTTTATTACACAGATTGAAAGGAAACCATGATACCCTGGAAAAAAAACATTTCCACGCACTCCCTGAGGCAACCTCTCCCTCCACGGTGAAGTGAAGGATTCTGGGACTTGAGGTCCCTCTGCTTTCCATGGTGAGATGCTCTGGAAAGCAAAGCAGCTTCAAGTTCCAGAATCCATCACTTCACAACATTATTGAGGTGTAGACTAATATGCAGAGACTTTCTGTAATTGTTCTTCATTATTTATATTTTAATTATTTATATTTTAATTATGTAGCAGCTGTACAAGTTGGTCATACACCCAAAACAGCAGATCTCTCCCCGCTACGGCCATATTGAGGTGGACAATTTCGGGCTGATGCGATCGTGGGATCCAACGATCGGATCATAACGGTTGGTCGGATTGCGAGACCGCATCAACGAACAGATCCGCGATCTGACAGGATTTTTAACCCTGCCCGACTTTTGGCCAGATATCGATAGGGGAAGCCCGTCGGAGGGCCCCACACAGGGGCCAATAAGAGGTTGACTCTTATTGGCCCCTGTATGGCCAATATTGGCCGGTGTATGGCCAGCTTTATCTGGTTGCTACTAGGAATGCACCAAATCCACTATTTTGGATTCAGGCCAAACCCCTGAATCCTTCGCGAAAGATTCGACCGAATACCGAACCAAATCCTAATTTGCATATGTAAATTAGGGGTGGGAAGGGGAAAACTTTTTGAACTTCCTTGTTTTGTCACAAAAAGTCACATGATTTCCCTCCCCGTCCCTAATTTGCATATTCTCAAAAAAAGGCCAAATCCCGAACCGAATCCTGGAATCAGTGCATCCCTAGTTGCTACAGTCCAATTTACCCTAGCAACCAGAAAGTGTTAGAATTAGAAACAGGAATATGAATTGGAGAGGGTCTGAAAAGAAAGAGAAGCAATAAAAAGTAATTATACAGAGCAACCATTTTTTTCTTTTTTTACTGCTGGGTTCGGTGACCCCATTTGATAGCCGTAAATAGGCAGAAAAGGAAACCAAATAACTTAAAAACTATAACAAAGAAAAAATAAAGACCAATTGAAAAGTGAATATGAATTGGACACACTAACAGATTTATCAAGGTCGAATTTAGAAAATTTTCTAAATTCGAATTCAAAAAGACCAACTGAATTAAATCAAAGGGGTTTTTTTGGCCGAATAGGTCCGTTTTCGATCGAATAGGTCCGTATTTGTTGGAATTCGAATCTTACGAATCAAAGTTTTGCCTCAAAATAAAACTTTGATTTTTCAAAATCCACCAATTGACTCCAAATAGGTTCGAGAAGGTCCCCCATAGGCTAAAACAGCAAATTGGCAGGTTTTAGATGGAGAATGGTCGAAGTCGAATTTTTTAAAGAGACAGTACATGATCAATTTTGAAATTAGAGGTTTTTTTCAAATTCGAATCGACTTTTGGACTATTCCCTAGTCGAATGAGCTCGAAATTCGATTTTTTTTTAAATTCGAATTTTCACTTCGACCTTTGATAAATCTGTTCTTAAGAGTTTGCTTAAACATACCCCTGAAAGATAGTTTGTGCCCTGGTACATGTAGCACTTGCCAATAAATGATCCAGTACAGAAGAAGGCTTTATATCGGTATCAATTCCAGTAATGGCCACACTTTATTCTATTTGGAATTGATGACTATGATTGTGATTAGTAAAGAAATGACACAGGACACAGTCGTTTACAATACATATGTTATGTGTGACACAGAAAGTGTAATATAAGAGTATATATGACTATAGGACTATACAAAGAGAGATTTGTGTATATTTGTGTAGTTCATCCCTGGAGCCACCTCCATTCTTCACCAACAGGTTTACAATTTACCATAATTCCCAATTTCTTTCACGTTCGGACAATAGAATAAATCAGGGTTTCAATTCTTAAAAAATTCCCTTTTAAAGGGGTGGTTTAACTTTCACTGAACTCTTAATATGTTATAGAATGGCTCAATCTAAGCAACTATTCAATTGGCCTTTATTTATTTTTTTTTTTTAGTTTTTTAATTATTGGCTGCCTTTTTCTGACTCTTTACAGCTTTCAAAAAGTGGGTCACTGACCCCATCTAAAAAACAAATGCTCTGTAAGGCTACAAATGTATTGTTACTTTTTATTACTCATCTTTCTATTCAGGCCTCTCCTATTCATATTCCAGTCTCTTGTTCAAATCAATGCATGGTTGCTAGGGTAATTTGGACCCTAGCAACCATACTGCTGAAATTGCAAACTGGAGAGCTGCTGAATAAAAAGCTAAATAACTAAAATAGTGAAAAATGGTTAGTGGAAGTTTCTAAACCTGATTGTTTCGCCAACCTGACTGTCCCACCTCAGCCTGTCAGTTGGGGGCACATTTATATATAAGGGTCGAATTTCGAGTTCATGTGAGTTTCTAAAAACTCCCATCAACTCAAAATTCGATAAAAAAATAACTGACCAATTGAAATTTATTAAAAATATTTTTTTCTAGATTTGGGCGAGTAGGATCGACCTGCAAACTTGATTCGAATTCGTAATGAATTTTTTCACCGAAAAAAATAAAAAATATAGTTTTTTCAAAAGCCCACCAAACGACTCCAAATTGATTGTAGGAGGTCCCCCATAGGCTAAAACAGCAATTCGGCAGGTTTTAGATGGCAAATAGTCAAATTCGAATTCTTAAAGGGACAGTACATTACAAAATTAAAAAAAAAATTTTAAACTCAAATCGAATTTGGACCATTTAAAAATTTGAATTTTTAATTCAACACTTGATAAATCTGCCCCTTAAAGTTTCTAATGCTAATGGGGTCCAGCTGCACAAATATGGCAGCCCCCTCATAGAGGAACATGGGAAAACAGACAGGTAGGGGCAGATTTACTTGGGGTCAAATATCGAGGGTTAATTAACCCTCGTTGTTCGACAGACGAAGTTAAATCCTTCGATTTCGAATATCGAAGTCGAAGGATTTACCGCACTTCGTTCAATCGAACGATCAAAAGAAAAATTGTTCGATCAAACGATTAAATCCCTCGAATCGAACGATTCGAAGGATTTTAATCCATCAATTGAACGATTTTTCTTCGACCAAAAAAAGATTAGAAAGACTATGGGGACCTTCCCCATAGGCTAACATTGAGGTTCGGTAGGTTTTAGGTGGCAAAGTAGGGGGTCAAAGTTTTTTTTAAAGAGACAGGACCTAGACTATCGAATGGTCGAATAGTCGAAAGATTTTTTGTTCGATTCGAAGTCGAAGGTCGAAGTAGCCAATTAGATGGTTGAAGTAGCCAAAAAAACATTCAAAATCCGACGTGTTTTTTATTCTCTTCCTTCACTCGAGCTAAGTAAATGGGCCCCGCAATGTAAAAGCATTGTGCAAATACTTTATGGCAAATTTATCAGTAGCTTTCAAAGCCAATATTATGATAGATGTAAAAAAAGAGTTTAATTTTTGGTGTCAGTCTCTCTTTAAAAGCGAACAAGCCCTTTGAAGCCCCATTGTGTTGTCGATGTTTCCAGTTGGTTCTTTGCTCTACGGCAGGGGTCTCCAACCTTTGTTACCCGTGAGCCACATTCAAAAATAAAAAGAGTTGGGGAGCAACACAGGCATGCAAAAACTTCCTGGCAAACCAAATAAGGGCTGTGATTGGCTATTTGGTAGCCCCTATGAGGACTGGAAGCCTACAGGAGACTGTTTGGCAGTACATCTGGTTTTTATGAAACCAAAACAAGCCTGGTATTCAAAAATAAGCTCCTGCTTTGAAACCACTGGGAGCAACATCCAAGGGGTTGGGGAGCAAAATGTTACTCATGAGCTACTGGTTGGGGATCACTGCTCTACGGAGAGTTTGTGGCAACAAAGAGATTCCTGATACATGTAATATTTCTTGTATTATATCAATAGCACAATACATTGAAGGGAAAGTGTATAGGAGCATCTAATGAAACCTGAACCATTGGCAGCAGATCTGGGGTTAGTTCTCCCTCTTTAGGAGAAAATAAATCCTTATTTTAGTTTTAGCCTTGGGTTTTGTCCAAATTCTCTTCTACAATCCTGACCTGTACCCCCCCCCCAATTAATGATGGAATTGTCAATGGAACGATCCAAATGAGCCTCCTATTCCCACTAAACAGGACCCTTTAATGTGCAGCCTGAAAGTCAGTCCCACGGGTGAAATTCATTCTCAGGATTATTCATAGGAACAATATGAGGCAGGTGGCGCCATCTAGTGAGAGCTCAAGGCTGGAGCTTCTGGGATTTCCATCAGGATAGGAGAATCCGCATGACTGATATGGAAGATAAAGGGAAGATTGGGTTTATATATATTTTATACTGTCAGAAAGGAATGTGAGAAAATAACCACCGTAATCAGCAGCAGAAACCAAGGGATAGCAAGTGCTGCACAAATAGTAGTGTCCTACTGCCCCCTGCTGGTGGTTGTTTGGCAGTGCAATAGAACAGAAAGCGTGATGCCACAACTACACGGTGCACGTCCTTCCGATCCGATGAGAGAGGGCGTCACGTCAGATGCGCCAAATCTAATCTTAGTAATACAAACGTCGCATCTACAAACTGATTGCATCCGACACAACACTAGTGTCGGCCGCAAACGCTGCATGTTGCATCTTCATCCAACAGTAGTGTCGGATGCAATCAATTTGAAGATGCGACATTTGCATTACTACCATCAGATTCGGCGTATCCGATGTGACGCATGCGCTTCCTCTCATCGCGTCGGATCAGTAGGACGCGCACCGCGTGGGGTCATCACTAATTATCCAGCAGAAAATGAGCTTCCCCTGTAATATAAGCTGATGCTACAGGTTTGCTGATTATTAAATTCTGATGCTAATTGCACTGGTTTCTGTGCTGCCATGTAGTAATTATGTGTATTAATTACTAATCAGCCTTATATTGTGACATTTCTATTCTATGTGTACTGTATATTGTGAGTGGCTCCCTAAGCTCAGTAAGTGACAGCAGCACAGAGCATGTGCAGTGAATCAGCAGAAAAGAAGATGGGGAGCTACTGGGGCATCTTTGGAGACACAGATCTTTACTGCTAAAGGGCTGTGGTTGCCTTGGGCTGGTACAGAAGCACAAAACATCATGTACAACATTTCTACCTACTTCTTTAGTTCTAGTTCTCCTTTAACCCAGATCTATAGATATATAGTGTGTAGAAGAATCATTAAAGTTTAAGCAGAGCCATTATTGTGGCAGATACACTAATAAGTGTCATATGAAATTAAATCTAGAAACCAGCTTAAAAGAGCCAAATTTATTTCAGAAATAATGTGCTAATTTCTAAAGTAAAAAAAATCAAAACAAAAAAAAAAAAACAAAATTCCTGGGAAACCAAACAATTTATCCTTCAGCATAATTTGAGTTGATAAGCTCTTCTTATAAACTCATTCCCGCAGGTGCAATTCCTCTATTCATCAAAAATATTGATCTATTCATACACAAATGTACATCGGGGTGGGTTTCGTTGCGAACAGTAGAAGCCATAAATAAAACTTTATTCTTTCATTTCATTTACAAGCTACCAGGCACCATGTCTTTTTTTAAAAAACAAAACCAAAAACAAACCAACATGGCACCTGATAATTAAAATGGCTGCTGTCACAGAAAGGCCCAGACCTTAAAAAAACCATATGGTGGTTAATAAAATGAGGTTGTGCAGATAAAAGCAAAGTAATACTGTCACAGAGATGTGGCAAAGCATTTTTGCCTTTTTGGTTGCACCAGATTCGTTTAAAACAAATTGGAGTGCTGTGCGTATCTGGGTTTGTTTGCCGTCTGGCTAAAAGTGGACAGGGTCGTTTGTGTCGTTAAAGCAGTCTCGTAACATAAAAAAACAAATTAAAAAACCAAAAAATGGTAGCAGCAACGAAGCAAACCTTGTGACAGGAAGGCATGAATTAAAAACCAAGAAACTTCTATACAACAGGGCCGCGGCTTATCTCCCGTCGGCGGGCATTCGGCTAAGCGACAACATGATTCGGGCAAAGCGCTCACACAGTTCGTGGGTGGAGAAATTGGGAAGCTTTGGCGGGTCGCTTAAACCTTTGATTTCCGTCGAACAATCGAGCAGTTTTGGCAGGAAATCGGTCAGCTTTTCTTGCAGATTTGCTGTAAAATAAAACAAAATAATTTATTTGCAGACATACGGTATGTAAAATGAGGCTCTAAGTTTGCCCAGCTGCCATAACCAACAGCCATACCTCCCAACTGTCCCTTTTTCAGAGGGACAGTCCCTCTTTTGACAGCTCAACCCGCAGTCCCTCATTTGTACTGGAAAGTCCCTCTTTTATCTGCACTGAACAGCCAGAAAAAGAAACAAAGTTTCTAATTGGCTTTTAGCAGAGAGCCCAGAACAGCCACAGGTACAAATAAGATACTTTGTAACAATTTTGAGACACAAAAACAGTTTAGATAAGGAGAAATATTTTCAAACTTTCATAACCTGCCAAATTTTGTAAAACAAATATGGTAATTAGGGGGTGTGGCCACAGAAATGGTGTGGTCAAAAAATTGCTGCGCTACGTGCGGAAAAAATTTTTTTGTCCCTCTTTTTACTTCCAAAATGTTGGGAGGTATGCAACAGCAACCAATGAGATGTTTAATTTTAAGCAGGTGATCAGTAAATACTTTAACAAAATCTGCTGATTGGTTGCTATGGGTTACTGCTCCTGGGCAAACGTAGTGCCTTTTATTACATAACCCCAAAAAAAGTTTTTATGGCGGCACAATCACAATAAAGGAATACTTGAGAAACAGTAAGTTTATATCATATTAAGTGGTATATGAAAGAATCTTACCAAACTGGAATATATATTTAAGTAAATATTGTCCTTTTACATCTCTTGCCTTGAGCCACCATTTCATGATGGTCTCTGTGCTGCCTCAGAGATCACCTGACCAGAAATACTGCAGCTCTAACTGTAACAGGAAGAGATCACTTGACCAGAAATACTGCAGCTCTAACTGTAACAGGAAGAGATCACCTGACCAGAAATACTGCAGCTCTAACTGTAACAGGAAGAGATCACCTGACCAGAAATACTGCAGTTCTAACTGTAACAGGAAGAGATCACCTGACCAGAAATACTGCAGCTCTAACTGTAACAGGGAGAGATCACCTGACCAGAAATACTGCAGCTCTTACTGTAACAGGAAGAGATCACCTGACCAGAAATACTGCAGCTCTAACTGTAACAGGAAGAGATCACCTGACCAGAAATACTGCAGCTCTAACTGTAACAGGAAGAGATCACCTGACCAGAAATACTGCAGCTCTAACTGTAACAGGAAGAGATCACCTGACCAGAAATACTTCAACTCTAACTGTAACAGGAAGAAGTGTTGAAGCAAAAGACAGAACTCTGTCTGTTAATTGGCTCATGTGACCTAAGATATATGGTGTGTTTGTGTGCACCGTGAATCGTACGATCCCAGGGGGTGGCCCTTATTTTTTAAAATGGCAATTTTCTATTTATGATTACCCAATGGCACATACTACAAAAAAAATATATTATTATGAAAATGGTTTATTAACATGGGCAGCCCTTATGGGAGACATGCTGCTGTGATTTTTAATGTATATGTAATAAATTGTGAACTTTTTAACGTTCAACTTTGGCTTCTACGGTGCTCCGTTTTTTTTTTTTGCACAATCTATGACATGGATTCACCGCGTGGGATAGCGGTTTGACGTGTAGCACGCTGAAGCCTGGTCACAGTCCGGTAAGTGCTCCCACTGTTATATTTATTGCTGGACTTTATTAACATGAAGCAGGGTTTTACATATGAGCTGTTTTATGCAATATCTTTTTATAGAGACCTATACTGTTTAGGAGGGTATAGGTTTCCTTTAAATGCATTGTTCAGTATAAAAACTGGGTAAATAGATAGGCTGTGCAAAATAAAAAATGTTTCTAATATAGTTTGGTAAAAATGTATAAAGGATGGAGTGACTGGATGTGTAACATAATAGCCAGAACACTACTTCCTGCTTTTCAGCTCTCTTGGTTTCCACTGATTGGTTACCAGGCAGTAACCAATCAGTGACTTGAGGGGGGGCCACATGGGACATAACTGTTGCTTTTGAATCTGAGCTGAATGTTGAGGATCAATTGCAAACTCACTGAACAGATATGTCCCATGTGGCCCCCGTTAAAGTCACTGACTAACTCAGAGTTGAAAAGCAGGAAGTAGAGTTCTGGCTATTATGTTACACATTCAGTCACTCCAGCCTTTATACATTACATTTTTGCCTAACTAACTATATTAGAATTTTTTTTTATTTTGCACAGCCGATCTATTTACCCAGTTTTTATTCCTTTAGAGTTTTCAAGGTATTAAACCCAAATAAACACTCCCTATTTTGGTCCAGCTGGGTTATTGCTCATGGCCAGCAGCCCTATGCAACCTAACTTAGAATCATCCGAACCAATCAAAACTATCGTGTGACCCTTGGACAAGACCTTTGTACTCCAAGCCATCTGGGCGCACAGCACTGAGTGTATCAAAAGCAGTGCTTGAGGCATGGAGTAAAAGGGCCATGCTAGAGGATCATGGGAGGTAAATAAAGGGGGCTCTAAGCCACACAGTATCCAGATACTATGAGGCAATGTACAATTGTGGCTTTAAATGTCCAATATCTGTTTTCCTCCATTAGAACACTGCACACAGATTTAGCATGAATTAAGCCGGCTCTATGGAGCTGGTTGGTAGAATTTCACTAGATACATACGCTCCATTTCTTGGCCAAGGTAGGAACACCAGCGGTTTCTCATGTCTTCCACAGCCACGATGTCCTTCTCTTCCATGTCATCAAGCAGCAGCAAGGGCAAACACGGCACGATAAGTTCGTTCATGGATGTTAGGCCGTTGTTCACTTCATCCATGTCTCCAGACTCAAACATGGCTGCTGCCTGCTCGTTCAGTTTCTTCAGAGGAGATGAAAACAATATATAAGAGGCACGGTTCCTCTGTGTTGTATTGTTTTGTTTGTTTTTAAAGAAAGCACCATCATATTCCACAGTGTGATACAGATAGATTATAACAGAACAGATTATAGAAAGGCCCATACCCCAAGCTTTGTACAGAGAAACTAAAAGACAACTGGGTATATGCTGAAGACTGTCCATCCATGTCCATGTAATAAACCCTTTTATTTTCAATTCTCTGATTTTACAAAGAGGCCAATATAGAAAAGAGAAGGCACTAGGGACTAGTGATGTGCGGGTCGGGATTTCCCTAACCCTAACCCGCCTGCATCTGCACTTCCGGGTTGCGTTTACAGGCCCGCGCCGGCCCGCCGATGACATCACAAAAGGGGCAGGGCAAGCAGGTGCAGCGTCTATAAAAGACGAACCCGGAAGTCAGAAAGCCGACATTTGACGGTGGTGGGGAGAGCAGGAGAAGAGCTCAACCCGCCCGCGAAGAAGCATGAGAGGTCGGCCCGAACCTGCCCGACCCATGGGTATCGGCCCGCACATCACTACTAAGGACCCACATTCTTCTTCAAACATGATTTTAATATTCTTACTTTTACTTAAGGGTTACCTGTCACTTGCAATACATATTCTTTCCTCTTTGAACCACCCCCCAAAAGCTTATACGACCGTTTTAATCTTGGCTACAACTGTCATACGGCACAGCTGACTGATATCCCTGAACCAAGGATATTGATTGGACAGCAGCACACACACCAACAATTATATGTTGGTGTGTGTGCTGCTGTCCAATCAATATCCTTGGTTCAGGGATATCAGTCAGCTGTGCCGTTGCCAGTGTATTGTGCATGAACAGCTCCTGCTTTTCCAACTCATCAGACTAAAGGAACAATAGAAAGGTGCCGTATCATGTGTAGCCAATCACATTCTTGTATTTGTTGGACAATGCATGGCTGCCTCAATCTTTAAAGGAGAACTAAACTCTTAATATGAAGATGGTTAAAATTGACATATTTTACATAATGAACTTATTGCACGAGGCTAAAGTTTGAGCTTGTCAATAGCAGCAATGATCCAGGACTTCAAACTTGTCACAGGGGGTCACCATCTTGGAAAGTGTCTGTGACATTCACATGCTCAGTGGGCTCTGATTGGCTGTTGAGAAGCTAAGCTTAGGGCTCGTCACTAATTATCCAGCAGAAAATGAGCTTCCCTGGCTGTAATATAAGCTGATGCTACAGGTTTGCTGATTATTCAATTCTGATGCTAATTGCACTGGTTTCTGTGCTGCCATGTAGTAATTATGTGTATTAATTACTAATCAGCCTTATATTGTGACATTTCTATTCTATGTGTACTGTATATTGTGAGTGGCTCCCTAAGCTCAGTAAGTGACAGCAGCACAGAGCATGTGCAGTGAATCAGCAGAAAAGAAGATGGGGAGCTACTGGGGCATCTTTGGAGACACAGATCTTTACTGCTAAAGGGCTGTGGTTGCCTTGGGCTGGTACAGAAGCCCAAAACATAATGTACAACATTTCTACCTACTTCTTTAGTTAGGCTTTAGTTCTCCTTTAAAAAAAACAACAAAACAAAAATAATGGCAGCTGAATATTCTCCTGCACTATCCCACAACTTACAGTTTCAAAGTGACTTCAGTTCACGTGTGGCTGCATTTACTTACTAGAAAGCACCCCCTTCTGTAATGGGATATCAGATGTTCATCGTGTCCTCTGTAGAGGCCTTTGGAGACCAGCTCTTTATTATACTGGTAGCCATAAATCAGGTACAGCAGAGCTTCAACGTAGCTAAAATTTATGCAAAAAATGGTTAAAATTAGGGTAATATTATTTCTGTTTTATATCAGTAATTGTGCAGTTCTATTAAAGTATATGGTAAAACAGTTCAAAAGTAGTATGTAAGTACAGGTATGGGACCTGTTATCCAGAATGCTCGAGTCCTGGGGCTTTCCGGATAATAGATCTTTAGATTATTTGGATCTTCAGTCAACTAGAAAATCAGGTAAATATTAAATAAACCCAATAGGCTGGTTTTGCCTCCAATAAGGATTAATTATATCTTAGTTGGGATCAAGTACAAGATACTGTTTTATTATTACAGAGAAAAAGGAAATCATTTTTAAAAATTAGATTTTTTTGGATAAAATGGAGTTTATGGCAGACAGCCTTTCCGTTATTCTGAACTTTCTGGATAACTGGTTTCTGGATAACAGATCCCATACCTGTATCAAATAACCAAGGCCATGGAACCAAGCATCCCCCACAAATATACAACCCTCTTACCAGCTGGAGGAGTTTTTTGTTCATTTAAAGGAAAAAAATGTAAGATAAGATCCTGTTTATATGGTATAAAAAAAATGCAAGACTAGTACTTGCGCTGCTATGGAATGGAAAGGGTTAAACACCCTATGGTAATCATTGCAGAATTTGAATGAGAAGGGAAAAGCCAAAGATGAAAATCTTATGAAAGAGGTGGTTCAACTGAAAATAATTTTTAGCATGCAATAGAAATTCCCATTCTAAGCAACTTATCTTCGTTAAGTATTTCTTTTTTTATAGTTTTTTAATTATTTGTCTTCTTCTTTAGTGAATTCCCGCGATTTGCCGCCGGCGAATAAATTAGCGAAACCGCTGCGAAAATTCGTCAGCGAATTTGCACCAGCGTCAAAAACGAATTTCGCAAATTTTTCGACGTTTCACAAATTCCGCTGGAAATTCGTGAATTTTTCAGCGAAACGCCCCAACAGCTGGAATTCCAAACTGGAGAGTTGCTGAATAAAAAGTGAAACAATTAAAAAACCACAAATACAGGTATGGGATCCATTATCCATAAACATGTTATCCAGAAAGCTCTGAATTACAGAAAGGACACCTCCCATAGTCTCCGTTTTATCAAACAAATTAAATTTTTTAAAAGAGATTATCTTGTACTTGATCCCAGCTAAGATTATTGGAAGCAAAACAAGCCTATTGGGTTCATTTAATGATTTTCTAGTAGACTTAAAGGGGTGGTTCACCTTTAACTTAACTTTTAGTATGTTATAAAATGGCAAATCCTGAGCAACTTTTTGATTAATTGTCATCATTTTTTCTTTTTTCAAGTTTTTTAATTAATTGCACTGCCTTCTTCTGACTCTTTCCATCTTTTAAATTGGGGGTCACTGACCTCATGTAAAAACAAATGCTCTGTAAGGTTATTGTTATTGTCCCTTTTTATTACTCATCTTTCTATTCAGGCCTTTCCTATTCATATTCCAGTCTCATATTCAAATCAATACATGGTTGCCAGGATAATTTAGACCATAGCAACCAGACTGCTGACATTGCAAACTGGAGAGCTGCTGAATAAAGAGCTAAATAACTCAAAAAAACAATTGCATATTGTCTCAGAATATCACTCCCTATGTCATACTTAAAGTTCATTTAAAGGTGAACAACCCCTTTAAGGTACGAAGATCCAAATTATGGAAAGACCCATTATCTGGAAACCCCCAGGTCCCGAGCATTCCGGATAACAGGTCCCATACCTGTACTAAAAAAAATGAAGGCCAATTGACTCAGAGTATTGCTCTCTATCATACTAAAGCTGAACAACACTTTTAATATCAGTTGCCTTCAACTATTCCCTGAAATTCCTTTTAAATACGAGAAGCAAAAGCAGATCTTGGTGGCCCTTCTCTCAACCATTTCCAGTGCCATTTTGAACCAGGTAGATATGGTATTGTTAACCTATAGAGGAACATATACTTCCGAGTATGAAGAAAAGAGTACCCAGAGAGCACAAGACGTTTTATTATCAACATGAGATTTATTTCAGGAATGTCCAGCACTACATGTTTCGGTATTGCTAATATATACAACAAATCCAGGATTAGTTTCGGGATTCAGCCTTTTTCAGCAGGATTCGGATTTGGCCGAATCCTTCTGCCCTGCCAAACTGAATTTGCATATGCAAATTAGGGGGCGAGGAGGGAAATTGCGTGACTTTTTGTCAAAGAACAAGGAAGTAAACAATGTTTTTCCTAAATTAGTGATGGGAAGTCTATCGGCCTTCATTTTTTTTCATTACAGGATTTGCATATACAAATTAGGATTGGGTATTCGGCCGAATCTTTCGCTTAAGGATTCAGCCGAATCCAAAATCGTACATATATAACAGAAATATGGTTTAAATTACGGAAATAAATGTTCTCACCTCTTGTTCTGAAATAGCTCCAGGCCAATCAAGATGTACATTGTTGTCTCTCTGAACATCCTATAGTCCTTGTGCCACCGCTAAATAAAAATACAACATTAACAGCCCAGTCAGTGGTAACTACATTTGCATTATGCCCTTGTTAGGGTTTGACAGGCTCACAATCTGTTCCCCTTAAACAATTAAAGGTGGCCATGTACAATAAGATCCGTGAGGTTGTTAAAGGAACGGATCTTTCCCCTATGTGCCCACCAAAGGCAGGGTGATATTGGGTTAAACCCAACGTACGGCCCTAGGGCCAAACGATCGGATTATATGAAGGAGACGGGACGAGGGCCGCATCAACTAGCTGACGTGATCCTCAATCACAGAAAAAAATCAAACCTCCTTGATCGATATCAGGCTGATTTTTGGCCAGAGCTCAATTGGGGAGACCCGTCAGAAGCCCCAAACACGGGCAGATAAGCTCATACATGAGCAGCTTTAATCTGCCCGTATATGGCCACCATTAGACTCTATGAATAAATAAGATGGAAATGTCTTTGGAAATTAGAATCTTGAAGTTGGACACAAACATGCAGATGAAGTCAAACATTATCAATCAATCTTTTAGGGGCAGATTTAACAAGGGTCGAATTAAAAATTCTAAATTTGAATTTTCCAAAAAAAATTTTACAGTCAAATTTGACTAGGGAGTGATTCAAATTCGAGTTTTTTTTTAAAAAAAAAATCTGAATTTGATTTTCGAGATTTATTATACTGTGGCCCTTTAAAAATTCAAATGCGTCTCTTTGCCACAAAAAAAAAACCTGCCGAATTGCTGTATAAGTCAATGGGAGAGGTCCAGGGATCCATTTGGAGATGTTTGCAGCCTTCCTGACATTCTTGAATTGAGTCTTTTAAATTCGATATCGAATCTGATTCGAGTTTTCGGGTTGATTTAATTCATCAGGGTTAAAAAAAAATTTTCTTAATAAATTTCAATTGGTGGAATTTATGGGATTTTAGGGGTTTTTATTCGACCGTCGATTCGACCTTTGATAAATTTGTTATCTTTGTCCCTGCTGAGCAGAATCACTGAGTTTCATTAAAGGGGTGGTTCACCTTTAAGGTAACTTTTTTTTATTATGTTATAGAACGGCCACTTCTAAGTAACTTTTCAATTGCTTTTCATTATTTATTTTTTATAGTTTTATAGTTATTTGCCTTTTTCTTCTGACTCTTTCCAGCTTTCAAATGGGCGTCGCTGACCCCTTCTAAAAAACAAATGCTCTGTAAGGCTACACATGTACTGTTATTGTTACTTTTTATTACTGATCCTTCTATTCAGTCCCTCTCCTATTCATATCTCAGTCTCTTATTCAAATGAATGTATGGTTGCTAAGGTAATTTGGACCCTAGTTACCAGATTGCTTAAGATACAAATTGAAGAGCTGTTGAATAAAAAGCTAAATAACTCAAAAAACACAAATAATAAAAAATGAAAACCAATTGCAAATTGTTTCAGAATATCACTCTCTACATCATACCAAGGGGCAGATTTATCAAGTGAAAAAAACTTGAAATTCGACCATCGAATACGGTAGTCCGACATTCGAAGTCGAAGGATTTTTAAGATCGTACAACCGTACGATTTTACAAAAAAATCCTTTGACTTCTGGCTATAGGTTCTAGGAGGTCCCCATAGTCTAACATAGCAATTCGGCATGTTTAAGGTGGCAAAGTCGAAGTTTTTTAAAGAGACAGTACTTCGATTTTCGAATGGTCGAATTTGTGATGTATTTTCAATTCGAATCGAAGTCGAATTAGGCCTATTCGATGGTCAAAGTACCCAAAAATGACTTCGAAATTAAAAGTTTTTTCATTCGAAAATTCACTTTGACCCTTAGTAAATGGGCCCCTAAAAGTTAATTTAAAGGGGAACAACCCCTTTAAAGGCAGCTGTTAGAATTGATACAATAGTTGCTGATATTCCACAGATACTGCTGAGAAATGGATCAACTAATTGTATCAACTCAATGTAGCAAATTGTAACCGTTCATAATCTGCTCCTGGATCACTGAGCTGCCAGACTCAAAACACTAGAGACACGAACATTCAACTGAAAAAAACTTAAATTTTGGGAAAACTGTAAAAAATAAAAGATGGAAAGTAATTGAAAATGTACTGAATAATCTGAAAACAACTCAACGGCTCCTAACAGGGGATTCCTTGGTTAACCCTTTTAGTGCCACTTGCTGGCAATAATCAATGAGTAACCTGGGTCCGTATAAGGTTATCAGCACAATGGCACTTTTAGGATCCACGACTACACTAAAAGGGTTAAACCTCCATCTAATGGCGCACACGGGGAGATTTGTTGTCCACAGTTAAATCTGTGCTACCGCGAGCAATAAATCTCCCAAAAATAATGTACTACAGCCAATCATGAAAACCTTTTGCTTTCCAAACTTGCTGGAGGTTGCCTCACGAGGAAACTTCAGAAACTGAAGCAAGGCTTATGGTTTCCCAGCAGCAATTTACAAATACTCTTGTCTGTAGGAAGGCTTTTTTAGGAGATTTGTTGCCTTCTTTGTGCCATTGCCCAAATGAGGTGCAGGTATGGGACCTGTTATCCAGAATGCTCGGGATCTTGGATCTTCATACCTTAAAGGAGAAGGAAATTCTTCTTCCACTTAGCGGTGCGGCACCCCCAAGTGATTGTATTTACTTACTCTAAACACAGGGCCGGTGCTCCTATCAACCTATTCCAGTGAGCACCACGGAATTCTTCCGGCTTCTTCTTTCTTCAAATTTCCCGGGGAAGACGCATGCGCAGTTCAACGAAATAGCCGACTTTTTAGTTAAAGTTCAGCTTTCCGCTCTACAGCACATGCGCAGCCACGTGAAGAAAGAAGAATCCGGAAAAGGATCACTCCGTGGTGCTCACTGGAAGAACTCCGGGCAGTTTCTACTGACATTTGGCACCCCCAAGTGGAAGAAGACTTTCCTTCTCCTTTAAGTCTATGAGAAAATCATGTAGGATTAATTATTACAGATGTACCGAATCCACTATTTTGGATATATTATATATATATATAGTCCGCTCAAAAAAACGCATTAACCAGGTCTTAGTATGAAAAATCAAATATTCAAAATTTATTGTCAACGTTTCGGCTCCATAGATTGAGCCGTCTTCAGGACAATCTATGGAGCCGAAACGTTGACAATAAATTTTGAATATTTGATTTTTCATACTAAGACCTGGTTGATGCGGTTTTTTTGAGCGGACTATGTGATTGTTGTAAACCAGCACACAGGCATTGGATTGTTTGCCGTGTGCACCAGCTACACAGTATATATATATATATATATATATATATATAATATACACAAAAGCCATAAATATCTTGTAAATTATATCCTTATAAACGGTGAGTTCTGATGTCATCAGTTATAAACGGTGAGTTCTGATGTAATTTCTGTCACATGACTCACTGAAACTTATGTATTATAATAAATAAAGTACCCCCAGTTGTAAAATATGAGGATATTAGAAGTTACCTTGGAGTTCAATGACCTGTATAAAAACACTCGGCAATGGTCATGGAACTCCTCAGTGACTTATAATATTCTTATATTTTACAAGAGGGGGTACTTTAGTCAGTATATAATACACAAAAGCTATCATCATTTATTTATATAGCGCTTATGAATATCTTGTCAATGATACCCTTATAAACAGTGAGTTCTGATGTCATCAGTTATAAACGGTGAGTTCTGATGTCATTTCTGTCACATGACTCACTGAAACTTGTGTATTATAATAAATAAAGTACCCCCAGTTGTAAAATATGAGGATATTAGAAGTTACCTTGGAGTTCCATGACCTGTATAAAAACACTCGGTGATGGTCATGAAACTCCTCGGTAACTTATAATATCCTTATATCTTACAAGAGCGGTTACTATATTCACTATATAATATAATATTATATATATATAATAATAATAAAAGAAAGATTCGCCCAAATACTGAACCGAATTTGCATATGCAAATTAGGAGTGGGAAGGGGAAAACATTTTTTATTTTTTTGTTTTGTGACAAAAAGTCATGCAATTTGCCTTCCCGACCCTAATTTGCATATGCAAATTATGATTTGGTTCGGCAGGGCAGAAGGATTTGGCTGAATCCTGCTGAAAAAGGCCGAACCCTGGCCAAATTCTGAACCGAATCCTGGATTCGGTGCATCCCTATTAATTATATCTTAGTTTGGATCAAGTACAAGCTACAGAGAAAAAGGAAATAATTTTTTAAAATTTAGATTATTTGGATAACATAGAGTCTATGGGAGATGGCCTTTCCATAATTCCGAGCTTTCTGGAGAACAGATTTCCGGATAACTGATGCCATACCTGTATTGTATTTTAATAACAAATTAAGCCGAATCCAATTCTGACAGCACACAGTATCCAGATGACAGAAGCAGCAATACAAACCCTGTATTCCTCCATGTTGACCTCATCCGGCTTTATCATTTCAAGTTTAGCCTGAGCAACTTTCATAATATTGCGGCACCTGAGGGGGAATAGAGAATATAAAAAAAATAAAATTGTGTTTAATGAAACAGCTGGGTGATCAGAAATGTTAGCAGGAATCATTTTTCATTTCTGAGTCTTTGCTAAGAATGTAATAAACATTAAAAAGCACAACCATGCATTACCAACGATGTTCTATATGCAGAGAGTGAGGCTTATTGCACTCCTGGAATGCTACAGTAAATTCCATGCAAAAGGAATACAAGGTTTCTAGTCTAACTCTTTGCCAGGCTCTTTTGTAGGTGTCCTATTAAAGGAGTAGGAAAGGTTAAAATTAAGTAAGCTTTATCAAAAGGTCTATATAAATACACCAGTAAAGCCTCAAAGTAATGCTGCTCTAAGTCCTCTGTCAAAAGAAACCGAGCATTTCTTTCCTTCTATTGTGTACTCATGGGCTTCTGTATCAGACTTCCTGTTTTCAGCTTAAACCTCCAGGGCTAGGGCTTGAGCATGCTCAGTTTGCTCCTCTCTCCCTCCCTGCTGTAATCTGAGCCCAGAGCTATGAGTGAGCAGGGAGAGACTTAGACAGTCAGTGATGTCACACCAAGTTAATATGGCAGCTGCTATTCTAAACAAACAGAGAGCTTCTAGAGCTGTTTACTCAGGTATGGTATAACATTCTGCAGAATAAATAGTGGTATAACTTGCACTATTCTGGGTAATCTATTGGCAATAAACTGCTTCAGTAGCTTTTCTTCTCCGTTAAATGTAGAACTGATGATCACTACCCTGCTAATAATCCTTTGACCTTCCACAGCAATGACAAGAACCTGACTCGATTCCCTAAATTGTACCAACTATTCCCACAGAGCCTTACCGTTCATCAAAACTCAAATTACGGTCAGCAAACTGCTCCAGCAATGTCCTCTCTATGATTTTCTTTGGTGCTTGGCTTTGGATGAAGTAGACGATGGCGTGCTGCAACCGGTAATCTATCTCGGGAGGAGGGTCTTCCTGTGCTAATTTTACTAGCCGGGCGTATTCCGTTTTGATGGCCTAAGCAACAGAGGCAACAAGAATGTCAATGAGAACAGAGTCAGTTTCAGAGCAAAACACAGGTTAGTCACATACATAGTAGTTGAAGTTGAAACATAACCAAGACGGACATCCATCGAGTTCAAACATCTGCCCAAGTGAAACCTGCCTGATTATAACCCTTGCTACAGACTAGGGATGCACCCAATCCACTTTTTTGGATTTGGCCGAACCCCTGAATCCTTCTCGAAAGATTTGGGCGAATACCGAACCGAATCCTAATTTACATATGCAAATATGGGAAGGGGAAAACATTTTTTACTTCCTTGTCACGTGATTTCCCTCCCTGTCACTAATTTGCATATGCAAATTAGGATTCCAATTTTCTGAAAAACACTCTGCAGAGATTTTGCCCCTTATTTATCAATACATTTTGCCAAAATTTTCCAGTGTGGGAAAGACTCGATAAAATCGTAAAAAAAAATAGGGATGCACCGAATCCAGGATTAGGTTTGGGATTCGGCTTAGGCCGAATCCTTCTGCCCGGCCAAAATTAATTTGCATATGCAAATTAGGGGTGGGGAGGGAAACCGCGTGACTTTTTCCCCCAAAACAAGGAAGTAAAAAATGGTTCCCCCTTCCCACCCCTAATTTGCATATGCAAATTTGCATATGAAAATTAGGATTCGGTTCGCTATTTGGCAGAATCTTTCGCAGAGGATTCAGGGGTTCGGTCGAATCCAAAATGGTGGATTCGGGCATCCCTAGAAAAAAATTTGAATCGTACAATTTTTTCCGCATTTGATGCCTGAGAACTTGTTTCAAAAAACCACAAATCCTACGATTATTGCATAAAACCCAGCGCAGTTCAGGATTTGTTTGGGACTTCTCCCATTGACTTCTACATGAACCTGGCAGATCAGAGTTGGAGTATTTTTTTATTCAGACTTTCAACACCATCAGGGTTTATTAATTTCCGAAAAATTCGAGATTTGTTTTCCCCACAAAAAAATTGTGTTTTCCCCTTTAAAACGCCAATGAGATAAATTCAGACATTGATAAATAACCCCCTAAATATAAAAAAATCTGTTCGCTCTTTAGAAAATTTAATTTCAGTACAGAATTCTGCTGGTGCAACACTATTAACAAATTTGTTTTGAAAAAATATATTTCCCCAGGACAGTATCCCTTGAAGAACACCTTGTCTCAACATTTTGAAAGATAAGACTTTATTTTTGGAACATTCATTTACAATGATTTCCTATGAAGCCTACTCTGTACTCACCCTGTACTACCCAACCAGTTGCTCATGCTGTAAAGCATTGAAAATGTTGATCACAAGAAGATCTTTATTGGCCAAACCACCCAAAAAAATGAGTGAGAACGTTGCTTACTCAGATCACGATTTCAGTAGAGCCTTTAGGCCACATTCAATAAGACATTATTTTTTCATAGAATAAAATTAAAAGTTCTCAAAATTATTACTAATTGTATTACATTTACTTTATGTCAAAAGTGAACTGCATGGAGAGATTTATGATGGGAGACATAGTTGAGTGGTCAGCATGTTCATGGCAGTTAATAAGATAGTTAATAAGATCGTTCAACGTTCTGGTTGAACAAAGTCAGCCTCAGCTAGACATCATGTTAGAAGGTGTTTGAGAGTTAAAGACTTTTGTTATTGTTCTTCATTGTGTTAAGTAATTTAAAAGTTACTGTATGAGGTTGGTTGAAGAAGTGAAAAAGTAAGTCAGGAATGACCTGAGCCAGAAGATGTCTGTAACCTCTATGCAAACAGAAACCATGGTGTAAAAGAGAAGCTGATGGAGCAAGAGACAAGGCTTTGGATCATATATATATACATACAGTTCTAACGGACAGTGGGGCTCATTTATCAACACTGGGCAAATTTGCCTATGGGCAATTACATACAGCAACCAATCATTGACAATGAAAGCAACAATTTGATTGGTTGCCATGGGTTATCTAAATATATCAAATATCTAAAGCCAAAATTAATTTTTCAGTCTTCTACTGATAGACTCTCTTTACAGCAGTGGTTTCTGGACTACTTTGGGCCAATCTCCATTTTAAAGTGCCATTTTACCAGGCACCCTATTGACAATGTTACAGAAATATGTAAACATTACTGTATCACCCATAGTTCCAAGAACAGACAGCAAATAGGGGTTCATCCCTAAATCCCACTCACTAATTCACCTTCATGTTGGGCTTTCAGAAGCATCTAGGGTAGGAGTACTCAAAACTTTTTTTTTTACCTGTGAGCCACATTCAAATGTAGAAAAAGTTGGAGAGCAACATTAGCATGAAAAAAGTTCCTGGGGTGCCAAATATGGTCTGTGATTGGATATTGGTAGCACCTGTGTGGATTGGCAGCCTACAGGAGGCTCTGTTTGGCAGTACACCTGGTTTTATACAACCAAAACTTGCCTCCAAACCAGGAATTCAAAAATAAGCACCTGCTTTGAGGCCACTGGGAGCAACAATGAAGCAGTTGGAGATCAACGTGGTTGGGGTTTACTGATCTACTGTAGGGTATAAAATAAGCATTCTTCCCAAATTTCTCCTAACTGGAGTGTAGTTGCAACCCCAGCACAAGACTAGTTTGTGAACCACAGGTTAAGAGTAAAAATCTCTCTAAGATTATTGATTTATCATTACAGGTGCTTTCATGTGTTACAGACTTAAAATGCAGAACCAAAAATGTAAATATACTATACATAAATAAACTTTACAATAGGGGAACAATGTCTAGAGACAAAAAACACAAGGCGACAGCAAATAGACACACACACAAATATATTGTACCTTAAAGAACCCTGCTTCAGGCCCACACTTGTCATATACATTCCGGGATTTACCTATGGCCATGATTATACCTTGCATGTTCGGGGTCATCATGACCTGCCACGAGGAATTGAAGTTTGCATGATTATCATTGTCCGTATGTGTGTAACACGGCATTCAATGCATGCGTGGTGGAGAAAAATAAAGGATGAAAGCAAGCGGCAACATGCGTAAAGGAGAAAATTGCAGGAGAACTGCCAGCAGTGCACTAAACGGTGTTAATGGGAACACAAGAGGGACAGAATACCCGCCAACAGACTTATAACAGCAGGTGAGGACATTCTGGAGAGGCAGTGAGACATATAACCCTCAGAAACCAGAAGGTTAACAAGTAGGAATGGGACAGTGTCAGTACAACCCACAGCATGGCACAGGGCAAAGGATAACCAACTACATCGATCATCCCATTTAGACACAGAAATGGGGAGCTTCCATACAGCGTCTTCCCCCACTTTCCATAAAAGGGTCTACCATGGTACTTTTAGTAAGGTCAACGGATTTACATAAAGCCATGATTATACCTTGCATGTTTGGGGTCATCATGATAACAAATTATAAATTCGTATGGAAGCTCACACTCATAAAGGCAAATGGGCTCCACGTTCTGTGCACAAGCAAAACAAATTATACTCTTACAATTTACTGTTTAAATAGGATATGGCACAGCAGTTCTATGACTGCCAACCTCAGCCAGTACTTCAGTTCCCTTTAAGGAAAAATATTTAGATTAAAAAGGATGTTCCTCTATTTCTAAAGATGAGGTTTTGATTGGTGGGCTAATGAGGCTAGCAATGACCTCAAATTAATTTGCACAATGAAGGCCTCGTCATGCTGAAAGGTGGGACCAGCAGTCAGTGATCCAGCTGTATTCTTTTAAGCAGAAATATATGGGTGCATAATATTTTACTTTTCCAGGAACGCTCCAATGGTTATCTAACTAAGGGGCACATTTACTAAAGGGTGAAGTGACTACCACTGGCCTAAATTCGCTAGCGAAGGAGATAGAATGTAGCGCTACTTCGCACTCTAACACAAGGCGAATTTTTACTCTGGCGAATGGATTTAACTACGCCAATTCACTAATATGCGGATTTTAATGAACGCTACCTCTTGCGCCAGACTTGCCTTCACCACCTCAGACCAGGTAAAGTGCAATAGAGGAGATAGGAGTTCCTCAAAAAAATATTTGAACATTTTTCAAAGTCCCACAAAACGCTGGCGACTTCAGTTTTTCAGGGTGATAGGCTGCAAAAGATTGTAAATTTTTTTTTAGGGTACCCGGCTTCCACCCTTCATTTTCTTACATATGGAACATAAACTATACACTGGGCACATGTGTAGGGCAATATAACAACTTTATTTTCTTTTATTAAGGTTCCCCAGGCTTGTGTAATGTAATGTATTTGCTGCAACATATACGTCCATTGAAATTGAACTTCCCGCTGTATGCAAATTAGGCAACTCTAGCGCAACTTCGGTTTGCTTGCCGAATTAACGCTAGTGAAACTTTGCCATTGTTCGGCAATCTGGACGCAACTTCGCATTTTAGTGAATTAGCATTGACCTGGCGAATTTTCACCTGGCAAAGTGTGGGGATGTGAGCGAAGCCGCCGCTGGCGAATTTCTGCAGGTTAGTGAATTTGCCCCTAAGAGCTGTGGGGAGGAGATTTTTTTTCTAGTAGAGTCTCCAGGATCCATGTTATTTTAAGATGAAAAAAGAAAGGTTCAGTACAAGTCATTGTATTGTTGAGGCTTACAAACAACTGCTCATAGGGGCACTGCACAAGAGGAGCCTATGCTAGATTAATGCAACAATTGGCAGATACAGGATATTATCCAGAATGCTTAGGACCTACAATTGTTCATGAAAGTTTGGGAACCTTTTAAAATTTGCTACATTTTTATATGAATGTGACCGAAAACTTCATCTTATTTTAAAACAAATCCTAATAGAAGATGAAAACTAAAACCTAGTTAAACAAATTAAACAAAAATAATTATATTTGGTCATGTATTTATTGGAGGACAAATAAGATCCAATAGCAAAATTGCATGCGTCAAAAAAAAGTGGTATTTGGTGACCCCCTTGTGCAGCAATAATTGCAAATAAACTAGGGATGCACCGAACCCAGGATTCGGTTAGGGATTCGGCCTTTTTCAGCAGGATTCGGATTCAGCCGAATCCTTCTGCCCGGCCAAACCGAATCTCAATCCTAATTTGCATATGCAAAAATGGCACAAAACAAGGAAGTAAAAAAGTTTTTCCCCTTCCCACCCCTAATTTGCATATGCAAATATGCAAATTAGAATTCCAATTCGGTTCGGTATTCGGCCAAATCTGCTATTCTAAGAAAATATGCAATATACATTTATTTATTTTGTTTTTATAAGATATTAAGGGAAATCTGTACTGTTAATATGAAGGAATTTTGTTACAACAGCACCACCTGCAGGTCAGTTTCCCACCAGTCTGACCACCAAGTAGTCAATGAAGTTGTACTGCAAGAAGACCTGAACAAGCAGGAAGAGGATTTCTCCATGTTGGTCTCTAGCAGGACCCCGGGCCAGTGCGGTTTTCTGCTGATAGGAGGGATGTCCGGTAAGTAAAAGTAGTCATTTGGGGGTGCCTAACTTTTGGCACCCCCAAGTGTAAAATGCTATTCCTTCTCTTTAAGTCTTAAGTACCCCACAAAATCCCCTACAAACCTGATTCAAGAGGGATGAACCACAAAAATAAAACAGGTCCCACCAAGGATAATTTATATACGGAACTTCCAGTCCAATAAAATCATTTAATAAAAAAATTTCAAAGCAAATAGATTTAAGGAAAATATCATATACAGAGGAACTCGAGAACACGCCCAAAAAAGGAGCACCAAATAAAACAATACACATGCTTCACTAAGGTTTACTCTTGGAAAAACCTCACAAATAGACCCATATGAGCTACAAGCCATATATATATATATATAAAGTTCTTTAGAAGATATACAAAATGTTCCTATGATTGAGGGGTTTGTCTTCATTAATTTAGCTATACTGTGTGATAAAGACAGAATGGTGGCTGATTGAGGGAGAACCCATGTCGAACCCCAGCCCAGACAGACACTAGGAAGCAACTGCACAGTAGCAAAAAAACTTGACTTACTGCCCTACAGCATTGGAGTCTTGGGTTTAATGATCAAAACATGGTCTGCATGCATTTCCTTTAAGTCTATTAGGCTTCAGGAAGCAACAGCAAGAAGCTCTACGGTTTAACAGGAGGCGAGAAGCAGCACGTTCCCATTACAACTTGGTCATATCCAAGGGAACAAAGAGATAATAGATCAACCACCAAAATCTGCAATCTAGGTATGTACCTTACAGGCAATACGGTTTCAATTTACAAGCTAAGTGGTTGATTAAATTCCAGGTTCTGGATCTGAGGAAGACCTTTAATAGGTCCCTAGAGCCACACAGCTTTTTGCCAACCATGGGCTTTATGCTACAAAAACTTTGGTTCAAACTAGGTGCACCAAATCCATGATTTGGTTTGAGATATGACCAATTCCATTCATTTTATTCAGCTTTTATTGCAACTTCCAGTTTTGTTTTCAGACCTATAGACTAGAGTCCTGCAGCGGGTCGGGTACCTGCAGGTTACCCGCTACAAAACGGGCAGCCTGCGGAATGAGGGGAGGATTTTCAGGTGCGGGTCTGCGGAGTTGTGGGTCGGATCTAAATTTCTTATCTTATGTAACATTGTCTATATTTTACTCCTTTTAAAGTTTTACAAAACTTATTTCTGTCCCGCCCACTTTAGATGATATCACTTCCGGTTTGCAGCACCAACACTTCCTGTTTGGTGGTGGTCGGCGGGTTGCGGATAAGGCAGTTGCGGGTCTGGGTAGCGGATCAAAGTGGGTAAATATTGCAGTTCGGATCACGGGCTGCGGGTTCGGGCCTTAGAAATTGGTTCCGCGCAGGACTTTACTATAGACTTCGATGAACGTTTTCTTTTGCTTATCAGGTTTCTATGCCCATATCAATAGAAGCCAATGTAAAACAGTGCATATATCAAAAGAAAAAAAAAGTATTTTTACCAATCATCCCAAGCAGAATCAGTTGCTTTTGCCCGCTATGAAGCATGCACATAAAGTGATCTCTAGCACCAGAATGATTGATGTAGGGATATGCATTGAGAAGGGCTTCATTAGTGAAGTTGGATTCACATGCCAAAAGTGGAACAGAGCGGGTCAGACAGCAAAACAAAGCACAAGGGTAAGAGCTCGCAGAGGGCTCAGCAGCCAAAAAAAGAAAAAATACCAAAAACACGGTACCTCATCGTCATAACCCCCCTCCTCTGACTCAATAACAAAAGTCCCTACGTGAGGGATCGCCACCTCTACAACTCGTTGGTTAGGAGCTGGTGGAGCTGGGGTGGTATCAGTGGGCTGCAGAGAAAAAGATCACCATGATACAAAGTTAGCTGAAGAAAACTTGTTAGACATCAGTCTAAGAGATCCATTCTCATTACTGGATAATAATAATAATAAAGACCAACATGAATGTAGGCACAGCTGTAACCTGATGGAATATTAACTGTACAACCTCTATAATATTATACAATTAGAAGTTATCGCTGGGCCACTTGTCTTTTACTCATACAGGTATGGGATCCGTTATCTGGAAACCCATTATCCAGAAAGCTATGAATTACAGAAGGGATGTCTACCATAGACTCCATTTTAACCAAATAATATACAATTATTTCCATTAAGATACATTATCCGGAAAACCCCATGTCCTGAGCATTCTGGATAACAGGTCCCATACACTTTATTATTTTAAGGACACAGAAGGCCTGGCACAGGAATATTGATGATGTTGATGAAGGGATGCACTGAATCCACTATTTTGGATTCGGCCGAACCCCGAAATTCTTCGCAAAAGATTTGGCCGAATACCGAAATGAATCCGAATTTCCTTAAGCAAATTATGGGTGGGAAGGGAAAAACATTTTTTTACTTCCTTGTTTTGTGAAAAAAAGTCAAGTGATTTCCCTCCCCACACCTAATTTGCATATGCAAATTAGGATTTGGCTCGTCCGGGCAGAAGGATTCGGCCGGATCCGAATCCTGCTGAAAAAGGCCGAATCCAAATCTTGGATTCGGTGCATCGCTACCTTATACCATATCGTATTACGTTAGCAAGGTTGACAAAAAACAAAACAATATCACATTTGTTCAGTAAATAAAGGTTTTCAACCCAAAAGTTAGAAGGTTGCTCCTTGGTCCATAAATACTCATCACCATAATTTAGACGTTCTATGTAGCTCTTCTGTTTAGCCATAAATACCTATAATACACAAAAGCCATGAATATCCTGTAAATTATATCCTTATAAACGGTGAGTTCTGATGTCATCAGTTATAAACGGTGAGTTCTGATGTCATTTCTGTCACATGACTCACTGAAACTTGTGTATTATAATAAATAAAGTACCCCCAGTTGCAAAATATGAGGATATTAGAAGTTACCTCGGAGTTCCATGACCTGTATAAAAACACTCGGCCTTCAGCCTCGTACTTTTATATGGTCATGAAACTCCTCGGTAACTTATAATATCCTTATATTTTACAAGAGGGGGTACTTTATTCACTATATAAACTCCCAATGCTGCAGGGAAACATACTCATGGATTCTGGATGCAGAAATTAAAAATTTAGGGTGTCTAGATTGTCCCACCAAAAAACAGACACTTTGACCATTCCTGTGTTTCCTAGTCATCAACCAAATGGCTGTATGGACGTCATTGCAGTGAATTACCAAAGTTAAGGGTAGCGATTAAGAGAAGGCACATTAAAGCTCACTATACAGACATGACATCATACCATGACCTCTAATAAAATGTTCGTACGACGTAGACACTGATGTTCTGCAACAATGTGCAATTAGTGCTTCATTTTTATTTCTTGTGATTCCTATTTTTTTTTTTTTCCATTTTAAATTGAAACAATGAGCTAGTTGCTAAGATCCCCTGGCTCTTGTAACCAGGCTATGGTTTCAATGATAGCTTGGACCACATAGGGAGAGAAATTTAGAATGTAAATAAAAATGTTGATTAATTAATTTTTTGTTGCCAGGGTCAGCGTATCTTTGCTCCCACACAATGAGCTCTCATTCATTGGATACTCTGCATTATTCCTCTTGTTTTCTGTTTTATTCCTAGGGATGCACCGAATCCAGGATCAACTGCCAGTTAGGCAGGTTCAAAAAAGTAAAAAAGGTTGAACTTGATGGACGTGTGTCTTTTTTCAACCTAACTTACTATGTTACTATGTATGTGATGGTGCCCTTGTATTACTTAAAGGGGAAGGAACCTAGTCGGCGCAAACCCCCCACAAACAGGAGGGGGGGTTTGTGCCGACTAGGTTTCCTTCCCCTTTAAGCCCTGTAAGTGCCATCAAACCCCCTGTTTTGCGGATGTTTGTGGTGCAGCTGTGAGTTTTTTACTTGGACTGAAAGCACTATGGTTAGACAAGAAGATGCTTCACATGGATAAACTGAGGACAGTTCATTTGTGGTCAGTATGAAGTCACGAGGTGCAATCCCATCATCATGCTGCAAAACTAAGAAGCGTTATGGCATAAAAAATAGTGGGGCATTCTGCCGAGTGCAGGCAAAGCAATTGCTATTTAGCCATGCAGCATGCGGGTTTAATATGTGTCTGGTTGGTAGTGGTTGTGTTTGCACATCTACTTTATGCATGCATGCCATCACTGAACTCTTACAAGTCCTCTGAATATCTGCATAGCAAACTGAGAAGCCTTCTGATGCTGCAGGACAATCAGGACCGCCATCAGAAATCGCAGGGCCCCATATGCCAAAATTTCCTGGGCCCCCTAGGCTGCACCCACCGCAAGCCCCACCTACAGGTCCGCCCCCACCACACCGTTAAAAAACAAAAAAAATATTGGTGGCTAGGGTTCTCACGTGTTAATAAAAAATAAAAAGATATCGGTGGCAGGGCCCCCCCATAAAAAAACATTTGTGGCCAGGGCCCTCCCATTAAAAAATATTGGTGGCCAAAATTGGTGGCCAGGCCCCCCCCCCAGTCACATTATGAGAAAATTGGTGGCCAGGGCCCCTTAAACGTCCATGCCTTCCCAAAGTCAGCAGCTATCAGAAAGACGGGGGGCCCGGCTAATCAAGCAAGTGTGTCGTGGCCGGGCCCCCTTACCCTCGGGGGCCCCCTACAACTCTTCCCCCCGATAGCTGCCCTGAGGACAATACAGGGCCAATTACAATAATTACCTACTGCCCCATACAGACTACACTAGCCACAAATCCTCATTCTTAAAGATCAACTCGCCAACACGTCTCATTAAGAAACATTTCAGGAAAGGTTTAACAAGGCCAAGCGAATGGTGCATATATTTCAATATGTATTCCGAAGAAATGGAGTCGAAGCATGATGGAGGTAGGTGCAAAGTGCATGATGTCAAATGGAAAAAGTGTGATGTATGACTTTGCATGTGCCATGGGCTCATTCAGTGTTGGTGAAAACACAGCGATGACATAACAAATCCAGGTTCTTTTGCCACAATACAACAGAGATATAACTTACTTTTATAGGTGCACGGTTATGGAATACCGACCAAACATTTGTTTCTTTTGCCTAACTTAACCAGTCAAAAGAACTTGCATATTGGATGCCATAAGTTACTGAACTTGGCCACATTTCCATTTGAAAATAAACCTCAATATGTGTGTGGCTAAAGCTAGCCTTTTATACATGCACTGGCATTTTACTGGCATGCCTTAATGGAAATCTAGTCTCCTGCTGTTGCTGTTGAGTTTATAGCTGCTTATTGGGAGTAAGATAGAATTAAAGGGGTGGTTCACCATTAAAGGAATACAGTCATGGGAAAACATGTTTTTTGTTTTTCCAAAATGCATCAGTTAATAGTGCTGCTCCAGCAGAATTCTGCACTGAAATCCATTTCTCAAAAGAGCAAACAGATTTTTTTTTATATTTCATTTTGAAATCTGACATGGGGCTAGACATATAGTCAGTTTCCCAGCTGCCCCCAGTCATGTGACTTGTGCTCTGATAAACTTTAGTTTTTCTTTACTGCTGTACTGCAAGTTGGAGTGATATCACCCCCTCCCTTTCCCCCCAGCAGCCTAACAACAGAACAATGGGAAGGTAACCAGATAGCAGCTCCCTAACACAAGATAACAGCTCCCTGATAGATCTAAGAACAACACAATAGTAAAAGCCAAGTCCCACTGAGACGGATTCAGTTACATTAAGTAGGAGAAATAACAGCCTGCCAGAAAGTAGTTCCAATCTAAAGTGCAGGCACAAGTCACATGACGGGGGGCAGCTGGGAAACTGACAATATGTCTAGCCCCATGTCAGTTATAAAAAAAAATCTGTTTCCTCTTTTGAGAAATGGATTTCAGTGCAGAATTCTGCTGGAGCAGCACTATTAACTGATTTGTTGACAGTATCCATTTAAGTTAACTTTTAGTATGTTTTAGAATGACTTTTCAAATGGCCTTCATTTTAAATTTTTTATAGTTTTTGAATTATTTTCCTTCTTGTTCTGACTCTTTCCAGCTTTTAAATGGGGTCACTGGCCCCATTTAAAAAGTGAATGCTCTGTAAGGCTACAAATGTATTGTTATGGCTACTTTTTATTAATCATATTTATATTCTGGCCCCTCTCCTATTCATATTCCAGTCTCTTAGAATCAATATGTGGTTTCTAGGGTAATTTGAGCTCTGAAAATGGAGAGCCGCTGAATGAAAAAAAAAAAAAAGCTAAATAACTCAAAAAACACAAATTATAAAAATTAAAGCAACTGCAAATTGTCTCAGAATATCTCTACATTATACTAAAAGTTAAAGGGATTCTGGCATGATTGTAGTTGTAGTTTTTATTTCTACATTAGACTGTTACACTGCAAATAATCCACTCTACAATAATTCACTCTACAATATAAAATTTCATTCCTGAACCAGCAAGTGTGTTTTTTTGTAATTGTAATATTGGGTGTGTAGGCAGCCATCTTAGGCCTAGTTATGTGCTTGTGCAATAAGAGACAGCACTTTAGGATGGAACTGCTTTCTGGCAGGCTGTTGTTTTTCCTTCTCAATGTAACTGAAAGTGTCTCAGTGGGACCTGGATTTTACTATTGAGTGTTGTTCTTAGATCTACCAGGCAGCTGTTATCTTGTGTTAGGGAGCTGTTATCTGGTTACCTTCCTACTGTTCTGTTGTTTGGCTGGGGGGGGGGGGATATCACTCCAACTTGCAGTACAGCAGTTAAGAGTGACTGAAGTTTATCAGTACAAGTCACATGACTGAGGGCAGCTTGGAAACTGACAATATGTCTAGCCCCATGTCAGATTTCAAAATTAAATATAAAAAAATCTGTTTGCTCTTTTGATTAATGGATTTCAGTGCAGTATTCTGCTGGAGCAGCACCATTAACTGATTCATTTTGAGAAAAAAATTGTCCCATGACAGTATCCCTTTAATTTAAAGATGAAAAGCCGCTTTGATTTTTGATTCAAGTCCTGCGTTGTGCAAGTTTCTTGCAATCAAGTGTACAGAGACCCTTGACATAAACATGTACAGGACGATTTTGTGCCCACACACAGGATCATTGAACAGCATATTGTATAGGATTGGGACAGTAAATGGCCACCCTAATAGTCACGATGTACATGCAGAGACCCCTAAAATATTAACGTCAGTGACATAAAGTTCTACATTTTAGTTCATCAAATAAAGACATGTACGTCCACCTGAAACAGACAATGGAGACCAACAGCCCATGTGTTCCAACTATGGACGCTATCATCACAAACAAGAGGCTACAAAGAGAGGTTCTGTATATGAACATCTAAGGGCATAAAAAACAAAAAAAATCTAACCATTTGCAATACAGCCTCAGGCCCTTTGTCTTCAGATTCTGTGCCTGCTTGAGCTATGACATTAGTGGTGTCTTCACTCATCTCATTAGGGGCGTCTGCTCTTGCTGGTTGTTCCATATACTCCGGCTCATTTGGTGGAGCTGTCAGTATATAATACACAAGATTTATGTTGCAGGGCAAATGAGAGAGGATTTCAGTATCAGTATTAAAGTGGCCATAGACATTTTCATTATCGTAAGACCAAGCTTATCCTCAAATGGACTAGTGTCCATCAACTAAAAAGACCATTTCAAGCAATATCATCTAGTTGAAGGCAGGAAAACTGTGGGTCGCTGCCTGCTTGGCTCTGAAAACAATTGGACAATGGATACATTTCACTATGAAAATTCTCTAACCTGACTGATCGATTTTCTGACCGATATTGGACGAAAAAGCGATCGATGCACAATCGTTCAAAACCCACTAACCGCAGGATAATATAACAGATTTGTTGGATTGCACTTAAAGAAAAAGTCCCAATGTAAAAACCTAAAAAGGTTATTGTCTCATCAGTGATATGTGGGGCCGGGTGCTCATGCCCCAGACCTACAGCTCAAGGTGGAGTTATCCAACCAAAGGAGAAAACAGCAGGCACTCACAGATCCCACAAATTGGTCATTAGGGAGAGAAAAATCTTAATGTCTATGGCCACCTTTACTCTTAAAGGGATCCTGTCATCAGAAAACATGTTTTTTTTCAAAAGGCATCCGTTAATAGTGCAACTCCAGCAGAATTCTGCACTGAAATCCATTTCTCAAAAGAGCAAACAGATTTTTTTATATTCAGTTTTGAAATCTGACATGGGGCTAGACATTTTGTCAATTTCCCAGCTGCCCCTGGTCATGTGACTTGTGCCTGCACTTTAGGAAAGAAATGCTTTCTGGCAGGCTGCTGTTTTTCCTTCTCAATGTAACTGAATGTGTCTCAATGGGACATGGGTTTTTACTATTGAGTGTTGTTCTTAGATCTACCAGGCAGCTGTTATCTTGTGTTAGGGAGCTGTTATCTGCTTACCTTCCCATTGTTCATTTGTTTCGCTGCTGGGGGGGGAAGGGGGGGTGATATCACTCCAACTTGCAGTACAGCAGTAAAGAGTGATTGAAGTTTATCAGAGCACAAAGTCACATGACTTGCGGCAGCTGGGAAATTGACAATATGTCTAGCCCCATGTCAGATTTCAAAATTGAATATAAAAAAATCTGTTTGCTCTTTTGAGAAATGGATTTCGGTGCAGAATTCTGCTGGAGCAGCACTATTAACTGATACATTTTGAAAAATTTTTTTTTTCCCATGACAGTATCCCTTTAAATATTAGTACATTAGGTAAGATTGTTATACTATTACAGTGCAGCTCAGATTAATCCCACCTGCCACTACCGATGGAGCCTGTTTCAAGACCTTTTGGGCTAAAATCATCTTCTCCTGTTCAGCTTTCCGGAGCTGCTCTTTGTCCCACTCTTCAAGTTCCTTCTCAAACCTCCGGTTGTCTTCCTGGACATATTCCCTTAAATCCAGTGGCAGGGTGTCCATACCTGTAAGAACCTGTCCCGTCTCCTTGTCATACTCTTCTGTAAAAATACCATTGGCACATATTCAGTACAGAGACCTTTTTTTATGTCCGCCTGAACACAAAATACGAAACAAATTTCTTTGGGGCAAGAACTGCACTTGTCTGACTAATTATGGATACAGTGATGATCTCAGTCGTGTTATATAAACATTTTCCGGACCCAAATCATCATGTTTATCTGCAATCGAGAGCTTTTTTGCCATAGAATTCAAGTGCAGCCCTGCATGATGTGGGAAAAGAAATGTAAGTGTACATGTACGTGTTCAAACCTGGTGCAAGTTGTGGCCAAAATTTCAGAGTGGGGATTGTCATAAATATACATAATTAAATATATGAAAACCCCCTCTATACAGCCAAATATGATGAAATAAAGACACCACCAAGCCTATCAACCAGTCACACCTGATTGGTTACTTTGCTTTGTTGTTGACCAATGAAGGCATTAATAAAAAAAAAAATCAGCTTTGATGAAGACCATTACCTTGCATTAAATACTTTTCCTCATCATTGATATACATTAAACAGTAGGCACTTGCATTCCTGTAACCCCCAAAAGAATCTCGCTCAAGCTCTTCCCACGAAGACTTGGTGACAGAAATGTCATTGTATTTCATCCATCGCTCTTCATGGTGGTCAAATATGTAGGCCCAGTAGTGACCTGCGTTAGCTTGGCCTTCGTGGACAAGTACAGCATGAAGCTTGTATGGAACCTGGAAGCGGTGGAAAACAGAAGGGAATGAACAAACAATGATCACATAACAAAACGGCGGCTATTCAATCACAAATTGAGATTTATTTCAATAATTTAAATAATTTTTCAGAAGCCAACTTTCTCAGCATTACTAAATGTAATGTTTGCAGAGTTACGCCTGGCAATAACTAGACTACACAGACAGACCAAATCCAGCAGAGCCTAGTGGAGAGAGGATATGAAATGAATAGAAATCATGGACAATTGGAAACAGCCAAAGAGTTCTATTGCTTAAAGGGATACTGTCATGGGAAAACTTTGTTTTTTTTTTTTCAATACACATCAGTTAATAGTGCTGCTCCAGCAGAATTCTGCACTGAAATCCAATTCTCAAAAGGTCAGACAGATTTTTTTATATTCAATTTTGAAATCTGACATGGGGATAGACATATTGTCAGTTGCCCAGCTGTCCCCAGTCATGTGACTTGTGCCTGCACTTTAGGATGGAACTACTTTCTGGCAGGCTGTTATTTCTCCTACTGAATGTAACTGAACCAGTCTCAGTGGGACTTTGCTTTTACTATTGAGTGTTGTTCTTAGATCTTTCAGGGAGCTGTTATCTTGTGTTAGGGAGCTCCTATCTGGTTACCTTCCCATTGTTCTGTTAGGCTGCTGGGGGGAAAGGGAGTGGGTGATATCACTCCAACTTGCAGTACAGCAGTAAAGAGAAACTGAAGTTTATCAGAGCACAAGTCACATGACTGGGGGCAGCTGGGAAACTGACAATATGTCTAGCCCCATGTCCGATTCCAAAATCGAATATGAAAAAATCTGTTCGCTCTTTTGAAAAACAGATTCCAAAATCGAATATGAAAAAATCTGTTCGCTCTTTTGAAAAACAGATTTCAGTGCAGAATTCTGAAATCCATTTCTCAAAAGAGCAAACAGATTTTTTTATATTCAATTTTGAAATCTGACATGGGGCTAGACATTTTGTCAATTTCCCAGCTGCCCCAAGTGATGTGACTTGTGTTCTGATAAACTTCAATCACTCTTTACTGCTGTACTGCAAGTTGGAGTGATATCACCCCCCCTCCCCCCCCAGCAGCCAAACAAAAGAACAATGGGAAGGTAACCAGATTGCAGCTCCCTAACACAAGATAACAGCTGCCTGGTAGATCTAAGAACAACACTCAATAGTAAAAACCCATGTCCCACTGAGACACATTCAGTTACATTGAGAAGGAAAAACAGCAGCCTGCCAGAAAGCATTTCTCTCCTAAAGTGCAGGCACAAGTCACATGACCAGGGGCAGCTGGGAAATTGACAAAATGTCTAGCCCCATGTCAGATTTCAAAATTGAATATAAAAAAATCTGTTTGCTCTTTTTAGAAATGGATTTCAGTGCTGAATTCTGCTGGAGCAGCACCATTAACTGATTCATTTTGGAAAAAAAATTGTCCCATGACAGTATCCCTTTAAGAAAAAACCTACAGACCCTATCTGGTACGTACCCCGGAGACTGCTTGTATATAGAATATACCCACCTGGTTTATCTGCTTGTCAGAGTACATGAGTTCTATTGTCCTGTGTATTCTTCCTATGCTGTCCTGCAGATCTAAACGACACAATGTTAAATTAGAAGCATGCAATATGCAGAAACGAAAACTACAGAAATAAATATTGGAATATCGCTGTACTGTTTGAATCAAATGCACAAAAGTAACCCAGTAGGGTGACGTTGTATTCGAAATGAGGAGCTCTAGTGCATCCTGGAGAAGCAGAGGCTTCCCATTCCCTGATCTAGACCCTTGCACCATCCATATGTTAGTCCACGTAACTTTCTTGCTGAATAAGTCTCACTGACACAACAGGGTTTATGTAGCAAATAGTTTCCTTTTAAATCCGTTTATTTAATAGCCAGATATTTACTAGAATGCAATTTAGCTGTACTGAATTAAAAGAAACTGAAACAAGAGCTGTAAAATGAAAATCTGCTGCACTTTACCTATTCTTAAAAGGATACTGTCATGGGAAAAAAACATTTTTTCAAAATGAATCAGTTAATAGTGCTGCTCCAGCAGAATTCTGCACTGAAATCCATTTCTCAAAAGAGCGAACAGATTTTTTTATATTCAATTTTGAAATCTGACATGGGGCTAGACATTTTGTCAATTTCCCAGCTGCCCCAAGTTATGTGACTTGTGCCTGCACTTTAGGAGAGAAATGCTTTTTGGCAGGCTGCTGTTTTTCCTTCTCAATGTAACTGAAGGAGTCTCAGTGGGACATGGGTTTTTACTATTGAGTGTTGTTCTTAGATCTACCAGGCAGCTGTTATCTTGTGTTAGGGAGCTGTTATCTAGTTACCTTCCCATTGTTCTTATGTTTGGCTGCTTGGGGGGGAAAAGGGAGGGGGTGATATCACTCCAACTTGCAGTACAGCAGTAAAGAGTGATTGAAGTTTATCAGAGCACAAGTCACATGACTTGGGGCAGCTGGGAAATTGACAAAATGTCTAGCCCCATGTCAGATTTCAAAATTGAATATAAAAAAATCTATTTGCTCTTTTGAGCAATGGATTTCAGTGCAGAAATCTGCTGGTGCAGCACTATTAACTGATTCATTTTGAAAAAAGAATTTTTTCTCATGACAGTATCCCTTTAACAATATTGCACTAGGTTCTGGTATTTGTTTTTTCCCTGATCTATTCTATTCTAAATCTGTTCGCTCTTTTGAAAAATGGATTTCAGTGCAGAATTCTGCTGGAGCAGCACTATTAACTGATTCATTTTGAAAAAAAAATTTTTCCCCATAACAGTATGCCTTTAACAATAATGCAATGTTAATAGAACCTGCCACTACTCTGTGGGTGCAAACCTTAACCCATGAGCAGCGTACTGGGGGTGTCAAAACAAGGTTAGGGTTCATAATACCTCTTGTATCGGTTTCCACTTCGGTTCTCCAACGATGCAAACACCCCTCTAATACTGAGAGCTCCTCGTCTGTAATGTTGCGGGGTGCAGGGTGCATAGGTAGATCTGGAGGTATTCGGGACTGTGTGAAAGGTTTGTGAATAACAGATCGTTGGGTGGGAGGCTGTGTTTCAGTGGCTGTGGAAGACCCCTGATGCTCTATTGTGCTAGAAGGGTAAAAGGCACAGATTAGGAAATATAAAATGAACCAGGCTATTTCAATTCAAAGTAGGAGGAAAAGTTGTAATAGTTGCAAGTTGAAATTTGCTTTTGGCGCCGATAGAACTCACCTTTGCAGGGTTTGTGTCGTCACACATCCACTAGGTGGCGCACTCATATCAATATCTTCAACTGGAGAAGTGCAAACAGGCTTGCTGGACGCATATTCTAGGGCATACTGTAAGACATCTGCCAGAGGGAACCGTTTGGGGCCAGAACCGTAACTCAGATACCTAGGGATCAAAACATGTCTATATAGAACCTGTCAACACCGAAGGGTAAGGTAAAACGAAAAGGAGATTTTTTTTTGTATAACTTACTGTTAAATCTATTTCTCTGTAGTCTATTGGGGAACACACAAACCACTGGGTTAAGTTCCTGCAACCAGGAGGCAGGACACTGATGCAATAAAAAAAGCTCCTCCTTCCATATATACCCTGTGCTTAACCCTCCACCCTAAGTTCCGAAAAGCAACAAGTAACAGCAACCACAAGAAGCATAATGCCAACTATAATACAGATAAAACACCTGTCTCTGAGAGGAGAAGATTATACAGAAAATCTCCTTTTCTCTCATGTCCTTTGGGGGACACAGGAAACCACTTGGACTTGCCAAAGCAGTCCCCAATAAGAACAAGGTGGGGGGGAAGAGACAGAATCAACCCTTAGTAGTCAGCAACTGCAGTCTGAAGAACCTTCCTACCAAAACATGACTTGGGGTAGACAACACATCAAATCAATAGAATTTTGTATAAAATTTCTCCACACCCAGGTGGTGCACAACGTCCTGGTTGAATTGGCTTTTACCTGTGCTGGGGGACTTCTGTGAGAGGCCACATATGCCTGGTGAATGGGTTTCTTAATCCATCTTGATATTGTAGCTTTTATTGCAACTGTTCCTTTCCATGGACCTGAGGGAAAGTTCCTCTGTTGGCCAGCCAATACAACACCCCAAAGTCTGGGGGCATACCCTTAGGCTCAGATCGTCTGCTTGAGTGCAGAGGTGCCCTGCCTGGGATGGCTAACTCCTGGAGTTCAGGTGTGACACTGTCTCCTGTATCACCCCTGGTGTCATAGGTAATCCTTGTGTTGGGTCTGCCTAGAACCTCCTATTCAAGGACACTGTAAAAACTGAGCGAGGAGGGTTAAGTACAGGGGCTATATGGAGGGGGAGGAGGAGCTTTTTTGATTGTGTCGTGTCCTACCTCCTAGTTGGAGTAGCTTTATCCAGTGGTTCCAGTGTCCTCCAAAGGACGTTAGAGAAAATAAATTGTATGTTATTTAAGACAGGGGGGAAACTCCCTTATCTCAGACAGGGAACAGGAAAGGAGGAATGGCTCCCTGAAAGCAACAAAGTGATTGGTTCATACAGGCTGTTCCACAATTCACTAAGTTCCATGAATTCAGAGTGAATGGCCTCACTATTATATTATTTTACACATCCCCATTTACACACACACACACATCTATATCAGACAGAACAGAGTCCTGAAGTAACACTGATATGATTGCACCGTACCGTTCTAGCCTCTGCTGTAACACTGTAAGGTGCTCTTTCAGTCTTTTGATTTCATCCCGTTTGAGCCTTGTAATTTCCCTGTTCTTGTGCATGTACCTATTAACATAAGAATGAAATATTAATTAAAGTCAGCGCTTAACACAGGATTACCATAATGTGCTGCCTCAAGCTATGCCATGCATTCCAATAAAAAGAAGGCAGGTGGTTTATCAGAGCCAGCTTTAACATTTAAGTTAAAGAAATACAGGATAACGAAATTCAAATTGTTAGATAATATCACAGTGGGTATTATAATGGGCACTAACTGAAATGCCAATCAAATCCCCTGCAACACACCATGATAATATAAAGTATTGGGGGATGTAAACAACCTACTAATGTGACTATAAAAAGCATTTGACAGATTTGTAGTCATATAAATACAGGAATAATAGCCTGGCATGGGTATACCAAGATTTATTGGGGAACCTGCCCTTCTGTCTCTCCTAATCCAGGGGTCCGGGCACCAAACTTGACACACAGGTACCTGGGGACCTCTCAGGGCCTCCACCCTGGAAAGAGAAAATGTCACCCCTTGGTCCATGTTAAAAAATAATTACAATGCTGCCAATGCAAGCCCATTGGAGGCTAGAGACTTATACCGACCCTTGCCCTCATGGACCACTGTGGCTAGTGGTAAGTGGCTTGGCAGGGAAATACTTGACGCTCCTGGTGTTTACACATGGGCTCAAAAATGGCCGTGGATATATGCATGTTGCTGGTTGGGAAGCAGGTAACAATTAACATTGCAAATCCTGGTAGAGTACAGGTTCATTCGATTAGTATTGTGTAGGTTTCTAATCCAGTGCCTCTATGAAGCAAAGAAATGCGCTTCATCACGGCCCATCACATAATCCATATTCAAAGACAATACCGTCCATACTGCTTATGCCTTACCTGTCCATATACAAACATGGTGGGAACTCTAGTTTATTGTGTATTTTCTCAGGCCTCCCCAGTGCTTGGTTGAATTCAAATCTTGAGAGTTCAAAGGTTAGCACAGGCGGGAGCTCCGTGAACCAATGCTGCAGAGAAATGAATAGAGAGAAGCTGACCGAATCATTCTTGCAAGTGAACCAGAGACAAATACATGAGTATGTCTAATGAATAGTTAGAAATATACTCCTGCATTTCTTCGCTGGTTTACTTATGAAAGTATATTTCTATATGCAAGAGTGGCCACTAGGGGGCAACCCAACGATACTGCTTATTTGACTTCATTAGCTGCAATGTTGCACCTATGCAGTGTTACAGAGTTAAAATTGTTAAAAAAAACAACAAATATTTGCAAGATTAAAAGGAAAAGTAAACCCTCGGAATTGTTTCCTTTGTCGATCTTTTTCACAGTTCCTCCACTGGATCATCAAATCAAGATACAATTATACATCGGCGCCACAGGCTATGGAAAAAAAAACTTACAAGATTCCCGATTTCAAAACATCATATCAATATCAACTCCAGGGTATTCCTTTTTCTGTAAAGATATTAAAAAGCAGTGTCTTTACAGAAAAAGATATACCCTGGAGTGGATATTGATATGCTGTTTTGAAATCAGGAATCTTGTAAATTGCCAATCCCACCAGAGAATGCTGATTTTTACTGATTGAAGAAAACACCATTGCACCTTATTTTAATTCATTTTACCTTCTGAAGCAAGCACTAAAAGCACTTTGTTTGACTTCATTATAATTTTATTTTGGAGATAGCACCTTGTAGAAATCACTATAGCACTTTGAAACACACACGAAAAATCTGTGCATAGACTCTCTATGGTTCAAGACACACACAGATTAGTGTTGTAACACTTTGGTGACTGCACTGGATATTAAAGGGATCCTGTCATCGGAAAACATGTTTTTTTCAAAACACATCAGTTAATAGTGCTACTCCAGCAGAATTCTGCACTGAGATCCATTTCTCAAAAGAGCAAACAGATTTTTTTATATTCAATTTTGAAATCTGACATGGGGCTAGACATTTTGTCAATTTCCCAGCTGCCCCCAGTCATGTGACTTGTGCCTGCACTTTAGGAGAGAAATGCTTTCTGGCAGGCTGCTGTTTTTCCCTTCTCAATGTAACTCAATGTAACTCAATGTAAATGTGTCTCAGTGGGACCTGGATTTTTACTATTGAGTGTTGTTCTTAGATCTACCAGGCAGCTGTTATCTTGTGTTAAGGAGCTGCTATCTGGTTACCTTCCCATTGTTCTTTTGTTTGGCTGCTGGGGGGAAAAAGGGGGGGGGTGATATCACTCCAACTTGCAGTACAGCAGTAAAGAGTGATTGAAGTTTATCAGAGTACAAGTCACATGACTTGGGGCAGCTGGGAAATTGACAATATGTCTAGCCCCATGTCAGATTTCAAAATCGAATATAAAAAAATCTGTTTGCTCTTTTGAGCAATGGATTTCAGTGCAGAATTCTGCTGGTGCAGCACTATTAACTGATTCATTTTGAAAAAAGAATTTTTTCTCATGACAGTATCCCTTTAACAATATTGCACTAGGTTCTGGTATTTGTTTTTTCCCTGATCTATAATTGGACCTATGCAGTGTTATTTTATTCTATTCCATCCTACTACCTTTGGTGGCAGGCTTGGAGCCTCCCCCGTGCCTTTACCTGTCCTCTGCAAAGACTTTACTTAAAAGTGACGTGCCATTTGTTATCACAGAGTACATCCTCATTTTGGAGTATCTCACCTCTTGGCCTGACTTGCCCGAGTTTTCTGAGTGCAACGATTCTATCTCCCCTTCAATCATGGCAGCCTCTAGGCACTCGTGCAGGTCCTTAAAGCCATTGACCTGTAGTGGGTACTGCCCAAACATTTCCGTGTTCTCAAATTTCTTTCCTTGGAATACAAATTTTAAAGGTAAGAGCTTGAAAATAAATGTGCACAAGCTAGATACTGGGGGAAGAGTGAGACAAAGTTATTCTTATATTATATTATATTCTTTTTGGGTAATATAATGAAATGCACTAGGGCCCTGGTCTAGTAACCCATATATACCATTTGCTATCAATCAGATGATTTGTAAACGCAACTTGCTGATTTGCTGCTGAGGATACTAGACCTGTAGGAACTTTGCACCATTTATTATTTACCCCATAAGTACTGTGGGCAAGATCATAACGGACTACAGCTGTGAATGAGTTCATCTAAGTTTTACAGTATTTCTGAGTGCACAGGCCTTTGCATATGATTGCCCCTGCACTAGCCCCTGAAGCATGATGGAGATGTCAGGGCTGGAAGCTGCCAGCAGGAGGTAAGTGTCTCTTTAAAGCTATAACATGCAACATACTTGTTCCTAATTCTGTTACTAAAACTGGTAAGTGGAGTTGAGTTGTTACCAAATAACAAGAATGAGCCTGTACACACCCTTCTGAGCAGTCATTAGTCACAAGGCACTTTGAGCTTCAAACCTTACAATTTTTAAATAGCTTTGGCATGCTTACACTATGAGAGCATATGGATCCTTAAAAAAGGAAAAGATAAAACAAAGAAAGTTTTATCAGAAAACCAGTAAACCCACAAAGTAATGCTGCTCTGAGTCCTCTGTCAAAAGAAACACCACATTTCTTTCCTTCTGTTGTGTACTCATGGGCTTCTGTATCAGACTTTCTTCTTAAACCTCCAGGGCACGGGCTTGAGCATGCTCAGTTTGCTCCTCTCTCCCTCCTCCCCTTCCTGCTGTAATCTGAGCCCAGAGCTATGAGTGAGCAGGGAGAGACTCAGGCAGGAAGTGATGTCAAGTTAAACTAAAGAAGTAGGTTGAAATTTTGTACATTATGTTTTGGGCTTCTGTACCAGACCAGCCAACCAAATCCCTTTAGCAGTAAAGATCTGTGTCTCCAAAGATGCCCCAGTAGCTCCCTATCTTCTTTTCTGCTGATTCACTGCACATGCTCTGTGCTGCTGTCACTTACTGAGCTTAGGGACCCACTCACAATATACAGTACACATAGAATAGAAATGTCACAATATAAGGAGGATTAGTAATTAATACAGATAATTACTACATGGCAGCACAGAAACCAAAGCAATTAGCATCAGAATTTAATAATCAGCAAACCTGTAGCATCATCTTATATTACAGGGGAAGCTCATTTTCTGCTGGATAATTAGTGACGAGCCCTAAGCTTAGCTTCTCAACAGCCAATCAGAGCCCACTGAGCATGTGAGTGTCACAGACACTTTCCAAGATGGTGACCCCCTGTGACAAGTTTGAAGTCCTGGATCATTGCTGCTATTGACAAGCTCAAACTTTAGGCTGGTGCAATAAGTTCACTATATAAAATATGACATTTTTAGCCCTATTAAATTTTAGTGTTTAGTTCTCCTTTAAGACCATTATTATGTTAGAATAGCTACACACACTGCCCAGGGGTTAAATTGTAGAACAATTCACAGACAAAGGTAGCACACAAGCATAGTGCAACACTAATGGTACCCAAGCATGGGTCGTTATGACAAGGAAACAGACCGAATTTTTGGCCATCCCTATAATCGATCTTTGAGATTCATCAGATTCATCTATCCTGCGATCCTGTGAATCTGTCAGTTTGTCCAAACGGAAATTGTAATCCCTTTCTGCAGCACGTTTATAGGGCATCAGCTCTTCCTGAATTAAAAGCAGAAGGGCACCCTTCCAACTTCCATTTAATTCCACTATATTCTGGCTACTGGTGCAAAGAGAGAATTATTTCAATATGGACAACTAATTGTCCCAAACTAAAATATGGGGCTACTTTGTCCTATATCTTGTGTACCTTGTGTCCCCATGTTTATTCATACTACCTGCCTATATGGTGCTCTAGATACCCTTGGAACCACATTACAGTGACTGTTGCACCTATTCTTATTTAGATCTGCAACCTTATCATGAGCAAAGGGAACCTGATTAAATATCCTACTTCAAAGAAGGACGTCAGAAATTCTGCAAAGCTCTTGTATTTTTTGTCATAGTAAAAAAATGCTATAAATTTAAACAATATGAAACAATAAGTCTCCTGCCAATCACTAATGCTTACAAAAGCATAGCATTCCCATATAATACAAACAAAAGAGAAAAGTGCAAACAGAAGAATAGGCTATCTTGCAAGGCTGTGTTGACCTCCGCTCATAAGAGCTATGGAAATTGAGTCATTTTACTGCTACAGAGCCATGAAAGCATTGTGAATTACACATCAATGGAGGGGGTCACAAAAAGCTCTCAGCTTGTGAGGGTCATCTAAAAACAGGCAGCAGTCCATTTCTATTATAATTACAAGCCCATGATCTACACTTTTTAGTTGTAACTGTTTGTGCATCACCACCAATAATGACTCTGACGCACAAAAGCCTCATGACAAAACAAACCCATTAAAACCAACCTTCATGTACACCCACTGCCAGGAACCTTCCGTAAAATAATTCCACCATTGGGTTCTTTGGTTTCTCTCCATCTCTGTAAAAGAAAAAAAAAACACACAGTCATGATGATACAAACTAGTTTCCTCATGTCTTCCTTTTTCACCCAAAAACTTTCTCCCTGGCCCTTGTGCCCCATTATTTCTTCTGCTCTTTCATCTTTAGTCTGCACTACAGTTACAGTTTGGAGGTGCTATTCAGTTTCATATTAGTTATACAGGTATACAATTTATTATGCTGAATGTTGGGACCTGGGGATTTTCTGGATAATGGATCATTATTAAAAACAAACAAAAAATGTCTGTTGGGGAAAGGTTTTTTTTTTTTTTGATAACAGATAAGTACTACAGGTATAGGATCCCTTATCCGGAAACCCGATATCCAGAAAGCTCCGAATTACGGAATGGCTGTCTCCCATAGACTTCATTTTATCGAAATAATCCAAATTTTATACTTTTTCTCTGTAATAATAAAACAGTAGCTTGTACTTGATCCCAACTAAGATATAATTAATCCTTATTGGAAGCAAAACCAGCCTATTGGGTTTATTTTTTAAGTTTTAATTAATCTCTAGTAGACTTAAGGCATGAAGACCCAAATTACGGAAAGATCCGTTATCCGGAAAACGCCAGGTCCTGAGTATTCTGGATAACAGGTCCATACCTGTACTATAGTTTATATAAACAAGCTGCTGTGTAGCCATGGGTGCAGCCATTCAAGCACAGGATACACAGTAGATAACAGATAAGTACTACTATAGTTTATATAAACAAGCTGCTGTGTGGCCATGGGGGCAGCCATTCAAGCACAGGATACACAGTAGATAACAGATAAGTACTACTATAGTTTATATAAACAAGCTGCTGTGTAGCCATGGGGACAGTCATTCAAGCACAGGATACACAGTAGATAACGGATAAGTACTACTATAGTTTATATAAACAAGCTGCTGTGTAGCCATGGGGGCAGCCATTCAAGCACAGGATACACAGTAGATAACAGATAAGTACTACTATAGTTTATATAAACAAGCTGCTGTGTAGCCATGGGGGCAGCCATTCAAGCACAGGATACACAGTAGATAACAGATAAGTACTACTATTGTTTATATAAATAAGATGCTGTGTAGCCATGGGGGCAGCCATTCAAGCACAGGATACACAGTAGATAACAGATAAGTACTACTATAGTTTATATAAACAAGCTGCTGTGTAGCCACGGGGGCAGCCATTCAAGCACAGGATACACAGTAGATAACGGATAAGTACTACTATAGTTTATATAAACAAGCTGCTGTGTAGCCATGGGGGCAGCCATTCAAGCACAGGATACACAGTAGATAACGGATAAGTACTACTTTAGTTTATACCAGGCATCCCCAACCTTTTGAACACGTGAGCAACATTCAGAAGGAAAAGGAGTTGGGGAGCAACACTAGCATGAAAAATGTTCTTGGGGTGCCAAATAAGTGCTGTGATTGGCCATTTGGTAGCCCCTATGTGGATTGTCAACCTACATTGAGACTCTGTTTGGCAGTGCACCTGGTTTTTATACAACCAAAACTTTCCTCCAAGCCTGGAATTCAAAAATAAGCTCCTGCTTTGAGGCCACTGGGAGCAACATCCAAGGGATTGGGAAGCAACATTTTGCTCACGAGTTACTGGTTGGGGATCACTGGTTTATACAATATAAACAAGCTGCTCTGTAGCCATGGGGGCAGCCATTCAAGCCAGTGCTGTGATTCCTGCTTTGTATCTAGAGTGTCTGTAAATACTATTGAGCTGCAAGCAGGCAGCATATATATATCTTATGGTCTATAAGATTCTACAATGCAAGTAGAGTGCAATGCTCCACTAATGGTATATAAATACAACAGTCACCCCACCTCTTGTGACGTCTCTATTCTGCTGCACATAAAAAGCAACACAAGAGCAAATATAGGCCTCTGAATAGGTCCCTATAGAAGCCAAAATGGACTGTATATGGGCTCCAAAGAAATGCTCCTCCATCCCAATCTGGACTGATTTGCCTCAATGATCTACATGTGGTCCCTCTGGGCCGAACTAACAGGTCACCCATAATTGGCAGCAGCTATGAAAGTCATAAGCGTAACTCTAGCCTAATACAAGATATTACAACTTGACATACAAGCAATATCCTTTGCAGATGTCTGTATGACATTTGTACTATAATAAACCAAAGATTTCTATGGAGAGCTGAACTAAAGTAATCCAATATGTCCTCGGTGCTGGATGATCTAGTGCAAGAGGTTCGCAAGAGCTGCACTACCCTTTGCACATAGGACATGAATGTCCCTATGTGACTGAGTACAGTATTAAATATTATTTTTCAGGACAAGTGGGCCCTTCACAGTTTCCCCATGGATAACCTAGATGGCAGTTAGACTGGCCCAGGAAGACATGTGTTTAAATCTTAGAACAGACCTCTGTGACAGTCCTTAGTGGACCTGGACAAGTCCTGTGCCTTGAATGCCTGTACTAAGAGAAGCATTACTCTCAATGGCCTCCTGCCTATCAGTCTCATGTCTTTAATGACAGTTCTTAAGTTCACACAACCCTCCCTGACATGCAGAGAGAACGGAATGTACAATCATCTTCGAGTCAGCCAGCTCGCTGCTTGGCTTCAGACAAAAACAAGAGTATAAACAAAATTCCTGCCATAAAGCATGATAGGCTTCTGCCAGAAAGGAAATAGTCAGGTGAGCACCAGGAAATGGATTCCCCAAGCTAGAGCAACCCCTTGTAAAGGAAACCGATACTCACCGCCAAGCTTCGCTCCAAAATGGCGGCGCCCTGCTCCTCCACTTGGATCCTGATGGTCGGAGCGCTGTGACGCCAGCATCTTCTCGCCCGCGTCAGAATGGACGCCGGCGTCAGAACGGGTGCCAGTGTCATCACGCCCAGCTTTTGGCGCCAAAACAGGCCTATTTAAAGGAGCTTGACTACTGCAACATTGCCCAAGTATAGGTTTCACTTTGTGCATTCCTGGGTGTGACTCTAGTATTGTTATATTGATTCCTGTATACCGACCTTTGCCTGAATTACCTTTTTGACCCTATTCTGCCTGGATTGACCCCTTGCCTGAACTCTGACCATTCTATTGCCGAACCCTCTTTGTTTGCTTGAACTGCCTCCTCCTTGGTCCGCACTCCAACTGTGCCTACGGGCCCTTACACCCCTACCATACAGCAATCTGGGAACTGCACAGTAATAGGCAATGCAATTATCCTGTAGTGGTCAATGAAATGTATAAGCATTCTGTACCGAATGCTTTACAGGGGCTGTCATAGCTGCATTTGCACTGCACCAGGGAATTTTACTTTTATTGCCTGTACCTACAGTGTCCTACCTTTCCTCTTCGGCTTTTATCAGGAAAGCATCTTCCAACCAATCCAAGAGTTTGTGAGTGAATTCACTGACATCTTGCTATTGGAGAGAACAGAGGAACAAAAACATTTCATTAAGCATAATAAACAGAAGAGCAAACAGACTTCTACAGTCAGAAACAAACCAAACAGACTTCTTATGGGTCTGGTTCTATAGTCAGAAACAAACCAACTGCAGCATCAGACATGACGTTGTCTAAATCAATGCATCTGCTCTCCAGGAATATGGAGCTAAGCTTAAGGAGACAACGATATGGATATTTGCAAGGCACAATCTTAGAATTAGGTGGGGATTCTCTAGTTTTTTTCCAAGATTCCTTTTGTTTTTAGTTTAAATTTACAGCTGCAACTATTTAAACTAGGACAACTGTTCACAAATATTAATATAAAATAAGCAATTGAGAAGGACTGCTCAATTGTGAGAAGAAGCAAAAATATACAGTAGGACCCCCCATTTTATGTTTTTTTTTGCAGGGAGAAATATGGGAAATGTGTTAAAAGCAACATATTCACGTGTTCAAAGTATATAAACACAGGAGTCCCTTTTACTTTGAAATAGGAAATTTACTGTGTTTAGGACAAGGGTCTAAGTATTGCAGAATTAATGTTACACTATGGGACAACATGTGCAAGGCCTCTAATAATAGGAACTTAAAGCAATAGGTGATTTGTTTATGGCTCTATGAGGTTACAGACAGAATGAGCGGAAAATAAGCATCTTAGTAGTTTAAGCAAGTATTTTTAAGCATTTAACATTATAAAAAATAACATTCAGAGGGAACAAACAACAACTAAAGAAAAATCAACAACTAAAACAACCTTTAAGTTCAAAATCTGGGAAAAGCACTCATTAACATTATAAATTGGTGCGACCACAAAAAAAGTGTAAAATGTGGGAAAACTTTAAAATCCGGTGATATAAATTTGAGGTTTGATTGTATAGGAGAATCGTAAGCATTAACATGTTAGTGTTCACCTACTTTAATGTCTTACAAATGAGTGACAGGTATGGGCAATTGTTCTTGCTATTATGGTGCCATCTGCTCCAGCAGGGCCTGAGAATTGCTTGGCTTATCTATTTCCTAGATGACCTATAGTAAGAGTAGCGTTTCTCAGTCTTACCTGCTGAGAGTCATTGGATTTGAAAGCATCCTTGAGAATCTCAACAGCTCTAGATGGATCGACATACTTTCTTTTGGAGCTGACCATTAGAGAGAACAGGTATCTCAGCTCACGCATGAAAGGCAAATTCCTATGTTCCTAGAAAGGGGAAATAAGGGGAAATGGTCACAGTTTGCAGGTATATATTAAGACATTGTTCAAAGTTCAAATAAAAAAATGTTTCTTATTATATATTACACATATCTTTATATATATTTTTTGTTCATGCGCCTTTTTTTTTTTTTTTTTAACACCCCCAGTTGCAAAATACAGGGATATTAGAAATTACCTCGGAGTTCCATGATCTGTATACAAGCACTCGGCCTTCGGCCTCGTACTTTTATATGGTCATGAAACTCCTCGGTTACTTATAATATCCATAAAATTTTTGAGAGGGGGTACTTTCTTCACGATATACACAAATTTCAGTGAGTCATGTGACAGAAATGACATCAGAACTCACCGTTTATAACTGATGACATCAGAACTCACTGTTTATAAGGGTATAATTTACAAGATATTCATAGCTTTCGTGTATTATATATATATATATATATATATATATATATATATATATATATATATATATATATATTTAATATAAATAATTAAATATATATATATATATATATATATATATATATATATATATAAAAATAATTAGGAGTGCATTTTTCCCTTTAAATAGGTAGAGAGGTGCAGAAACACAGCGTTATGGCTCTCTATTTTGTATATGACACATTCGTTATTATTGTTACCCAGACAAGCCTCAGTTAATGAGGAGTTATAAAGGAAGTGGCTAAAATTAGGAGGAAGCTGAAAAGGAAACTCATTTGACTGAACAGAGACAGTGCCAAAGTGCCAAGCCTCAGGCTGCTGAGTGTAAGAGAACAAATGAAGCTTCTGTTAGTGGGGGAGACAGAGAGGAGCTGTGTTTAGAATCTGTACGTGGGCTGATATCACATTCATTAAAGAAAACGGAAGCGTTTGACTTCAGAATATAACATTGTATCTGTTTATATGCAGTGTTCCTTTGAAGTGTAAAATATGTGACAGCATTTTTCTTACAAGGGAAACACTGTGACGAGGATAAGGTTCCCCAGCCGTGGAACATGATGCTGAGGTTTAGCTGCAAGGAGAATGGACCGAGCAGTTTCAGACAACCAAAAAAATTCTTAGCATTTCTGTGCCATTCTGTATCTCCTGAAGGGGGAATAAAACTGAAAGAAAATCCCTAGAGCATCAAAAGCCTGATAGAATAGTCACTCTAGAGACAGGGGAAACACAGAGCAGACAAATCCAACTTTTCCTTGTATTGTCATTTATTTATATGGTGCCAGCCCATTAGGCAGAGCTAGTGGTACCAACTCTATGTTGTAGCTCCCACCCTTCCCAGCTATAGTCAGGTGATCCCACGGGTGTCTAATAAAAGGGCAGCCAAGTTTGGGAGTTTTACTTTGAAAGCAGCAAGTAAGTTGCAGGTAAAACTTAGTCCCTTTGTAAAATGTATAATTCAGCAATAGAATTCTTAATGAATCAGATGAAAATTGAGTGTATGACTGGCCAGATATGGGATGACTTTGACGTAGTTGGCCAGCTTAAATATATTGTAATATATGGACAAACAATCCCTGTTTTGTTTAAAGGGTAAGGCATTTTTTAGTAGCAGTAGCACAAAATGTCGCTGTCTTAAATATATTGATAATGGGTTGAGTGCTGAGGACTCTTGTATTTGTCTATATGTATTTTGTGGTCACACCCTCATTGCACCCCCGCCTAATGGTTTTAAAAACTAGTGGTGAGCACAACTTTCCCTTGTTTTATATATATATACGTATATTGAAAGTCTGCATTTCAACTGCATATGAGTTGTTTCATTCAAAATTCATTGTGGTAATGTACAGAATCAAAATTAGAAAAAAAAAAGTGGTCTGTCCAAATATTTTTGGACCCAACTGTATACATATACATACACACCTAATACATTATTTCTCATTCATCGAGTAAAGGCATGAAGCTGTGCAAGGAGTGCTTTTGTGCCATCTGAAATATGTCCCATTAGCCAAGGGAAACTATCAACTAAAATTTCCCCAGGAAAAATAAAATCAAGGGAATCAAAAATCACTTAAAGGACATTATTTTTTCACTGGGCTAGTGCTTCTTTGAAGAAAAATAAATGTGCCAAACGCATCACCAAAAAAATAGCATTCCCAGATGTCCCTCTACAGAGTTAGAGTGAATGTGCAGTAGAGAAATATTTGTCATTGTCTAAACCAGGAATATTGTAGAGCAGGCACTGAAAAAGGCAATCTTTAACCAGGCAGTAAAATCAGTGAAAATGTATGATGTCAAATCAGTGCAGCCTTGCGCATTTCATGTTACACACACTTATAGGCTAAGGCTAAGCCTGTGCTAGGGAAACTTGGGAAAAGTAAAGGAAGATGCCAATACCGATTAATGCATTCCCCAGTGAATTAATGGCAGCTGATGACTTTTCTATGATATTCAGCAGGAAATGTACACCTAGTGCAAAGTAACAATTTCCACCATAGAGCTGTTGAATGTTTTCAGCTGTACACAGGTCCAGACTGAGAATTAAAATAGGCCCTGCCTATTTGTGTTCAGGTACACAGAGGCCCAATCAGCCCACATAGAGGCCCAAACAGCCCCCACCAGCCCACTAAATACTGACTTTCTATGGCACCTTATAGCAGCCCCTCTGGCATTTGCCAGAACCCACAGATTGCGAGTCCGGGCCTGACTGTACACCAGCTCTGTCCATACTGTGCAAGGGGTGTGCTTAAAGGGGAAGGAAACCTAGTCGGCGCAAAACCCCCCCCCTCCCGTTTGTTGCCCACCCTCCCTCCGCCCCCTGGCCTACCCGTCCCGCTGGGCAAATGCCCCTAACTTGTTACTTACCATTCTGTGCAGGTCCAGTCTAGGGAGTTCACCGACGACATCTTCTTCCACGCGATCTTCTTCCTGCTTTGAACAGCGCATGCGCAGTAGGATCATTTCGCCGGTACGATCTACTGCGCATGCGCGTGACTTTTGGCGCATGCGCAGTAGATCCGTACCCGGCGAAATGATCCTACTGTGCATGCGCCGTTCAAAGCCTCTCTAATGCCTGTGCTCACAATCTATTCTTGTCATCTACCACTAGGTATCATGAATTGTCACATTGATATATTGTTTTATTTGTACGATACAGCACGTTACCTATGCATAGGGCGTTCACCCTTTGGAGGACAAATATTTACTTTGTACAGCATACAGTGTAATATACCATCTTTATGAAACAGGTTCTTTACACAAGGACTCGATTAAGTAGCCAATCAACTGCAGGCAGGTTGCCTCTTGTATCTGCTAATGTACAGTATACTCAAGAATTAGTGCACTTGGCCAGAAAAACCCGTTATCCAGAAAGTCCTGAATTATGGAAATGTCCTCTCCCATAGACTCCATTATAATCAAATAACCCAAATTTTTGAAAATGATTTCTTTTTTCTCTGTAATAATAAAACAGTAGCTTGTACTTGATCCCAACAAAGATATAACTAATCCTTATTAGAATCAAAACCAGCCTATTGGGTTTATTTCATGTTTATATGATTTTAAGTAGACTTAAGGTTTAAGGAAAGACCAGTTATCCGGGAAAACCCCAGGTCCTGAGCATTTTAGATAGGGATGCACCAAATCCACTATTTGAGATTCGGACAAATCCCTGAATCATTGATTCGGCCAAATACCGAACCCTAAATTAGGACCAGGGAAGGGATAAAGTGGAAAAAAAAAATCTTCTTTTGTGACGAAAAGTCACGTGATTTCCCTACCCGCCCCGAATTTACATATGCAAATTAGGATTCAGATTCGGTTTGGCCAGGCACAGGGATTCCGAATCCTGCTGAAAAAGGCAGAATCCTGGCCGAATCCCAAACCGAATCCTGGATATAATAGGTCCCATACCTGTATAGAAATAGGAATACTGCAATCCTCTTAATTCACAACATATGCATTGTGATAAAGGAACAGCTGAATGTTTATAAAAAAGTATATTACCTTTTGGTTTCGTGGTACATCTTGAGCACTTGCAGGGGGGCTGTAGTTCAGAACCAGTCTGCGGAATTCCAGTAGGTTAAATAACGACTAAAATAGTAAAAAAAAACAAAAACAAACATGAGACAAAGTACAGTACAGAAAAGCAAAAACTTGTGTTTTGGTAAACTTCAGTCACTCTTTACTGCTGTACTGCAAGTTGGAGTGATATCACCTCCCTCCCCCACCCAGCAGCCTAACAACAGAACAACGGGAAGGTAACCAGATAGCAGCTCCCTAACACAAGTTAACAGCTCCCTGGTAGATATAAGAACGCAAGCCAAGTCCCACCGAGACACATTCAGTTACATTAAGTAGAAGAGATAACAGCCTGCCAGAAAGTAGTTCCATCGTAAAGTGCAGGCACAAGTCACATGACTGGGGGCAGCTGGGAAACTGACAAAATGTCTAGCCCCATGTCAGATTTCAAAATTGAATATAAAAAAATCTGTTTGCTCTTTTGAGAATTGGATTTCAGTGCAGAAGTCTGCTGGAGCAGCACTACTAACTGATGCATTTTGAAAAAAACATGTTTTCCCATGACAGTATCCTTTTAAGTCTATTAAGAATCATTTGAACATCAGATAAATCCAGTAGTATTGTTTTGCCACCAATATGGATTTGTGCAGCTTAGTAACGTACAAGGTATGGTTTTATTATAACTAAAAACAGGGAAATCTTTTTTTTAAAAATTAGAATTATTTTTTTTAAAAGGAACATCCTGTAATTTGAAGCTTTTTGGATAATGGGTTTCTGGATAAGGGATCCTATACCTAGAAAGCATTATGCTAATAGCTGCCAAATGTAGGAGTAATAGAAAAACCAAGCTCAGTGGCAACAGCAAAACAATCATATATGGTTTTTCTTTGCAAAAAGATCCCTGGAAAACCCAGATAACAAATTTTGCACCTGTAATAATAAGTGGGGCCCAGGAATTAATATATGGGATAAAATCATAAGGTGCACGGCTCAGTTTACAGGAATCAGGCAACTGTTGAAAGCTGTCGTGCCTGAGATATAAAGTAATATATAAAGTAATATATAAAGTAATAGTATCGCTGCAGCTATCAAGTCAGACTAAACAAAAACATGCATATAAATTAGCAAGTAAACAAGCTGCTCTTTACAACCAGCTCCCATCTGTTACAATCTGTTAAGGACTTGGGATGAGTTTGATTTCATGGGAGTAGGACAGTTTAGTATCAACAAATTAAAATCCCGTTTTAAATAAACAAACTCATACACATCAAAAGCTCCACGCTACTTAGCTAGGGCACATTTTTTTTTTTTAGGAATAGGAAGAAGATCCTGACACTATCGTTATAGCCTATAATTAAATGTTATAATGACCACCTAGTGCCCATTCAAAATACACAATGTGCTGACTATTCTTAGGTTGTTTATAGTACATTAAAGGGCATGTAAAGGCAAAAAAAAAAAAAAAAATCCCATTTTTACTTCCTTTAATGAAAAAGAACCCTATCTCCAATATACTTTAATTAAAAAATGTCTACTGTTTTTATAATAAACCCGACTGTATGCAGTGAAATTCCCCCTTCGTTTTACTTGCTCTAACAGCTGTGGATAGGAAACTTCAGACGGTCCCTAACTGCTTTGCAGGGAAACGATCATACTTTCAAATGGCGGGGGGGAGCCCCAACCTTACTTCCCAGAACTCAAGCAGCTTTGTTTGTTTCCCTGTAGAGCAGCCTGCGACTGTGTAGAGATTTGTATCCCCAGACCCAGTACAGTCTGTATATTCTGATTATGAATTAGTCTTGTTGTATTTGCTTCTATGGCAGATATTATTTGACTTGTGCTGTTTTAATCATGTATGACAATCCCTAAGCTTACCCTCCCAACTGAAGCCCAGATCACACTGAGCATGTGCATAGTCTTGGTCTTGCAAAGATGTTTAACAAAGTTACAAGATGACAGCCCCTTGCGTCAGCTTTGAAAGCATAAATCATGTCTTATTAGGCTTCTGGTGCAGTAAGATCTTGTTCATATTTAGTATACATAATACAACATTTCTAACATTATTCTATTTTAGACTTTAGTTGCCCTTTAACGGCATAGTTCACCTTTCAGTTAACTTTCAGTATAACATCATTTTTTTTTATATATAATTTTTTTAATTATTTGCCTTCTTTTTAATTATTTGGAATTCTCTCCCTGAATCAGTTGTACAGGCTGATACATTAGATAGGTATAAGAAGGGGTTGGATGGTGTTTAGCAAGTGAGGGAATACAGGGATATGGGAGATAGCTCATAGTACAAGTTGATCCAGGGACTGGTCCCATTGCCGTTTTGGAGTCAGGAAGGAATTTTTTCCTCCTCTGAGGCAAATTGGAGAGGCTTCAATGGGGTTTTTTGCCTTCCTCTTGGATCAACTGGCAGTTAGGGAGGTTAAAAAAAAGTTTAAAGGTTGAACTTGATGGACAAGTGTCTTTTTTCAACCTAACATACTATGTTACTATGTTCTTCTTCTGCCTCTTTCCAGCTTTCGAATGGGTCTCACTGACCCTGGCAACCAATAAAACCATGGCTCTGTGAGGATATATTCAAGCAGTCCCCAATTCATATTCCAGTCTCTCATTTAAACCATTACCTGGTTGCTAGGGTAAACCATGGACTTTAGCAACTATATAGATGTTGATATTCCAATAGGAAAAGCTGCTGAACAAAAAGCTAACTCAAACACCAGAAATATAAAAAATGAAGACTAATGGCAAATTGTATTAGAATATCATATCTACAGCATACTAAAACCTAACTTTATTTAAAAGTTGAACTACCCCTCATCCTAAAAGTTGAACTACCCCTCATCCTTACTAGAATTTCAATTTCTTTTGATTAGTTTTTGTCAATGTTTAGAAAACATTTAGTAGCGAGTGTTTGGTGAAGTTGGAGAGATATTGCTGCCTTTAAAGGAGAAGTAAAGGCTGAGTTAACTTGGGGTAAAAAAAAAAGGTAGGCACCCCCAAGTGATTGTATCCACTCACCTGAAACCCCACTGCACTGGTCCGGGGGTTATTCCAGTGAGCACCACGGAGCAATCGGCTTTCTTATTCTTCTTTCTTCAAATTTCCCGGGGCAGACACATGCGCAGTAGAACGAAATAAACGACTTCTTTGTTAAAGTTCTGCTTTTCACTCTACTGCGCAACCGCGCGAAGAAAGAAGAAGAACAAGGAAGCCGATCGCTCTATGGTGCTCACGGGCAGAACTCACGGACTGGTGCAGTTTTCTCCTGATAGGAGCACCGGCCCGGGGTTTCAGGTAAGTAAACTTTTGGCACCCCCAAGTTAACTCAGCCTTTCCTTCTCCTTTAAAGAAAATGACCGGAAATGTGGTTAAAATCTAACATATTTATCAGTATTTCAATTTCACTTGTTACTACCTTATTTTTCCCCAAAAGTTGTTCATCTTTCCTTAGGACAAAAATGGGATTTTACCAGGCCTGAGGCGGAAAACACATTTTTGCAATATTTTGGACACATATTTATAAATATGGCATTTATGAAGGATCAGAATAGGGATAGGTAAACGAAACACTCATGTAGTTTGATTCTAAGATGTGAAACAGAAACAGGTCATGTTTTACGGTTTCAAAAGGGCACACGCATACAATACGTTTAGTAAACAAGAAAATGTGCTGACTCTCCAACCTACATGTGTCACGCTATTGGGTTTCACTCACAGCTTGAGATCACCGGGACTATTAAATTACTACGCTTTCTTTTTTGTTCCTTAATTAACGTCCACTGACACATCTTGTTTACCTTTGAATCACTCGAAAACGTTGTTTAGAAGAGTTAACCGTATTTCACACACACAAGTGCTCAGGGTGGTATCCATATACCTTAGGAAAAATCTGAGGATTCCTTAAAAAAGTGCACTTGTGGCTAGTTCTCTGCAAAGAACGAAACGCCATATTTTCCCAGCCTTCCAGGTATCCCCTGTGCTTCAGTCATCATTCAGACTTGTCCCATGCACACCACAGTTGCAGCACAAAGGATACTCAGGAGGCTGGAGAAACATGCTGGTGGCCCATCCAGCAGAAAACTTCTTTGGGCTGGGACATTTTTCATAAATGTAGAGCGATAACAGTCACAGGGGGAGCTTAAAACCTACAAGTATAGCAAGAAGGGATGCACCAAATCCAGGATTCAGTTCGTGATTCGACCTTTTTAAGCAGAATTCGGCCAAATCCTTGTGCCCGGTCTAACCGAATTTGCATATTCAAATTAGGGGCGGGGAGGGAAATCGCATGACTTTTTGTCACAAAACAAGGAAGTAAAAAATGTTTTCCCCTTCCCACCCGTAATTTGCTTATGCAAATTAGGATTTGGATTCAGTTAAGTATTTGGCTGAATCTTTAGGGAAGGATTCGGCTGAATCCAAAATAGTGGATTCGGTGCATCCCTAATAACAAGTAGTCAGCAGGGGGTCGGTCAGGCATACCTGAATGACAGCGCTGAACCAGCACGTATTACCCACATTCTTTAATCCAACAGGGCACTTTTCTTGACGTTTGCGATCATAAGGATTGGGAGAGTCGCTCCAGACCTCGGTGTGTGTCCGTTTAAGACATGCTTTGTTCTCTGCAATGCTGGCTTCTAATACCCTTGGGCAAAGTTAACCAAAAAAACTGTTTATATATCTCATTATGTTGAATAAATGTATATTTCAAAACCAGTGGCATAAACAGAGATATCTATTTTTCCCCTTAGAGAGAAACCACAAGAAATACCAGGAATTGTGCCACGTCTCCTTTTCATTACTGACCAGCCTATGTGTAAAGGCACATCCCCCATTATCTGTAATGGGAAATGATTTGAGACAGTTACTGGTATTTCTTTCCATAGTTTTAACTTGAGGGGAAAATATCCCGGAGACAAAAAACTACATTGCCGTAAAAATATTAAATTCTGTTATTAGGAAATAACCAAAAAGATCCATATTGCAGTGGCTGAAAATCTATATTTTTGGAGCTGAATCGCCCAGCCCGCTGACACATGATCTATCCATGCGACATTAAGGAATACAGAACAGAATCTACCTGCTAATGGCTTGCTCCTCATCAGTGATTCCGGTCTCCCTTAATGTCCTGTTGGATTCCTCCAAGCTTAGAGCAATGGCCCTCTGCAGGTCATCTTTATCATCCACAGTCAGATCAATGACATCTAGAATATATGAGATTCAGGTCATAATAATGATGTGACATAATAATAATAATGATGATGATACTGTTTGGAGCAAGTAAAAAAAGCGTGCAAATAAAATTAACCAATCCTATATTTTTTTTAAATAGGAGTTCAGGATAGAGTCCTGCAGCAGGTCGGGTACCCACAAAAACCTGCGGTACCCTGCGGGTATAGGCAGGTATAGACGCAGGCCGGCGGTTCTGCAGGTTTGCGGGTCTTCTCAATATCGATTTTTACTCCTTTTTTCTGATCACGCCTACTTCCGATGATGCCACTTCCGGTTTACAATGACAGCACTTCCTGATTCTTAATGGTCGCGGCTCTGGGTTGCGGATAAGGTACTTGCGGGTCAGGTAGCAGGTAAGAATGCGGGTCCGGGTTGCGGATTGCAGGTACGGGTTCCAAAAAATGGACCCGCGCAGGACTCTAGTTCAGGAATATATATGGTTCAGCTGTCAGATTCCGACAGGGCATATGCCAGCTGAATATTTAGCCAATTGAGGCCATCAATGAATGTGCAATGAATCATCTAGGAAAAAGAGACCATGAGTACAGACTTAATTGCTCTTACAGAACTGGGTTTATGGAGGATTATATGGAAATAATCACATTATCCATAGAATTGTTGTGTATGTGTTTTATTATAGATTTTACACATCCTTTTATTTTTGTGCTATTCATATTTTGGTCTCCAATATAACATCAGGCAGCTTTTTTTGGCTAGCAGTTGAGATGGAAGAAGTATTGCAGACTGGTAGGAAAAGTAACAGTTCCTGCTGAATTGCTTACAAACAGATGAGCGAAGTTTTATGGTATCTGTCTGCACAAGTTTCATTACCTGGCTTTTGGCGAGTGGTTAAAGGAGAAGGAAAGCTACAGAGGCATTTTATTGCCAATAGATTAGCTGCAATAGTGCAAGCTAGAATGCTATATTTATTCTGTAGAATGTTTAACCATACCTGAGTAAAAAGCTCTAGAAACTCTCTGTTTGTTTAGAATAGGAGCTGCAGTATTAATGTGGTGTGACATCACTTGCTGTCCGAGTCTCTCCCTGCTCTGGGCTCAGATTACAGTAGAAAAGGGAGGGGTGGGGGGGAGAGGAGCAAACTGAGCATGCTCTTGCCCAGGGCAATGAGGTTTAAGCTGAAGGCAGGAAGTCTGATACAGAAGCCCATGAGTACACAATAGAAGGAAAGAAATGCAGTGTTTCTTTTGACAGAGGACTCAGAGCAGCATTAATTTGTGGGGTTAATGGTATATTTAGATGGACCTTTCTGATTAGGCTTTCTTAGTTTTAACCTTTCCTTCTCCTTTAATACTACCGAGAGATGCTGTGGGGACTACTAGGAAAATTGGAGTCTGTTGCAAGGCTGAAACTGCAAGCAGTACTTTGTCATGGAAAACAGTTAAGGGGAATAATGATTCGTCCAGATCAAACATTCCCTGTGGTGGCATTCACACTGATGGGCAATTAGAATTTATCTGTTACTGGGATCTGAGGTAGGTAGGGGTATGTGAAGGTGTGTGGGTGTGTGTTTCTCTCCCCAAAACCACAATTATCACTGGAAAAGGAACCAGGGCCCATTTCTTGGAAGATAATTACCACTAAGGACAACCATTGCCTTCCAACTGAAGCACTTCACAATAAGAAACTATTGCTTTGACGGCAATGGGATTAGCAGATACAAAATATCAGTTTAATCTAAATATGAAGATTTCTGGCTGTCTACACAATCAATTGATACCGGTTTAAAAGAACTGCCCATTCATGGATAGAATATTTGGATAAATATCAAATATTCATTTTTTGAGCAGCTGCTTGTTTCAACTCAGTGGCACAAAATGTCATTCACTTCTGTAATTCTTCATTCAGTAGCTGCATTGATCCATACGTTTAATGGAAAATATGTGAAGTCTTTATCAAGATTTAACAAGGGTCTAATTGAAAATTCGAAGTAGAATTTTCGACTTTTTTATGGTCAAAACTGTCGAATTCGACTAGGGAGTTATTCAAATTTGATTTGAGTTTTTTAAAAAAAAAATTTGAATTAGAGTTTCAAGATTTATTATACACTGGCCCTTTAAGAACTTGAATTTGACTATTCGCCACCTAAAACCTGTCGAATTGCTGTTTAAAGGACCAGTAACAAAATTCGTTAGCTACAACGAAAAAATTTTTTTTTATTAAATTTGTTAGTATTCAACAAAAAAAAAACCACAAAGACAAATGAAACTTTGAAATCACTAAGTCTTTATTACAAAAGAACTTACCCAAACTCCGATTGCGTTCCTCTTCAGAAAAGGCGATCCATCGTGCTGTGCTCGATTTCACCTCCCTGCCTTCCTTATAGGAGATAGCCAGGCAGGAGAAATCAAGCGCCACACAATGGATCGTCGCTTTTTCTGAAGAGGAGCGCAAGCGGAGTTTCTGGAAGTTATTTCTTAATAAAGACTTAGTGATTTCAACGTTTAATTTGTCTTTGTGTTTTTTTCTTGTTGAATACTAACAAATTTAATAATAAAAAAAAATTGATGTTAATGGTCCTTTAAGTGAGATCCAGTGATCAATTTTGAGTTGTTTTGCAGCCTTCCTTTCAGAGAAAAACACTCAAATCGAGTTTTTTAAATTCAAATTGTTTCGAAATCGATTCAAGTTTTCGGGTCAATTCTATTCATTCGAGTTTTAAAAATTTGATTTTTTTTTTTTAAAAAAGACTTTACTATAAAAGTTTTCACAGATTTCAAATGCAGTTATTACACTTAGGGGTAGATTTATCAAGGGTCGAAGTGAATTAGAGGGAATTTTCTAAGTAAAAAATTCTAAATTCGAAGTAATTTTTTGGATACTTCGACTTCGAATAGGATACTACGACTTCAAATTTACTTCGAATTCGATTAGAAGTAAAATTGTTTGAATATTCAACCATTCGTTAATCGAAATACTGTCTCTTTAAAAAAAAACTTCGACTTCAATACTTCGCCAAATTAAACCGGCCAAAGTGCTATGTTAGCCTATGGGGACCTTCTACATCATCAAGTTTTTTTAAAAAATGGAAAAAATTCAACCTTTTTTCATTGAATTTGGGTATTCTGCGGTCGAAGTAAAATCGTTAATTAACCCTCGATATTCGACTGGGAATGAAAATCCTTCGACTTCGAATATCGAAGTCGAAGGATTTTGCGCAAATACTTCGATCAAATGATCGAAGGAATAATCATTCGATCGAACGATTAAAGGAGAAGGAAAGCTACGGAGGCATTTTATTGCCAATAGATTAGCTGCAATAGTGCAAGCTAGAATGCTATATTTATTCTGTAGAATGTTTTACCATACCTGAGTAAAAAGCTCTAGAAACTCTCTGTTTGTTTAGGATAGGAGCTGCAGTATTAATGTGGTGTGACATCACTTCCTGCCTGAGTCTCTCCCTGCTCTGGGCTCAGATTACAGTAGAGAAGGGAGGCGGGGGGAAGAGGAGCAAACTGAGCATGCTCTTGCCCAGGGCAATGAGGTTTAAGCTGAAGGCAGGAAGTCTGATACAGAAGCCCATGTGTACACAATAGAAGGAAAGAAATGCTGTGTTTCTTTTCACAGGGCACTCAGAGCAGCATTACTTTGGGGGTTTACTGGTATATTTAGATGGACCTTTCTGATAAGGCTTACTTAGTTTTAACCTTTCCTTCTCCTTTAAATCCTTCGAAGGATTTTAATCCAACGATCGAAGGATTATCCTTCGACCAAAAAAACTTAGCCAAGCCTATGGGGACCTTCCCCATAGGCTAACATTGGGTTCGGTAGCTTTTAGGTGGCGAACTAGGGGGTCGAAGTTTTTTCTTAAAGAGACAGTACTTCGACTAACGAATGGTCGAACGATTTTTTAGTTTGAATCCTTCGATTCGAAGGTCGAGGTAGCCGATTCGATGGTCGAAGTAGCCAAAAAAACACTTCGAAATTCGAAGTATTTTTTCTTCTATTCCTTCACTCGAAGTTAATGAATTGGCCCCGTAATGTCACAAGCAACTTCGGGCGACTTTGGAAATCCGAAGAGCGATCCCGTCGGCGATTTGTATTCTTGCCGGCTGGAAGGCAGTACAGGCAGATGAGTCGCCCGCAGTAGAGGAGATTCGAGCCTGGACGACTAATCTCCACCATAGGGAATGTATGATTTGGACGAATCATTATTCCCCTTTACTGTTTTCCAAGACAAAGGATTCATAATTGCTTGCAGTTTCAGCCTTGCAATAGACTCCATTTTTCCTAGTGGCCCCCACAGCATCTCTCAGTAGTATTAACCACACGCCAAAAGCCAGGTAATGGAGCGTCTGCAGACAGATACCATACAACTTTGCTCATATGTTCTTCCCTTCTGTAAGCAATTCAGCAGGAACTATTACTTTTCCTACCAGTCTGCAGTGATTACAAACAAGCTGCCCATTTATTATAGTTCAGAAAGTAGGTGGAAGCCGTGGATAGGCAACCATGCAACAGGAAGCACCTACTTGTGTCTGCTTGGCTGCCCACACTGATGTATCTGTCATTGTCAGGGAGTGCAGTCTGATAGTACGTCTCCTCTTCTGGCTGGGGAAGCTTGGCATTCTTTGCAGTGAGAAAGGCAACAGCTAACTCCAGATTCCCATTGCTATCCTGTGGAATGGAAACATAAGCAGTATTATTTGGGATAATTAAACCGCCAATTCACACACAAATAATCCAAACCATTTGTAAAATACAATTGTTTTAACGGATCAGTATCGCCCCAGAAAACAATACAATATCAGTTCCCAACATGCTGTTTTTAAAGGTGTTGTTCAACTTTAAATTAACTTTTAGTATGATGTAGAAAGTGAAATTTGCAGTTGTTTTTCATTTTATATTATTTGTGGTTTTTGAGTTATTTAGCGATTTATTCAGCAGCTCTTCAGTTTGCAGCAATCTTTTCTCTAGGATCCAAATTATCCTAGCAACCATATATTGGTTTGAGTAGGAGACTGGAATATGAATAAAAAGAGCCTGAAAAGAAAGATCAGTAATATAAAGTAGCAATAACAGATGGGGGTCACTGACCCCTATTTGAAAGCTGGAAGGAGTCAAAAGAAGGCAAGTAATTCAAAAACTATATAAAAAAAAAAAGAAAATCAAAATGAATGCCAATTGAAAAGTTGCTTAGCATTAGTAATTCTAAAATATACTAAAACTTGTTATAGAACCATCTCGTTAAGTGTTAAAGCAAATGTCATTTTTGATTATGCTTGGAGGGTCCTTTAAACTGATAAGACCCTTCTCCACCTGAGATGGAAAACTCACAAAAAACTGTGAATCCTGCCAATTGTTAAGCCTTCCAGTCACAAGATATCTACGCACAGTTTTCTGGAATTTTTCTTCTTAGGTGGAGTAGTGAAAAAGTGGAAAAACCTGAAATCCCGTGTATTATGTCACCTCTCTTTGGATAATAAGAAGAAGATAACTCTTAATTCTTTGATGGTGAGCAGTAGACACTTGGGGGGAAATTTACTAAAGGGCGAAGTGGCCATCGCTAGCGAAAATTTGCCAAAAAGACAATGCGCAGGGACATTGCCGATTTACTAAAAGGCATAGAGGACAATTCGCTAGTGAAATAGCTCAGCATTAACAAGTTTCGCACCGTTTTGCAGGGCGAATTTTCGCTCAAGCGAATGGTCGTTACTCCACAAATTCATTCACGCATTCAAGTGTGAATTTTTTACTAGGTTACCCTTTTCACCAGAGTCTGCTTTGCTAGGTTGTATGAATTGATAAGATGAAGCTACATCCTCAACAATCTTATGTCAGTGACATCATATCCTGTATGCCGAAAAGCTGGCGTTTATGTTTATGTTTAAAAGTTATAACTATATATACACATTTGTTTTAGGGTGGGCTCATGTCTAGGACAATAGAGGATCTCTTTTGTCTTTATTTTGCTTCCTTGGACATTTTTCAAAATAAGTGGCCACTTCAAGCAGTTTAATAAAAATAAAAGACATAAATATGACCTAGATGTACTCGCCCTATTCAAACTGACCTAAGTGTGTTAACGAAGTTTCATTAGGCAGAAATAAACGCTGGTGAAAGTGCGATGTAAAATGCTTGCCAGCATTCGTCTGCCGAGACATAAGTTTGCATTTGGATGAATAAGCGTATGTGCTGCAAATTAATTTCTGACATAGAGGCGCAAAGTGTGGAGGAGCCTTCAGATGGGAAAATGTGCCCTTTAGTGAATTTCCCCCGATCATCATTATATGGTAGGGTTTTCTCAGGTTGATCAAATACAGCTTGGGATTCAGACTAGCAATCCAAAAGTATAGGTTCATTTCATTTTATGGAGACCCACCATAAATAGAATGGAGTCTCAGTTTAGGTCCTGAGCCACAGATTAAGAATCACATTTAAATGAAGCTTCCTTTAGCTAACTAACTATATTAGAAACATTTTTTATTTTGCACAGCCTATGGGGCAAATTCACTAACCTCCGAAAATTCGCCAGAGATGGCTTCGCTCATCGCGCAACACTTCGCCAGGTGTATATTCGCCAAGACAACGCTAATTCACTAAAATCTATAGTTGCGTCCAGGGCGCCGAACACTGGCGAAGTTGCGCTAGTGTTGCCTAATTTGCACACGGCGGGAAGTTACCGTTGAATGGACGTATATGTTGCAGCAAATACATTACATTACACAAGCCCGGGAAACCTTAATAAAATAGAGTTGTTATAATGCCCTACACGAGCCCACTGTATAGTTTATGAGCCATATGTTAGGAAATTTACGCTCTTTTTCAGGATATCACCCTGAAAACTAATAGACGCCATAGTTTTTTGGGACTTAGAAAAATTTTCAACTATTTTTTGAGGAAGTCCTATCTACTCTATTGCACTTCGCCTGGTCTGAGCTGGTGAAGGCAAGTCTGGAGCAAGAGGTAACGTTCAGTAAAATCCGCATCTTAGTGAATTTGCGTAGTTACGTCCATTCGCCAGAGCACAAATTCGTCAGCCGTTTGTGAGCAAAGTACTGCTAGTCTATTTCCTTCACTAGCGAAATTACACCAGCGACTGTTAGTAAATCGGCGAAGTACCGAAATGACGCCACGCTGTCGAATTTTCGCCCGCGTTAGTCACTTCACCCTTTAGTAAATTTGCCCCTATCTATTTACCCAGTTTTTATTTTTATACTGAATAATTCTTTTAAGCTGGAAAAAAATGTGCCAGGCAAAACGCCCGGGAACAGTTTTGTGCGTCACTTTTTGAGGTTTCTTATTTGCAATCAAAACTTTGATTCCTATTTTTCTAACACTTTGGCCCATTTCACAGCAGAGGAAAGGAAACACAACATACAGGGATTTAACCAGAAACAAAGCAAAATCTTAACGTTGTATGGAGGTAAAAAAAATAAAATAAATAACACATGTCGGGCACCAATGATTCATCTAGATTTACCACCCCGGTTCCAAATAAACTTTGCATTTTTCTTCAAATTCTTTCGAGAATGTAAGGACTCCATTGCTGCTCAACACCCGGCACACTATTAATAGCAGCAGAGCTACCTGCCAGTTGGAAGCTGTATGAATATCAGGCATTTGGAAACTGATGGGAAATACGTTTAACAGTTAATACAAAAACATTTCAATTTGAACGTTGTCGCTTTTTGGAATAGTACCAATTTGGAATATTACACAAGGAGGAGACGGTGATGATTGGCAAAGCCTGTAAGTTCATGGAGAAACACCTACGCATGGTATTTAACATATTGTTCACCAAGTAATCAACAAATGACTAAGATAGAGAAGCTTATTGAAACGTACTGTAACTTGCTGAAAAGTCACGTATTACACTCAGTTTCCAAAATGAACCTTCACCTCATCTTTAATTTCATCAAAGGAGAGAAGAAGATATATAAACTGGCACAGAAGCCAATTTGGACGGGCTTAGGTTTATATACGGTTACCAAAATGTTCAATTTACCCATTTGTGCGACCAAAAGTCACATGATTTTAAAGTGGATGATCACCTTTAAACTAACATTTAGTATGATGATGAGAGGGAGACAATTTTGCAATTGGTTTTCATTTTTTATTTTTTTATTTTTGCATAATTTTGCTTTTTATTCAGCAGCTCTCCAATTTGCAATCTCAGCAATCTGGTTGCTGGGGCCTAAATTACCCTAGCAGCCATGCAATGAGTTGAATTTGAAACTGGAAAATGAACAGGAGAGGCCTGAATAGAAAAATAGTAATTACACTGAATGTATAGACTTACAGAGCATTTGTTTTTTCTAAGATAGGGTCAGTGACCCCTTTTTGAAAGCTCAAAAGAGTCAAGAAGGATAAGGCAAATAATTAATCATTAACTAATTAACTGGCTATAAAAAATTGAAGGCCAATTGAAAAGTCGCTTAGAATTAGCTATTCTATATGATACTAAAGGTTAAAGGGATTCTGTCATGCTTTTTATGGTGTAGTTTTTATTTCTAAATGACACTGTTTACACTGCAAATAATTCACTCTACAATATAAAAATTAAAAATGTATCTTTTAGTTGTAATATTGGTGTGTAGGTGCATCTCAGGTCATTTAATCTGGTCATGTGCTTTCAGAGAGAGCCAGCACTTTAGGATGGAACTGCTTTCTGACAGGCTGTTCTTTCTCCTACTCAATGTAACTGAATGTGTCTCATTGGGACCTGGATTTTACTATTAAGTGCTATTCTTAGATCTACCAGGCAGCTGTTATCTTGTGTTAGGGAGCTGCTATCTGGTTACCTTCCCATTGTTCTGTTGTTAGGCTGCTGGGGGAGGGGGTGATATCATGATCCATGCTTCCTATGATACTTAATATATAATTATTATAATGTGATTTACAACTCCTGGCCTTTTCCTACACTGGATATTTGTCCCAGCATGTGGTTCACCTTTAAATTAAGTTTTATAGTATGTTAAAAAAATGGCTAATATAGGCAACTTTTTAATTGGCCTTAATTTTTTTCTCTTTTATAGGTTTTAAATGATTTGCCTTCTTCTGCTTTCAGATGGGGGTGGTTGGTCACTGACCCCTTCCAAACAAATATTCTCTGTAAGTCTACAAACCTATTGCTATTGCTACTTTTTATTACTTGCCTTTCTAATCAGGCCTCCCCTACTCATATTCCAGTCTCTTATTCAAATCAATACACTTTTGCTAGGGCAATATGGACTTTAGCGCCCAGATCTCTGATTTTGCAAACTGAAAAGCTGCTGAATAAAAAGCTAAAGAACTCAAAAACCCCAAATAATAAAAAAAAACAATTGCAAATTGTCTCAGAATATCACTCTCGACGTCATTCAAAAAGTTCATTTAAATACACCGGATCCAGTAATCTGTGCAATGTAACCTCGTGTCCTTTTTCTACACCGGGCAGCTCGTTTAATGAAAGGGCAAGGGGAAGCAGTGCAACGTACCTTAAGAGCTTGTTGGAGTACTTGGAGGTCATTGATGCCAGTGATCTCCCTCAGCTGATTCAAAAAAGTCTGCTGGTGCTAAAATAAAGAGAGTTTGCTCTTTATTGTCATTGTATAAGAGAGGGTTCATTAAACTGAAAACAAAGACTTACTGCAGCATTTCTATTGAGTGAATGAAGCAGTTTCAGTGATGTTCATTCAGTAAATGGGATGGCAATTTCGTGCTCTCTGGGAGTGATTTCTCTGTATACTAGTTATTTACATTTTGGAATATATATGGCCATTTATAAATACCCACAACCTGTTATTTTTCCCCAAGAGACTCAGTAGGTGAGCATTTATACCAACACAATGTACTGGCAGTCATGCTAAGCCACAGGTCTTTACAAACAGAACTAAACAGGCATTCCACGGACTCAACCCTCTTTATACTCTGTTGCCTATTTAACATTTATTCTACACCCCAGAAGGCCAGATGTGGTTCTGAAACAGAAACCTATTAATACAGGTATGAGATCAGTTATCCAGAAACTTATTTATGGGAAGGCCATCTCACATAGAGCCCATTTTAATCAAATAATTAAAATTTGTAAAAAAAAATGTACACTGTACTTGATCCCAACTATGATATAATTAATCCTTATTGGAGGCAATAGGAGGGTTTACATAAGGCTTAACTGATTTTTTAGCAGACTAAAGGCATGGAGAAAATCTCAGGTCCCAAGAAGTTGCCGTTTTTTCTTAAGGTGGCCATAGACTCAAAGATCCGCTCGTTTGGCGACATCGCCAAACGAGCGGATCTTTCCCCGATATGCCACTAAACTGCATGGCTATATCGGGGGTAATTCGAACGTTCCAGCCGTATGGCCGAACGATTGAATTACGATATCGTGGCCAGATTTCGATTGGGAAGACCCGTCGGAAACCCCCATACATGGGCAGTTAAGCTGTCAAATCGGTCCAAACGAGCGATATCGGCAGCTTTATTTGCCCGTGTATGGCCACCATTAGAGTGACACCTGGGGTGAAAAAATGTAAAACAACGGCAGCTGTTCATATGGCGCACAATTACACACACCATGCAATATTATACACAGTTTTTTGGTGAATTTCACTATATAAATATGCCCCCATACGTACACGGGTAATGTTTAAATGGCACAAACAGTGATAATACACTTAGCCATACCTCCTAAAATGTAAAGAGAAACAAAAACATCCAAAAAAATGTTTTAACATGCCCATTTTATGGCCAAACCCCCTAATTATCAGTGCCATTTTACAGGCAGGATATGAACGTTTGACCACATTTCTGAGCATTTTAGGGCCATGTTTTATGTGTTATAATAGTTTTGCTAATGAAGGTGGAATTGCCCTTTAAGCTGTGAGTCAGTTTCCCCAAGAGACCTGCTTATCTTAAAGGGGATGGTCACCTTCATACACTTTTCCGAAGTCGCCCGAAGTTGCCTCATGAGCTGACAGGAATGCAGTTCGGGGAGATCAGTCGCCCGAAGAAGAAGTGATTTGTCCCTGGGCGACTAATCTCCCGAAATAGCAGCGTTTGTCTCTGCCCTTTTACTGTTCTAAATTAATACATTTAATTGATACATTTCCTATCTTTGTCCCTGCTGAGCAGAATCTCTGAGTTTCATTGAAGGCAGCTGTTAGAATTCATACAATAGTTGCTCATATTCCACAGATACTGCTGAGAAATCTACTAATTGTATCAACTCAATGTAGCAAATTGTAACATTTCAGATGCTCCTGGATCACTGAGGTGCCAGAATGAAACACCAAAACAAAATGATTTCCTTCTTCTCTGTAATAATAAAACAGTAGCTTGTACTTGATCCCAACTAAGATATAATTAATCCTTATTGGAAGCAAAACCAGCCTATTGGGTTTATTTCATGTTTACATGATTTTCTAGTAGACATAAGGTATGAAGATCCAAATTATGGAAAGATCCCTTATCTGGAAAACCCCAGGTCCCGAGCATTCTGGATAACAGATTCTGTACCTGTATTAGTGTGTGTGTGTGTGTAAGTTATTGCTCACTAACATAACAGTTTATCAAAAGGCTTCGTTGATTTTACATATTTTATTAATATTTGTTGGTTCACCCCCTTTATTACATAACGATACTTGCTATGTACTGTGCGTGTGTGTCAGGCTTCCCAAAACTGAATATGGAAATTGAAGAGTAACATAATAACATAGTGAAAAATAAGTGGCACTTTCTCTGCTTTTTTCTTTTGTTTTCAGAAAACCCAAAACAAGTGAGCACCTGACTCAGCCTTCAATTCATAGAGAAAGCAGACCAGACATTCTGCTTATCTAAATGTTCCCAGCCCAAGAGCACTTATAGTTCTCAGTTAATTATTAGAGTAGAGCGGCTACCAATCGTTTGGACCAAAACCAAATGGCCAGGGCTGACTGCAGGGAGAGAATCGGCTGATCTGCTGGCTGTAAGGCACTGCTTCTACCTTGTACACAGAAGATAACAGATAAGTACTACTATAGTTTATATAAACAAACTGCTGTGTAGCCATGGGGGCAGCCATTCAAGCACAGGATACACAGTAGATAACAGATAAGTACTACTATAGTTTATATAAACAAGCTGCTGTGTAGCCATGGGGGCAGCCATTCAAGCACAGGATACACAGTAGATAGCAGACACATTCTGAAGAATCCTATTGTATGTTACAGAGCTTATCTGTTATCTGCTGTGTATCCTGTGTCTTTTCTCCCTTATCAGCTTTAAATGGCTGCCCCCATGGCTACACAGCAGCTTGTTTATATAAACTATAGTAGTACTTATCTGTTATCTACTGTGTATCCTGTGCTTGAATGGCTGCCCCCATGGCTACACAGCAGCTTGTTTATATAAACTATAGTAGTACTTATCTGTTATCTACTGTGTATCCTGTGCTTGAATGGCTGCCCCCATGGCTACACAGCAGCTTGTTTATATAAACTATAGTAGTACTTATCTGTTATCTACTGTGTATCCTGTGCTTGAATGGCTGCCCCATGGCTACACAGCAGCTTGTTTATATAAACTATAGTAGTACTTATCTGTTAGCTACTGTGTATCCTGTGCTTGAATGGCTGCCCCCGTGGCTACACAGCAGCTTGTTTATATAAACTATAGTAGTACTTATCTGTTATCTACTGTGTATCCTGTGCTTGAATGGCTGCCCCATGGCTACACAGCAGCTTGTTCATATAAACTATATTAGTACTTATCTGTTATCTACTGTGTATCCTGTGCTTGAATGGCTGCCCCCATGGCTACACAGCAGCTTGTTTATGTAAAGTATAGTAGAATTTCTGAAGCAAATACACCAGTTGTACCAGAGCAGCGCAACACTGCACTACATTTTCATTACTTTTAAACACTTTTACTTTTTGGTGTTACAGTTCCTTTAACAAAATGTTTTCAAGGTAACTAATCCAACAGAGAACTTTAACAAAGGTGAATATCTCAAAAGCTAATCTTTCTTCATATTTAAGGTTTTCTATAGAGCTACAGGAGCAGCCAAGGGGATCTCAGCTGGCCAGAACTCTGTTTAAATTTCCAGTTACTGCAGCACAACTGACTCCTAATACAGAGATAAAAGACAGTGAACAAATTACATTTATTTCAGATCATAAAAACATTGGTGGACATAGTGGTGTTATCAACCTGTTAAATACGGAAAAAGCTGTAGATCAGTTGGTTGGAGATAAGTCCATTACCAATAATGGAACAATTTGCGCTGATTATTGCCCCTTTTCAGCAGGGCACCCTCCTTATATTTGCTCTTGCTAAAGAAACCAATCAACCAGCAAAAGCTGAACATACCAGACTTTTGTGTTTTTTTACTTTAAATAAGAGGTTTTGAATGTGCCTTCCAGTTTCTTTTTTCTTTCATAATGATTCATCAACAGTAGCCTCTCAATCTTTCACAGATTTGGCATTTAGTTTCCCATACAAACAAGGCCGGGACTCTTGGCACCTCTGCCCCTTGCCAACTTCTGTTTCCAGAATAACACACCTAGTAAAACATCCTACATAACTTTCCTAGCATAGGGAGCTCTTCCAAAAGCTCAGACACAGCCAGAAACTGCAGCTTAAAACAAGGATGAATTCAACTTCAACATAAAGAACAATACAGACAATCCGATCAGTCCCTTTCTCTTTGAGATATTTATTATGTTGACCGTTATTCTGCATTCCCTATAGCAACTAAAGGCCGACTGACTGACTATGACAGTCACTTGTAGGGAACTGCAGGCAGAGCATTTCTGACTGACCTAATTTAATTGGCCGACAAACCCCCAATGCCTCTCGGTGCCGACTGTCATTCACATAAAAGGAAACTGGCAGTCAGGTATTATATGTGTAGTCATGCACAGTATGGCCAACTTATGACTGTTTCGTTCATTCAAGCCAAAAGCCCCAATGACTAGAACAAGAAAAAAAGCAAAGAAGATATTTGGATCTTGTTCACTTTAGAGTCCTGCATTGGGTCAAGTACCCATGGGTTACCCACAAAAAAAGCGAGTAGGCTGCAGGATGAGGGTCGGATTTTCTGTTGCGGGTAAAGAAGCGGGTCAGGTTGCGGGTCTCATCTGTATTTCTTATCTAATGTCTATCACTTTTCATGACAAAAGTTATTTCCATCTCCACCCACTTCTGATGATCTCACTTCCGGTTTGCAGCACTTCCTGTTTAATGGTGGTAGGCGGGTTGCGGATCCGGCTGCAAATAAGGCAGCTGCGGGTCGGTTGGCAGATCCAAGTGAGTAAATAGGCAGATAGCAGTTTGGGTCGTGGCCTGCAAGTTCGGGTCGGGGTCTCAAAAATTGGTTCCGCGCAGGACTCTAGTTCACTTCATTATGTGCCAATGGTCATTCACTGGCAGCTATGGTGCATCAGGTTGTGTGTCAAGCCCATGGGTCAGTACATTTTTTAGGCACCCTGCTGCCAAATTATGCCACCAAAGTTGCATGTGACTCCTCAAACATTTTTTATTTGCCATGTTAGATCTCCTTTTGCATCTAAAATATGCTATGCCTTGCCAGCTCTCATGTGCATGGGCTGATCCAGTAACAGCCCACCTGTTCTTATGCACTATGTATTACAGGATTTCATATTCATTTATTCCCACTTTGGTGCCAAGCACATGATAATTCCGTTAACTGTTCCAGCACTGAAGGCCCTTACATGATTGTATCAACATAACGTTTCTTCTCTCACCAGTCCTCCGATACACAGAGCACACTCTAGCTATCCTGCTTCTTACAATGCTATATCCATGGTATCGGTGGACTGGGTGGCGGCAAAATGAACCAAATGTAAAATAGAAACAGTATAGTGAAAAAGTATAGTGTACCAACACTACCCCTATTCACAGGAAAGTATCAATACAGGTAAGGGACCTGTTATCCCAAATGCTCAGGATCCATGGCTTTCTGGATAATGGATATTTTCGCACTTTAGATAGTAATACCTTAAGTCTACTAAAAAATATTAAATATACCCAATAGGTTGGTTTTGCTTCCAGTAAGGATTAATTATATCTTAGTTTGGATCAAGTAAAAGGTACTGCTGTATTATTACAGAGAAAAAAGAAATCAATTTTAAAAATTTGGATAAAAAAAAAAAGTCTATGGTAGATGGCCTTTCCATAATTCAGAGTTTTGTGGATAACAGCTTTCTGGATAACGGATCCCATACCTGTAGCATTTTAAAGTTGCACTGCCTCCTTAAACAAAAACACACCTATGCGAACCTAAGGATGCAGTTTCCTGGCAAGAAAAGTTTTCTTGGTGTGAAATAAAAGATTTTTCAGAAGTACTGCTACTACACTTTGGGCTCTACTCATTTTCCCTCGAGTCTCCATTATATGATATTCTCTGTGTTGTCTCAGAGATCAACTGACCAGAAATACTGCAGCTCTAACTGTAACAGGAAGAAGTGTGGAAGCAAAAGACACAACTCTGTCTGTTAATTGGCTCATGTGACCTAACATGTATGGTTTGTTTGTGTGCACCGTGAATCCTAGGATCCCAGGGGGCGGCCCTTCTTTCTTAAAATGGCAATTTTTTATTTAGGATTACCAAATGGCTCATACTAATAAAAAAGTATAGTCATAATATTTATATAATACACAAAAGCCATGAATATCTTGTAAATTATATCCTAATAAACAGTGAGTTCTGATGTCATCAGTTATAAACGGTGAGTTCTGATGTCATTTCTGTCACATGACTCACTGAAACTTGTGTATTATAATAAATAAAGTACCCCCAGTTGCAAAATATGAGGATATTAGAAGTTACCTCGGAGTTCCATGGACTGTATGGTCATGAAACTCCTCGGTAACTTATAATATCCTTATATTATACAAGAGGGGGTACTTTATACACTATATAAATCTACATTGTTCTGAGGGGGGGTGGATAGTTTTCCTTTAAGGTGTAATGCAGACACTTTACTGCGGGCACAATATTTTCAGGGACTTTTACTTGTCCCATGCAGAACAATCCTATGAACTTGCCTACCACATTGGACTCGGCAAACTAATTCCAATGAACATATCAGGAAAGCAGTATCATCAATATGTCTTCCATCTTGCCTCAATATGTTGCTACATTATATCTATCTGTCTCAAGACATTGTTATTTTCTTTGTTTTGTCTGCCATTCAGTATTTACTTTAATAGGATTCCAGCAATCTTCAGCCAACTAATATTTCTGATTATAGTATTGTTTGTGTTCCAAAATAGCACTGGGTGCAACAAGTATTTACTTTCTACCCACCTCTTCCTTTTGGAAAGTATTTTTTCCTTACACATGGCACAGCTCTTAAAGGGCATGTAAAGTCTAAAATAGAATAAGGCTAAAAATGCTGTATTTTGAATACTAAATATAAACATGAACTTACTGCACCACAATCCTAATCAAACAAATAATTTATGCTTTCAAAGTTGGCCACAGGGGGTCACCATCTTGTAACTTTGTTAAACATCTTTACAAGACTAAGACTGCGCACATGCTCAGTGTGGTCTGGGCTGCTTAGGGATCGTCATAAACAAAGCTGCTTGAGTTCTGCATGGCTGAGAAGTAAGGCGGGGGCTCCCCCTGCTGTTCATAAGTATGATTGTTTCCATGCTCAGCAGTTAGGGACCGTCTGACAATTCCTATCCACAGCAGTAAATGAAGGGAGAATTTCACTGCATACAGTCAGGTTTCTTATAAAAACGGTACACATTTTTTAATTAAAGTATATTGGAGATAGGTTTCTTTTTCATTAAAGAAAGTAAAAATGGGATTTTATTTTTTTGCCTTTACATGCCCTTTAAAGAGACCTTATAGCCATTTTTCAACATTGATTCAATGAATCGGGGTTGTGCCAACATACTTTTTGCCTATGCTTTTAATCAGAAAACATCTATGCATTTCTTGTTTTTTTGTTATTCTCTCTCTTAAATAGGACAAATTTTGATAAAGAATCTAAAGCAACATTCAACTTCCTGACCCCAAAAAGCAAAGCCAAAAAAACAGTCCACTGTACTTCTATGACTGACATCACTCTTTTGGATGAGGAAGTAGAAGGTTTCAGTTTCATTTAAAATTTTGCCCGGTTTAGCGCAAGAAACAAAAAAACAGATATTTCCAAATTAAAACAATAGGCAAAATCTATTTTTGGCACAAACCCTATTTATTGCAATGATGACAAGGGGGGGGGGTGTTATGTTCCTTTAGCAGAAGTGATACTGAGCAGTCTAATAATTAAGTGAGGTTGACACTTTTCTTGCAAATTATTTCGCCAGAAATCGAGTTCCATATTCTTTCAAAGGACATTTCAGGGTATTAATTCACTGCTAGCAGCTAAAACATCAGCACTGCAGAAAAAACAAACTCTTCATTTTAACGCCCGTATCAAGAGAAAATATACATATATGTTTTCATTTTAATAGTTCACATCATCAAAACATTTTTTGATGATCATCTCATCTTGAGACCTCCATGGTAGGTGCATTTCCTTGCCTATTGATCCTTTAAAGGGGAAGTAAAGTCTAAAATAGACTAAGGCTAGGAATGCTATATTTTGTATACTAAACATAAACATAAACTTACTGCACCACAAGCCTAATCAAACAAATGATTTATGCTTTCAAAGTTGGCCACAGGGGGTCACCATCTTGTTACTTTATTAAACATCTTTGCAAGACCAAGACTGTGCACATGCTCAGTGTGGTCTGGGCTGCTTAGGGATTATCATAAATTATCAAAACAGCACTAGTCAAATAATATCTGCTAGAAACCGATACAACAAGACTGATTAATGATCAGAATGTGAAGTCTGCTCTGGGTCCTGTGTTGTCATGTAATCTAATGTGGATTTTATAGTATTGTTCAATACAAACGTTCTCCAACTCTGCAGAACCAGTGGTTGCAGCTAAAAATTCCTTCAAATAGAATCCCAGTTTATCTTTTTAAATCTGGCTCCATGATCTTTGCCCCCTGCAGCTGCTCAAAAAAAAACCCTCACAAATGCGAATTTAAAAGCACCAACTCGAATGTAAATTCGAATGTGAGATTGTATCACACCTCGACCATGGAAACAATTTTAATTTACAAGTCATTGACAGTGGTCCTTTGACACATTTTAAGATGTTAATAGCCTTCCTGACAATCGAGGTTTTTTCGGAGGAAAATTTGATTCGAGTTTCATTCATAGTCCTTTCGAATACAAATTACATTTTTGGGTTGTTCCCATTCAATTGAATTTTAGACATTTGGGGGCCGAATCACTAACTTCGAGTGAAGGATTCGAAGTTAAAAAACTTCGAACTTCGAAGTTTTTTTTGGGCTACTTCGACCATCGAATGGGCTACTACGACCTTCAACTACGATTTCGATTCGAACTAAAAATCATTCGACTATTCGACCATTCGATAGTCGAAGTACTGTCTCTTTATAAAAAAAATTCGACCCCCTAGTTCGCCATCTAAAAGCTCCCGTCAATGTTAGCCTATGGGGAAGGTCCCCATAGGCTTGGCTAACTTTTTTTGATCGAAGGATATTCCTTCGATCGTTGGATTTAAATCCTTCGAATCGTTCGATGCGAAGGATTTAATCGTTCGATCGAAGGAATTATCCTTCGATCATTCGATCGAACTATCTGCGCTAAACCCTTCGACTACGATGACGAAAATTTTTAATTCCTAGTCGAATATCGAGGGTTAATTAACCCTCGATATTCGACCCTTAGTGAATCGGCCCCTTACATTTTCCATAAATAACCTGCCATTCGAGTTATGATTACATTCTAATTTATTTGAGTAGAAAAAAAATTCACATCAGTTCAAAATTTGACCTTTGATCAATAACCCCCTTAAAGTACAATGTTTAATATTACTTTCAAGCTGGATTACTTTGAGCACATCTTGAACTAGAACATAGGAGGGCGGACGAGGAGGGCGAACTATTAAATGGTCAGGCACATGGTAAACAGGAAAAACATACTGCACCTGTGCCTAATAAGTACCAAGTAAGGGGCTCTAACAGAATAAGAATAGAGTGGTTTGCTTTAAAATAGCCGGAGGTGCCTGGAAATAATTATCCGTAGTTCCATCACTGTTATTTGATGTTGTAAAAATGCCAGTCTCCAGAGATCTCCTCTGATCAAGCAAAAAGAATGTCTCAAGGAAGAATTCCTTTGAAAAGAAGTGCTGTTTTATGGGACAGAGTGCTCAGAATAATTGTATAAACCTAATGATAAAGTGCCGATTACATAAGACATCTGGTTACTCTGTAATTAACATTTAATGCAGTAGCTGTAATTTCCTTGTATATGCAATTAAATCTTCCTATTGGCGATTAGGAGTTTTCTGTATAGAACGATGCGTTACATTGTAATGCACTTTTGTTTTATCTGTTTTAACCTTTTTAAATGTTCCCCACACTAAATAGCCAAACTAAATAGCCAAGAAAAGAGGGCAAACACACGGAGGCCCCTTTAAATGCCAATAACTCCTAGAACACTTATTAATTTGAAGTGGCATATCAGTTATTTCTATTTTTTTAGGCTAGTTTGGATTTTTACTGAGAATTTTGCATCCCATTTTGTTTAATGAAAATGATGACCAACAATAGTCACTTCCTACAACAGTATAGAAGCAAAGACATTCACAAAAAATAGGGCCCCCAACCCAACTGCAGCAACAATGCTCCAAAGAACAGTCCTGCTCTCCCTTACTGGATCTCCTTAAAGGGAAACTATTGTGAAAATTAAAATTTAATATATGCTTCAGCATACTGAAATAAGAAACTTTATAAATACAATCAATTAAAAATTCTGCATCATTTCTGAAATAATCAAGTTTATCTTCACTATTCCTCTCTCAGCATCTATCTGACACCCAACACCTGCATGAAGACAGAATGAAGAGAAACGGATATTGAAAGAGAAATAGACTTAAACTTAATTATTTCTTAAATAGACTTAAAAATAGACTTAAACTTAATTATTTCTGAAACGCTACAGAATTTTTAATTGATTGTATTTCCTAGCTGATGAATTAGAGCTCACTCAAATAACTGATTCCAGTACAAACAAAATCTAACAAAATAACTGCCTTTTGCACAAATTCTGCATGTAGAGAGACATGATGTCTGGTGATTTAATAGAGTGAGCTCTAATACATCTTCTAGCCCCCCTATAAGATATATTGGATGTAACTGTCAATGAATATCCAACACCCAACTCCTGAATGAAGACAGATTGAGGAGAAAGAGATGCTGAGAGAGGGATAGTGAACATAAACTTGATTATTTCAGAAACGGTACAGAATTTTTAATAGATTGTATTTAGAAAGTTTCTTATTTCAGTATGATAAAGCTTATATTAAATGGGTTTTTTTCGCGATAGTTACGCTTTAATAAGGGCTAGGCTTCAGGCTGTGTATCTGCTATATTTGGTGGCACTGTTTCCAGTTCTTGCTCCTGGTTCCAAACAGAAACAAAGACACTGGTAATGACCAATGAGAAAGATATACACAACCTATAGAAATGTGTGTTTTTTTTAAAAAAAAAAAAACAGGGCATAGAATAATCTCTATAAAAAAAAGACATTGCAAAATGGTCCTACCTTTGTATCAGAGTCAGAGAGAGAGAGAAATATAGTTCAAGGAGGAGCTAAAGAAAACCGCAAAGAATGCCATCAGATATATGAGTGGCGGTGCCCACTGACACAGTTAGGAATCAGGAGTGAAATTTTAGCAGCCTTGGTATTTAGGATTTGGCTGGCTGCTTTTAGGCAATATCAGTATAAATTTGAGATTGGAAATAGCAGCTGTTTTAGAACGACAATGCCAATCATCCCGTGAGGATACACGTTTTAGTTCACAATACAAAGAAAACTACAACCTAAAGAGGATCTGCTATGTGCTTATTGCAAGTAAAATATCTGTAAAACGTCTGTTTACTTCTATTTAAAATGAGTGTAATAGATGTAAATGCTAGGGATGCACCGGATCCACTATTTTGGATTCGGCCGAATCCCCGAATCCATCTTGGAAGATTCGGCCGAATACCGAACCGAATCCTACTTTGCATATGCAAATTAGGGGCGGGAAAGGAAAAAGTGGAAAAAAATTGGTTTGCTTTCTTGTTTTGTAACGCAAAGTCGCATGAAATCCCGCCCACCCCACAATTTGCATATTCGGTGCATCGGCCTGAAAAAGGCTGAATCTTGGCCGAATCCAGAACCGAATCCTGAATTCGGTGCATCCCTAGTAAATGCTCCGTTAAGCATCCATATGCATGCAAACCCTTGCCTTGTTCTGTTACAATATAGGGATGCAGCGCACTATATACAATAATATATACAATAATAATATACAATAAGTGCACCGAGGCACATCAACAGTTCCAAAGCCATTCAGGCACTATGAGTCAGCTCTGACTCATTGCAGTTTATCTTCAGCAAAAAATATGGCGTAATAATGTAAGTGAAGATGATACAGATGTGTACTCTTGCTAGGGCTGTTCTACTGAAGAGAGACACGTCAGGATTCGGGGGGGAAAAGTCACCCGACGACTAATCTCCCCGAACTGCCTTCCCGTCGGCTAGAATGAAATTCGCCGGCTGGATGGCACTCGAAGCCCTTCGTTTTCTGAAGTCCCCCGAAGTTTCCTTGTCAGGTGACTTTGGAAAATTAAACGCTCCGAGTGCCATTCTGCCGGCGATTTTCATTCTAGCTGGCTGGAAGGCAGTGGAGGCAGTTTGGGGAGATTAGTGGCCCCGAAGAAGAGGAGATTTGTCGCCGGGCAACTAATCTTCCCGAATTGCAATGTGTTTCTCTGCCCTTAGTGACACCCAAGTCACATCTTAAAAAGTTTTTGGAACAGTCCTGGAACCCCAAAGTGTCAGGGAGGCACCCTTAGGTCGTTTAAAAACCTTAAGGGTTTTTTTTTTTTAAAAAAAAAAAATCATAAAAATTGTATTTTGATAAATAGAAAAAGTCCGACCAAATTAGAATCCATGATTTGATCTTATTTATTATTATTAAAAGAGCTCAATTTAATTGGTTCAGGTAAAGACTAGTTAAAATCGAGCGAAAACCCAAATTGTTGTTTTTTAATTTTTGCCTGAAAAGGGCAACCTTTTAGGCTAATTCCAGTGCAGACCACAGAAACTTCTAGACAAGATAAGTCAATTCTGCCATTGACTTCAAACTTGTCACAGGGGGTCACCATCTTGGAAAGTGCTCAGTGGGCTCTGATTGGCTGTTGAGAAGCTAAGCTTAGGGGTCGTCACTAATTATCCAGCAGAAAATGAGCTTCCCTGGCTGTAATATAAGCTGATGTTACAGGTTTGCTGATTATTAAATTCTGATGCTAATTGCACTGGTTTCTGTGCTGCCATGTAGTAATTATGTGTATTAATTACCAATCAGCCTTATATTGTGACATTTCTATTCTGTGTGTACTGTAAATTGTGAGTGGCTCCCTAAGCTCAGTAAGTGACAGCAGCACAGAGCATGTGCAGTGAATCAGCAGAAAAGAAGATGGGGAGCTACTGGGGCATCTTTGGAGACACAGATCTTTACTGCTAAAGGACTGTGGTTGTTTTGGGCTGGTACAAAAGCACAAAACATCATGTAAAACAATTCTACCTACGTCTTTAGTTAAGCTTTACTTCTCCTTTAATGCATGGTCAGAGAGGCTATATCAGGCATTCTGTAGAAAAATTCTATTTACTATTTATATATAATGTAGTTTTAAATGGGTTGTTCGCCTTAGAATGACATAGACGTTGATATTCTGAGACAATTTGCAAGTGGTTTTGATTTTTTACTTTCTGCGGTTTTTCATTTATTTAGCTTTTTGTTCAGCAATTAGCAACTCTCCAGTTTAGAATCTCAGCAACTATTTGGTTGCTAGGGTCTTGTTTACCTTACCAACAAGGCAGTGGTTTGAATGAGAGACTGGATTAAGGCTAGGACAAGGCCTGAATAGAAAAATAAGTTATACAATGTAACAGTAATAATAACATTTGAAGATCACAGAACAATAGTTTGTTTTTTTGGCTGCTGGGTCAGTGACTCACATTGAAAAGCAGTAACGATATAGCAGAGGAAGGCAAATAATTAAAAGACCAATTTTGAAAGACTGCTGGGAATAGGACATCCTATAACATATTAAAAGTTAACTTAAAGGTAAACTGCCCCTTTAAAGATAAGTTTGCAACTTAAAGGAACAGTTCAGTGTGAAAATAAAAACTGGGTAAATAGATAGGCTATGCAAAATAAAAAATGTTTCTAATATAGTTATTTAGCCAGAAATGTAATGTATAAAGGCTGGAGTGACTGGATGTGTAACATAATAGCCAGTAATGGCTTGGGCTTGAGCATGCTCAGTTTGCTCCTCTCTCCCTCTCGATTTTCCCCACTCCCTCCTCCCTTCCCTGTAATTTGAGCACAGAGCTATCAGTGAGCAGGGAGAGACTCAGGCAGGAAGTGATGTCACACCAAGCTAATATGGCAGCTTATATTCTAAAGAAACAGAGAGCTTCTAGAGCTGGTTACTCAGGTATGGTAAAACATTCTACAGAATAAATATAGTGTTATAGCTTGCTCTATTGTGGCTAATCTATTGGCAATAAACTGTTTCTGTAGCTTTCCTTCTCTTTTAAGGTATGGTGGCCAGATCATGGAAAGTTTCTTAATCCGGAAAACCTAAGTCTCAAGCATTCTGGATAACGGTTCCCATACCTGTATTAAGTCAAATCAATTATTTTTGTCTTTGGTATTACTGGTATTTGGTATTTTTGGTATTATTGCATATAAATCTGTACACGTAGTATTACCCAGTAATGTAGAGAAGGATGACAGGTTGGTGTTGAAGTACAAATGAGATCTTCTGACTGGAATGAAAGGTTGCGACATCTTGCGCTACACAACAGTGTGCATAAATAATGATTCTGATGTATGCAACATGAACAGTGTACAAAAGGGGTATAAATATGTATTTACTCCCTACAGGGGAGCAGCACAGACTCAGCAGCCAGTGATGCATTTCAACAATGTGCACAATGTACCATTTTAGCTAATCAAAGAATACAACTCAACGCTGAATGTATTGTACACCCCCACCATGAAGTGGACACTTGATGCTGGTAACACTGATCTGAGACCACCGGAATGACAGGGGTTCCCCATCCCCTCCGCTCCAGGATTAGGCTTCCAGACAGGGAGCTGGAGAACTATAGGCAGCCCACAAGTGAGTGAGGAAGGGCTCAGGCTCCCATTCAGGGATGAGGACAGGAAACAGCTGCATTCACACCAGCCACAACCCTGCACTTACTAATCATCACATGGACCTGATGTATTATATGACCAGACTCACAGGGGCTAAATGAAACTTCATGCTAGAGAGTCACAACTCCCAGATGGCCAGGCATCACCTCTGGTGAATGCTGGGAATTGTAGTTTCCCACGGCTGAAGGGAGAATGCTGGGAATTGTAGTTTCAAATGGCTGAAGAGAGAATGCTGGGAATTGTAGTTTCCCACGGCTGAAGGGAGAATGCTGGGAATTGTAGTTTTCTGTGGCTGAAGAGAGAATGCTGGGAATTGTAGTTTTCTGTGGCTGAAGAGAGAATGCTGGGAATTGTAGTTTTCTGTGGCTGAAGGGAGTATGCTGGGAATAGTAGTTTCCCCGTGGCTGAAGGGAGAATGCTGGGAATTGTAGTTTTCTGTGGCTGAAGAGAGAATGCTGGGAATTGTAGTTTCACGTGGCTGAAGGGAGAATGCTGGGAATTGTTGTTTTTTGTGGCTGAAGAGAGAATGCTGGGAATTGTAGTTTTCTGTGGCTGAAGAGAGAATGCTGGGAATTGTAGTTTTCTGTGGCTGAAGAGACAATGCTGGGAATTGTAGTTTCCCGTGGCTGAAGAGAGTATGCTGGGAATTGTAGATTGCATCGGCTAAAGGGAAGCAGTGTAGGTGCAGCAGGGTGTGTTTACATAAAACATGCAAAGTTTTCTGTGGCTGAAGAGACAATGCTGGGAATTGTAGTTTCCCACGGCTGAAGGGAGTATGCTGGGAATTGTAGTTTCCCACAGCTGAAGAGAGTATGCTGGGAATTGTAGTTTCCCATGGCTGAAGAGAGTATGCTGGGAATTGTAGATTGCATCGGCTAAAGGGAAGCAGTGTAGGTGCAGCAGGGTGTGTTTACATAAAACATGCAAAGTGAAGCCTTCTGAAATCAGAAGATATTTACTTGTCTAATACCATACACACAGCATTGCCTAGATACCAAAATAAGAGTTTTGATTCACCCCCCATAAGGTGACATAAAGGAGTGATTTGCATGTCTCCGCCCATGATGCCTTATGGGAGAATTAAAACTCTTATTTTGGTATCTAGGCAGTGCTGTGTGTATGTCATTAGACAAGTAAATACTTTCTGTTTCCAGAAGGCCTCACTTTGCATGTAAATTGCTAGTGAAGGGTTTTTTGTCTCCTTTTAGCCCTTCTCACCCTAACCAGGTTTGGTTCCTCATTTCACTACTCTCCAAGTCCTACCCCTAAAAAGCCATGTCCCAATATTTAGTACTGTTGAGATATAACAAGTTTGGATATATGTCTCTGAACTATCAGGCTGTATCTGTGCTATAAACCAGCAGTTCTGGATACAGAGTTGACTTAAGAGACATAAATAAGTGTTTTGCATATCTCTGCCCATGATGCATTATGGGTGAATGAAAACTCTTATTTTGGTATCTAGGCAGTGCTTTGTGTGTCGTATGAGACAAGTAAATACTTTCTGATTTCATGTAAATGTTGCAAGTATTTGCTAGGGAAAGGGTGAGTTGACTCATTTTAGCCTCTCACCCTAACCAGGATCAGTTTCATATTTACATAACACAGAAATGTAAGGGGACACTCTATAGGTCCTATAGGTTTAGGGATCTAGATACAGTGTCTGAAAAGGAATTTCCCATTTCTGGAAACAAAGTCCTTACAATCAGGTTCCTCAATAAGCAGAACTACAGATCCCAGCATCCCCTCTTACTCAAAGCTGTTGATTATCAATAGCTAAAGAGAAGTTAGTGAGCATAGGTGGGCTGAGATGCTGGGTCCCCTGGCACAGGAATCTGCACTCACAGAGGGCTACAACTCCCACAATTCCCTGGCTGCCTGTACTATTAGCATATGCACAGAAGTGTAGCAGGCGGGACAGGTGAGTGTTGGTGCAGAACCTGTGTGTACAGATTAGTACATGGAGCACATTTAGTACATGGCACAGATTTAGTACATGGCACACATTTAGTACATGGAGCACATTTAGTACATGGCACACATTTAGTACATGGCACAGAGGCACATGAACGTGCAGGAAGGTGGGTACAAGTCATGCCAGGCTCACAGTAACCTCACTAACAATCTCATGTCAGGCCCATACTCAGTGTTATACTCAGCGCTACATACTCAGTGTTATACTCAGAATTACATACTCAGCGCTACATACTCAGCGCTACGTACTGAGGCAGCTCTTTACCTTCTGGGAGTTCTGCTGCAGGACATTTTGCTCCACGGTCATGGCCCAGATAATCCTCCTCCCCCTTCTTCAGCCGCTGCTGTTGGGATCCCGAGCACGGGACGGGGATTGTAGAGCGACGGCGAATCAAGGCAGCCCGGCGAGATCATGAGCCAGCAGCCTGAGGGGGGAGTTCTAACAAGCCGTACGATACATCCAAAGGCCGACAATGCCTGATTGCCCGTATGACTGCTGCTTCTGCGGCCGCCACCGCCCGTCTCCCCCCTCCCTCTTGCACTTCCCCACTCACACCCCTCACATGCACAAACAGTCACTGAAAGCCCCGCCCTTCACACGCACAAACACAGCACCCGGAGGCCCCGCCTATAATAGCCCCGCCCCTCACATGCACATATATAGTCAGTGGCGTCTCTACCTCCAGTCAGTTCTCTCACATACACTGAGGTCTCTGGTGTGTTTGGAGCTGGGCTTGTGTCTGAGGCACTGCACAAAATTGTTATTCATTTCCTGAGTTAACATCATGTTCAGTCTCATACTAAGGAAACACATGAATTAAGCAGCTTGTTCTTTATTATATTGGCTGGAAATAGAACAGTTGACAGGACAATGTCTTTCCCCTACAGCAAAGCAGCTCGTGCGAGTTCTCTCGGCAAAATTCCTGAATAGCAGCTTTGTCTTTATATCCCTCCTCTGAAACCAGGTCCGGACTGAGAATTAAATTAGGCCCAGGCATTTCAGGTACACAGAGGCCCAATCAGCCCACTAAATACTGACTTTTTTATGGCACCTTATAGCAGCCCCTCTGGCATTTGCCAGAACTCACAGATTGCCAGTCCGGGCCTGTCTGAAACCATAACTAAACCATAACTAAACCATGACTAAACTATGACTAAACCATGACTAAACTATGACTAAACAATAACTAAACTATGACTAAACCATGACTAAACTATGACTAAACCATAACTAAACCATAACTAAACTACGACTCAACCATGACTAAACTATGACTAAACAATAACTAAACTATGACTAAACCATGACTAAACTATGACTAAACAATAACTAAACTATGACTAAACCATGACTAAACTATGACTAAACCATGACTAAACTATGACTAAACCATGACTAAACTATGACTAAACCATGACTAAACTATGACTAAACCATGACTAAACTATGACTAAACCATGACTAAACTATGACTAAACCATGACTAAACTATGACTAAACCATGACTAAACCAGGCCCGGACTGGCAATCTCTGGGTTCTGGCAAATGCCAGAGGGGCTGCTATAAGGTCCCATAGACAGTCAGTATTTAGTGGGCTGGTGGGGGCTGATTGGGCCTCTGTGTACCTGAAATGCCAGGGCCTATTTTAATTCTCAGTCCGGACCTGGACTAAACCATGACTAAACCATAACTAAACCATGACTAAACTATGACTAAACCATAACTAAACCATGACTAAACCATGACTAAACCATGACTAAACCATGACTAAACTATGACTAAACCATGACTAAACCATGACTAAACTATGACTAAACAATAACTAAACTATGACTAAACCATGACTAAACTATGACTAAACCATGACTAAACCATGACTAAACTATGACTAAACCATGACTAAACTATGACTAAACCATAACTAAACCATGACTAAACTATGACTAAACCATGACTAAACCATGACTAAACTATGACTAAACCATGACTAAACCATGACTAAACTATGACTAAACCATGACTAAACTATGACTAAACCATAACTAAACCATGACTAAACCATAACTAAACCATGACTAAACAGCTGCACAACACTTAGGGGCAGATTTATCAAGGGTCGAAGTGAATTCGAGGGAATTTTCGAAGAAAAAAAATTCTAAATTCTAAGTAATTTTTTGGATACTTCGACCATCGACTAGGATACTACGACTACGCGAGTGAGGAAGGGCTCAGGCTCCCACTCAGGGATGAGGACAGGAAACAGCTGCATTCACACCAGCCACAACCCTGTACTTACTAATCATCACATGGACCTGATGTATTATATGACCAGACTCACAGGGGCTAAATGAAACTTCATGCTAGAGAGTCACAACTCCCAGATAGCCAGGCCAGATTTCACCTCTGGTGAATGCTGGGAATTGTAGTTTCCCACGGCTGAAGGGAGAATGCTGGGAATTGTAGTTTCCCACGGCTGAAGGGAGAATGCTGGGAATTGTAATTTCCCGTGGCTGAAGAGAGTATGCTAGGAATTGTAGTTTCCCACGGCTGAAGGGAGAATGCTGGGAATTGTAGTTTCCGTGGCTGAAGGGAGAATGCTGGGAATTGTAGTTTCCCGCAGCTGAAGGGAGAATGCTAGGAATTGTAGCTTCCTACGGCTGAAGGGAGAATGCTGGGAATTGTAGTTTCCGTGGCTGAAGGGAGAATGCTGGGAATTGTAGTTTCCCGTGGCTGAAGAGAGTATGCTGGGAATTGTAGTTTCCCACAGCTGAAGGGAGAATGCTGGGAATTGTAGTTTCCCACGGCTGAAGGGTGAATGCTGGGAATTGTAGTTTCCCGCGGCTGAAGGGAGAATGCTGGGAATTGTAGTTTCCTATGGCTGAAGAGAGAATGCTGGGAATTGTAGTTTCCCGCGGCTGAAGGGAGAATGCTGGGAATTGTAGTTTCCCACGGCTGAAGGGAGAATGCTGGGAATTGTAGTTTCCCGCAGCTGAAGGGAGAATGCTAGGAATTGTAGCTTCCTACGGCTGAAGGGAGAATGCTGGGAATTGTAGTTTCCGTGGCTGAAGGGAGAATGCTGGGAATTGTAGTTTCCCGTGGCTGAAGAGAGTATGCTGGGAATTGTAGTTTCCCACAGCTGAAGGGAGAATGCTGGGAATTGTAGTTTCCCACGGCTGAAGAGAGAATGCTGGGAATTGTAGTTTCCCACGGCTGAAGAGAGTATGCTGGGAATTGTAGTTTCCCACGGCTGAAGGGTGAATGCTGGGAATTGTAGTTTCCCGCGGCTGAAGGGAGAATGCTGGGAATTGTAGTTTCCTATGGCTGAAGAGAGAATGCTGGGAATTGTAGTTTCCCGCGGCTGAAGGGAGAATGCTGGGAATTGTAGTTTCCCGCGGCTGAAGGGAGAATGCTGGGAATTGTAGTTTCCCACAGATGAAGGGAGAATGCTGGGAATTGTAGTTTCCCACGGCTGAAGGGAGAATGCTGGGAATTGTAGTTTCCCACGGCTGAAGAGAGAATGCTGGGAATATAAGGGTGTGCTTATATAACACATGCCATATACACACAGCATTGCCTAGATACCAAAATAAGAGTTTTGATTCTCCCATAAGGCATCATGGGCGGAGACATGCAAATCACACCTTTATGATGCCTTGTGGGAGAATTAAAACTCTTATTTTGGTATCTAGGCAGTGCTGTGTGTATGGCATGAGACAAGTAAATACCTTCTGATTCCAGAAGGCTTCACTTTGCATGTAAATTGTTAGTGAAGGGCTTTTTGACTCCTTTTAGCCCTTCTCACCCTAACCAGGTTTGGTTCCTCATTTTGCTACTATCCAAGTCCCACCCCTCAGTAGCAATGGTCCAATATCTTGCACTGATAAGAACCAATAAGTGCAAAACAGACTGTCTGCAAATTTGGATTTCTGGCTTTGAAACTTAGGTTGAATCTGTGCTATAAACCAATGGAAGTGAATGCAGAGTTGGTTAAAGGACACAAAGTAGTAATTTCTATGTTTCTGCCCATGATGCTTTATGTGAGAATGTAAACTCTTATTTTGCTGTCTAGCCAATGCTGTATGCACGGAATGAGACAAGTAAAAAACCTTCTGATTTCAAATAAATTTTGAAGTATTTTTAACTTTGAAATTTGACCCTTGATAAATCTGCCTCTTACTAAAACTTATATTGTGAAACCTGGACACAAACTTGTAGTGCTGAGGGGCTCCTTTATAAATCACTAAACACAGGCAAATCACAGTTTTGCCTCCATGTTAGTGTTATTTTGGGAAAAGTTCTTGGTTCTTATAAAACCTGACACTTGGATGGATTTTGCCAAATACTCTTTCATAAAGGACCTTCTTCATATGCCGTCCAGCAGTTCTTTTAGTTTCTGTTATACAGCGCCAACACATTTCTGCAGCACTTTACAAAGGTTATAAATCATTTCTTGCTCTAAAAGAGCTTACAGTCTAAGGTCCCTCTCACATTCCCACTATGCAGGGGCGCATCGGCAGAGGCTACAAAGGCTCAGGCCTAGGGCATAAAAATGTCAGGGTCGGCCTGCTGCCTAGCCACATGCAAAGAGGCAAACGGGAGCTGCAGCTCCTCAGTATACCGACACATCACTCGCACACCGGCGCGTCTCTCACACGCTCGCAGGGGGGAGGTGCGTCTAAACGGCGGAGGCTAGGTCCTAGCGGCCTCGGGGCAGCTCTCAGTGAACCTGTGCGTCGTTTGCACGTTCGCATGGGCGGTGAGCCAAACCGGGCAGGCACTATTACCTGGCGGCTTCGGGGCGCCAGATTATTATTATACATGTATTTATACAGTGCCAACAAATTGCGTAGCACTGTAAAGTAAATGTGATTATACAACAAAATCACATGAATTATATACATAGAACATATGGAGTTACATACATCACAATCAATACCGGTACAAAAAGTGAGGAAGGCCCAATGCAAAAGAGCTTACACTCTAAAGGGAAGGGAGTAATACACAAGGTGTGGGAGTGGGCAAGATCGAATTAAGTGGGTGAGAAATGTGGTACTGTATGTGGTGTTGCGTTTGGTAGTTAAGCAGAGTGAGGGTAGGCTTCTCGAAAGAAGTGCGTTTGTTGGCAGATGAGTAAATCCGGCCCTGCGCTAGACGCTTAGTGCTCCACTAAGAAAATATGCGCATAGTCCTGCGGGAGTGCCGGAGGATGTTGGCCCTCGTCAGAAATCTGCGCCTGCCTGAGGTGGCCTTTCTAATGCCAATCCCCCTCGCACATTATACACAGCATTGAATCGGGTGTAGGGAGAGCCGTATAGCTAGTTCAATTGCGCTCTCTGCACTTGCAGAGTTGAAATTCCAAATTATAAATCGGAATTTCAGCTCCTGAAACCCACACAGACTTCTGGCAGATGGTGCCCTGGTTGGGATTGAACCCACTGCTGAAAGGTAGAAGTGCTACACGTATACACTGAGCCACCATGCTGCATCGTTAGCAAAATCTTACCTGCACTAAACTGTTAAATAGATTTTATTTGGTTTCATTTCAGATGACTGGAAGGAACATAGTAGAAGGTCAGAGAACAGTGCTGGGTACTGCAATCCTGCAAATCTGCCCTCAGTAATTGGAAACTTTCCCATAATAGGTGCTTCTCCCAAAACACTTGAATGGTAGGACATGAGCTTTATAAAAATGTCTTGCTACAAACAGTCAGTAGATGTGTATTCAGAAAAAAATATCGTTACCCCCGCTAGAGGGGGCAGAAAGGCATACAACACAAATTTAGGACAGATAGAGGCAAATATATCAAGGGTCAAATTTCGAATTCATGGGAGTTTTTTTCAAAATCCCATAAACTCCCATGAACTGGAAATTCGACCAATCGAATTTTATTAAAAAAAAATCTAATTTTATAAACTTGGGTGAATAGGATCGACCCGAAAACTCAAATCAGATTTGATTCGAGTTTTAAAAACTCGATTTGATTTTGTACCGAAAAAAAAATCGAATGTCAGGAAAGCTGCAAACAACTCCAAATTGATCCCAGGACGTCTCCCATCGATTAAAACAGCAATTTGGCAGGATTTAGGTGACGAATAGTCTAATTTGAGTTCTTAAAGGGCCAGAGTATGATAAATCTCGAAAATCGAATTAAGGTTTTTTAAAAAAAAACTCAAATCATATTTTAACAATTCCCTAGTTGAATTTGACAGTTTTGGCCATAAAAAACTATTATGTTTTAAAGGGGATGTTGATGTTCGGGCATGTAGCTAGCAAAGCAGTGACATGAACCTGGATCACCGTAGGGAAGTTTTACATTCCATGCATTGTAAAATGCTTTTGCTAATGAATCTTTCTGGGAAATAAATGTTTTGGATGGGTGGGGGGATGAAGTTTAAAGCAGGGCAGTTATTTCTCATACTATGAATTCAATCCACAACAACATAATTATTATTATATGAATCAACCTCTTTCTCTGGCATCCAAGGTACTTTGTTTGTGCGGACTAAAATATATTGCATTTTGCCTGGTGTATAACTGTATATTTTCCTTGCTTAAATAGAGAGAGAGATGGGATCAGATGGCATTTTAACTCTAAATTTATTCTCCTAAACCATGAAACTAAGCAAGTCTGGTTTCACAAGTAAAATGCTATGATCTGCTTTAGGAATCATTTCACATCCATCTGCCAAAGCATGAATAAATAAAATTATGTATGCTTTATTATATATATATATATATATATATATATATATATATATATATATATATATATATATATATATATATATATATATATATATATATACAATCCAAAAAGCTCCTAACGCACACCGTTAAAGTGAAATACCTGGGTGCTACCTTCAATGGCAGATTACGTAGTTTGCAAAAACGAAGATGCACACCAGGATTTGGCAAAAAAGTTAAAAATCCATTTTTATTAATTTACATTTAAAAAGAGCTGGTCAACGTTTCGGTCTAATTCTTAGAATTAGACCGAAACGTTGACCAGCTCTTTTTAAATGTAAATTAATAAAAATGGATTTTTAACTTTTTTGCCAAATCCTGGTGTGCATCTTCGTTTTTGCAAACTATATATACTACCGGGTGCACGGTAATGTATAGTATAAGCAAAAAGAAGACAAGCAACACCGAGATCTCTTGTGATATAGTCAAATCTGTATTGTGAAATCACTTGCAAGCTCCCTGTGGGGGATTGAAACGTTGAGCTTTAATAAACAAGTTTTTTTGTTTTTCAACTCTTTACAAAACCTGTGAGTGTCGCTACTTTCGACTTTGTATATATATATAATAACTGGCTGCAGGATCGGGTACAGAGGGTGGTTGTTATTGGGACATTCTCTACTTGGAGTAAGGTTCTTAGTGGGGTCCCTCAGGGCTCAGTATTGGGTCCACTTTTATTTAACTTGTTCATTAATGACTTAGGGGAGGGGATTGTAAGTAATGTATCAGTGTTTGCAGATGACACAAAATTATCCAGCCCAATTCATTCCATCCAGGATGTGGCACTTGCAACAGGATCTTGACAAACTGGCAATCTGGGCAGCTAAGTGGCAAATGAGATTCAATGTTGATAAATGTAAAGTCATGCACCTGGGATGTAACAATATCCACTTATACCCTTAATGGGACTGCACTAGGCAAATCCATTATGGAAAAGGACCTTGGAGTCCTAATGTTTGTGCCTGCCATGGACATGTGTGTGTTTTACTTAGTATATCTGATTCTGCATTTGTGTGTTTGGACCTGACCCAGATATCTTTGTGATGCTGCCTAATAAATTGTGTTTTAGTGTTGTCACAATTTCTCTACTGGTGCAACTGTGTCTGTTTGCATCTGCTTTTGTTGCAGTGCCTTCATAAGCCTATATGTATGTTTGTTTATGAGTGTGTTTGTGTACCTGCCTGAGTCCCTGATTGAATAGAGCCCATGCAACCTGCTGCCAGCACCTGCACCTTATATATTCTCCCTGTCTGTGATCAGCACTGTGCATCTATCCAGACATGTCCTCTAGGGGCATTATTAATGGAACTGGCACCATTGTTATTGGCACTGTATTCATTCTGTTGTGTTTTCTGTTGTGTTATAAAAGGAAATGACACTTTATTATTAATATCCCCTGTGACATGGAGGATTCTCCATTGAACTGAGACCATGTTTACACTGTGAGGTATTCAGTCTTATATTTTTTATGTTACCACATGGAGACAATTGACATGGCATTGGCACTGAAAAGTTTTACTGGGCCTTATGCATCAGATATGCATTGTATGTGCTTGTATGAATTCTTGTGCCATTTGACTATGAAACAAGTAATTTAGTGTATACTGTATTTGTTATAAGCCTTCCCAAAACCAAAACATCACCCTCTGCCTGTGCCTGCACCACTACTGGAGCTCCCAGCACCACTACTGTGTAAGAGAGATCAATTATCAATATGTCTTCTCTGAATAATGCCGGTTTTTTCTTCCACATGCAGATGTGTGTCCATCTCAGGCTGGTGCCACACGTGATGTTTATTGGCTTCAACCCACTTGCTTATGTCTTTGTCACAGACGGAACTGTGTCAGCCTGGAGAAAGAAACACGGAATGGGTTTTAAGCACAAATTAATGTTTTCACTCCAAAATCTGCTCTGTGTGTATGTACCCAGGCCGACACTAAGGCAAATTCACTAAGCCGCGAAGCGCTGAACGCTAGCGTTAATTCGCTAGCGTTTGGCATTTTCGCTACTGCGCAAATTCACTAACGAACGCTGGCGTAGTTTCGCTAGTGTTACTTCGCAACCTTACGCCAGGCGAATTTTCGCTAGCGACGAAACTACGCAAATTCACTAACTTGCGCAGTGTACTGAACGCTACCTTTTACGCTAGACTTCCTTCGCCACCTCAGACCTGGCGAAGCGCAATAGAGTAGATAGGGATTGTTTAAAAAAAAGTCAATTTTTTTTCTAAGTCCCAAAAAACGCTGGCGTGTTTTCTACATGATGGCTGATAGGCTGAAAAAGATCGAAACATTTTTGGGGCTCCCCTTCCTCCCCCCTACATTTCCTGACTCAAGGCAACTTACCTAGACAGTGGGCACATGTGTAGGGCAAAATAAAATTTTTATTTGCAGATTTGAAGGTTTTCTAGGCATTTGTAGTGCAGATACGTGTTTCTCCATTGAAATTTGAATTTCGCGCCGTATGCAAATTAGCCTTCGCTAGCGTAACTTCGCTTTATATAGCGAATCAACGCTAGCGCAACTTCGCAACCTTACGCTACCCCTGTGCGCAACTTCGGATTTTAGTGAATTTGCGGAGCCCTGGCGAAACTACGCCTGGCGAAGTGCGGCGAAGTTGCGCCTGGCGCAACTTCGCATCTTAGTGAATTTGACCCACTGTGTCTGTCAACAAAGAGGCAAAAGCAAGTGGATTCCAGCAGATCGGCTGTTTCCCACTAGTCTGAGACTGTAAGTCAGGCACAGACTGGCAATATGTGGGTTCTGGCAAATGCCAGAGGGGCTGCTCTAAGATGCCATAGAAAGTCACTATTAAGTGGGCTGGTGGGGGCTGTTTGGGCCTCTGAGTACTAGGAATGCCAGGGCCTATTTTGAATCTCAGTCCAGTCCTGCTTGAAGTGCAAATGTGTGAGTCAATGCAAGAGTGTAAGTAAGAACTAGAGAGGTACATTTCCTGAAGAAAATGTGAGTGGCAAAACTCAGGCCCAAATCTGATTGGCTGTTGTTGCCCCGCCCCTTTTTTTCCTAATTGTGAACCACAGTCACTCAGTGACTAACATACCAAAGTTTGGGAATGCTGTCATTTAATGTGTAAAAATGGCAGCATTTCTATTTTTTTCTATTGAAAATCAATGAATGAAATTTGATTGGTTGTTGGTGGCTCCGCCCACTTTTTCTAAACTTGAAGTGGAAACCCCCAGCGACCACATTTGTGATATTCAAGGTCCCTGACATCAATACTGAGAGAATGGCAGCCTTCTTAATTTTTCCCATTAAAACCAATCAAAGAAATCTGATTGGTTGGTTTTGGCTCCACCCACTTTTCTTAATTTTAATCCCAGTCCCCCAGTGACCAACTGTGCCAACTTTGAGGAGGCTGCCATTAACCGTCTAAGAGCGGCAGCAGTTTAAAATTTTCCTATTTAATTAAATGGCTGAAATTTGATTGGCTGTTGTAGACTCCACCCACTTTTTGTAAATTTTGGCCGCAGTCACCCAGTGACCCACGGTGCCAAGTTTGGGAGCTCTGGCTTTATTACTGTGAGAATTACAGCTGTTTACATTTTCTCATTGAAGTCAATAGGGAAAATCTGATTGGTTGTTTGCGGCTCCGCTCACTTTTTTGGGTCCCCAAAATAGGACAGAAAAGTCACAACACCCCATTCCCGAATAAACTGAACGGTTTGACACCTCATTCATGGGTCTGCGACAAACTAATTATTCGATAAATTCCCCATTATAAGTCAATGGGGCAAATTTGGGGACCTCTCCTGCCCCGGGGGTAAAACTTATACCCTCGTGTGGGGTATCATCTGACACAGGTCGCAAACCTCTTCAAATGTGGTAAATTTAACGTTTCTACAAGATTCCCTTTCTGCGCTAGAATCCGTCAAAAGTTGGCCTCAATGTTAATCTATGGGACTTTTCGGGGTGGTTAATTGCCCCCGCAAGGGGCAATTAACCACCCACCCCTTAGAAAAGTCATACCACCCCATTCCCGATTAAGCCGCACGATTTGACACCTCATTCATGGGTCTAGGACAAACGGTGCGGGACTAGTTACGCGCCAAACTTTCATACGGAAGAAGAATAAAAATAAGTTTGCAAGATAACAGTAGTGATGCTTTGCTTCGCAAGCACCACTAAAAAATAAGTTTGCAAGATAACAGTAGTGATGCTTTGCTTCGCAAGCACCACTAAAAACAAAGGTTACTGACCATTGCATCTAATGCACTGACTCACCTGCTAATATGTGTGTGTGCCCAATGCATTGATTGCAAAGTGGATAAACATTGGCTCAGACTTATAACTCTTAGGGCTCTTACACACAGCCGTATTTACCTGCGCTCCTCTGCTTTGCGCTTTCTTTGTTCAGCCACAGGGGAACGCAAGAGTAGACGCACTCAATTATTGTGAAGGGGGCTGTACTCACACAGACGCATGTAAGCGGCAAAAGCAGGTGGGATGTAGCATGTTGTATTTCACCTGCGTCCGGTGCATACATGCATCTGTGTGAGTACAGCCCCCCTTCACAATAATTGAGTGAGTTTATTCTTGCGCTCCCCTTCGGCTGAACGGAAGAAATCACAACGCATGAGAGCGCAGGAGAAAACGGCTGTGTGTAAGAGCCCTTATATAATTTTCTCTGCACAGAATTTTTTTTAAACCCACAACCATTTTAGCTGTCCAATAGTGCATTAACAATTTCAGCATTGGATTTGTGTCTTTTCTATATAATATTTGTAGACATTTTGCTTGCGATACATTTACTTAATTGCCCCACCCTGAAAAATTTTCTGTGGATGCCCATGTCAGTTCGTTTAGTGTAATGTCACCTAAGATGGAAAAAACTGTGAGCCCAAAGAGTTGTGTATGCATGCAAGGCCTTTTATATACAACATGCTAAGGCAAATGAATATAAAATGATGGAGAAAAATGTATTCAATGCAGCAAAATTAGATGCAGCACAAATTCAGTTGCATCAAAACGGCAGCATAATTTCACAACAATTGGAATGTGCTTAAGGGCTCTTACACACTGGCAATTGTTTGTGCACTCCCCTGCATTGCGCTTTCTTCCATTCAGTCGCAGGGGAGCGCAGGAGTAGACACACTGAATTATTGTCAATGGGGCTGTACTCACACAGACGCATGTATGCGCCGAACGCAGGTAAAATGAAACAGGTCCCAACCTGCGTTTCGTGCTTACATGCGTCTGTGTGAGTACAGCTCCCTTGACAATAATTGAGTGCGTCTATCCTGCGCTCCCCTGCGGCTGAATGGAAGAAAGCGCAACGCAGGGGAGCGCACAAACAAACGCCCGTGTGTAAGAGCCCTTAATCAAACTCATATTATATTGTTCTCTTTGTTTGGCTTGAATCAACTCTTGTTCCTAACTACACGTTTATTAACCAACTTTTTGCTCTGTGATTGTCTTCTGGAATGTGTTCACCCTGGCTAAACCCTTACTACATCTAACCTTGTATTTCTTTTACAATACTTCAAAGCTAACTCTTGGGGGCATGTTTATCAAGGGTCGAATTGAAATTCAGAATTCGAATTTTCAAGTTTTTATATGGTCAAAACTGTCAAATTCGACTAGGGACTTATTCAAATTTGATTAGAGTTTTTCACAAAATTTGAATTCGATTTTCGAGATTTATCATACACTGACTCTTTAAGAGCTCAAATTTGACTATTCGCCACCTAAAACCTGACGAATTACTGTGTAAGTCAATGGGAGACGTCCAGGGAGCAATTTGGAATTGTTTGTAGACTTCGTGACATTCTAGTTTTTTCGGAGAAAAAACTCGAATCAAGTTTTTAAAATTCAAATCGAATTTGATTTTGATTCGAGTTTCTGGGTCGATTCTATTAACTCGAGTTTAAAAAATTTGATTTTTATAATAAATTTTGAATTTCGAGTTCATGGAAGTTTATGGGAGTTTTAAAAAAACCCTTGATAAATGTGCTTCCCAATTCTCCTATTACAACTTGTTGCTAAATTATGCCTATTCCAGTGGGATGTCTGTGCTCAGTTCACTCCTTCTCACTACCTATCCTGGAGAGAGGCCACAGAAGGACTTTGTCCTTACCATCTATCTATAACAGGGCGAACACCGAAGCCCGGATTTGTGGAGAGGCCACAAAGGCCCGGGCCTAGGGCGGCAGAATATTTGGGGTGGCGCTTCCTGGGGAGCACTGGGGAGCCCAGCACTCCAGAGCAGGTGCGCATGCATGTTCGCAGCAGACGGGGGGTGCGGGAGGGCAATAGGACAGTGCGGCCAGGTGCAAGGACCGCGCAGTCTCAGGGCCCCGCCCATTAAATCCGGCATTGCAAACACCTTGGTGGTGCACAGTGCCTCCCTTGCCCTGGGCAGAAGTGCTACCACTAAAAACTAGGGATGCACCCAATCCACTATTTTGGATTCTGCCGAACAACCAAATTCTTTGTGAAAGATTTGGCCAAATATCGAACCCATTCCAAATCCTAATTTGCATATGCAAATCAGGGACAGAAAGGGAAAAAGATAACAATGCATGCAGCACACGTTTAAAAAAAATTGACTCCCTTGTTTTGTGACGAAAAATCCACAAGTTTAAGGATTTGTATTTGGTTCGACAAGGCCAGGGCCGGATTACTATTTTGGACGACCCAAGGCCGCCCGCAGTCAGTCTGCTCCCCCGCCCCCTGCCGACCCCAGTTGCGTATGCGCACATGCACAAGTGAAGTCTCTGCCTTTCTATCCCACATACCCTACTTATGCACCCATAAACTTGTGTTCATTCTGCTGCTCTTGCACCCCTTTCATTCTCCATTTCTTCCATTAATCCCCACTCATGCTCGTCTCTCTCCCACATGTCCCATTCATTCCAACATGAACAAATACATAAAAATATGTTTTTTTAACAAATTAAATATTTTTTGTTATAGATTTTTTTTTTGCTATGATAAAAACACAATGGGTTTTACACATAATTATCTAGATTTTAACTAGGAAATATTGTAACGTCAAATTATTTATTATACTTTGTCCTTTTGTGTATGTAGAAGTTACTGACCAAATGGAAAAAAAATGTAATCTGACAGCTGGGACGATGACTTTATCAAAGCACGTTTCCTTATGCCCTTTCTCAAGTAAATACGATTATACCAAAAATAGTAAGAATTGGAATAACATGTGCAGCTTTGTTGGACAGCCTGTGTCTATTACATCTTGTCTAGGATAAAAAAAGAAGCTGAAATGTACAGCCCTTGAGCCAAACGAGATCCGGGCTGTCACAGGCAATTATTAACTTGCTCAGACGTTAAAAGGCTTGAGTGGTAGTCGCTGCCTTTTCTGCCATGACATGATTAAAACCACGGGCTTTGTTAAGTCCTCCTGATGTATTTATGGGTAGTGACAATCAGTCAGCCATTTTGAAAACTCATGCATACCTTGATAACATTAGACAAACCTGTTTCATTTCAAGCAACCTCACACTGACAGTGTTCCTATCATGCTTGTGAATCCTTAGGGACATCTTAACCAAAAATAGTTTGAAGCCAAACTCAAACACGAGTCACACTTGTCATACAATATTTATTAAAGTGCTTTAGAGCACTTCAATAAACCTGGGAACACCCCACTTTTGAACTACAGGTATTGGCACCAATTCTTACAAAAAATGAGGCATTAGTACCACACAAAATATGTAAGCTCACGTGCCAAGTCAAGGCCCCTCATTGTATGTGACTTCTACACTATCTATTAGCATTCTAAGTTTGTAGTGCATTAAAATCAAGTCCCCCCAGCAACCAATGGAGTAGTAAGACCATTGTGCACTTACTCTTAAAGGAATTGTTCAGTGTAAAAATAAAACTGGGTAAATAGATAGGCTGTGCAAAATAAACAATGTTTATAATATAGTTATTTAGCCAAAAATGTAATGCATAAAGGCTGGAGTGACTGGATATCTAACATAATTGCCAGAACACTACTTCCTGCTTTGCAGCTCTCTTGGTTTCCACTGATTGGTTACCAGGCAGTACCCAATCAGTGACTTGGGGGGGGGTTACATGGGCCATAACTGTTGCTTTTAAATCTGAGCTGAATGCTGAGGATCAATTGCAAACTCACTGAACAGTTATGTCCCATGTGGCCCCCCTTCAAGTCGCTGACTAACTCAGAGTTAAAGAGCTGAAAAGCAGGAAGTAGTGTTCTGGCTATTATGTTACACATCCAGTCACTCCAGCCTTTATTCATTACATTTTTGGCTAACTAACTATATTAGAAACGTTTTTTATTACGAGCAGCCTATCTATCTACCCACTTTTTATTTTTACACTGAACTGTCCCTTTAAAGCAACAACAACATCAAAAAATAAAAGTGTTTTAAAGTAATAAAACTATAATGCAGTGTTGCCCTGCGCTGATAAAAACTGCTTTGTTTGCTTCAAAAACACTAATGTAGTTTATATAAATAAGCTGCTGTGTAGCAATGGGGGCAGCCATTCAAAGCAGAAAAGGATTAGGTTTGACAGCAGATAAGCTCTGTAGAACATAATGTTATCAGTTATCCATTATTTATCCTGTGCCATATAGCCTTTTTTCAATTTACGCTACACAGCAATTTGTTTATATGATCTATAATAGTGTTTCTGAAGCAAACAGATCCGTTTTTCCAGTGCAGGGCAACACTACATGATATTTTCATTACTTAAAAAGTCTTTACTGTTTCTTTAACTCAGAGGCTCTAATGAGAAAGCATGGAGCTTTTAAGCCGCAGCCAACAAACATACACCTGTGATTAATTACCTTCCTACATCTATTAGCATTTTAAGTTTGTAGTGGATTTAAAATCAAGTTCCCCAGTAGACAATGTTACTGAGTAATAAGACCATGATGCACTTCCCTTAGAATGCTCACACATATTCATTTCTCATCTGTTTGCTTGGCTCCATTTATCCTGGCTTCATCTCAGATTCCCTGTTTATCTTCAGTGCCCTTTTCATTGCTGGATTTGCTTGCCAAGTTTGTCTTTTATCATTCCTTAAAGGGGTAGTAATATTGTATTGAGTCAAGTGAATTCTAATAAAATGTTTATTGCCTTTTGAGAAAGCTGATAGCGAAACGTGCATCAGGGCAACGATTGTCTCTTATTGTTTTTAGTTAATTATCCACCTGATGGGGGTGTTGGGACAGCTGAAACTAATTCTTATAATAATCTTCCTTGACTCTTTTAGGGCTCTTACACATGAGCGTTCTGACCTGCGCTCCCCTGCGTTCCGTTTTTTGCCGTTCAGCCGCAGGGGAGTGCAGGAATAGACGCAAGTCATTATTTGAAATGGGGCTGTACTCACTCAGGCGCGTGTAGGCGCCGAACGCAGGTTCAGACGCAACATGCTGCATTTTTCCTGCATTCGGCGCCTACACGCCCCTGAGTGAGTACAGCCCCATTTCAAATAATGACTTGCGTCTATTCCTGCGCTCCCCTGCGGCTGAACGCCAAAAAACGGAACGCAGGGGAGCGCAGGTCAGAACGCTCATGTGTAAGAGCCCTTACTGATTCTATTTTCTCTTCCAAGAACTGTGGGGTTTGCGGTTTTGTAGGTTACAATAGCCTCTTTCCATATAGAAGTAGGAAGATAAAAATTGAGACCACAACCCTGCAGTTTCTGCCGTCTCCAACTTTATGGTGCTCCTAGGGACCAGATACAAAATCAGCTACAATCTTGGGAGAAACTCCACCTACTTTAAATATTTCACTTTTCTATGTCCTTATATAAGGAGGAAATTTGGGGTATTTAGGCAAAGAACATAGTATTTATTAGGGCTCTTACACATGGGCAGTTTTAGTTGTACTCCCCTGCTTTGTGCTTTCTTCTTTTGAGCCTCAGGGGAGCACATGTTCCCAAACGCACGTGGGACGCAGCATGTTGCATTTGCCCTGCGTCTGTGTGAGTACAGCCCCCTTCACAATAATTGAGTGTGTATACTGATGTGCTCCCCTGCGGCTGAATGGAAGAAATGGTAACGCAGTGGAGCGCAGGTAAAACCGCCCGTGTGTAAGAGCCCTAATTTATGAATCCACTAGAAATAATTAATTGCACAAGTCACTTAATTTTGGATGAATTGAAACAATAAATTAATGGAAGATATTGATGGTGATTATATCTAAATCTAAACTACTATTAACACACAAGTGGTTAACTTATTATTATAATTAACTTATTAACGTGATTGAATAATTTTTATTAAAAAAACAATTCATTGGTGGTTTATATTTAATTAAGTAGTTGATTTGATGGTATTTTATTTAGGGCTCTTACTCACTGGCGTTCTGACCTGCGCTCCCCTGTGTTCCGTTTTTTGGCGTTCAGCCGCAGGGGAGCGCAGGAATAGACGCAAGTCATTATTTCAAATGGGGCTGTACTCACTCAGGCGCGTGTAGGCGCCAAACACAGGAAAAATGCAGCATGTTGCGTGTCAACCTGCGTTCGGCGCCTACACGCGCCAGAGTGAGTACAGCCCCATTTGAAATAATGACATGCGTCTATTCCTGTGCTCCCCTGCGGCTGAACGCCAAAAAACGGAACGCAGGGGAGCGCAGGTCAGAACACCAGTGAGTAAGAGCCCTTAAAATAATAAACTAATGGGAGATGTGTGTGATTAAGTTGAACTAGACAGTTGTTGTAAGCACATGGCACTTTATAATTAATTGCACACAAACACAGTTGGTTTGGTTTTTAAATGCATTTTTAATGGAATGGATTAATTTAGTGCATATAACATATTGGTGCGAACAAGTATTCCCTAAAAAAAGCATATTCCTTGAGTTTAAAACAAATTGTATACAAATTATCGACTGGGTATATCCAGTGTATAAGGTGGTATTAGAAGCATATTAAGAATTCACTATAATTGTAAAGGTGAAAATCAATACAGCAAATGAAACTGGAGTAATTGCTGGCCTCACAATGTGAGAAAAATATCCCCAAGAATTTTTGTAGAGGGCATACAAGGCAAGGAGAAGTTTATACAGCCACAAACAAGGTTTCTTTTAATATTGTTTGTTGGTATTATGGCCCCCATAGACGCGACGATTCTTCTTTGCGAAACGACCGATTTCAGCGCAGCCCGACCGATTCGTCAAATTATCGTGCGGTTAGTGGGATTCAAACGATCGTACATCTTACGATTTTTCGTCCGACATCTGCCAGGAAATTGATCGGCCAGGTTAAAAAATCTTTGTCGGTCCCAGTACAATCTATGGATGTTTGCAGGGCCAAGCAGGCAGCTCCCCTTTGTTTTCCTGGTAAATTGGTCGTTTTAGTTGATGGACAGTTCGAACGTTCGTACGATGGTTCTCAGAAGATCTTGGTCTCACGATGTGGATTGGATCTGTTGAAAATCTGTACATCTATGGCCAGCTTTACTTAAGTGTCTGAGGAGTCTGGGTGTTGTAACTGTGAAGAGTTAATTATCCCTTACCAATAAAAACAAACATACACCTGAGAATAATTACATTCCTACACTATCTATTAGCATTCTAAGTTTGTAGTGGATTTAAAGGGGACCCGTCACCCAAAAAAAATATTCAAAATCCTATTTTATCACATTAGTCAAGCAAAATGAACTTTAATTACACTATATAAATTATTTGAATCTTATTTCCTTCAGTCTGAGAATTCATAATTATAACAAGCAGGCAGGAGCCATTTTGTGGACACTGTTATTAAGGCAAGTCTTGTATCATCTCAGAATCTTGTTTGTGCCCCAGAATGGGGGTCCTGATGTCCATCCCCATGTCCTGGCTACACAATTAAATGGTGAAGAGAATGGGGGAATGTGTTTCCAGAGCAGTAACATCTAGGAAGTGCTTAATGGAAAGTGAAAGTAATTGTCTGCCCCGCCCGTGGGGCAGACAATATTTGATTGACAGCTGAGATGGGCTTACAACAGCTATGATTGCTTTAATAAAAAATAGAAACTGGATTTCATGTTTAATTTGAAAAATACTTTTATTGTACAGATTCTTGTGTCTGGGTGACAGGTCCACTTTAACATCAAGTCCCCCAATAGACAATGTGACAAAGTAATAAGACCATAGTGCACTTCCCTTAGAATGCTCACAAGTATTTATTTCTCATCTGTTTGCTTGGCTCCATTTATCTTGGCTTCATCTCAGATTCCCTGTTTATCTTCAGTGCCCTTTTCATTGTTGGATTTGCTTGCCAGGTTTGTCTTTTATCATTCTTTAAAGAGGTAGTAATATTGTATTGAGACAAATGAATTCTAATAAAATAGATAAAAATAGCACATTTACTTTGAAAGTTTGCTTAGTGCATTAACAAACCTTTTAAAAAAACTCTCTTGGTGGTCATGGAACCTGCCATGTTTGTAGCTGCAGTGCCCTGCACTTATCAGTAGACACAGCTCATCTCTCAGTAGTGGCAACTTGAAGGTCAATTAGAGCAAAATTTAGGGTGAACACTTCCTTGATGTCTTAGATATCCTTCATATTATGATCAATGGCTAATGCAGCAAAGTTTTCATGTTTGCAAGATTGTTGCAAAATGCTTAGGGGTTTCTGGCTAAGATTTGGGCTTGAAAAGAAGGCCGACAACCACTGATTTACATTATAAATAATGACCAAACCACAAGTGAGCTACAGCAATATGAATCCTTAAGAATCCAAAGACTAATGCCAGACATGGTGTCAGCTGTGAGGAGTAACTACAGCCTTGGTGACGCAAAACAGAGCCCTATACTTACAAGTAGAGGTAGAACTTTATATCCAGCAGTTGCAGCTTGCTGACATCCCCACGTGGAACCGCCCCAATGCCAGCTGGCACCATAGTTAGGAGGCACTGAAATTCATGACAATTACATGACTGCTTGTGTTAATGCTCATGTCAATGCAAACTTCACTCATAGGGTGGAGCCACGTGTATTAAAATGGCAAATGAAAGAAATTTCATGACAATTAGTCATTTTTCACCAAGGGTGGAGCACATTCTATGCAAAGAGCAAAAGCAAGTTGAATGTTATAGAAACCCACTGTATACCACAGTTACACAGCTGAGAACTTCATCCTATGCTTGGTTCCTGACCTAGGATCAGTCCTCTTGTTCACTATTCTTCTAATGCTCTAAAACATTTGGGAGGAAAATAAAAGCTCTTTCCTCAATTAGAGTATGAGTAAAATCCTAGGATAACAGTTCACAGCACTAGTCTTAATATTCCATGCAGCACGAGATCTCTTGCAAGCGATGTCTTTATGGCCTTGTTGGGGCTCAGCAGTGGTACAACGGCTAAGTCACATGACCAGGGGCAGCTGGGAAATTGACAATATGTCTAGCCCCATGTCAGATTTCAAAATTGAATATGAAAAAATCTGTTTGCTCTTTTGAGAAATGGATTTCAGTGAAGAAGTCTGCTGGAGCAGCACTATTAACTGATGTGTTTTGAAAAAAACATATTTTCCGATGACAGGATCCCTTTAAGTTCTTATTTTACTGTGTTTGGCTCTGTTACACCACTAACACCACTCATCTGGGCAAAGCCATAACCTGGAAGCAAGTGGAATAGAGTACAGGTATGGGACCTGTTATCCAGAATGCTTGGGACCTGGGGTTTTCCGAATAACAAATCTTTCCATAATTTGGATCTTCATTCCCTAAGTCTACTAGAAAATCATGTAAACATTAAATAAACCCAATAGGCTGGTTTTGCTTCCAATGAGGATTAATTATATCTCAGTTGGGATCAACTACAAGGTACTGTTTTATTATTACAGAGAAAAAGGAAATCACTTTTACAAATTTGGATTATTTGGATAAAATGTAGTTTTTGGGAGCTTTCTTGATAATGGGTTTCCGGATAACGGATCCTATACCTGTATATTCTTAGCATAGATATCTTCACATGGTCTTCAGTTTGTTCCACTTTATACCCTTAGGGATGATTCATTTTGGGATATGTTTTTTTTTACTCACAACATATTCTTTGTTTATGTCATATGAGAATATTGGGAAGCAATAATGGCAAATCTGTGTCTGTATCCTTGTTGTCTGTTGACAACAGGTCAAATAATGAAGGAATGTGGCCATCAAAGGGAAAGAATGGCAATATGCCCAGAGCTTGTTTACAATTGTTTCATAACTGGCTGCTTGTGTATGCTTGCCAAGAACTGTTGTGCATTACATCAGTGCTGTTAACCTATCTGATATTGTTGATTGTGTATAATATGTTTTCATCGGAAAGAAATACTGATCAGTCCATAGTGCAGCGTTCTTGTACACAATTCCATTATAAATTCAAGCACAAAACTGACCCATGCTTAGGGGATATTATACCTATATTTTATATCTTGTGCCTCTTCCCACTATCCCTCATGTGTAATAAAAGGCACAAACTTTGCCCAGGTGCAATAACCCATGGCAAACAGTGAGATGTTCATTTTTAAATAGATGACCAGTAAATGATACCTGCTGATTAAATGCTTTAAGTGATAAGAGCTATAGCAAACATTGTTCCTCATATTAGATAGCCCCCTATGTCCGTAGTCTAGTTCTTCATTGATATTAATAGGTAAAACAATCACCCCGGTGCTTGTTGTAAGAAATTGGTGGAAAACATAACAGAATTTATATTATGGCACAGTTGCTGGGAAGACTCTAAAGCAAAAGTATATATCTCCCAGAATGCTGTACAGGTATGGGACCTGTTGTCCAGAATGCTTGATACCTGGGGTTTTCCGGATAAGGGATCTTTCTGTAATTTGGATCTTCATACCTTAAGTCAGGGATCCCCAACCATTTGAACCTATGAGCAACATGCAGATGAGGAGTTGGGGAGCAACACAAGCATCAATAATGTACTTGGGGTGCCAAATAAGTGCTGTGATTGGCCATCTGGTAGCCCCTAGGTGACTGCCAACCTACTTGAGGCTCTGTTTAGCAGAATATGTGGTTTTTATGCAATTAAAAAGATGCTTCCAAGTCAGTAATTCAAAAATAAGTGCTTGGTTTGAGGCCACTGGGAGCAACATCCAAGGGGTTGGAGAGCAACATGTTACTCACAAGCTACTGGTTGAGGATCACTGCCTTAAGTCTAGTAGAAAATCATGTAAACGTTAAATAACCCAATATGCTGGATTTGCCTCCAAAATCGATTAATTGTATCTTCTTAATTGAGAAAAAAGGAAATTATTTTTAAAAAAAATTGGATTCATTTATTGTAATGGAGTCTATGGAAGACGGACTTTCCGTAATTTGGAATTTTCTGGATAATGGGTTTCCGGAAATATATATATATATATATATATATATATATATATATATATATATATATATATATATATATATATTTCCGGAAACCCATTATCCAGAAAATTCCAAATTATATATATAATGTATCCCTCTGATAGGATGCATAAAGCATCGTTTAAATAGTTAGAATGGTAGAGTACAAGAATTGATGTAGAGTGCCCCCTTGTGGTGCAACAGAGGCTTAAAGGGTCAGTAACACCGTATTGTAATATTTATTGGCAGCAACAGTCCTGCTGTAAATGAAAAAGGCTTCCCGGTGTTTAGCGTAGCATGTAGCATGGATCACATTTATCCCTGCCTTTTCCACTTATTTACTAAATCCAATTTAACTTTAAGCTGCTTATCTGTTACCTGATATGCAAATGTGGATCCTTAGTTCCACAGACAGCCCCTTTTGGCCGCATAGCAGCTTACTTTTACATAAATAAGCTATTTATTAGAGCACATCTGAAGCAAACCCACAATTTGACCAAAGACATCAATGTATCAGAATGTTTCAAAGTCCCAGGGACTGCAGTTGTTTCAGAGCCAAAGCAAATCCAAATAATGGTTCACAAGCACTGCACGTTTTTGCCGTTCATCTCGGCAAAGCCATAACCTGGACGCAAGTGGACTAGAGTATAGGTATGGGACCAGTTATCCAGAATGCTCGGAACCAGATAATTGATCTTTCTGTAATTTGGATCTTCATACCTTAAGTCAACTATAAAATCATGTAAACATATTTAAAAAAAAAATAGGATCCAATAAGGATTGATTATATCTTAGTTTGGATCAAGTACAAGGTACTGTTTTATTATTACAAAAGGAAAACATTTTTAAAAATGTGGATTATTTGGATAAAATTTGGTCTATGGGAGATGGCCTTTCCGTAATTTGGAACTTTCTGGATAACAGGTTTCTGGATAACTGATCTCCTACCTGTATAAGAAATGGTGTTCAGACCATTGCTGACCATTACTTAGGAAAGACAAGAGATGGGCTCCAATGAAATATTTACCCTTCACCAATCCACAGTACAGGATTCAGGGCAAGATTAACCTTTTTTCGTCACAGTTTATAAAGTGTGATTATTACAATCAATAGAAATGTGACCCATCAAGACTCACTCCGCCACACTATGTTCCTCCAATCAGATCTGTAAGCTCCATGTGCTCAGCCACTAGTGTTCCAACTGTGATATAGGCAGTGTCGGACTGGCCCGGCGGGACACCGGGAAAATACCCGGTGGGCCCTGACCCTCATGACCCCTCTCCAAATATTTTGATTTGAATATAACCACAGCATTGGAAAATGTATCATATTTTGCAAAAAACAGCAGCTCTTATGGGGTTCGCATTCAAGGGAATGGGAGGTGGCAGTAGCATTTTTGGGTAGCTCATGTGCTATGACTCCAAGGACAGCCCTCAATGGAGATTATATAAGATGAAAGCCTTTAAAAGTGATGTAAATTAATCAAAGGAAGGAACACATGCATTTAGGTGTCAAAATCGAACCCCCCACATGTAATTAAAGGTGCTTAGGTGCAGTAATCCATAGCAACCAATTCGATTTGTTTGCTTTTTAACGGGTGACCAGTAAAAGTTTCCTGCTGATTAGTTGTTTTGGTTCATTTTAGATTAGGGATGCACCGAATCCGCTATTTTGGATTCTGCCGAACCCCTGTATCCTTTGCGAAAAATTTGGACGCATACCGAACTGAATCCGAATCCTAATTTGCAGATGCAAATTAGGGGTGGGAAGGGGAAAAATGTTTTACTTCCTTGTTTTGTGACAAAAAGTCACGAGATTTCCCTCCCTGCCCCTAATTTACATATGCAAATTCAGATTTGGTTCGGCCGGGCAGAAGGATTCGGCCGAATCCGAATACTGCTGAAAAAGGCAGAATCTTAGATATTGTGTTTTGTTCCATTTTGTTTAAAACAAAATTGTTTCTGCATTTTTTGGCATAATTAGTCTTTTAAAAATATGGTAATATATTTGTCAAACAAATGGCAAAAAATAAAAAAATCACTTGATGTCATGAGTGCGGCTGGGGGTTCGCACACAGGTGACCCAAGCAGCAGGACTCCTGATATGGGTGACAACTCTTCAGGGATGTAAGGAGCAATGAAGAAGACATATTTTAGGTTGGAGAGGTTGGTGATGGTTGATGAGGCTTTGTTAGGAGTTGGGCAGATGGGAAGTGTATTGACGAATGATAAGATTGAACAAGTGAGTCTATGACTTTGAAATTGAAAAATGTCACTTGAAGGAAAGTCATAACAAATGCACGAGGGGTAAGTAGTGATGGACTGGTGTCTGACAGCTGAAAAGGGGGAAAACTGAGCAGTTGAAATGCTTTTTGAAGAGGAGCTTCACCTTAAAAATAGCTTGCAGTGTGAAGTAGACTAGTTCAATGACCAAAAAAAATCCTTTGATTAAAAATTCCTCAAGTCAAGATTCATATTTAAAAAATTAAATACACGCAGACCCCATGGTGTTCCACCTTATGTATTTCATACCCACTGGTAGGCAATTTTTTTTGTCATTGAACTTGGCCTTGCTACTGGGGTATGTTTCCCTTTAACTATGGCTTTTTTGACATCCCAACTTGTATGTTGGAACTTATATTGAAGTAAAATAGTGCTGCATAGCTGGAGGCCTATGGTCTGGCCATATTTAGTCTACCCACCAAGAGGTGTGACCTGCATGTACAGTATAATAAGACCTATAATTATTATAATGAATGATTTCTGGGATAGTGGCGAATGCTGCTGATTATACTTCCCCCAGGCAGACCCCATTATCTAATCTTTTCATTTGTTAGTCTGCTATGTTTGCATTCACCCCCGGTGTGTTGTACAGACCATAGTAATATTAACATAGTTTATTTAAAGGTTTATTATAAGGTAATGTTCCCCTTTCAATAAAAGATTGCATTAGTCCAGATGGGATAGAATCAGGACAAGAATGAGTGCTTTGGAACAGGTATGGGATTTTAATAATGCAGCCCTAAAATTAACTTGGTCTACTGAAAATTTTCTTTGTAGTACTCACATCCAAGAACTAGAGAGTCCAGAAGACAACAACACAGTTCCTCTCTCCTTAAACAAGGTGTAAGTGGAAAACATGTCTACCCAGAACTCTGTTTAGAGGGTTGTAAAGTGATACAGACACCACACAAAAACTCATGCCCGTTTCATTCCCAGAAATTCACAACATAGGATTTCTTGTGATACTTCTTACACTTAATATGTTGCAAGCCAGAATGCTGTCAGTAACACAAGATTGTCAAGTAAAGGTGGCCATACACGTGGCAGATTAAAGCTGCTGATATCGGTCCTGTAGACCGATTTGACAGCTTATCTGCTGTGTACGGGAGCTTCCAACGGGAAGCCAGATAACGTTTGGGAGCTTTGATTTTTCTATGTGATTGAGGACCGCATCGGCTAGTTGATGCAGCCCTTGTCCCGTCGGCGCCCATTTCCTTCATTATAATACAATCGTTTGGCCCTAGGGCTGAACAATTGGATTACCCCAATAACGCCCTCCTGATCCGCTGACAGTGTCTCTGAACAGCTCAGAATTCATTCTTGTGCTTCTGTCCTGTGTCACATGATGGATAAACACTAGTGGTGAAGTACTTGGGTCAGCACACACTCCCTCAAGTTGTCCGGTGCACGCTCCAATAGTGGCCACAATCCACCAAATTCGATCAGATTTCAGAAATGGACAGCACCGTATCATGGGTAAAAAGCCTTTATTGTAACTTGGCTACGACCAGAGACACAGTTACGTTTCAAGCCACATCCTGGCTCTTTATCAAACTAACCGATACATTGTTACAACTTCCTTTTTAAGGCACTCAAAAAAGCACCCTCTAGTGGTCATTAACTGGTATGGTTACAATATATTTAAAAAACAGATAGCAAACAATTTAACAGATTTGAACAATGTAACAATCTAAATATAGACATTATTTCATATTGCCACTGGCACTTATCTGATCCTGTCTTCAATACTGTTCGCATAATTGTGAATAATTTATTCTGTAAAAGATAAATATTAAAAATTAAAAACATGATTAAAACCAACATTATTAGAAAATTGCCTGTAGATCGTATTCTTTATTAAGGCCATTGGGGGCTAAGGTTTCTAAATGCCGGATCCAGTATGCTTCTCTCTTTAAAAGTTTTTTTACCCTATCACCTCCTCGTCTGGGGCGGGGTATCATTTCTAACACCTGGAACCGTAATTGTTGTACCCCATGACCCATCTCTACAAAATGTCCCGCTACTGCTTGCTCTATTTTTTTCGTTTTAATAGCCGATTTATGCTCCCGTATCCTCTCACGCACTTGTCGGGTTGTTTGCCCTATGTAAAGAAATCCACATGGACATTTTATAGCATAAACTGCAAATGTGGTTAAACAAGTATGGTAGCCTTTGATCTTGATTGGGGTTCCTTTACGAGGATGATAGACGTTCGGACCCTTTAAACAATTCGTACAACAATTACAATTTAAACATGGAAACGTTCCATTTTTCCGTGGTTGTAGGGTCGTCTGTCTATCATCCACCCCTCCTAGGTCAGATTTAACCAACTTAGAACCAATGGTGCGTCCCTTCTTATAGGACATTACTGGAGGTAATTTAAAGGCTTCCACATTAGGGATACCATCCTTTAGGAGGCTCCAATGTTTTCTCAATATATTTGCAATTTGGGGACTTATTGAAGTAAATGTAGAGATGAAAGGAATACGTTCTAATTGTTTGTGGGGACCACTCGACAACACTTTATCCCTATCTAACTGTTCCACCTCTAATCGTTGTTGTGTGAGTAATTCATTAGGATATCCTCTAGTCCTAAATTTGTCCTGCATTTCATTAAGTCTTTCTCCCAGAATGCTCGGTTCGCTGACAATACGTTTAATGCGAGTGAATTGGGACTTTGGCAAAGCCTTTTTCACCTGGACAGGATGGGCTGAATCAAAATGTAAAAGGGTGTTTCTGTCTGTTGGTTTAGTATAGAGGTCTGTGACTAACTTACCACCAGACCTATATACTCGGGTATCTAAAAAAGAAATTTCTGATGTATGTATATGCAACGTAAACTTAATAAAGGTAGACACTGAATTAATGTGTTTAACAAATGCGTCCAGGGTCCAACGTGGCCCCAACCATATCATAAAGACATCATCGATGTAACGAAACCATCGAAAACAATGGTTACGATATTCTTTTTTTGTTATAAATGTATTTTTCCTCAAACCTGTTCATGTATATATTTGCATAAGCAGGGGCCACGTTGGACCCCATGGCAGTGCCCCTAATTTGCATATAGAATTTGTCCTGAAAAAGAAAATAATTGTTCCTCAACACTATTTCCAAACAGTTTATCACAAACTCTTTTTGGGACCCATCCAAGGAATCATCATTCTCCAACTCTAAGTGGACCGCCTCTACACCCCCATCATGTGGGATGGAGGTGTAGAGGCTTTCCACATCTAGAGTAACCAACAAAACATCATTTGGTAGCAAATCCATATCTCTCAATTTTGACACAAAATCTCCCGTATCTTTTATGTATGATTGATGTTGTATAACATAAGGGTTAATGACTTTATCAACAAATACTGAAAGGGGCGTAAATACTGAATCCACACAGGACACAATTGGTCGTCCTGGTGGATTTTCCAGATTTTTGTGAATTTTTGGCAAAACATAAAAAATTGGGTGTACCGGATTTTCATTCTGTAAGAATGCAACCAAGGAATTATCGATAATTTCAGATTTTGAGGCCCTTTCCACTAATTCCGCTATCATTCTTTGTATTCTGGGAAGAGGACTGGTGGTGACGTGTACATATGTGTTGGCGTCAGCTAGTTGGCGTACAATTTCTTCCACATACTTGACTTTATCCATCACCACCAGAGCACCCCCCTTATCTGCAGATTTTATAACAAGGGTTTGGTTAAGCATCAAATCATTAAGTATGGAATGTTGTTCCTTAGTTAAATTATATGGGGTAAAGCGTCGGTCACCCTTCCTGACTTTATCTTCCAAATTACAAACATCTTTGGTCACATTCTTAATGTAGGTGTCAATAAATACATTGTTACTGTCAGGCATATATCGACTAGGTCGCTTTAGATTTAATTCTTTCCCCCTAAAAGTATTCGGCATTAAAGGGAGATTTACACCTTCCACCCCTGCAAAGTGTGACTTAAGTTTAATTGCCCGAAAAAACCTATATAATTCAAGATCCAAATCAAAAAAGTCTGGGTTTGAAGAAAGTCCAAAAGAAAGCCCCTTTTCAAGTACCTGTAATTGAGGTTGTGTCAAAGTGACTGAAGAAATGTTCACCACCATTTTGGCCGACGCCGATTGTATGCTCGTGGCTGTTTTTTTGTGCTTACGCCATCCACGCTTTCTTCCTCCGACGTGGCTGTGGCCTGAGATCCATCTAAAAAAGATATCGAGGATGTAGACGCTGGGGAACCTGGGACTGAACCGGACGGCCCTGCTCCATCGCGTCTCTCTGTAATACCTCTAGGTCTCGGTTGGTATGGCGGCTTGCGGCTCCTTGGGGACCCTCCGTATCCCTTCAGCTTCCACCGATTTTTTAATCATGTTTTTAATATTTATCTTTTACAGAATAAATTATTCACAATTATGCGAACAGTATTGAAGACAGGATCAGATAAGTGCCAGTGGCAATATGAAATAATGTCTATATTTAGATTGTTACATTGTTCAAATCTGTTAAATTGTTTGCTATCTGTTTTTTAAATATATTGTAACCATACCAGTTAATGACCACTAGAGGGTGCTTTTTTGAGTGCCTTAAAAAGGAAGTTGTAACAATGTATCGGTTAGTTTGATAAAGAGCCAGGATGTGGCTTGAAACGTAACTGTGTCTCTGGTCGTAGCCAAGTTACAATAAAGGCTTTTTACCCATGATACGGTGCTGTCCATTTCTGAAATCGGATAAACACTAGTGTCCCAGTGCCACTGGCAGCCATTCACGCCCAAGCCATCACACTGCCTCCCAAATCTTTTATACACATCTGTGCTATGCTTTGGATCATGAGCTGTTCCACGCCTTCTCCATACTTTTTTCTTGCCATCATTCTGGTAGAGGTTGATCTTGGTTTCATCTGTCCAAAGAATGTTTTTCCAGAACTGTGCTGGCTGTTTTAGATGTTTTTTTTTTTTTAGCAAAGTCCAATGTAGCCTTTCTATTCTTGATGCTTATAAGTGGCTTGTACCTTGCAGTGCACCCTCCGTATTTACTTTCATGCAGTCTTCTCTTTATGGCAGACTTGGATATGGATTCTCTACCTCCTGGAGAGTGTTATTCACTTGTTTGGCTGTTGTGAAGGGCTTTCTCTTCACCATGGAAATGATTCTGAGATCATCCACCATTGTTGTCTTTCGTGGACATCCCGGTCTTTTTGCGTTGCTGAGTTCACCGTTGCTTTCTTTCTTTCTCAGGATGTACCAAACTGTAGATTTTGCACTCCTAATATTGTAGCAGTTTCTCGGATGGGTTTTTTCTGTTTTTAAGGATGGCTTGTTTCACTGTATGGAGAGCTCCTTTGTCCTCATGTTGTCTGTTCCACATACAAGCACCCCCCTCAAATCAACTCCAGGGCTTTTATCTGCTTCATTGATAATGACATAAGGAAGGAATTGCCTACACCTGCCCATGAAATAGCCTTTGAGTCAATTGTCCAATTACTTTTGAGCCCCTGAAATGAAGTGATTGTGTTAAAAAAAAGGCTTTAGCTCCTCACATTTTTATACAATCTTTTTGTTCAACCCACTGAATTAAAGCTGAAAGTCTGCAGTTCAACTGCATCTGAGTTGTTTCATTTAAAATTCATTGTGGTAAGTTGTCTCTGTCCAAAGATTTATGGACCTAACTGTATGTTCTACTTGTCTCTTGTGCATAAGGATAGAGTTAAATCATTGATATCAAGGGTTTTTGTTCAAGCTTACCTGTATATATCAAAAGTAGAGCTCATATAAATCTGTCCTGTGGAAGGGGGAATAGCAAAGGCATACTGTTAGATTATATTCAACGAGTGCCATTTCAGGAGTTATCATTTGAAGGCACTGTCCTCTATACTCAGCAGAGAAAGAGGTTTGATCTGTGACTGTGTTCTCTCAGACATAGCTAGGTTAATCAGTTTTCATTGTAGGAGCAGCTCTCATGTTCCAACTAATCAGCACGGATCTGTACGGGCAATGATACAGACCTCACAAGACTTTTCCCAAAAAAGTACTTTCAGGTCGAATGGTTAAAAACAACACAATGTGAAATAAATCTTCAAATACTCTGGGGTCAGATTGACAGAGAGATATTTTCTGAAGAGTCACAGCTATGAAGATCCTTGTCTCCGTGTTGCAACTGCTGAGGTGGATATCCACTCTACACGGACGTTATGAATATTGAATGGCTGAATTTATTAGTTAAAAAAAGATGATGTTCTCAAAAAGTTCTGATTGTTATTAGAAACATTTATCTTATTTGTACCTCTGATAAATAATGCAGAAGGCCAAAGTCGTGTATACAAGGCAGCGCTTGTGCTTACTGTTGCCTTCTTACAACATCATACAGAGTAGTTTTGCTGATGTCATACCTCATATTTTATTGTGATATATTTAAGTCCATTGAGTTTAACCTTTTCGCCAAGTAAAACCTGCCTCAACTATTGTTGATCCAGGTAGGGCAATGAAACCCTACCTTAATCCATCACCAATTAGCCTCACATACCTATTGACTTCAGAAGGGCACTTCAAACAGATCCTGAAAATTTTAATTAAAATTATTAATACCAGCGGTTAACTATCTAGGTTAACTATCTAAGCAACTGTACTAAAAAGCTGACATTATTTGTAAATCTGACATTAGATATTATAAACATTATGGGGCCCATTCACCAAGCTCGAGTGAAGGATTCAAAGTAAAAAAACTTCGAATTTCGAAGTGTTTTTTGGGCTACTTCGACCATCGAATGGGCTACTTTGACCTTCGACTACGACTTTGAATCTAAGGATTCGAACTAAAAATCGTTCGACTATTCGCTAGTCGAAGTACTGTCTCTTTAAGAAAAAACTTCAACCCCCTAGTTCGCCACCTAAAAGCTACCGAACCCAATGTTAGCCTACGGGGAAGGTCCCCATAGGCTTGGCTAACTTTTTTTGGTTCGTTCGATTCGAAGGATTTAATCGTTCGATCGAACGATTATTCCTTTGATCGAACTATTTGCGCAAAAATCCTTCGACTTCGATATTCGAAGTCAAAGGATTTAATCGTTCGATCGAACAATTATTCCTTTGATCGTTCGATCGAACTATTTGCGCAAAAATCCTTCGACTTCGATATTCGAAGTCAAAGGATTTTAATTCCCAGTCGAATATCGAGGGTTAATTAACCCTCGATATTCGACCCTTGATGAATTTGCCCCTAAAAGTTAGTGGATTTTTTTTCAAGAACAGCACTTCCCCTTTAAATGAACACGTCCCTACAGTGCCTTGAACCCTTTGTCTTTCTTGGAAGGGCAGCCAGATTCCTTTTTGTGAAATCAAAGGCATTTATGATTCATCCTTTCTATAATTTCAATTGATTTTCTGTAGGAAACATACCATAAACGTGAAATATAACTTTGCTTGCTCTGTGACCTTGTCTCGTACTTGGCAGTTTTCTATATAACTTGACTTTTGGCGCAGAAGCAGGTAGCATGCCATGTGCCATATATTGGGCAAAATGGATTTCTCTAAAGCTTTCAAAACTTTTCTTTCCAGTGACCTTGTCGAAAGAGATGTATGTTTAAATTATAGTTACCTAAATTGCCCACAAAATGTCATCATTAAACACTTGCAGCAGCCTTTGTTTTGATGGATGAGCTTACTTGTGTTGCAGTTTCCACTTCAGACTCTTCTCTATTGTATATTACTTGATGAAGGCAACCACTATGTGGCTATCCAACTAAAACTGTGGCTTGGATATGAGAAAGGGCATCCCGGCTCAAGGAAAAACTTTTTTTTATTATTCATATAGATTTGCTACAAAGGGAGCAAGGTTGGAAGTACGACAAACAGGCACAAAGCACCATGTTGTTTGCATGTGACATCCTTAGGCTTAACACTTTGTGATGCCATAATAAGGCACCTTTTTCTGTAAGCTTGTGTTTAAAAATTATTTATATAACAGAGGTGGAGGGTACATGCACGGCCCCTGGCATGTCTCTAACTGTTATTCAAAGCACTGGGAGACATAAGGCATTAGTAAACTATATGTAAAAAGAGGTTGAAGAAACAGCGCCTTATATCCTATCTAAGCAGCACCTATATACTGTGGGTCCACCGATCCACTTGTCAAGTAAAATCATTCAAAAAGGGGGGAATAGGTGCGCTAAAACAGTGTTCCGATCTCCAAACCTGAAAATAAAAAGAAATCCCAATAGTGCAGCGAGCCTATAAAACACACGCCGTATGTAAATATATGGAATTACTCACAAGCAGACTTGTGATGATCGTGCCTGTATGTATTCCGGGCTTTTATCCGGACTTGTGTCTGTTTAGGACGTGCCTTATTCCGCTCCGAACCTCTCAACAGGAACAGTATAGACAGGACACTGAGTCTCTGGCCTCTGACGACATTAAGAGATGCGCCAAGCTTATATTAAATTTTGATTTTCACAATAGTTCCCCTTTAAACTTGCGATGCACATGCGCGCAGAGCGGCTCTGTCAACGCATGCATGTGGTGCCGGCGACTTCATGTATGCGAGCAGTGAGGCATGTGGGAGTAGGGGGGCCAGAGGGGGGCCCTGGATAGCAGTCCCGGTGGGCCCCGGGCCCCCCAGTCCGACCCTGCAGGCAGCTGTTATCTTGTGTTAGGGCTAGTCCACACGGGGAGATAGCCCTGCGTTTGCGGTCGCGGCGACAAAGCGCCGCGCCAGTCGCCGCGACCGGCGCAGGCGACAGTTTTTGTATGGGCGCCTATGTAAAACGCCTGTGCTAACCACACGAGGCGATGCGCTTTTCAACAGTCGCCTGAAAAAGCCTGGCGAGGCATTTTCAGGCGACTGTTGAAAAGCGCATCGCCTCGTGTGGTTAGCACAGGCGTTTTTACATAGGCGCCCATACAAAACTGTCGCCTGCGCCGGTCGCGGCGACTGGCGCGGCGCTTTGTCGCCGCGACCGCAAACGCAAGGCTATCTCCCCGTGTGGAATAGCCCTTAGGGAGCTGCTATCTGGTTACCTTCCCATTGTTCTTTTGTTTGGCTGCTGGGGGGGGGAGATATCACTCCAATTTGCATGACTGACTTTAGAGGATGGACGCTAACCTTTTCTAATAGTTTGAAAAGAGTGTTTGTTAATACTTATATATTACTATCAAAGTAATATCCAAGTACTAACAAACACTCTTTTCAAACTATTAAAAGTATTTAAAACTATATATATATATATTCATTTTGTTTCCACAGGAGGGCGCCCAAATCCCTACAATGCAGCAATAGACTTCTCAGCTGTAGTATTGATGGAAAGCAACATATAATGGCAGTGCGGAAATCAGGAATAAATATGCTTTGACAAACAAACGCAGACTTCTCAAATGACTTTCCAATTGATACCAATTTCTGAGGCCTATGAGGCCTTGTGAGGATGTTGGGACATGATACATACAGTAGGAACTTCAAGAATTCCATATGGAAATACACAAGAGCCATGAATATCCTGTAAAGTATATCTACCCTGTATATAATCTACAGTCTGGTCATTTCCCTATGGGACCAGACTGTAAATTATATTTACGTCAGAACTTGCCGTTTATAACAGGGGCCCCCAGGCTGCCGAATTTGAAGCAGCCCGTCGGAATTTGACGCAACACGCCCAAAACGGACGCCGGCGTGCCAAATTTTAAGCCGGCGACCAAAATTTAGACGCCGACCCCTCTGACCCCCCCACAAAATGTAGATTATAATGCATAATGTACCCCCTACTAGAAATTTATAAAGATATCAGAAGTCACCTCGGAGTTATGTGACCTGTATAAAAGCACTCAGCCTGCGGCCTCGTGCTTTTATATGGTCACATAACTCCTGGGTGTATATATATACACCGAGGATATAATATCTTTACAAATTACAGTAGGGGGTACATTATCCACTATCTAATACACAAAAGCCATGAATATCTTGTAAATTATATCCTTATAAATGGTGAGTTCTGATGTCATCAGTTATAAACGGTGAGTTCTGATGTCATTTCGAGAAATTTGTGTATTATAATACATAAAGTACCCCCAGTTGCAAAATATGAGGATATTAGAAGTTACCTCGAAGTTCCATGACCTGCCTTCGGCCTCGTGTTTTTATATGGTCATGAAACTCCTTGGTAACTTATAATATCCTTATAATTAAAGAGGGATAGTTTATTCACTATATAAATGGTGCTTGGTGATGTCATCAATTATAATTGGTGCTGTTGTGAAATATTAGGATATTATAATTCACCTTGGAGTTCCATAACCTGTATAAAAGCACTTGGCCTTTAGCCTTGTGCTTTGATATGGTCTTAGAATTACTCTGTAATTTATAACATCCTTATATTTTGCAACAGGGGTTACATTATGTATGTATACATGTATATTTTTATTTATTTAGCAAATGTATGTACACAGAACAATACATCATTAGAACAAACGGGTCATTACAATAATACATACAAATAAATACAAAGTAACAACTTAAAAGTTAAGAACAAGGTATTAAAGATACAACAGGAAGGAATAAAAACTGGGTAAATAAGATAAGTCTGTGCAAAATAAAAAATATATCTAATATAGTTAGTTAGCCAAAAATGTAAAGTATAAAGGCTGGAGTGACTGGATGTGTAACATAACATAACAGCCTATCTATTTACCCAATTTTTATCTTTATACTGAACAATTCCTATAAAGACACAAATAGGAGGATATTAAGGTGCTGCAGGTTACAGTGGGTGCCAGAACGGGGTCCAGTGCTCCAAGAGGGAGTCTTTGTGAAAGAAATGGATGGATTTTGGCAATATTGCATAAGAAAAAGTGACAGAGGTGTTAATATGGTCAGATACTATGGGGCAAATTCACTTAGATTCGTTGAGCCAGCGTCCGCTTCGTCGCACTTCGCCAGGCGTATTTTTGCCAGCGCTAGGCAAATTCACTAAAATCCGAAGTTGCGCTCAGGGGAAGCGTAAGGTTGCGATGTTGCGCTAGTGTTAATTCGCCAAACAAAGCGAAGTTACGCTAGCGATGCTTAATTTGCATACAGCGAATTTACAATGGAGGTATACATAGCAGCACTACACAAGCTTGGGAAACCTTCAAAACAGCAAATAAATTTTTTATTTTGCCCTACACATGTGCCCACTGTATAGTTAAGTTGCCATGAGTTAGGAAATGTAGGGGGGAAGGAGGGGAGCCCCAAAAAATGTTTCCATTCTTTTCAGCCTATCACCCATAAAAAAAGAAAAACGCTTTTTGGGACTTAGAAAAACTTTTAACTTTTTTTGAAGCAATCCCTATCTACTCTATTGCACTTCGCCTGGTCTGAGATGGTGAAGGAAGTCTGGCGTAAAAGGTAGCGTTCAGAAAAATTTGCGTCAGTGAATTTGCGTAGTTACATCCGTTGCGCAAATTTGCCAGGCGTAAGGGTGCAAAGTAACACTAGCAAATTTACGCCAGCATCCGTTAGTGAATCGGCGAATTAACAAAAATGCGATACGCTAGCGAATTAACGCTAGCATTAGGCGCTTCGTCCTTTAGTGAATTTGCCCCATTATCACAATATTTACTAAATGTTTAGGAATAAAAAGTTGGCTTATTTCGGATGAAGTGAAAAGCATGACCTCTGAATATGATTGGTTAGTCTAATATCTATATTAATTAACGTCTGTTACCTGATGAATGTACATTCTGTTCCCTTTTGCACTGAAAATATTTTAACTGAGACGAATGAAACGAAAACGAATGAAGTTGTTGAAAACTTGTATTTTTATGTGGATTTGGGTTTTTCTTTTAGAATGGGGGTCCAACTATCAGTTCATTTGTGCTTTACAGGGTTGTAGGTAGTTGTCGTTTAACACCAACTTAAAGACTATGGGGCATATTTATCAAAGAGTGAAGTTAGAGATCACCACAGTCCTCTTAGAGTGAAATTCCGTCACTCTCCATTTATTTTTATGGGAATTTTAAAAGAGTATTTAGGCAGGCAAGTGCCTATAAAACTGGAAGTCGGAAGCCGGCAGTGTAAGGGGCGCAGGTAGGGAGAGAAGGCAGAACTTGACCCGCAAATGGGGCAGTGAGATCGGCCTGAACCCGCACAACCAGCTGGCCCCACAGGTCCCCCAGGTATCAGGCCGGCCCGCACATCACTAATGTCTATATATTTAAATGAATATTTAAATATTTAACGTATTTAGAATGAAATGTACATCTAAATACAGGTATGGGACCTGTTATCCAGAATGCTGGGGACCTTTCTGTAATTTGGGTCTTCATGCCTTAAATCTAATATAAATTAATTTAAACATGAAATAAACCCAATAGGCTGGTTTTGCTTCCAATTAGGATTAATTATATCTTAGTTGGGATCAAGTACAAGCTACTGTTTTATTATTATAGAGAAAAAGGAAATTTTTAAAAATTTGGATTATTTGGATAAAATGGAGTCTATGGGAGACAGCCATTCCGTAATTCAGAGCATTCTGGATGTCGGGTTTCCGGATAAGCGATCCTATATCTGTATATAGATTTGAGTAAAAATTAAGTAGTTCCTTCTTGAGTGATAGCTGCTAGACAGTCCCTGTGCTCTGATCACACATTGGACCTTAAGGGCTAGTCCACACGGGGAGATAGCGACGTGTTTGCGGTCGCGGCGACAAAGCGCCGCGACAGTCGCCGCGACCGGCGCAGGCGACAGTTTTGTATGGGCGCCTATGTAAAAACGCCTGTGCTAACCACACGAGGCGATGCGCTTTTCAACAGTCGCCTGAAAATGCCTCGCCAGGCCTGTTGAAAAGCCGCGACCGCAAACGCGTCGCTATCTCCCCGTGTTGACTAGCCCTAAAGGAGAAGGAAATCCCCTGGGTGCAAAACCCCTCCCCCCTCCCCTGTGTTGCCCCCCTCCGTCCTCCCCCCTGGCCTACCTGTCCCCCTGGGCAAATGCCCCTAACTTGTTACTCACCCCTCTGTGCAGGTCCTGTCCACGGAGTTTACAGGCGCCATCTTCTCCAACGCGCGTCTTCTTCCTGCTTTTGACCGGCGTCTTCTGGCGCATGCGCAGTAGGAACCCAGGGGAGAGGTTTTGCGCCCAGGGGGTTTCCTTCTCCTTTAAATGGGAGCTAAACACTTTCAATCTATGTGACCTTTGTATTAAGGGACATTGTAGACCCTGGTGTATCCTTGATTTTTTTTGGTACCTTAGACTAATGAAAAGTTTACTGATTCTGATCGTTACAGCAGTGCAGTTTCTCTTTTTACATTTCAGTCTGACGTTTGAGCACCATGTAAGCGCCTGTCGGAAAAGGATCATTATTCACCAAGGGCAAGATGCACTTTTGCAACAAACCGAATTGCTGTGAAATTCAAATTCTAACAGGGTACCGTAGCTGAATCTTTGGCCAGCCGCCATGCTACTGTCTATGGGCTGACGCTACACATTTCGACTATGGATGGGGGTGTCTTTCTAATAAGCACTGGGTGTAGTGGGATAAGAGGGTTCACAGAGGCCCGAGGGGTGGGATAGAGAAAAAGATTCAATACGTTTATATTATAATCATATGCGCCTTGACTATTGCATGCTCTTTCAGACTTAAGTCTTTAACGCTTCAGTCTCTTATTCTGCTTATCTACATCTCTCCCTTCTCTGTACCTGCTTCCCTTTGCTAGTTACAACACAAGAGATTCTGTCATGATTTCTATGATGTAGTTTTTATTTCTAAATTACTCTGATTACACTGCAAATAATTTACTCTACAATATAGATTTTCATTCCTGAACCAGCAAGTGTATTTTTTTTTAATGTATAATATTGGTGTGTAGGTGCATCTCAGGTCATTTTGCCTGGTCGTGTGATTTCAGAAAGAGCCAGCACTTTAGGATGGAACTGCTTTCTGGCAGGCTGTTGTTTCTCCTACTCAATGTAACTGAATGGGTCTCAGTGGGACCTGGATTTTATATTGAGTGCTGTTCTTAGATCTACCAGGCAGCTGTTATCTTGTGTTAGGGAGCTGCTATCTGGTTACCTTCCCATTGTTCTGTTATTAGGCTGCTGGGGGGAAAGGGAGGGGGTGATATCACTCCAACTTGCAGTACAGCAGTAAAGAGTAACTGAAGTTTATCAGAGGACAAGTCACATGACTGGGGACAGCTAGGAAACTGACAATATGTCTAGCCCCGTATCAGATTTCAAAATTAAATATAAAAAAAATCTGTGTGCTCTTTTGAGTAATGGATTTCAGAATTCTGCTAGAGCAGCACTATTAACTGATGCGTTTTAAAAAAAATATATTTTTCCCATGACAGTATCCGTTTCATGAAAAATTGCCTAAGGGACTATTACTCCTGATTAGGGTTGACACCTTTTTTTTTTTGGATGAAAACTGACAGGAGGCAGGCCGGTGACATAAGAGGCAGGCTAGTGACGTTGCAGGGTGGGTGCCATGGGGAGGCGGGGTGGGTAATGTCAGGGGCGGGACTGATGACATGGTGATCAGCAATTGGCTGATCTCCATGTCATTCACTGCAATATCCTGTCCGGATTTCCTAATTTGGAAATCAGGACAGGAACTTTTCCCCCGGGCAGGTGGCAACCCTACCGCTGATCAATGCAGTGTCCTTACATACAATGCTCAAGCTTCTCATGTAGGCTCTCCTCCAAACTACTCCTGAACACTTACATCACTCTCTGGTGTACAATCACCTCAGGACTCTAACCCCAAACTAATACTCCTTATTGGAACAACGGACTGTCCTTGCTCGCTAGTCCTCTCTATCTTTCACTCGATCTTACTTGCCCCTTACTATCCACTAGCTAGTCCTACGGCACCAACCTTCCCCCAAGGGACTGACCACTTCAGTCTGCTGCTGTCTGTTTAATTTTATAGGCCACAAAGAGAAAGTGCCTCAGCAAAGCAATCATATTTAGGCTCACAGGTGGACTTAGCACCACCTCCCGGCTGCACTACAGCATAGCTCAACTATTTACATAATAAAAATGAATTCTTTATTTTTACCCCTTTATATGTGGATTGATGTCAATTAATTTCTAACTAGACAGTATAAGGACTAAAGATAATAAAGAGAAAAACCTATGTAATTCTGTAGCCCTTTTTATTAATCACCTCCTCCGTTGGAGCGGAAACTCTTATGAACACTTTCTAGGTGTCTTGATGTTGCTTTCAACTTGCTGTATAAAAATGCATTTCAGCTCCACTTTGCTTTTATATATCCTGTCGCCGCAGGAATCATTTGTAGAATGGAAAATGATGCTTCCTACTCTTCCTTGTCTAGTAATAGGCAATTACATATGATAATCCCCTTCTTCATCTTGATTCTTAATTGCTTTGTCTGCTGCTCAAACAACTGCCTCAGTGATTATCCTCACAATTACCTTTTATGTTTGCAAGTTGTATTTTTTCTTTTTGTGCCACAAAGTGCAATTTCAGACACAAATCAATATTTTTATTTCAACCATAATGCAATGTCCCCCCCCCCATAATTAATTGCAGGTAGCTGCAGAGTTCCTCTGGCGTCAGTAGAAGCAGTTGGGTCTCATTCACCAGAAGAGGTTGGATGGATTCATTGGCAACCAGTGCGGGAGCCTGTTACCATGAATTTCTTAATATGCACTTTCCATTGTGTCTATTTTGGAGTAACCATTTTTGCACACGCATTCAGAAATGACCCCTGTTGACTTTCACCCAGAGTTACTGGGAAAGGTTCTTGTTACTCATGGTCTCTACCCTTGAAAATAAAGTGTAATTGTGTTCTTCCTTGGTTTCCGCCAATAATCGCAACATGAATTTTTGTGGACAGTACGAATTATATCACTATGAAGATTTTCATTCATCCAGGCCATGGCGTATCTAGTATAAGTAATAATAAAACAACTGGACTTGCTAAGGTTCAACTGACTGGTGTGGGAAGTCCTCAGCATATAAACCGTTCCACCAATCTAATCACAACGGCGCATTGTGGCTCTTCAGAGAGGCAACATCTGAAACTCACAGAGGTGTGATTCGGTGGGGTTACTGTGATAGGATTGGATTGGATTAGTGGAAGAGTTTCTATGCTGAGGACTTCCCACACCAGTCAGATGAACTGAAGAAGCTCCTCAGATGAGTAGTGAAACGTCTTCAATGATTACTCAGCAAGTCCAGTTGTTTTAGAATTACTACATGTACCAATTATAGTCAGAAGAGACCCTAATCTGTTTTGGCCACAAATCCCAATGTCAAAAAATATCACTTCTAGTAAATCCACACAAATATTTTTGGGAAGTGATGCCCAAACACTCATAATCTTGATTCTTTTGACATGTTTTTTTCACAACAATTGATTGAGATATGTCCTTGTACCTATTGCTGGGCCATTGCCAGATCTGAGCACAGACCATATGGGCGCAGACTCCATCACCTGGAATAAAATAACATTATTCCTGATTACAGGAACCTTCATGCTTCTGATACACTAATGCTTTCTTCCCTTGTATGAATGTTAATATACCCCTGTGCCAAGGAACTGTCACGTGTGCTTGTTTGTGTTACTTTACATAGGCATCTTTTTTTATTGTGCTCAAGCACAACAATAGCACAGAGCAGACAACTACTTTGTGACTCTTTATCAAGGAAACAAACGTTTATTTTTCTCTTGAACGTGACCTTGAAAGGCAGATATAACCTTCACTTTTTTTCCCTTAGAATTTATATAAAATAATGTCAGCTTTGGTCAGCGTGAAGTGATTATGCGAGGAACAACAGACTTTGGTTCCTTCTGTAGAGCCCCATGGGGCACCAATATCCTCATCTTTAGGGTCTGTAACCCTCGATATTCGACCCTCGAAGTTAAAAACTTCGAATATCGAAGTCGAAGGAATTAGTGATATTCGTTGAAGGAATAATCATTCGATTGAACGATCGAAGGAATAATCGTTCGATTGAACGATTAAATCCTTCGAATCGAACGATTCGAAGGATTTTAATCCATCGATCAAACGATTTTCCTTCGATCCCAAATTGGCAGGAAAGCCTATGGGGACCTTCCCCATAGGCTAACATTGCTGCTTGGTAGGTTATAGTTGGCGAAGTAGAGGGTCGAAGGTTGAAGTAGCCAAAAAAAACTTTCGAAATTGTAAATGTAAATGTGCCCCTCAGTGTTCGGGTCTTATTGAGGTCTGATATTTGAGCTCTTAAGGAAATTACAGTGCATTTTGTTGCCTTCATACTCATTTTTGAGTATTTTGAATGTTTTAGCAAGGGCAGTTCTCAGTATCCCCTAGAGAAAGGTATTTTTTGTTGTTCTGTAACCACAACAAAACACACAGTGTGCCATTGCCCTTAGGCTGACATCATTCTTACAGGGGGATCTTGACAAACTGGCAGACTGGGCGGCTAAATGCCAGATGTGATTCTGTTTGGGATTAATGGGATTAAATCAGGCACATGCTTGATGGAGAAGGACCTGGTGGTACTTGTGGATAATTAAACTACAAAGGAAAGAAGGGCTACTAAATTGATAAGGAAGGCCTCAATTATGAGGAAGCTTGGCTAAATTGGGGGGGGGTGTTATTTACACTGGAGAAGAGGTTCTTGAGTGGGGCATGTGACTGGCTATGCCTTTGCCTTCAAACAATTACCAGTTCCTGGCATCTTCCGGGTCTAAGTCCTAGATCAGGAATACTCAGAATCGCACCCAGGAACAAATGAAATAGACCTTACATTGTGCAATGCCCAAAAAGTGCCTACGCCTTTAAATATTTGAATTTCCTGACAAGGTTCAAGCCCAGGAGGACGGCCGCGTTGTGTCGCACCCCCACTAGACCACCAGTTAAATTCCTCACAGTTGGCCCCTGTATGAAGCTTTAGGCTACAGACATTGAGTTATTGGCACAGGAATAAATTATTTATTGCATCAACTTAAACACTTCATTCCTAGTTCTATGCCCTTTTACCCATGTATTTTTTTTCCAGTGTAAAATGTTACATGACAAAAGAGTAATTATCGCAAGATGCGGCATTGATTTAATCATTGATGTGTTTTCTTGTCAATAAGAGTCTTTAAATGCCAAGGTCTAAAGGGCGAGCTTGGGGCCTAAGGCTCATGGAACACAAGGCATCTCCCATCCATGTCACCTGTCATTGACTGTTATGGAAATGTAGCTGTAATGGGGTGTCCCATTACAGTCATTGACCGGGTTCGGGTGCTTTTTTTTGTAGGAGACAGTGTCAAATGTGTAATAATTCACAATATAAACACAACATATGTAATGACATGTGCTTAATGCCATACCGGGCTCATTTATTATAACTGGGCTCAGCGCAACGATTCAATAATTAGATGGAATCTGTCTGGCTCCATTAACCAAATGAAAGCAAGTACCAACATTCACAATACATTTAGTATTATGTGGCAAACAATCTAAATGGATGTAAATAATATGGGCTTCAATCTGTAAATCTCACTTGCACATTGCTGTTTCTATGCATATCATTTGTCCGCTTCATTATGCAGAATGTGACACCCTTGAAGCTCGCTGCTTTTCCCCCCCTCTCATCATAGTCACAGACGGCTGATTATTTATAGTTTCGGTAATATGGATCAGCAGGCTGGGATGATATACTGTTCAGCGGCACTATAATTTCATTTTGAAGTACATAGATTCAGATGGGATGAAAACAACCTTTGTGGATCACCAAGCATAACTTGGCTTTTCCTAGGGGCTACATGGAATAAAGTACTTGATTTTGGCTCTTCTTGCTTCACTGATGGAATATTGCATGCCCCTAGCACACACGTCCTTTTCTTCAAGGCGCTAACAGGCCAGGATTTAAGGATATTCCTTCTTTCCCTCAGGGAGCCCATTATAGTGACTGAATCCTTGAAAATCATAACATGCTGGCAGATTTACAGTATTGAATGAGTTTTACGATATATATATAATGCCATTGGACTCTCAGGATGGTGTAATTAGAAGTCTAGGAACCACCAGGAGGTACAATATTTTCATTTCATAACTCTTACTATGCAGGAGTTTCACCAGTGGCTTCAGCTAGTGGGTATAAACATCAACCACGACTGCTATAGCTATAGGGGGCAGTGCATTGGCTGTGATATAAGGTATCCTCAAATGGAGATAGAGGGTAGCCCAGCACGTTAGAAGGCTTATGGGTAGTAGTTGTAGTAGCTGGGGAAGTTCATTTGCCTTTCTGGTAGGTCAAAGATGGAACTTGACTATAGGAAAGGCTTTAGACAAGGCTGCAGTATTGAATTGGAATCAGCAACTAGACTGGAACAAAACAGTAGATCCAGTATTGACCCCAGTAATGTAAGCTCGGTCCACAAAGTCATGTTCAGTGGCGTAACTACCGGGGGAGCAGAGGGTGCAATTGGGCCAGGGGCCGCACCCCCGCAGTGCCCCCGGCAGTCACGCGCCCACTGTCGGCTGCAGCCGCACGGACGAGGGTGGGGGGGCGGGGCTAGGCTGCACGGCCCGCACCAGGGCCTGCCCCCACCTAGTTCAGTCACTGGTCATGTTGAGTCAAGAAACAAAGGAAAGTTGTGTTCACCACTAATTTTTGTGTCACCAGTTTGTGATGTCACACAGAGAACAAGACTTTGGTTGCACAGACACAGAAGTGTGCTTGTTATATAATCTTCCTCACTTACAAATTCTTGAGTACTTTCATAACATTGATTTTGCCACTGAATTATTTAGACTAGATTTAAAGACTGAGTAATTGACTTTGAAGGGAAAAAATCATTATGCTTCCAATGGTTAAATACACATAGATCACTCAAATTGATTGGTGACTTTGATTTGATACCATTGACTGTAAACCATATGGAATATCCTTCTCCAGAAATGCTACACCGGCGAAGAGACTCTAAAGCTCCCCATAGACGCGACGATTCTTCTTGCCGAACGACCGATTTTAGGGAAGTCGGACCAATCCTTCGAAATTATCGTGCGGTTAGTGGGATTCGAATGATCGTACATCTTACGGTTTTTCGGCCGACATCTGTCAGGAAATTGATCGGCCAGGTCAAAAAATCTTTGTCGGTCCCAGTGCATCTTTGTTTTCCTGGCAAATTGGTCTTTTTAGTTGATGGTAAATTCGTACGATCATACGATCGTTCCGAGAAGATCGTGGTCTCACGATCAGGATCTGATCTTTTAAAAATCTCAACATCTATGGCCAGCTTTAGGCCTGACATTCACAGGTATTTCTCTGCACCTGTATACAGTACTTTATGCCAATGTTTTAAGGTTATGCAGGTATGGGACCTGTTATCAAGAATGCTTGTGACCTGGGGGTTTTCCTGATAACGGATCATTTTGTAATTTGGACCATCATACGTCTACTAGAAAATGATGTAAACATTAAATGAACCCAATAAGCTGTTTTTACTTCCAATAAAGATTGATTATATCTTAGTTTGGATCAAGTACAAGAAAAAATAAAAATTAGAATTATTTGATTATAATGAAGTCTATGGGAGATGGCCTTTCCGTAAATTTCTTTATAAAGGGTTTCTGAGGCTCTGAGCAGCTGTTGAGAAGCTAAACTGATGCTACAAGACTGATTATTAAATTCTGATGCTAATTGCAATGGTTGTAATTGTACTAATTGTACTAATCAGCCTTATACGTGACTTTTCTATTCTATGAGTACTGTATATTGTGAGTGGGTCCCTAAGCTCAGTAAGTGACAGCAGCACAGAGCATGTGCAGTGAATCAACAGAAAAGAAGATGGGGAGCTACTGGGGCATCTTTGGAGACACAGATCTTTACTGCTAAAGGGCTGTGGTTGCCTTGGGCTGGTACAGAAGCACAAAACATTTACTTCTTTAGTTAGGCTTTAGTCCTCATTTAAACTTTGTTTTGCCCCAAGCTTTGCCAAAGGAAGATAGTTTTATAGGCTATTTAGTGACATGGTTAAGTTGGGTTGAAAAAAGACCAAAGTCCACCATTTTGCTTTATTGCACCCCATTCCATAGTTTAAGGGAGGTATATATATATATATATATATATATATATATATATATATATTACAGTCCACAAAAGCACTCACAGCAGACGCCTGCGTGCGTGAGTGCTTTCGTGGACTGTAATAATTATTTATTGGTTAGCACCCAGCAATTGATCATATGAATGCAGGGCCTGAATTATTGAAGCGGTGCCCCAAGGCCGCACGATCCATACCCTTGCTGCTTCCGATCGCGCCGCCCTGTGTCCGCAGGGTCCTTGCGCCGGCTGTGGTGCTCGCTGAGGCAGAAGCGCTGGGGAGCGTTAAGTCCCCAGTGCTTCAAAGATGCGGCTGGGCGGCGTGCCGCCCCAAAAATTTTGCCGCCCTAGGCCCGGGCCTATGTGGCCTTGCCACAAATCCGGCCTTGTTATATATATATATATATATATATATATATATATATATATATATATATATATATATATATATATATATATATAGAAACAAAAAAATTGGTAGCGCACTCCAGGGACTTGTATATAATAGAATTCTTTTTATTATTTATAGCATATTTATAGCATAATAATCAACGTTTCGGCTCCCCTCTAGAGCCTTTCTCAAGATAAAAAAGCCATTAATTACACACACATATAAATAACCCCCATGAGTGTAACCCCTCCCCTTGTGCAACACCCATTTCCCTGTTGAACTTCTCACGTCACAAAGAATTAAAATACAATAATTTAATAAATACTGTATATATCAAAAAATGTGCAACTATTCCATGCAAAACAGTACAACCACGGATGTAAATGTAACAAATGCCTGATGATACATATTATCGTGTATTAAGGAAGCAATTAAAAAAGCATTGTTCATTATGGCCTTTAGGTGTCATAGTGTTCAATCTTTTGATCCAGTATGTTTCCCGTTGCAACAACATTTGGGATCTATTACCACCCCTTCTTGGTTCAGGTACATGATCTATGCCTATGTATTTAAACGTCGGCAATCTATGACCTTTCTCAAAAAAATGTTTGGCCACTGGTTTCACTGATTTACCATCCCTGAATGCCGTGCTGATCGCGGACCTGTGTAGAAATCTCTACAGCTTCATATAGATAGTCTTAACATATAGCTGCACCATTTTCACTTCTTCTCACTCCCTGAGATACATCACACGTTGATAAATGGCATCTAACCACCACCTGCCTGCTCACAGCGAGGCTTATTCCCTTCAGCAAATGCTCCTATTCTCAATTATTCATTGGAGCCCAGGGGGGACACTCAAATGGACTCCCAGGCACTGCGTGTGGAACAAAGGGGGGCCTTTATTTTTCCATTTCTCAGAAATTGAGTCTGTCAGTGTCATGGATTCTGCAAAGACCTTTTACATTCTATCTCTTCCCGTGCTGACAATTTGAGCTAATATTGGCTTTAGGACTTGACTGAGCCATTTGCAACAATTTGCACATTAGTAAATGGATTGCTGTGTCCCGGGCTCGGGCAAAGTGGCGTCTGCCAGGGAGGTAGCAAGAGACATTCATGGAATTATTGCAGAATAGTGGAATTGTAATTGAGGTGGAGGAGAGGGACATGCATTGTTTGATAAAGAGTCGGCACCAGCGCAAGATTTGTGTCCTTTATGCAATCAGTAAATGTGTTTCCTTGGGTTCCTGAGCGGTAAATAAAAATGAAATGGGGAATGAAAATTAGATGAATGTAATAAGATATTTTTGGCCCAGTGACGTTTCACTGTTGTTCTTCTGTATTTAGTATCAATCAGAAATATGTATATGGTAACCATACAAGTGATTGCAGTAGGATGGTGGTCAACCACATATTATACGAGTGTGCATGTTCAAATGTGTGTGCCTTGTCTTTGCTGGGACCCAGGATACCAACATTTTACATTTCTCATCCCCCAAATACCTGCCACATATATCCCCCACATTAATGATTTTACATTTAGACAGTTTTTAAAAACCAGATGTATTTGCTTATAATGGACTTTGGAGCTTTCTGGATAACAGAATAAATTAAGTGATCCCATACGTGTAATCACAAGCATATGGAGTTGGAGGACTACAATGCATATCAAAATGATAGCCTCCTTCCACGAGATACATATATCTAGTCTATATTTCATAAATGCGACAACATTTATCTGTTCCTTTAACCCTTTCTGGCCATGGGCATGTTTTGGAGGTTTTAACTTGTTCGGCTGTACAGGGTGACAGAAGGAAAGGAGCTACAGGATTTACCATATTTACCCAGGGGTCTGTTTCTAATGGTGACTTTAGTAGTGACATTCCCCTTTTTCTCTATGTAGAAAAAATCACTTAAAGGTAATTTCCGGCACCATAAATATGTCCTTAATATATTGATAATGGGTTGATTGCAGAAGAAGTGCCATTTTCTGCCCATAGTGCACAGTGCTCACACTTATGGCAGCTGCAAAGCTTTACAGGTCTGGCATGGACCATAGGTTTTGTACCTGACTGAGAAAATTGGTGGCCTATGTGAGGGGGGGGGCAGTGGCGTAACTAGATATTACTGGGCCCCACAGCAAATTATTTTTCAGGCCCCCAAAATGTTTAGAGGTTGACTTGTTTCTCCAATATTTATTGAAATTGTATATGAATTAGGGCCTCATGGGGCCCCTATACCTCCTGGGCCCCCCTGCAGCCGCAGGGTCTGCTTCCTCTATAGTTACGCCCCTGGGGGGGGGGGTTGGTGAACAACTCCTGACAATCTTTTGCATGTCGTTAGAACTTTGAAGATCCTCTGGATGCATCTAGAACCCTGGTTAAGCAGTGTAATAATAATAATAGTTGGTACCACTTTCAGCAGGACCCTTCTAGGACCCTTGTTGTACATCACCCACTGAGATAGTCCTCTAGCTGCAGATGCTTGTACGTTCTGAATACTGGCTCTACATTTTGTCAACTGGTTAGAGGCCTCTTTCAAACCTTTTCTCAAAGCTTCTGGGACTCTAAAATCTCTTCCCGGGTCTTTGTACCCGAGACTCATTTTTGCTTTCCCAGGGTAAGGGGAGTAAGAATGGATGACTACCATCACCAACCTACTACAAGACTGTCTTTAGTTCTCCTTCTGGCAGAACCTGTTTTCTGCTTTCTTTTGAGGTTAGTGCACATGCATAGTAACTCTACTTTTAGAATATTGGCATATGATTTCATGTTAATACAATCAGCTTTTAGGAGCTGCTTTAAAAAGCACTTGAACGTGTTTGGAATGTAAATTGGCTCCTGATAAAACTAGCCTAGAGTGTGTCAATAGTGACCTTAGATTGTAAGCTCCCCTGGGGCAGGAACTGCTGTGAATGTAATCATATAATCTCAGTAAATGTGTTTGTACACTATAAAGAATTGTTCTAGTTCTGCACCAGTCACGCTATACTATGGTATCTGGTGAATTTATTCCTAGAGCAAAGCAAAGCCCCCTGAACCATGATCTAGTGCTGCTTACTTGACTAGTATTAGTCATTTAACGTCTTAGATTAGGTCACGTCCTCTCATCCTGCATGTAATGAAATATTTTAATTAGTGCTAGATCCAGTCAAGTTAAATGCATAAATAACACAGAGTCAATGCTGCACATTTTAAATCTCCGTAGATCAACTTGTGAAATATATTGTAACGATTAACTAATCATGAGTATAATAAAATAATCCCCATAAATTATAATGTGTTCTAATTGATGTCACTGCTTTGCTTACAAGAAGGCTCCTATTCTATCTTTGTTGTTGGAATAAACTCTTTAAATAAATAATTTTACTGTCTGCAAAGGTTATCGACTGAGCAGTGTGGTTTTGGCACAGAACGATTTGTCATTGTACTCGGTAAAGACATGCTCAACAAAATGCTATAGGCATTACAGTTCTAATTTACAATAACGGAATTCCTAATAGCTATCATTTTCCCCTTGCATAACCCATGGTAAGAGAGATGATCTAACAATATCTTAGGAAGGGGTAAAAATAGAAACGAGTAAATAGAATGCAAGATGTGGAGAAAGCTGAAGAGGAATGGGAATAATAGGGATTCTCGGAATTCTTTATTCTTTACATTGTGAGCTCTGCATTTGTACTGCATGGACAGTAAACTCTGTATTTGTAGCGTATGGACACTGTTAACTCTGTATTGGCACTGTGAGGAGCTCCTTGATAATAAAGCTTAAAGGGTAACTATCACAAAAATTTTAAATTAACATAAGCTTCCTCATACTGAAATAAGAAACTTTCTAATCAATTAAATATTCTGCATAGTTTCTGAAATAATCACGTTTATGTTCACTATTCCTCTCTCAGCATCTGTTTCTTTTCATTCTGTCTTCATGCAGCAGTTGGGTGTCAGATATTCATTGACAGTTAGATCCAATATATCTTATAGGGGGGCTCCTTTTGCATAGAAGATGTATTAGAGCTCACTCATATAACTGATTCCAGTACAAACAAAATCTAACAATATAACTGCCTTTTGCACAAATCCTGCATGTAGAGAGACATGGGGGCACATTTACTTAGCTCAAGTGAAGGATTAGAATGAAAAATACTTTGAATTTCGAAGTATTTTTTTTGGCTACATCGACCATCGAATTGGCTACTTCGACCTTCGACTACGACTTCGAATCGAATGATTCGACCTAAAAATTGTTGGACTATTCGATAGTCGAAGTACTGTCTCTTTAAAAAAAACTTCGACCACCTACTTCGCCACCTAAAACCTACCAAGCACCAATGTGGAAGGTCCCCATAAGCTTTCCTAGCTTTTTTTGATCGAAGGAAAATTGTTCGATCGATTGATTAAAATCCTTCAATCATTCGATTTGAAGGATTTAATCGAGCGATTTTTCCTTCGATCATTCGATCTAACGAAATGCGGTAAATCCTTTGACTTCGATTTTAAAGGAGTGATCAAGCTATGGTCAGTGTGGGTCATTGAATTAATACAAGTATGGAAGCTGTTATCCAGAATGCTCGGAACCAAGGGTTTTTTTGGATAAGGGAAACCCCTTAAGCCTGTTAAAAATTATTTACACATTAAATAAACCCAATAGGATTGTTTTCTCAAGAAGAAGAATTAAAGGGTTTGTTCACCTCCAATCACTTTTTTTCAGTTCGGTTGTTTTCAGATTGTTCTCCATAAACAAAGACTTTTTTTCAATTACTTTCCATCTTTTATTTTTTACCACTTTCCCAAAATTGAAGTTTAAAGTTTAATGTTGGTGTCTCAGTTTGGCAGCTCAGTGATCCATGAAAGTGATGTGCGTGTTGGGGTTTTCCCAAACCTAACCCGCCCTCCCTCAGCCCGTGCCCGCATCCGACTTCCGGGTTCCATTTCTAGACCTGCGCCGTCCCGCCGATGACGTCACAAAAGGGGCGGGACGAACAGGCCCATAGCTATAAAGCCGGAAGCCGGCATTTGAAGGTGGTGGGCGGGGAGAGAAGGAGAAGAGCTCAACCCGCACCCACCCGCCACCCCATACTCGCTGGTATGGGGCCAGCCTGCACATCACTAATACACGAGCATTCTGCTTGTAATGAAACTCAGGGATTCTGCTCATCAGGGACAAAGATAAGAAATCTATCAACTAAATGTATTAATTGAGAACATTTAAAGAGTCGTTGAACCCCCCCCCCCCAGAGCTGGTTTAGAAGGTGAAAAATTAAACTTTACACTTCAACATTAGAAAAACGGTCACATATAGAAAATAAAAAGTCATTGGAAAAAGGATTTATTTCTGGTGAACTATTAGTAGTAGTGATGGGCGAATTTCTCCTGTTTCGCTTCGCCGGGGAAATGCGAAACGGTGAGAAATATGCGAAACACGAGTTTTGACGCCGGCGACAAATTCCAATGCTGGTGACAATTCTGATGCTCATTAAAGTCAATGGGCACCTAGAATTGTCGCCGGCATCTAAATTGTCTCCGGCGTCAAATATATTTTTATTTGCCGGCGGCGAAATGTGGAAATTCGCTGCGAATTTGCGCCTGGCGAATAAATTCACCCATCACTACTTAGTTGGGATCACTCCTGTAATTTTGAGCTTTCTGGATAATGGGTTTCATTATCTGTACTCCCAGTGGGTCAAATTTTGACAGGACAAACTCAAATGAAGTGGGGCTTACTGTAAATTTGGTGAAGATTGGGGGAGTTTGTTAAATGTAATTGAGTGTGGCCAAGTGGATCATTGGCATGGCCTACATTTTCCCAAATTTCAGTATTTAAATTATGGGAGTTGTATCATAGTATTGTTTATCTAGCCTGGAGTTTAAGCTGCTGAATTGATTTCTAGACTCATTACAAACTGGCATTTTTCTGGGTATCAAAATAAATGTTACAGTGGAATAAATTAAGCCACTGTTATTATGAGTTAGCTTCCTGTAAGCTGAGTATTGGTGACTGTGAAAGGCCAATTAAAGTGTAAGTTCTTCTGGTGCAGGTTGATTGGAGTAATGTATACAAGACTTAACCTATTATGCTGAAGTTGTAATAAGCTGCAAATAATAATTGTTCTAATTTCATACATCTATTTGTGTAAATCCCTATATCCTTTGCTGTCCAGTCCAATGCCAACATGGACTGGAGGATTAAGTGGATGACGGAATATTCAAATAAACATTCATATGTGGCTGATATCAGTGTTATTTTAGCACATAATAAAAGAAGGCAGATAATGAATGGCCAATGAGGGTGGCTTGCTGATAAAAACCAAGTAACAAGCAGTAAATATGCCGCATTGGGCACAAAACATACATCAAAACCATCAGTTACATCATATTCTAATTTGCCCATAAAGGGAGATAAAGTGGTGACTACAGCAAAGAGGCTCCTTTTTATTGTTAATGAAAATTGAGAGAAGCAAATTAGTCAAAAACATATTGGCAAAAGGAGAGCAGCACTGAAGGTTTAATCTTGCTGATAGTGTTTCTGCATATGCGTCACCCCTAAATCAAACCCTACCTTATTGCTTCTGCTGAGAATTAAGAGGAGCGCAGGAGTGCTAGCTTGCATTTTATTTGACAAACGTCTCAGTCCTTGTGACTTACAGGGTGACATGTTCTTATCTCAGCCCTTAGGATAGTTGCTAAATTCTCCCAGGATAAGTCATATCTTGCATTACTGGCAAATCAGAAGCACAGGGAAATAAATATAATATCTACCGGTAGTTAGCCGTGAATTTACAAATCATTATATGTCACTGAAGCTGAGTAGCAGCGCTACTTGTTGAGTTATAATATATATATATATATTTATTGGAAGTTGTAGTATTACTGTTATGTTACTTTGAAAGTAAATAATGTTACTAATGTTATTATTAGAAACATTATTTTCTTAATTCTACATTAAAGGGGACCTGTCACCCTAAGAAATAATTTCCAATTGTGTAGTGTTCATCAAGCAAAATCAACTTGACACTTAGGGGCACATTTACTAATGGTCGAATATCGAGGGTTAATTAACCCTCGATATTCGACCCTCAAAGTTAAATCCTTCGACTTCGAATATCGAAGTTGAAGAATTTAGCGCTATTCGTTCGATCGAACGATTATCATTTGAATCGAACGATTCGAAGGATTTTAATCCATCGATCAAACGAAATTCCTTCGATCCCAAATTGGTAGGAAAGCCTATGGGGACCTTCCCCATAGGCTAACATTGATGTTCGGTAGGTTTTAGGTGGCGAAGTAGGTGGTCGAAGTTTTTTTAAAGAGACAGTACTTCGACTATCGAATAGTCAAACGATTTTTAGTTTAAATCAGAGTCGTAGTCGAAGGTCGAAGTAGCCAATTCGATGGTCGAAGTAGCCAAAAAAATACTTCGAAATTGATGTTCAGTAGGTTTTAGGTGGCGAAGTAGGTGGTCGAAGTTTTTTTAAAGAGACAGTACTTCGACTATCGAATAGTCGAACGATTTTTAGTTTAAATCAAAGTCGTAGTCGAAGGTCGAAGTAGCCAATTCGATGGTCGAAGTAGCCAAAAAAAATACTTCGAAATTGATGTTCAGTAGGTTTTAGGTGGCGAAGTAGGTGGTCGAAGTTTTTTTAAAGAGACAGTACTTCGACTATCGAATGGTCGAATAGTCGAGCGATTTGTAGTTCGAATCGAAGTCGTAGTCGAAGGTCGAAGTAGCCAATTCAATGGTCGAAGTAGCCAAAAAAATACTTTGAAATTCGAAGTATTTTTTATTCTATTCCTTCACTCGAGCTAAGTAAATGCCCCTAGATAAATAATTTACATTTTGTTTCCTTCAGTCTTGGAATTTACATTTATAGAAAACAGGCAAGGGATATTTTGTGGGTACTGTTATTAAGACAAACTTTGCATCGTGCCTACATGTTGTTTATGTGCCAGAATGGAGGATGCACTTGCCCAAGCACAGGTTACACAATTAAATGGTTAGAAGGGAATGTGAGGAGTACAGTGACATATAGAAAGTGCTGAATGGAAAGTTAAAGTTATTGTCTGCCATGCATCTATGTCTAAGGCATAGCAGGAAGGCACAGTGGCAATTTTATGTATAAATTTCCCCAGGACATATAGTAGGATGGGCTAAAATTACAAGAAAGATTGAAGTGATCGAACAGTCAAGTACACTGGTAATACACTGTGCCAAAAAGTGGCAAGCAAGAGATCTCCAGAGAACCCGAACGGCCAGCAGGGAGGCAAGGCAACAGTCCTGAGTCGGCAGGGCCCGACAGGTTTTTTCCTAGTGCCCTGCTGGGCCAGTCCAACACGGAGTGTGATTATACTTTCAAGCTCAAACACATATAAAATCTACACCCTGCATGGCTAATGGGCCAATTCAACGCTAAGGGGCACATTTACCTAGGGTCGAATATCGAGGGTTAATTAACCCTCGATATTCGACTGCTGAATTGAAATCCTTCGACTTCGAATATCGAAGTTGAAGGATTTAGCGCAATTCGTTCGATCAAACGATCGAAGGAATAATCTTTCGATCGAAGGATTATCCTTCGATCAGAAAAACCTTGTAAAGCCTATGGGGACCTTCCCCATAGGCTAACATTGGCCTCGGTAGGTTTTAGGTGGTGAACTAGGGGGTCGAAGTTTTTTTAAAAGAGACAGTACTTCGACTATTGAATGGTCTAATGATTTTTAGTTTGAATCGTTCGATTCGAAGTCGAAGGTCGAAGTAGCCAATTCGATGGTCGAAGTAGCCAAAAAAACCATGCGAAATTCAAACTATTTTTCCTCTATTTTCCTCTATTCCTTCACTCGAGCTAAGTAAATGGGCCACCATGTGTAACGCTAAATTTCCGGTTAGCCATTTAGTATATGAACTTTTCATTTAACTCCAGCTGGTGACATTGGACAATAATGGGAGTTGGAGATTATTAACAGCCCTTGTGCCACAAGCCTGCTGGTAAATTACTTTCTATAGGAACATTTTGAGGCCGATTCACTAAGGGTCGAATATCGAGGGTTAATTAACCCTCGATATTCGACTAGGAATTAAAATCCTTCGACTTCGAATATCGAAGGCGAAGGATTTTAGCGCAAATAGTTAGATCGAACGATCGAAGGATTATTCCTTCGATCGAACGATAAAATCCTTCAAATCGAACGATTCGAAGGATTTAAATCCAACGATCGAAGGAATATCCTTCGATCCCCATAGGCTAATATTGACTTCGGTAGCTTTTAGATGGCGAACTAGGGGGTCGAAGTTTTTTTTAAGGAGACAGTACTTCGACTATTGTATGGTCGAATAGTCGAACGATTTTTACTTCGAATCCTTCGATTCGAAGTCGTAGTCGAAGGTCGAAGTAGCCCATTCGATGGGCGAAGTAGCCCAAAAAAAACTTCGAAATTCGAAGTTTTTTTACTTCGAATCCTTCACTCGAGCTTGGTGAATCGGCCCCTTTATATTTTCTGGCTAAGGAGCTGAGTACCAGGGCAAAGATCCAGCTTGCCCTTCTCTGAGATCAGTCCCCCTCCCCATTGTAGTGGAAGGGGTTGGAGACATTATGGTGATATTCCATAACACATTCCATTTAGCAATACATTGAATTCCATCTCCAGTACCAAACGTACATTTTGTCAGCAACTTGGGATTTCATAATTTTCACCCCTCGCTTTTTTTTCTACAGCTATCAGGGCAGAATGCTCAAATGCTACAGATCTTGCAGGAATAAACTGGTGCCACTGGGAGTGTTTTTTAATTATGTTTTGTGCTCTGGTCATTTGCCTGAATTGCTAATTGGAGTCAGCAGTGATTCATTTGTCTTAACCTTTTCTTCCAAATGGCAAATAAATGAGAAACAGCAGCAACAATGATGTTTAACTGGATTCAGTCTGTTGCTACGAATTTCATTTCATGCCTTGCCATTAAAGTAATAGTTCAGTGTAAATATGAAAATAAAAACTGGGTAAATAGACAGGCTGTACACAATAAAAAATGTATCTAATATAGTTAGTTAGGCAATAATGTAATGTATAAAGACTGGAGTGACTGGATGTCTAACATAAAAAAAAAAAAAATAGAACTTCCTGCTTTTCAGCTCTCTAACTCTGAGTTAGTCAGCGGGGGCCACATAGGGTATAACGGTTCAGTGAGTTTGCAATTGATCCTCAGCATTCAGCTCAGATTCAAAAACAACAGTTATGTCCCATGTGGCTCTCCCTCAAGTCACTGATTGGTTACTGCCTGGTCAAGACAATCATTGACAGTTAGATCCAATATATCTTATAGGGGGATTATTCCTTTCCTATCAGATGTATTAGAGCTCACTGATTCCAGTACAAACAAAATAACTGCGTTTTGCACAAATTCTGCATGTAGAGAGACATGATCGTCTAGGCCAGTGGTCCCCAACCAGTAGCTCGCGAGCAACATGTTGCTCACCAACCCCTTGGATGTTGCTCCCAGTGACATCGAAGTAGGTGCTTATTTTTGAATTCCAGACTTAAAGGCAAGTTTTGGTTGTATAAAAAACAGATGTACTGCAAAGCCTCCTCCTGTAGGCTACCAGTCCACATAGGGGCTACCAAACAGCCAATAACAGCCCTTATTTGACATCCCCATGGACTTTTTCATGCTTGTGTTGCTCTCCAACTCTTTTTTACATTTAAATGTGGCTCACAAGTAAAAAAGGTTGGGGACCCCTGTTCTAGGCAAAAGGAGCCCCCCTATAAGATACATTGGATCATTCATCTGACACCCAATTTCAGAAAGAAGACAGATTGAAGAGAAAAAGATGCTGAGAGAGGAATAGTGAAGATAAACTTGATTATTTCAGAAATGGTACAGAATGTTTAATTGTTTGTATTTAGAAAGTTCATTATCTCATTATGATGAGACTTAAATTAAATTTTCATTTTCGCAATAGTTCACCTTTAAAGGGCACCAATCATAACTAAAATCACTTCCTAAGTAAATACACTATGTGAAAGTTCAAGAAATCTGATTTTTAAAACAGTTAGAATTGTTTGTATAATGTAAATGATCAGCTCACTATTCCTTCTGCAAGATCTCCCCTATCTCCACTGCAGTTCTAGCTGAGGCAGCCATCTTGGATTTCACTGGCTCCTCCTACCTATATCTTCCCAGCCAACTGCAGCTCTGAAATCTCGCACATGCTCAGTTGAAATTCCTTGATTGCTTATCAACCCTTCTAAGCTATTTTCAAATCAGTCAAACCTGTGTGTTAGCTGCTGTACAGTAGTGCTGCCACCTGCTGGAAGTTAGTGTGTGCCCTTCATTTGCATAATAACATCACCAGCAGGGGACAAGATAGGGAAATCTCCTAATACTTCTAGTGGAGGAGTTTACTAAAACAAGGCATTCTGGGTAGAATACTCAAAGCAGTGTTACAATCTGAGCATGCTCCTGAAATTTGCATATTAGAGTCTCTGTTAAAGTCTCAGTATGGCCTCCCTCAGTTAAAGAACCCATTTGACAAAGTAAGGGATTTTTTAAAACCTGTTTTTTTCAAAAAACTATATATGTAGTTTGATTAAACGTGTTTATGTTGTACTGGTCAGATTGTTAATATGTGTTTGATTATGGCTGTGATAGGTGTCCTTTAAGTTTAATTTAAAAATCCAGCAACTATCAATGTTTAAAGGAAAAATTCTGTGCACCTGAAGTTTCTCCACTAGAATAAGGTTAAGATCTCTCTCTCTCTCTCTCTGATTCTATTCCGGGATGACGTGTTGTTGTCACAGGGTAAGTATGAAAGCAACTCTTGAAACCTTTGCGGGGGCCGGCGTGGTTCCCTTGCTCAACGATGGTGTCAAATAGATAGTCTTTGGCACTGTCAGCGGCTCTTGCTTTTATTTACAGCAGGTGAACTCTATCTCCATCTCTCAGATTGTAACAGTGCGATCCACTCCACACTCAGCGGCATTTGAATGGCTTCTCTGGAGAGCCCTGACAATCTGTCAAATAGCTACGCTCGGTGCTTAGAGGGCTCTGCAGCAGTCTCCTGGAAACACATTAGCTTGGATGACACTGTACAAAATAACATCTTTGTGCTTCTGCCACTGAGAGGACAACGTCACAAGCTTTGGATGCCTTGTATTAATGTAACTTACTGTTTGCAGGCTTTTTACTAGGGATGCACCGAATCCAGGATTCGGTTTGGGATTCAGGCAGGATTCGGATTTGGCTGAATCGTTCTGCCCGGCCGAACCGAATCCTAATTTTGATTGTAAATAGGATATATGCTAAATTCCATTCACTATATATTTGCAAAAGTGAACTCCGCTATTTAAGGCACTAAGAATCCGTATACAAATACTGAGTGCCCTTTACAACTCTGGCGGCCAATTACAAAATTCACATTTGAACAGCTCACCCAAAAATGGTGGTGTAGAGACCCCAGGTCCCGCTCCTGGGTTCACAAATGCCTTAAACCAGGGATCCCCAACCTTTTTTACCCATGAGCCACATTCAAATGTAAAAAGAGTTTGGGAGCAACTCAAGCATGAAAAAGTCCCTTGGGGGTTCCAAATAAGAGCTGTGATTAGATACTTGGTAGCCCCTGTGTGGACTGGCAGCCTATTGGAGACTCTGGCACTATACTTCGTTTTAATGCAATAAAACTTGCCTCCAAGCCAGGAATTCAAAAATAAGCATCTGCTTTGAGGACACGGAGAGCAACATCCAAGGGGTTGGAGAGCAACATGTTGCTCACGAGCTACTGGTTGGGGATCACTGCCTTAAACAGTATCAAGGGTAATGTAACAGAAGGAACTCACCAGATCCAACGAGTGGCCCGGGTGCATTGCCCCAAGCCCGTAGCTATAGGTGAGTCACGATCGGGAGAAAGTATTTGACGAGCACTCCACTCACCCGTAGAATTAAAAGAACTAAACTTTTATTTTTTAACTTATTAAAAACATAGATTCACTGACGCGTTTTGTGTCTGCCGATACAATTACATATGACTGCATATCGGCAAATACAAAACACAAAACAAGCTTGTTGTGCATTCATAGCCTAAAGCCAACAACATGAAGATACATATACCCCAGAGTACTTCATGGAACGAATTACTTGTTTCTAAAATTACTTCTTTAGGGAGAATATGCTAACTGGACAAATTTGCCCCTGCAGTAGCCCCCCCCCCGTATGTTTCATTTCAGCTATTGGCCCTGACGTTTATAAAATCTGTTTCCCTTTGCCTGTTAACAATAGTTACATGAAATGGCAAATAAAATGCTTTTTAAAATAAAACTACACTCATAGATTTTATAATAGGGTATGGATTTCCAATTTCACTTTGAAAATCTGGATTATAGGAAGTCAAAAGAAAGTATTTATAAGGGAGAGCAAAAAATAGTGCTTTTTTAATGCGCGTTATTGACTAATGTTTACTTTGTCGCTACTTTTTTATTTCCCCAAAGGTCATCAGGTGACGGAATTTAACATTGCACTTAAAATGCATAATTTACTTGTCTTCCATTGACCCGCCGATGACTCTGTTCGGCCATAAAGTCATTGATCGTGTGTGTCTTTGGCTTGTGTAAATCTTCTAAATAAGATCCTGAATTACTAGATGTAAATTAAGTGAGTAAATTAGGTGTGTAAGCGACTTTACAGTTGAGGCAAAAATAATTGCTTGCTTGGTACATCTGCAGCCTTTGCTTTGGCTCACGGACCTTAGACCAGAATATACCAAAATAGGTACATTTCAAAAAAAGAATTAAAATGAAGGAGTTTACATAGGCTGAAAGGTGTAGTCTTAATAATTTTAATGGATCGAATGACGTTTATATGTGATAAAGCACTACATTTGCCACATATAGTACAATTAATGGTCCATGAAAAATGTATGGCTGCACAAACTTTAGACAAAACCTTAGGAAGCATTTAAGAGTTAAAGGACAAGCTTAACGCTTTCCACGGTGGGTTCGGGTGCTCATGCCACAGACCTTCAGCAAAGGGGAGCAACACACAAATTTTGAATAGTGCAAAAAGTCTTAATTTTACATTATGTATAAAAGATAAAAAGCCTGACGCGTTTCGTGAACCCCAAGGACACTTAATCATAGGCTGCACAAACTTTAGGCCAAAAATCCAGGAACTTCTGTCGACCATCAGATGTTTGAATACATTATTGTCGTAGGAGCAGATTAATGATTGGTTAATGGGGATTTACTGGATTTACTAGACCAGTAAAAGGAACACTTGCTATAGGTGAAATGTACTAGACCAGTAAAATGTCACTGTCAAGTTAAGAGTTTATTCTCATTTCATAATTTCATCCATATAAGTTTGTACAGTACACAGTGAAACGAAACAAGTTTCCTCTAGGACCATGGTGCTACACACAACATAGATGTACCGGACAACAGACAAAAAGTTCAAGTGCAAAAATATGCAACTCCTGCAAGACAGGTCAGCACAGTGCAGGGACAGGACAAGACTCAGCAGATTTAATATGTTAAGTAAATAATGCTAAACGTCAGACATGATGGGTGTATCATTGTGATATGACAGTAGTAAGAACATGATAAAGAACATGCTAAAGTGCAGATGTGCTCATAGAGAACAATTGTATCCAATGGCTATTTATTTATCAATGGCGTACAGTGGCTGTGTAACGTTGTGGTATATAGTAAGGTCAGATGGAGTGTGTGAGAGAGATCTGTCCGGTCCCTGAGTATTCAGGAGCCTTATGGCTTGGGGGACGAAACTGCTACACAGTCTGGTAGTGAGGGCCCTAATGCTTCGGTACCTTTTTCCAGATGGCAGGAGTGTGAACAGTGAGTGTGAGGGGTGTGTTGGATCAGCCACAATGCTGGTGGCTTTACGGATGCAGTGAGTGGTGTAAATGTCCATGATGGAATGAAGAGAGACACCTATGATCTTCTCTGCTGTCTTCACTATCCTCTGTAGGGTCTTGTGCTCCATGACAGTGCAGTTCCCAGCCCAGACAGTGATACAGCTGCTCAGGATGCTCTTGATAGTCCCTCTGTAGAAGGTTTTGAGTATGGATGGTGGGAGATGGGATTTCCTCAGCTTGTGCAGGAAGTAGAGGCGCTCTTGGGCTTTCTTGGCTAAGTAGCTGGTGTTGTGGGACCAGGTGAGGTTCTCCGCCAAGTGGACACCAAGGAATTTGGTGCTTTTGACAATCTCCAATCTCCTAAAGTCAACAACCATCTCCTTTGTTTTGTCTACATTGAGAGACAGGTTGTTGGCTCTGCACCAGTCTGTTAACCGCTGCACCTTTTCTCTGCATGGTGACTAGTCATTATTGCTGTAACTATAAATATGGTAGACCTGTAAAAGCTCTTTTCTGATTGGTTGCTTGAGGTTTGGTGAACTAGACCATCTAAAGGTTGTTGTAAAGCTAAAACAGGAAATTTCTGGTCAATCAAATATGTCCATAAGAGTTTTCTGTGCTCTGTGCCTCCATGGGGGGTGGAAAGGTGGATATCCAGATCAGGGACAGTTATCAGTAGGGGACTCTGACCAATAAGACAGTCCCATTTGGTATGAGCAGGTAGTGGGAGTTTTAATAGGGCATGGTCAGATGAGCTTTTCTTTTTTTTAATTGGGGCCACATTGATTCAATGGTCAGGGTAGCACGGGCCAGGTCTTCTAGTGCCAATGTGATGCCATTGAAGAATTCTGGGGAGGGTCAAATTTTCATGTCAAGGTGGGGGTTTAACAAATAACCTGTTGAAGATCTACCATTTTGACTAGTTATGGATAAGGTGTTTGTTGCTGGTAATGTCAGTCTCTATGGACCTGCTTTCCTACCTTGACATTTCTACTTAGTAAGATACAGGGCTGGACTGGGCCAGTGGGACATTGAGAAAATACCCGGTGGGCACATGGGCCCCTCTCACCTAAACCTGCTCCCTGCCAGAGACTCTGAGCACTGCTCCCTGACCTCCCACCCTGGCCCCAATCCAGGGTCCCTGGACCCCTGAGTCTGATGCTGGTAACATATCATGGTAAGAAAAAAATAATGTTTTAGTCTGAATTAAAAGATAACTTTTCAGATTGAAACACTGTTTTCTTCATCATGAGTGGAACTCCTTTATTCTAGCACTGGACCTGGCGACATAAAAAAAAGAATTTCAGAAACCCGAAATAGCAAACATACTTCAGTAAAAACAGGATTTCTCCTTAACCTCATTACCTTTTGCACTTGTGGCTTTGAATTCTGTTCCAAGTGATGATGTTCTAGAAGCTGCCAGTGACATAGCAATCACATAACAACTGCGGGGCAGGCCTAAGAGCAGAGCAGTTCTGGAGAAGTGACCCAAAAGGAAAGGGAATCTATAGCCTGGGACACTGTGGCTGATCCCTCTCTTCAGTTTAAAGGGGAACTCCGGCTTCCAAACCAAAATGTGATAAAGAGGCCCACATAACACAGAAACCCCTAATATACTCATCACAGTTACCTGTTTCTTCGAAAAGTATGAATAAATGCCATTTTCTATGCTGAAATCCAGCTGTTTAACAGTTCTTCTCTTTCTGCATCATTTTAAATCCTGGCAGGGAAGGAGGGACTAAACACTGATGTTACAAATTGTAACAACTTCTCCACAGCTTACAGACAGCATGCAGGAACTACATAACCCACAATGCATTGCACTGGGATGTTCCTTTCCTTATTGAAATCACGTGTGCAGGGAATTGTGGGGGTTGGAGGATGCAGGCTGAGGACAGATGGCTGTTCATACAAAGTAACAGTAGTCAGACAGCTCAGCAAAGTAGTCAGACAGATCAGCAGGAGAGCAGGGGGCTAGGCTTAGGGAACTGTTCCAAACCATTTAAAATCATGAAAAGTCTGCATATTGATGTATATTGCAAAGTTACTTGAAATTATGTTTACTTTTTAAAAAGCTTAAGTTATGTTTGTGCGGAGTTCCCCTCTAACAATATAGACTCGAGCCTATAGAGAGCGCAGAAACCTGCATCATCCATGCTGCTTCAATATTGATTGAGCTTTCATAAGAATGTACAGTATACTGTGACCTTCAAGAGATTTGTCTGGAGGGTGCAATGTAAATGCCAGCAGGTATCCTGATGGGGGCACCCAATGGTTACAAGCTACATCCCTTTATGGGAGGTTGCAGCATTTTGCCATAGTTAAGCTAGCAATACAATATATGCAAATATGTTCTGTTCTCCACATGCTTCAAGGTGTTCTGGTTTACATAGAGGCAGGTTAATTGGTTCATGAATAAATTCGCCAGGCACAAATAAATTCGAGAAACTGCAGCGAAAATTTGCTGGCATCAAAAAAATTTCGACACACATCGGAAAAGTCTCAAACATCAAAAGCGTTGTGTGTCAACACTATTCAGTCATTGACTTTAACGCCGGCATCAAAATTTGTCGTGAATTTCTCGTGAAAAAAAAAACGGGAGAAATTCGCCCATCACTAGTTCCTGCTAATATTTACCATAGTGTACATGATAGCGACCTTAGACTGCAAGCTCCATTGGGGCAGGGACTGATGTGAATGATAAACAATCAATGCAAAGCGCTGCCAAATATGCTGCCACTCTAAAAATAAAGCATAATAATAATAATACATAGACTTTTGCCCAAAAAGTCCAAAATAGTCTTAGATGCCGGATTTTTGGATTCTGACTTTTTCTAGTCTTGGGGTATAATAAATCTCGAAAAATTCAAGTTTTTTTCCACTAAAAATTTGGAATTTATAGTAAAAAAAACCTTGAATTTTTGACATTCGGACTTTAATAATGATGACCTGACAATAAACGAGAGACTGGAGGTCTGAGATACACGACTAGAAGAGACCTAAAGCTTTTTTCACTATATACTAAGACTAAGGTACTCACTCTATTGCTGAACTAATCGGTAAGGACACTGCATTTGGAATCCACTTATTTCAGGCTGTTGCATAATCCAAACACAACATTTATTGTGCACAAAAACATTTGTTGCCTAATGACTTCAATGCTGTTTGCAAATTTTTTGGTGATTTGCAAATTTTTTAGCTGTTTGACAAACTTTTCAGCAAAGCGAAACGGTACAGATTGTCATATCACTGCCTAGTAGGGATGCACCGAATCCAGGATTCGGTTCAGGATTCGGCCAGGATTCGGCCTTTTTCAGCAAGATTCGGATTTGGCCGAATCCTTCTGCCCAGCCGAACCGAATCCGAATCCTAATTTGCATATGCAAATTAGGGGCGGGGAGGGAAATTGTGTGACTTTTTGTCAGAAAACAAGGAATTAAAAAATGTTTTCCCCTTCCCACCCCTAATTTGCAAATGCAAATTAGGGTTCGGATTCGGTTCGGTATTCGGCCGAATCCTTCATGAAGGATTCGGGGGTTCGGCCGAATCCAAAAAAGTGGATTCGGTGCATCCCTACTACCTAGCACATTAAAAAGTCCATACCTCCCAACATTTTGGAAATAAAAAGAGGGACATTTTTGGCCATGCCCATTTTGTGGCCACACCCCCTAATTACTGTGTTCATTTTACAAAATTTGGCAGTTTATGAAAGTTTGAATATATTTCTGTGTTTTTTTTCCAGTTATTACAATTTTGCTAATGAAGGTGAGTTGCTGGAAATTATTCCTCAGTGATCCACCAATGGGTTTAGTTAGTCAGACTCTTCCACAGACAAATGGAGTAGCCCTCTCCACCTCAGTAACATATAATAACAAAAAAATCTGGAGAGTCTTTGCAAGTATGTAGTTTTATTATCGCACTACATGTTTCGGACCTAACTGGTCCCTCCTCTGGTCTGGTGCATGTTATATAACATGCACCAGAGGAAGGACCAGTTGGGTCCGAAACATGAAGGTGAGTTGCTCTTTAAGCTGTGAGTCTAACTTTTCCCAAGGGACCTGTTATCTTATATTATTACAATTACCCAGTTCCAGCGAACAAGATACTGTTCCTCATTGTACACGTTTAATAACCTGTAGAATAGGAAATACAACGGATTTGTGTCTTCTTCACCCTTTTCCTCTATCTCCCTAATTTCTTTTATAGGAATTCATATTGCAGAGAGAATGGAATGCTCAGGGCAAGAGCTGGGCAAATGCCGGTGTCTATTGTATGAAAGCTAAAGACTTAACACACCATGCGGATAATCAATACTCTCGCTGATTGAAGGATCGACCCATGCAGCAACATGACTTACTTTATTCTGCTAATAGTCTGTTTTCTAGAGCACTGATGCTGCCCATTCATTTTCTTGATGCTCTTTATTGAATTTTTGGCTCGCTCTTCCACTACCTTAGGTTCAAGTATTGATTAAAGTACAGAGTTTTTATTTAATCCCTGCCAGAAGTGCTGTGTGGTCTTGTTTTATAAAGTCCTGTATGTTTATCATTGAACATTGATGTGCTTGTGTGTATTAGGGCAACAACTATTGTCTACACTCGACATGGCGTGTGCCACATGCCTCCTCTATAAGGTTCATACCTTTTAAAATTTACATTTTTTAAAAAAATTTGGTGTTTACTAGGGGGCAGATTTATTAAGGGTCGAACTGGAAATTCAAATTTGAATTTTCGAATGTTTTTTTTTTTGGTCAAAGCTCACTAATTCCAATTGGGAATAATCAAAACTTGATTCAAATTTGAATTTGAATTTCGAGGTTTATCAAACCTTTACCCTGGGAATAATTTGAATTCTACTATTCGCCATCTAAAACCTGCCGAGTTCATGTATTAGTCAATGGGAGAGGTCCGATGACCCATTTGAAGATGTTGATAGCATTACTGACATTTGAGGGGTTTTTTGGAGAAAAAAATCTCAATTCGAGTTTAGTAGTGATAGGCGAATAAATTTGCCTGGCGAGAATTCCCGTGAATTTCTGCATTTCGCTGCCAGCGAATACATTCACCAAACTCCCACAAAAACCGGCGTTAAAAAATGTTGGGACGCGCTTCCGAAAAGTCGCTCGCATCAAAATTGACCACGCATCAACACTCTTCTGATGCCCATTGACTTAAACGCCGGCGTCAAAATTGAAGTGGGCGTCAATTTTCAAGTTCCACTAACTTGGAATTCGAGTTTTCCAGTCGGTAAAATTAAATCGAGTTTTAGATATTCAATTTCACTCTTAAATAACCTCCCTATTGAATTTCAAGTAAAATTGAATTCATTAGAGTTAAAAAAAACTCACATGAATTTGAAATTCGACCTTTGATAAATGTGCCTCAAATTTCGAATTCATGTGACTTTTTTTTAACTCTAATGAATTCAAATTCAATCGTGAAAAAGATCGAATTTGTCGCCATAAACTGCCATTTTTCTGGTTTGTCTTTTTCGGATTTGACGCCCAAAAACCACAAAATTTCAATGGATTATTGAAAGAAACTCAGCACAGATCAGGATATCAACAGAACATCTGCCATTGACGTCTACATGTACTTGGAAGGTCTGAGTTGGAATACTTTATTATTCGGACTTTTAACACCATCGGTGTAATAAATCACAAAAAAATTTAGATTTTTTTTTCCTGCAAAAAAATGGTTCTTTTCCTCTATAAGGGCATATATATCAAGGGTCAAATTCGAAATGAAAAAACTTCGAAATTCAAATTCAAAAAGACCAACCAAGTTTTTTTTGGTCGAATACGGTAGTTTTGGATCGAATAGGTCTATATTCGGCAAAAATTCGAAACATACGAATCAAAGGAATAGCGCATTCAATCGAATTTGATTCGCAGCTTTTCCCAAAAAAAACGTAAATTTTTCAAAGTCCACCAATTGACTCCAAGTAGGTTCTATGAGGGCCCCCATAGGCTAAAACAGCAATTCGGCAGGTTTTAGATGGCGAATGGTCGGTCGAATGTTTTAAATTTTGATATTGAATTTTTTTTAAATCAAATCGAATTTGGATTATTCCCTAGTCGAAGTACACAAAAAATAGCTCGAAATGCGGATTTTTTTCATTCGAAAATTCACTTCGACCTTTAATAAATCTGCCTGTAAAAGTCAGACCAGAAAAAAAACAGACTTTGATAAATAACCCCCTTAATGTGATATGGGCAAGGCAATAAGTCATGCAGTTTACAAAAGGTCTAGTAACCAGTAGCAACCAATCCGTTGTTTGCTTTCAAGCAATTACTAGCAGAATTACTATAAGGGCAGAGACACACGCTGCTATTTTGGTAGATTTGTCGCCCATTGACAAATTGTTTCTTCTCCGGGCAACTAATCTCCCGGAAATTTCTTCCCGCCGACTAGACTGTAAATCACCGGCGGGATGGCACTCGGAATGCTTTATTTTCCGAAGTCACCCGAAGTTGCCTCACGAGGAAACTTCAGATGACTTCGTAAAGCCGTAAGCCATCCGAGTGCCATCCCGCCGGCGCTTTTATATTCTAGCCGACGGGAAGGCAGTTTGGGGAGATTAGTCGCCAGAAGAAGAAACGATTTGTCGCTGGGCGATTTATCTCACAAAATAGCAGCGTGTGTCTCTGCCCTTATAGAAGGGAAGGGACCTGCTTATCAGGGACTGAAATTATAGAATTAATTCCATTTTTTATTTTGTTAAAATGCAGAATAACTTCTCCCGTGGTCCAAAGTGCTTAAAGGACTTGATAGCAGTCGCTTATACAGAACACATCAGCCATTCAAGGTAGTGGGCGCCCAGACCTATACGTTGTTCTTTAATGCCTTATGCTTTGTTTCCTTTCTGGTTGGCAGACGATTGCCAAGGCAACACCTAAAGCGTTATTAATATTTCTGCGATGGCCAATAATTAAATGGTTTGAGATTTGTTTGAGCCCCAACTGCACACCCTGTTGGTGACCCTAATTAAGAGAACTCTGGATATTTAATTAATGTATGCAAATCGTCATTTCTCTTGCTAATGCTTGCCATTAAATTGACAGAGAAATCTCCATATTTTCATTAAAATGCTTTGGCGCGTGTTCAGCAAATGTCAACAGAACACATCTGCCGCCGATAAAAACTCATCCAGGGAACCGATAAAGGGACACTATGGATTTGTCAGGCCAGTTTCAGTCTATCAGATGTGACTGATGTGCTCCTATTAACAGGGAGGCAAGGGTTTACTCTACATGGGTAGAAATGCTTTATGCACGGCCATTCTATATACTACAGTTAGAAATTATAGAGGTTTTCAACCACCAGTTGGCCTTTTTTTTCTGTATTTCAGTATCAATTTTTGTTTTAGCTTCAGAATGATTATATTGAAACTGATTTTGAGAAGATGGAGCCTTACAAGGCAATTTGCTTTTAGATGGGGTCAGTGACCCCCATTTGAAAGCTGGAAAGTATCAGAAGAAGACAAATAATAATAATGAAAAATAATGAAGACAAATTGAAAAGTTGTTTAGAATTGGCCTTTCTAAAAGATACTAAAAATTTACTTGCGAACTAAACCCTAACAATGAATAGGGCTAAAAATGTCCTATTTTATATAGTGACCTTATTGCACGAGGCTAAAATTTGAGCTTGTCAATAGCAGCAATGATCCAGGACTTCAATATGTAGAACTGTAGTGTAGATGTGGAACAGATCCAAGGCGGCAGTCAAACTGCAAAAAATCCATTTATTGGGGAGTGTACAACATGTTTCGGGACAAGCCCTTTATCAAGTGACTTCAGGACTTCAAACTTGTCACAGGGGGTCACCATCTTGGAAAGTGTCTGTGACACTCACATGCTCAGTGGGCTCTGATTGGCTGTTGAGAAGCTAAGCTTAGGGCTCGTCACTAATTATCCAGCAGAAAATGAGCTTCCCTGGCTGTAATATAAGCTGATGCTACAGGTTTGCTGATTATTCAATTCTGATGCTAATTGCACTGGTTTCTGTGCTGCCATGTAGTAATTATCTGTATTAATGATTAATCAGCCTTATATTGTGACGTTTCTATTCTATGTGTACTGTATGACGGCGCGCACGTTTTAGCACATTGTCGTCAGTACGCCATGCCGTGCCACATGGCTCCACTGGGCACCGCCATCTTTCCGGCGACGCCAAAGAAGAAAGGAGCGCCGTTGAGCGCTCCTTACATAGGCAGGGTTTGGGAGAATAGAGGGGGAGTGAAGAGAGAGGATCGACAAAACGACTAGGGTTTACAAATTAATGAAAATTATAATACCAGCCCAGCCTTGCATGGTATTTTACTGTCCAGACAAATGGTAATGGTAAAATAAAATATCATGTGTCTAAATGCGATGGGAACATTAGACTGTAAGTTCCATTGGGGCAGGGACAGGAGTGAATAATAATCCCTAGAAACAAATGTGTAATAAATACAGTAAAGTACAATAACAGAAATAATATAGCTATAAAAGTAATAATAAATATAATTATCTGTTACTCTGCTCAAAGCTACCGTAAATAAAGCCTTTCCTTTCTTGAATTTCATTTGTAAACAAAGCGATAATGTTTTGCTTCCTTACTTTAACCCTTTCCCCTCCAGGGCTCTTTGATCTTGCCAGTAAATACACTGCACACACAGTAACCCGGAAACATGAATTCTACGGCATTGGCTGCCAGGCCCCTGCCGGTGGAATTTTCATTATCTACGTTATCAAATAGGTTTCTGCTATAAAACTGATAGGACAGTTAAATCAATGTCTGTTAATGAATCCACATTGAAAAGTGTCAGGGCAGAAGGTGCTGGGCCTGTTTCATCTCCAAACAGCTGCAAGCTTTCCCTGCCACTCACTGACCTCTCTTTGTGCTCCCTGTCTGACCCGCTGGGTCACTTCCTGCCCTTCTCTCTGTCACCTCTGACTGGCGCTAACCTTTAGCCAGGAAATGTGACATTTTGTTCTCTTCTGACTGTCATGTGATGCTCTCATTATTCTGAGGTATGTGACAACAATGACCTTGCGTGACCTGTAAAGTTCCTATTACACCAGACTGATTTAAGTGCTGAATCACCCGCTCTCCAGGCAGGAAAGGTAAACAGAACCAGAACTAAGACAGATCAGGGGGGAAGACAATGCTGAGAGTGTTGGGTGAGCTGCATACAATCAGGTTCAAGGGAAGCTCATCCTTTCATTCTTTATCATTCGCCCTTTTCCAGTTCCTCTTAACCCCTTTGTCAATGAATAATGTTGCAGATAATTCTAGTACCGGTCAATTATGCAGAAGGCTTGGTACCTGGGTTTATTCTTAATTTGGAGCACCATATCTTAATATATAACATATATATATATATTTTAAATCTAACAAAGTCGCACACCATATCAGTAAAAGTTTAAAACATAGCATTTATTTTCTTTGTAAAAAATATATAGAAAACAGACTTAAACATGAATACTCATCTTACGACGTTTCGGGTGCTCACTGCTCCCTTTCTCAATTGAATCTCCGTTTGGTACCCAGAGGCTCCGTAACTTTCTGGATAGTTTTACCCACATAAATAAGAATGCATGGACATACTTGCATACAGTATACACCACATAATTGGTGTCACAAAAATTGTGCCCTCTGATACTACGTCAAAGTCATCCCATATCTGGCCAGTCCTACGCTCAATTTTCATCTGATTCATTAAGAATTCTATTGCTTCATTATGTTTAACACAGATAATAAATTTTACCTGCAACGCACTTGCTTTCAAGGTTAAAATTCCCTAATTTGTTATAGTTATACAGGAGCAGTCAGGGCCGCCATCAGGGGCGGGACAGGGGTGAGAGTTGTAGGGGGCCCGAGGGTAAGGGGGGCCCGGTCACGCCTCACTTACTTGATTAGCTGGGCCCCCCCATCTTTCTGAGAGCTGCTGACGTTTAAGGGGCCCTGGCCACCAATTTTCTTATAATGGGGGGGCCCTGGTCACCAATTTTGGCCACCAATTCTTTTTCTCATGTGGGGCCCTAGCCACCAATATTTTTTAATGGGGGGGCCCTGGCCACAAATTTTTTTTTATGGGGGGCCCTAACCACCAATATCTTATTTTTTATTAACATGTGGAAACCTTAGCCACCAATATAGTTTTATTTTTTTTACTGTGGCGCGGGGAGGGCAGACCTGTAGGTGAGGCTTGCGGTGGGTGCAGCCCAGGGGGCCGAGGAAATTTTGTTGTATGGGGCCCTGCGACTTCTCATGGCGGTCTTGGGAGGTCTATGTTGTAGACCTCACTCTTCCCAACTATAGTCAGGTGATCCTGACTGGTGGCCAATAAAAGGGCAGCCAAGTTTGGGAGTTTTAACATTCCCCTGCAGTTTGTTTCTGATAAATAATGTGCAATTGGCATAATTGGAGCACCTCAAAGTTAGGGGTAGCACAGCTTGACATCCAATCCCCATTACTAACCACCGTGCTGCCGTGATTCAAACACACATTGCTAGTAACTGTATTGCCATTTGTGCAGAGATGCTAATTAAATGCCAATATTATATTAAGCACAGTGGCACTCTTGCAAGGAGCTGGTTAAAGTGGAACAATTACAAGCCAAATATATGAATCTATGTTGGGATAAGAAGCAGTTGAAAGAGGCCGCGTTAACTCTGGAGGCTAAAAAAGACCTGAAATTGGTGCTCACGCTGGGCTGTCCTTGTAGCAGCTGGTACTCTGCCCGGGATTGATCCAACATAATGATTTAATCATCTCCTACCCATAGACAGGATGATTTCTCTGGGTCAGGGTTGAAGGCATTTATGATATGAAGCAGCTTGTGGCAAGTCTAGCCAAATGCTACTGAATTCTGTAATAGAAACTGTATAGAAACTGCCCTGATTGTAGCTTGTTCTTGTCGCTGCAGTGTATTTAGGTTACATTTGTGGCATGCCTCCACGGGTCATTTTATTTCATTTTTATTTAATTTTACGAAAGCACCATATAACCCTCTATATCATTTTTTTTTTTTTAAATTGACAGTTTTTATTCTCATTTTGACGAATTTCAATGGAGCTTAATATCAACCCTCTATGTTCTGCAGCACTTCTGAGTTATACACTGCACTAGGCAACGAGAATGATGGGTGGAGGTGGGTCCCAGACAGTGTTGGACTGGGCCACCAGGATACCAGGAAAACTCCCGGGTGCAGGGTTGGACTGGGGGGCCCGGGGCCCACTGGGGCTGCCGTCTCGGGCCCTCCCTCCAGCCACGCAATCGCACTCTGTTTTTGCTGATTGCGTAGAAGATCAGCCAGTCGCAGACTCGCAGCAGATAAAAGAGCAGGATGCGGAACTAGCCCGGTGGGGCCCACAAGAGCCGGGGGCCCAGTCCAACCCTGCACAGGTATCAGTGGGCCCTTCTGCTCACCCAACTATTTGTCTTGTATACCTATACAAAAGCAATTGCCCCATTCTATATAAGAATAAAAGTGGAAGGAGAGATTGATGATAATATTTGAGGAGAAGTGATTAAAAGAATAAAGAAAATGAATGACATAAGAAGGAAAACTAGTTAGGAGAGTGGGCCTGTGGCCAAAGATTTTCTGGTGGGCCCCAGTCATCCCAGTCCAACACTGGTCCCAGGAACCAATCAAAACAGCAAGACATTGTCTGTCCAGTGCCTGGGTTTTTAACTCCAGTCCACTCACTTGAATCAAGAAGTGCGTTTCAAGTCTGGGAGCCCTCGGGAACCTGCCTGCTGGGGTCTTCTACGTATTTTTGATATTGTGTCATTTCAATTCGGGAGTCTACAGAATTCTGTCTTGTTTTAGGGGCGTCCCTCTGGCAAGAATATTTCCTGTCACTGTATACAGTGTACCCAGAAACCCATTATCCAGAAAATTCTGTATTACGAAAAGGCCATCGCCGCCCTAGAGACTCCATTATAATCAAATAATCCAAATTTTTAAAAACACTTTCCTTTTTCTCTGTAATAATTAAACAGTACTTGATCCAAACTAAGAAATAATTCATTCTCATTGGAAGCCAAACCAGCTTTTTGGGTTTATTTAAGGTTTACATGATTGTCTAGAAGACTTAAAGGTCACCATAGATGCACAGATATTATCATACAAAACTAATTTTCGTTTGATATCCGGTGCGTGTATGGTGGGAGACCAGCTGACTGTTATCGGCAGAAGACTTGGATATCAGTTGGCTCCTTGATCGAAAAATTTTGATTGGCCTCCTTTGAAGGCACCTGAACATTGGCCACTGTTTGTGCTGAATCATCAGATACAGGTAGAATTCTATTGTTTCTATATGTATATCTGACGATTCAGCGCTACACGTGTGTATTGAAACGAACAATCTTTCCTGGAAAGATCTTTTCCAAGAAAGATCGTAATTGTTACGTCAATGGCCACCTTAAGGGATGAAGATCCAAATTATGGAAAGATCTGTTATCTGGAAAACCCCAGGTCCTGAGTTATTCTGGATAACAGGTCATATATAAGTAAGTTCATTTTTGGGGGATTTAGAACCCATTTAGACTTGTTTCGGGACATATTTGCCCAGTTGTAATAAATGGGCCCAAGTGAATAATGCATAATGAATAAGGCTCGAGCTGCCAGTTAATAAGATCTTAATGCAGTGAAATCAAGGCTGAAGTTAATTATACGTTTGACCTGCTGATATTTCCTATATGTTAATAAAACGGACAATTAAAAAGGAATATAGTCCAAAATGTGCATTATAGGAGTTGCACATTTCTGAGCATCACTGTGTGTATTCCCTTTGCTTAAACTCCGGCTCCACAGTCGGGTCAGGCAACAGGCGGCGGCGCCATTCTCCTCTTACTAATCAGGCCCGATATTGTCTTATTCTCAGAAAACAAGCTTTCAGCGTAAACTATATAAATGGTATAAAAAAAAAAATCTGTATTTGCCAATATAGGGTCTTTTTCAATTGTAGTCGCTTTGAAAGAAGACAGTGCAGAACAAACAGAGGCCACACCGAGAAAATGGCCTAAAGTTAAAATTCCAAGGTTATTTATCCGGCTTTGAAAGGGATAACTCACACCGGGGTGCCAGCCTAATGCAATTCCCACTGTGTGTTTAATCATAGATGGTTTAGATGCGCTCATTCTATACAACCCATACACAAGCCGATCACTGTGCTCATTAGACCTGTAACAGGCTTTGTATTTTTTACATTTTGTTTCTAACAACAAAAAAAGAGGATATAATAATATATATATATATATATATTCATTGAGTCTTTTTTTTAAATGATCGTTATTATCCGTTTACATGGCTGCTGGGGTGTAATCAGGTTCTGCACACCATGCCTGCACAAAGGCAAAAGTCCACCGTTAAAATTGTTACATCATTAAAAGGCCACTGTAGTCTTTGTTTGCATTTCCCCATTTACATTAGGAATTGAGATTATTTTTTCTCCCCCTTACATTAATTCCCTTGCACTTTTCTCTCTGCATCGCAGCAGTTCAGCTGGCCGGGGAAGGGATAGGAAAGTTATAGTTCAATTTGTACAGAACTTTATTTTTCAGAGACCAATAAAGAGGCATAATTATGTTTTCATCCCTTGAGTTAATGCATTTTTTAATGCAAGAACTTTATTTGCTTTAGTAGCCACAGAATGACACTGCCCAGAATTAGACAACTTGTTATCTACAAAAAACCCAAGATCCTTCTCATTTAAGGAAACCCCCAACACACTGCCATTTAGTGTATAACTTGCATTTATATTATTTTTGCCAAAGTGCATAACCTGCATTTATCAACATTGAACCTCATTTCCCAGTTTGCTGCCCAGTTTTCCAGTTTAGACAAATCACTGTGCAAAGTGGCAGCATCCTGCATGGAACCTATAGTTCTGCACAATTTAGTATCATCTGCAAAAATAGAAACAGTACTTTCAATGGCCACCTCCAGGTCATTAATAAACAAGTTGAAAAGCAAGGGACCTAGTACAGAGCCCTGCGGTACTCCACTAACAACACTGGTCCAATTAGAAAATGTTCCATTTACCACCACTCTTTGTAGTCTATCTTTTAGCCAGTTCTCTATCCAGGTACAAATACTATGTTCCAGGCCAACATTCCTTATTTTAACCAGTAACCTTCTGTGTGAAACTGTTGCTTTAGCAAAGTCTACGTAGATCACATCCACTGCCACCCCAGAATCTAGGTCCCTGCTCACCTTCTCATTAAAAGAAATTAAATTAGTCTGGCAAGCAGGGCAAGCCCCAGGCAACCCAACCGGTTCCGTCGCCCCCTTCACTGTGCGTGGGACAAGCACACGTAAGGCTGACAGATCTTGTCACCGCACACACCACTCTCCCCTCCCGTAGGCACGCTTGTAAACATGTATAGTGCAGAACTCTTCAGGCCAGACTGGGGTAAGCAGCAGTTAAAGGTACGTTCCGGGTGCCCCCCAAGCTTTGCACCCTAGGCATGTGCCTTCTCTGCCTACCCCTAGTCCCGGCCCATCTGGCAAGATCTATTATGCATAAAACCATGCTAACAAGTTCAACTGAACTGAAGAAGCTGCTCGGGTGAGTAGTGAAACGTCTTCATTGATTACTCAGCAAGTCCAGTTGTTTTTAGATTTACCTATACTAGATATACCATGACCTGGATGAATGAAAATCTTCATAGTCACATTCACAATATATTGCATTTCTGCAGATTTGTTGTGAAAAATAAGATAATTTGATCATTGCTACCGCAAGCTCTATTTAAATTTATGGGAAAGGAAAGGGAAACCTTCTTGAGGTCATCCAGTTTACAAAAGATTAGGGATGGGCGAATTTTTTCGCCTTGTTTCGCCGCCCTACAAAAGATTAAAAAATCAGTGCGGAATATGTTCATAATTGCTACAATAGCAAAACTTGAAAGCAGAATAAGAAACACATTCAAAAGAATGTGGGCGACGAGGCAGAGGGACAGGATAAAGACTTTCGGTTCTGCCAGCGCAGCGACAAAAGGAGGCGATATTTAGAAATAAAAAGATGTTAAGAGAAGAATTGTTCTTTAACATTTCTAAGAGCAAATGGAGTCAAACTGTCATTTTATGTTTCTGTATCTGCTAATTAGTGTGTGACATTCCTTTTTGCCAGCCAGCCTCTTCTTTAAATCATAAGGATAATTAGCTCTGCGTGCTAAGAATGAGAACAAATTGAGCCCATTATAGGCAGGGGTAGGGGTGTATTATTATTATTATTATTATTAATAATAATAATAATAATAATAATAATAACATGTATTTATGAAGAATTGTACAATATATGAATTTATACATTGAATATACAGAATTATATACAAAACAACCAATACCCGATACAAAGGGTGACTAGGACCCAGCCCAAAAGAGCTTACAATCTAAAAGAAGGAGGGCTCATTTATAAACTTTGTGCAAAGTAGAATGATTCACTTAGTGAACATAAGATTGGTGTATAATGTGCAAACATCATTGCAAAATTTTACCAAATATAAATACAGGTATGGAACCTGATATCCAGAATGCTGGGGTTTTCCTGATTACGTGTCTTTTTGTAATTTAGATCTTTATACCTTAAGTCTACTATAAAATCATGTAAACATTAAATAAACCCAATAGGCTGGTTTTGCTTTTAATAAGGATTAATAAGATGTTTATTTGGAGCAAGTACAAGCTACTTTTTAATTATAACAGAGAAAAGGGAAATCACTTTTAAAAAGTTGGATAAAATGGAGCCTATGGGAGGTGAACTTATAGGAGCTTTATGGATAATGGGTTTCCAGGTAATGGATCCCACAACTGTATTTTTATAACAGTAAAAATAAAACTACACTTTTTACTCACGAATTGTGACTATTTTGCGCTCACTTTGCGCTCAAGCTACGGTGGTAAAAATGTTCGCAAAACAAATTGGAAATGAATATTTGCAGATCCTCCTGGATGTCACAGCGCCACCTGAAACTGAACCTTTCTAAAACAGAAATCATTATATTTCCTCCAAGATCTTCCCCTGTCCCTCAGATATCACTCACAGTAAACACCACCTTTCATTCCACCACACAGGCTGCCTAGGAGTCATCTTAGACTCTCATCTGTCTTTTTCACCACACATTCAAACACTTGCAAAATCTTGCCGTATTCAACTGCGCAACATTGCTCGAATACGACCCTATCTCAGTTCAGAATCAACTAAAACACTGATTCAGTCTCTCATCATCTCCCACCTTGATTACTGCAACTTACTCCTCTCAGGTATTCCAACAAGTCACCTTTCACAACTCCAATCTGTTCTAAACGCGGCCGCTAGACTCATTCATCTATCTCACCGCTCAACATCAGCTGCTCCCATATGTATGTCCCTTCACTGGCTCCCAATCTCTTCTAGAATCAAATTACTTACACTTACATTCATGACCCTTAATAATGAAACCCCTCCCTATATTTCATCTCTAATCTCCAAATACTCTCCTTCACGCAACCTTCGCTCTGCTTCTGATCTTCACCTCACTTCTCCTCTCATCACTTCTGCCCATTCTCGTCTACAAGACTTCTCTCTCTCGGGCTTCTGCTTTTCTCTGGAACTCTCTGCCACAAGCTGTTAGACTTTCTCCTTCCTTCCAAACTTTCAAGCGCTCCTTAAAGACCCATATGTTTAAAGAGGCCTATTCAATGTACCTTAATTAATCTGTATCAAAAATGACAAAGTGTTTATATAATCCTAATGTCTCAATTGTACCCTAACCTTTTAGTTTGTAAACCCTATTGTACTCTGTAATCCTTGTCTGTTATCCACCATTTATTTCCTGTTTGCTATAACTGCAGTAAAGCACTGCGTATCTTGACAGCGCTATATAAATAAATGATGATGATGATGATGATGATGAGATTTACAGCTTTATATTCGTGTAAAATAACTTCGCCCAGTGTCTCATGTAAACCCCCATCTCATTTGGGAGTCATTTGTGAATATTTGTATGAAATGTGCATTTCTGTAAATCCCAGTAAAAGGAAAGGGCACAGCAGTGCAATATTAAAGTGTTTAGGGGAAAACACTCGCAAAACAACTGTATGCAAATAAATATTCATTGCCCTGACTTTATAAATTCTTGGGATGCACCGACTCCAGGATTCGGTTTGGGATTCTGCCAGGATTTGGCCTTTTTCAGCAGGATTCGGATTCGGCCGAATCCTTCTGCCTGGCCGAACCAAATCCTAATTTGCATATGCAAATTAGGGGTGGGGAGGGAAATTGCGTGACTTTTTTTTACACAAAACAAGGAAGTAAAAAAGGTTTTCCCCTTCCCACCATTTGCATATGCAAATTAGGATTAGGATTCGGTTCGGTATTCGGACAAATCTTTCAGGAAGGATTCGGGGGTTTGGCCGAATCCAAAATAGTGGATTCGGTGCATCCCTAATAAATTCCCAAGTTGTGAGAATGGGCAGGATCAGAAGTCAGAGAGGTGAGAGATGTAGTACAGGTATGGGACCTGTTCCAGAATGCTCGGGACCTGGGGCTTTCTGGATAATGAATCTTTCTGTAATGTGGATCCTCATACCTTATCTACTAGAAACTCATAAATATTAAATAAACCCAATAGGCTGGTTTTGCTTCCAATAAGGATTAATTATATCTTAGTTGGGATCAAGTACAAGCTACTGTTTTAGTATTACAAAAAAAAAGGCATATTTTTAAAAATTTGGATTATTTGGATAAAATGGAGTCTATGGGGCAAATTTAATAAACGGCGAAGTGACTGAAAATTCGCCAGCATGACGTCATTTAGGGACTTGGCCGATTTACTAACGGGTGCTGGCGTAAATTCGCTAGAGAAGGAGATAGATTGTAGCGCTACTTCGCACTCTAACGCCTGGCGAATTTGCTCTCTGGCGAATGGACGTAACTACGCTAATTCACTAAGATGCGGATTTTACTGAACGTTACCTCTTGCGCCAGACTTGCCTTCACCACCCCAGACCAGGCGGAGTGCAATAGAGGAGATAGGAGTTCCTCAAAAAAATGTGAAATCCTAAAAATGCTGGCAACTTTCCAGTATGGCACATAAACCATACAGTGGGCTCATGTGTAACTTGCCGCCGTATGCAAATTGGCCAACGCTAGTACAATGTCGCTTTAACACTAGCGAAACTTCGCCATCCTTCGACGCCTGGACGCAACTTCGCATATCAGTGAATTAGCGTTGTCCTGGCGACTTTTTGGTCAGTTGAAGTTTTGCGATGTGAGCGAAGCCGTCGCTGGTGAATTTCCGCAGGTTAGTGAATTTGCCCCTATGGGAGACAGCCTTTCCATAATTCGGAGCATTCTGGATAATGTGTACCTGTATAGGGTATTGCAATCAGCGGGGGGTCATTTATATTGCTGTCGCTTTAAGAGATCTGTTGGAGGCTGAAAGATTGGGGGAAGTTGTGTAGGGGCTGTAAATAAATGGAGGAAGGTTCAGATACAAACAAAGAAAGGGAGGTTGGGATAAAATAATCAGGGGCACTTTTATTGACAACATGGCAATTTAAATGTAAAGCAATGGAAGGGTAATTTGGGGCATTTTATTGGCAGTGATTTCTCCAGGGCAGCAGAATGTCCCCAGTGTCATTTCCCTAAGCCAAGGACTAGAAATCCTCTGACACTCTGTAAATAATAATAATAACACTGAGCATGGGCCCTTTTTAAAATACCCTTTTCCCTTCAGTCCTTTGACCTTTCTTGTCGGCTTATAGTGACCTCTGGGGTCAAAGTTTGACCTTCTCACAGACCTGACCTCTGATCTATTGTTTCTTGTGCTCTCACATTACTAATCCCTGACTTTTCAGAATCTGCCCGAGGCCAAGTGATCTTTCTGTCTAATGGGCAAACACTTTTTTGAGGTTTTAATCAAGTCATTTTTTTAAAAAATATTTTGTAAATTCAAAGTAAAATAACAAGAGCAAATAACAGATAATATTATTTGGCTCTATTCCCTTTCTGAGCATTTTATGTATAGCTTTTACTGTTTTTATTCCACTTTATTCCAAAAAACAGTAACATAAGTAAATAGACAATGATGTGGCCTAGTGGATCTGCTCTCTAGAACTGTGTATTTTATGATGGCGGAATCAATTAAAACATTTTCTATCAGTGTTGGTTATGGAACTCCCCATTGCCACATTAGACTGTGCACTTTATGAGTTCAGGAGGGCCCCAAGGGTGTGCGGCCCTGGTGCAATCACTCCCCCCTGTTCCACCACTGAACCCCAGTCCAACAATGTACTGAAGCAACAGCTTTACTGCTAAAATAGCTGATTTAAACATAAAACTTTCAATAACAATATTCTACTAGCTGGATGCCCCCATGGCTACACAGCAGCTTGTTTATATAAACTATAGTAGTACTTATCTGTTATCTACTGTGTATCCTGTGCTTGAATGGCTGCCCCCATGGCTACACAGCAGCTTGTTTATATAAACTATAGTAGTAACTTATCTGTTATCTACTGTGTATCCTGTGCTTGAATGGCTGCCCTTGGCTACACAGCAGCTTGTTTATATAAACTATAGTAGTACTTATCTGTTATCTACTGTGTATCCTGTGCTTGAATGGCTGCCCCATGGCTACACAGCAGCTTGTTTATATAAACTATAGTAGTACTTATCTGTTATCTACTGTGTATCCTGTGCTTGAATGGCTGCCCCCATGACTACACAGCAGCTTGTTTATATAAACTATAGTAGTACTTATCTGTTATCTACTGTGTATCCTGTGCTTGAATGGCTGCCCCCATGGCTACACAGCAGCTTGTTTATAATAAACTATAGTAGTACTTATCTGTTATCTACTGTGTATCCTGTGCTTGAATGGCTGCCCCCATGGCTACACAGCAGCTTGTTTATATAAACTATAGTAGTACTTATCTGTTATCTACTGTGTATCCTGTGCTTGAATGGCTGCCCCCATGGCTACACAGCAGCTTGTTTATATAAACTATAGTAGTACTTATCTGTTATCTACTGTGTAATCCTGTGCTTTGAATGGCTGCCCCCATGGCTACACAGCAGCTTGTTTATATAAACTATAGTAGTACTTATCTGTTATCTACTGTGTATCCTGTGCTTGAATGGCTGCCCCCATGACTACACAGCAGCTTGTTTAATATAAACTATAGTAGTACTTATCTGTTATCTACTGTGTATCCTGTGCTTGAATGGCTGCCCCATGGCTACACAGCAGGCTTGTTTATATAAACTATAGTAGTACTTATCTGTTATCTACTGTGTATCCTGTGCTTGAATGGCTGCACCCATGGCTACACAGCAGCTTTAATATAAACTATAGTAGATAACTTATCTGTTATCTAGCTTCGTTTATATAAACTAATAGTAGATACTTATCTGTTATCTCACTGATGTATCCTGTGCTTGAATGGCTGCCCCATGGCTACACAGGCAGCTTGTTTATAATAGAACTATAGTAGTACTTATCTGTTATCTACTGTGTATCCTGTGCTTGAATGGCTGCCCCATGGCTACACAGCAGCTTGTTTATATAAACTATAGTAGTACTTATCTGTATTCTACTGTGTATCCTGTGCTTGAATGGCTGCCCCATGCTACACAGCAGCTTGTTTATATAAACTATAGTAGTACTTATCTGTTTATCTACTGTGTATCCTGTGCTTGAATGGCTGCCCCCATGGCTACACAGCAGCTTGTTTATATAAACTATAGTAGTACTTATCTGTTATCTACTGTGTATCCTGTGCTTGAATGGCTGCCCCCATGGCTACACAGCAGCTTGTTTATATAAACTATAGTAGTACTTATCTGTTATCTACTGTGTATCCTGTGCTTGAATGGCTGCCCCATGGCTACACAGCAGCTTGTTTATATAAACTATAGTAGTACTTATCTGTTATCTACTATGTATCCTGTGCTTGAATGGCTGCCCCCATGGCTACACAGCAGCTTGTTTATATAAACTATAGTAGTACTTATCTGTTATCTACTGTGTATCCTGTGCTTGAATGGCTTGCCCCCATGGCTACACAGCAGCTTGTTTATATAAACTATAGTAGTACTTATCTGTTATCTACTGTGTATCCTGTGCTTGAATGGCTGCCCCCATGGCTACACAGCAGCTTGTTTATATGAACTATAGTAGTACTTATCTGTTATCTACTGTGTATCCTGTGCTTGAATGGCTGCCCCCATGGCTACACAGCAGCTTGTTTATATAAACTATAGTAGTACTTATCTGTTATCTACTGTGTATCCTGTGCTTGAATGGCTGCCCCCATGGCTACACAGCAGCTTGTTTATATAAACTATAGTAGTACTTATCTGTTATCTACTGTGTATCCTGTGCTTGAATGGCTGCCCCCATGGCTACACAGCAGCTTGTTTATATAAACTATAGTAGTACTTATCTGTTATCTACTGTGTATCTTGTGCTTGAATGGCTGCCCCCATGGCTACACAGCAGCTTGTTTATATAAACTATAGTAGTACTTATCTGTTATCTACTGTGTATCCTGTGCTTGAATGGCTGCCCCCATGGCTACACAGCAGCTTGTTTATATGAACTATAGTAGTACTTATCTGTTATCTACTGTGTATCCTGTGCTTGAATGGCTGCCCCCATGGCTACACAGCAGCTTGTTTATATAAACTATAGTAGTACTTATCTGTTATCTACTGTGTATCCTGTGCTTGAATGGCTGCCCCCATGGCTACACAGCAGCTTGTTTATATAAACTATATTAGAACTTTTGTAGCAAATACACTAGATTGACAGTGTGGGTCAACAGTACATTGTATTTTCATTACTTTAAAACATTAAAAATTTTGGTGTTACTCAGGTTGCCACCTGTCGAGATTTGACCCGGAGAGCCCAGTTTTCAGAAGGCTGCCAAGGTAAAGACAGTCTGCCTGGTTTTCAAAATAAGAAAAACCGGACAGGATCTTGATTGACATGGTGATCAACCAATCTCTGATCGTCATGTCATAGCCCCGTCCCATAATGGCTCTCACTCCGCCTGCAACATAACTGGCCCGCCCCTCTAATGTCATGGCCCTGCCCAGTGGGTCACGGAAAGGTGGCAACCCTAGGTGTTACTGTTCCTTTAATGAAGTTGACTCCCATCTGTACACAAAAGGCTAAATCTTGAGTCTGTACCAGAGATCTGTGTTCAGTTGCAGTGAAGATGATAATAACTTTGGCTCTGTGTCATAAAAAGACAAGGACAAGCAAAAGGTCAGGTTTCAATAAAGGAATATTAGAGGCATTTTAATAATCCAGCAGCAAATAGCAGTTAACCCCTTCTAGTGAAATACGCTGCATTGATACTCCTATTCCGTTTAATGAACCGTTGCATTCTATGATCTTGATATGATGTTTTTCTAGTAACCTTAACTAGTTTATGACTTTTTTCAATACAGACGGAGAATGAGAGGCCGCATTGCTCTATGTTAAGGGCAGAAGCATCTTGGCTTTGAGCCTTCATTTTTATCACATTTGTTTAGAATCGAGGGTTTCGCCTGATCCTTGAAAGCTGCTCTCCCTGACAGCTCTACATCTTTTATCATACATATTTTGGCCTGCTTCCCGGCCCATCTATTCCCCTAATGTAAGTGTTATAAATTGCTGAAAGTACTATACAATATTATAAAAAAAAAAAAAATCAATATTTCTGGGTGAAAAAACTGGGAAATGCTGATTAAGCCCAGTTTTTAAGTTGCGTGTGTGAATATATAAAATATTAATCCTATTAAGGCTGGGAAATCACCATTTCATGGTACAAATTACATTTAAACCCAGTTTAGCATTTAACCAAACAAATTCGTTGTTTTCAAATATTGTTGTATTTAAGATAACATTTGAGCAGGAAATTTTGACCTAATATAAAATGATAGATTTATTAGTGCATATTGCATATTTATAATATAAGGCAGGTCTGTCCCACTGAAGGCTGAAGCCCTGCATAGATGTCTCTGTATGAAATCAGAATTTAATATAATCTGGCCATCAATCTCTTCTTCTAAACTCAATTACAGCAATTAGTTCAGATTAATCCATTGTAAAAATATGGGATTAATAATTCAGAAACCCAATATCCAGAAATCTTTGCAATGCATCAATACTATTTACTCTAGGGTCTTTTTTTCCCTCTAGTTTGCGATTGTTCAGCAATAAAACAGTAAGGGTAATTTATTTACTGCACGTGTGCATCTAGATTTTTGGTGTAAAGGTGGCCACAAACGTTAAGATCTGCTTGTTTGACGAGTTCGCCAAATGAGCGTGTAAGGGTGTAAAATGTGAATGGTTAAGTAATGGTTAATGTATAATTTGTTTGGCCACTAGGTGGCAGTGAGTCATAAGTTGAACTGTGAAAGTTGTTGGTACTGAAGAGTGAATACAGCAAACAGGAACAGGAAATACGGTTGCCATTCCGGCAATGACAGAGGAAGGGACAAGAGTCTTTGTTAGGGAGAGGTGAGGAGAAAAGGTTGTGCCGCTGTCTTCCTGTTATGAAGGAGTCACAGCAATAAACTACAACTGTTTAAAACAGGGATCCCCAACCTTTTTTTACCCATGAGAAACGTTTGGATGTAAAAAGAGTTGGGGAGCAGCACAAGCATAAAAATAGTCCCTTGGGGTGCCAAATAAGTGCACTGATTGGCCATTTGGTAGCCCCTATGAGGACTGGCAGCCTACAGGAGACTCTGTTTGGCAGTACACTTTGTTTTTAATACGTGAAAATTTACCTCCAAGCCTTTAATTCAAAAATAATCACCTGCTTTGAGACCACTGAGAGCAACATCCAAGGAGTTGGTGAGTAACATGTTGCTCACGAGCCACTGGTTGGGGATCACTGGTTTCAGAGAAAGTCTTCCATACCTTGTGTATTAAGGTTACAAGCGCATCTTTTCCCGGATATACCCACCAACGGTAGGTCGATATTGGATTACAACAAAGAGAATGGGCAAAGGCGGGTCGTAGAACCATATCAACTAGCTGATGCGGTCCTTGATCGTCAGAAAAATCAAACCCTCCAGATCGATATCTGGACTATTTTTGTTCTGATATCGATCAGGAAGACCAGTAGGAAGCGAATTGGTCTAAATGACCGAGATTGGCAGCTTTAATCATGCCCGTGTATGGCCACCTTAACTGCACTGGGGAGCCAGGGTCTCCCTACGTCAACAGGGAGCAGGCCTGGGTCAGTGAGACCCCCTGGGGCCCAGTCTGTCCCTGCGCAAGACCCTTTAAGAAATGGGGTTTTCCGTACAACTCACTGCGGACAATTTAGTGCAACTATGCTTGCGGTCTTATCTAGAGCTTGATTTATAATGATCACTGGAGCTGTGGGATAAAAGAGCCTGTACTGTGGATGGGAAAACAATTGCAATTCATGAAGAAAGTTCTCCCAAAATGTTAGCCCACTGTAAATGCCAAGAATCAAACCTTTGTCTTTTTGTTGAACCATACCTGCACCATTCTCCTGAGCCACTGGGTTCCCTTTAGAGTCAGTGTGGGTTTGTTATTATGATGGACGTGTGCTATCTCTCTGCTGCTGTCTTGCCCCACCTTCCTTATTAACTTTAACCAATTAGTAATCTTGCCCCTTTTATAAGCCTGTTACAAGCAACTCCCGGTTGCTTGATCATTAAGCTTCCCAGCCAGATCTACCCTGGGATTCTTTATTCCTTGCCTTGCTCCTAGTTCCTAGTCTCTGAGTCCTCTCCCTGTTCCTGTCCCCATGTCCTGGTTCATTGCCTCCTTCATGTGGATCTCCTGGTACTGACCTCAGCCTGGACATTCTCATTTACCCCTACTTTGTGTGAACTCCCGGTACTGACCTTGGATTGCTCTCTGGACTTTCCCTCTGGATTTCTGCCTGCCTCAACTGCAGTTTGTTTATCGGACCTTCGCTGTTAGCTGCCTGTCCCAACGTTTGGACTGAATTTTGTTTTGCCTGTGGGTGTTCCAGGTTATTCTGTTTATTGACTGGTTACTGTTTTGCACCTTGTTTCATTAAATCTTTACTTTTTCATGACTTCCAAACTCCATTCTCCTATTTATAGTTATACCCCGGGTTATCCAGTATACAGACTCCCTTCTTCCTATCTGTCCTCAGTGGCAGAACGTGACACCCACACTTCCAGTGGTGAAACATCATCTTGAAGATAAGAGTTCTTTAATGCTAATCAACAGGGCCGGAACTAGGGGTAGGCAGAGTAGGCACGTACCTAGGGTGCAAAGGTGGAGGAGCACCAGGCACGTACTTACTCCTACCCCTAGTCCGGTCCCTTCTCTGCCGACCGCCCATCTGTGCGAGTAGGCGAACAAATGCGTCTATTCGCGCATGTGCAGAAGCGTCTGTGCGCTGACGCGTCTATGCGCTGAAGCGTCTTTTCGCGCATGCGCAGAAGCGCGCAACTAGTCGGTGCAGCAGCTGCCTAGGGCGCCTGCCCAGCTTGGCCCGGCTTGGCCCGGCTCTGCTAATCAAGTTCACATAAAGTCACATTGGTAGCCTTAAAGCAAGATGCTCTATAATATGGATAGATCCCCTAACCCAGAATCCTCAGTTCCCAATCATTAGCTAAAGAAAATATCTCTTTTGTTTACTGTTCAGGAGTAGATTTTACATCTGTTTTTTGAATTCTCCATTAAAATCTGTATTGTTGGCTCTAAAATAAACGCAATCCCTTCATATTTCCCCTAAAGGTAAGAGTTATAAGGCGGTTGTATAGTTTTACAATGTGTTATTTTTTCTGTAAGCATTGGATGATGTTCTAATAAAACAATGTTTATGCCTGGTCCATTCCCAGCGGTTATCAGCGTTTTTACATAGCTTAGAATTGCATGTAAAGAAGGTCACTCATTGGGAAATCATACAGTTGAACAGGGAAGATAAAATAGCTTTTGCTTCAGTTGTCTGGAAATGGTTGTTGGGCCATTGATGGGTATCGCATGCAGTTAATGATCTATGAAGAATATCCCACAAAAGTCACCGGACAAACACACCGGGCACAGGTTATGGGAGACACATTTTGTCATTTGACTTTTAGTTATTGATTAGACAAACGACAGACATGATCCCATTCAGTAACTGACTGACCCCAAAGTTTATTTAATGTACAGTAACAAAGTAATGATGAAACACAATGCTCCACTCGTGTTTGTCTGATCTGTACAAGAATGAGAGTCGTTGAAGGACACACAGGCTGCAGAATGTCCTAATCCATCCTGGAAATCCATATACCGTTAATTTTGGGATTTATTCTCAGGATCACACAATACAGAGGCTCTGCGGCAGATTCACTAAGCGCCTAATTTGCGCTAGCGTCCGCTTCGCTCACATCGCAACACTTCGCCAGGCGTAGATTTGCCAGGACAACGCTAATTCACTAAAATCCTAAATTGCGCCCAAGGCGCCGAACGCTGGTGAAGTAGCGCTAGCGTTGCTGTGGCAAGCAAAGCGAACTTGCGCTAGCTTGAGTAATTTGCACACTGCGGGAAGTTAAAGTTGAAAGGACGTATATGTTGCTGCAAATACATTCTACTCTATTGCACTTCGCCTGGTCTGAGGTGGCGAAGGCAAGTCTGGCGCAAGAGGTAACGTTCAGTAAAATCCGAATCTTAATGAATTTGTGTAGTTACGTCCATTCGCCAGATCGCTACTTCGCCAGGCGTAATGGAGCGAATTACCGCTAGGGAAGTTACACCTGCGCCCATTAGTAAATCGGCGAAGTAACTAAATGACATGAATTTTCGCTAACGTTAGTCACTTCGACCTTTAGTAAATCTGCCCCTCTGTGTTTGTCACTTATTATAAGTTGTTACAGCTTAGATTTTATGTTTCTTAATGTAATGGCCCATGAACGTTACCTTCCTTTTGGCACCAAACTCATTGCTTTAAGGATACACAGTAGATAACAGATAAGTACTACTATAGTTTATATAAACAAGCTGCTGTCTAGCCATGGGGGCAGCTATTCAAGCACAGGATACACAGTAGATAAGATAAGTACTACTATAGTTTATATAAATAAGCTGCTGTGTAGCCATGGGGGCAGCCATTCAAGCACAGGATACACAGTAGATAACAGATAAGTACTACTATAGTTTATATAAACAAGCTGCTGTGTAGCCATGGGGCAGCCATTCAAGCACAGGATACACAGTAGATAACAGATAAGTACTACTATAGTTTATATAAACAAGCTGCTGTGTAGCCATGGGGGCAGCCATTCAAGCACAGGATACACAGTAGATAACAGATAAGTACTACTATAGTTTATATAAACAAGCTGCTGTGTAGCCATGGGGGCAGCCATTCAAGCACAGGATACACAGTAGATAACAGATAAGCACTACTATAGTTTATAGAAACAAGCTGCTGTGTAGCCATGGGGGCAGCCATTCAAGCACAGGGTACACAGTAGATAGATAAGTACTACTATAGTTTATATAAACAAGCTGCTGTGTAGCCATGGGGGCAGCCATTCAAGCACAGGGTACACAGTAGATAGATAAGTACTACTATAGTTTCTATAAACAAGCTGCTGTGTAGCCATGGGGGCAGCCATTCAAGCACAGGATACACAGTAGATAACAGATAAGTACTACTATAGTTTATATAAACACGCTGCTGTGTAGCCATGGGGGCAGCCATTCAAGCACAGGATACACAGTAGATAACAGATAAGTACTACTATAGTTTATATAAACACGCTGCTGTGTAGCCATGGGGGCAGCCATTCAAGCACAGGATACACAGTAGATAACAGATAACTTCAACTTACTTACTTACACTTGCAACAATATTTTCTTACTTCTGAAAGTCAATCGCCATTTTTCTTGTTGCGACTTTTTTATCTTGGCTACTTTTTTATCTTGGCGAATTTTAATCCAGGCTCATCCCTTGCTCATCACTACAAATCATTCAATCATAGAGCTAAGAGTATCAAGGACATGAAAATGTTTACAATAAGTCTAAAACAATCTTATTGGGTTTAATTAATGTTTAAATATTTTATTAGTAGACTTAAGGAATGGAGATCTAAAATAACAGAAAGATCCCAGGTCCCGAGGATTCTGGATAACAGGTTCCATACCTGTAATCCAAAACAGGGCATATTATATAGTTCATATTATAGAAGTTACTTTTCATTTTTTCATCTAGGAACAGTCCCTTCCAAATTCAGTCCAAAAAATATGCTGTGCAGGTATGGGACCTGTTATGCAGAATGCTTGGTACCTGGGATTTTCCGGATAATTGGACTTTCCGTAATTTGGATCTTCATTATTTGGATTTTCTAGTACACATAAGGTACGAAGATCCATATTATGGAAAGATCCGTTATCTAGTAAACCCCGGCTCCTAAACATTATGGATAACAGATCCCATGCCTGTAGTAGGTAAACTGGCTGGAAGTTCTTGTGTCCTTGCGTGAAAGTGAAAGGAATTCAGACTGGGAGGTCCACTTGGGCAGGAGCCGGATATTCTGTAAAGAAGTGCATAATATGTTGTGCTGAATAAATAAAAAGGTCATGGCATTATATTGTTCAACAGGAATGCAATAAATGTAATCCAAAATATTACTGTGATGAGCTTTCATAAAATGTCATAAAACTGCCACTGAACATAGACACGGCTCTTTTAATATAACGGTATTGTCTCTGTAGCCCGTGTTCATAAAAAACAAACTCAGCACTTTCAAAAATAATTTTCCAGCCGGATATTAGAAGATATCCAAAGTGCTTTCACTGGCCTTTGACTTACTGCATCCTCACTTTGTACTCAAAGTGTAAGTTGTGAATATAAAGTGTAATTACACAGTGGATAGTGAGTCCCTACTGTAATTTATATAGATATTCTGCTTTGGTTCCCCTAGTGGGTTTTTTTTTCGTTTCATTTTATTATTGTCTCCCTGTACCTGAGTTATATTTGCATTTTTATTCTCCTTTGATTTGTTCTCGGCATCCTGGCGGTGCATGTTATATTGCTGCAGGGTAAAGCGTAGCTGTGGTGTTTATACAAATGGCCTGTAGATGTCACTGTGCTCAAGACTTATACTGTGAATACTTTCTATACAGCTTGTGGTGTTAGAGTTGCTTACTGTTGTGTAATGGCTGCATGAACCTGCTAATAAAGCACCGTTATACTCTACTCATCCTGGGCTACCCAAAACATAACAGAAGCAGAAGAGAAAAGGAGACACGTAGGGGTAAAGTCACTAGGATCCGAAGTTGCGCCAGCGACAGCTTCGCCGCACTTCGCCAGGCGTAGTTTCACCAGCGATTTCACTAAAATCCGAAGTTGCGCTCAGGGAGGTGAACGGTAGCGAATTAGCACTAGCGTTATTTCGTCAAGCAAAGCGAATTTACGCTAGCGATGCCTAATTTGCATACAGCGCCAAGTTAAAGTATAATGGACGTAAATGTAGCAGCAAATACATTACACTACACAAGCCTGGGAAAGCTTCATAAAATAAAATAAAGTTGTTATTTTGCCCTATACATGTGCCCACTGTATAGTTTAGGTGCCATATGTTAGGAAATGTAGGGGGGAAGCCGGTTACCCCAAAAAAAAATTACGCTCTTTTTCAGCCTATCACCCTGAAAAATGAAAAGACGCCAGCGTTTTTTGGGACTTAGAAAAATTTTCAACTATTTTTTGAGGAACTCCTATCTACTCTATTGCACTTCGCCTGGTCTGAGGTGGCAAAGGCAAGTCTGGCGCAAGAGGTAACGTTCAGTTACATGCGCAAGTTAGTGAATTAGCGTAGTTACGTCCTATCGCCATAGCGCAACTTCGCCTGGCGTAAGGGTGCGAAGTAGTGCTAGAGTATGTCCACTTCGCTAGCGAATTTACACCAGTGACCGTTAGTAAATCGGCGAAGTAAGGAAATGACGTCACGCTGGCGAATTTGCGCTAGCGTTAGCCGCTTCGCACTTTAGTGAATTTGCCCCTTAGGGTGGAGATGCAACACCAGAGATTGAGTTTGATAGCTGGAGGGTGGCAGCAGAGTTACAGGGTGTTGGAGGGGCAGAGGGAGTGTGACTGGAGATGGAGGGGAGAACAGAAGAGGGAGAGAGAAGCTGAGGGAGCATTTCCTGACATATGGGGGCATGATAGATCCATCAGGTTGGTATTAGTGATGTGCGAGCCGGCCTGAAACCCGCGGGTCAGGGTTGCGGGCGGGTCCAGGTTGAGCTTTTCTCCTGCTCTCCTCGCCACATCACTTTTAGGTACAAAACTGGGGTAGGCGGCAGGGTAGGCAGGGGTATTTAAAGGAGCAGTAACACCAAAAAAAATGGAAGTTTTTTAAAGGAATGACAATATAATGTAGTGTAGCCCTGCACTGGTATAACTTGTGTTTACTTCAGAAGCTCTACTATAATTTATATAAACAAACTGCTATGTTGCCATGTGGGCAGCCATTCAAACACAGGTTACACAGGTTACACAGTAGATAACAGATAAGTACTACTATAGTTTATATAAACAAGCTGCTGTGTAGCCATGGGGACAGCCATTCAAGCACAAGATACACAGTAGATAACAGATAAGTACTACTATAGTTTATATAAACAAGCTGCTGTGTAGCCATGGGGGCAGCCATTCAATCACAGGATACACAGTAGATAACAGATAAGTACTACTATAGTTTATATAAACAAGCTGCTGTGTAGCCATGGGGGCAGCCATTCAAGCACAGGATACACAGTAGATAACAGATAAGTACTACTATAGTTTATATAAACAAGCTGCTGTGTAGCCATGGGGGCAGCCTTTCAAGCATAGGATACACAGTAGATAACAGATAAGTACTACTATAGTTTATATAAACAAGCTGCTGTGCAGCCATGGGGGCAGCCATTCAAGCACAGGATACACAGTAGATAACAGATAAGTACTACTATAGTTTATATAAACAAGCTGCTGTGCAGCCATGGGGGCAGCCATTCAAGCACAGGATACACAGTAGATAACAGATTAGGTATGAAGAATCCCATTGTATGCTGCAAACCTTATCTGTTATCTGCTGTGTATCCTGTGCCTTTGCTCCTTTTTCAGCTTTAATTAGAAGACTCAATATAGAACATATATCTAACCTTACCTGCCTTGACAGATTATCGGTGCCCCTCTCTCAGAATTCCTGTTGATTGATGGAAAAGATGAAGAGATACTTCACCCCTGTTTTTTTGGCATCTCGTCTGGATGCGCCGTATCTCTGATTTCTACTTACTGCAATCAATGGAATTGCCTGTAATGATCGCGAGCACCTGTTCTCCACCTATGCTAATATCTGCCAAAACTATTTGTTTGCTCCTGGCAACTGAATCAATTAACGGCACACTCTGTGACCAGCTCAGATTTTCAGCGCAACCGCATTTTGATCTTTGCATGTAAAATCGATGCGTAGATCTATAATTGCAGCGCCGGTTCCAAACAGGGTCAACATTAATAAACAGGGAACATAAAGAATTCAACCAGTAAAGAAGCATTAGTGAAACATCTGCATATTTATTAGGATGTTGGTTTTTTTAGTCACTCTGCATTATCTTTTCTGCCTTTATTCATTCCCTGTAGACACATGTAGGTGATACAGGGTCTTACAGATCTCCATATTGTAACCCATGTGGTGAGAAGCTTTCCAAGATTCAGAATCCAGATTGTTCAGACTTGTTTTATCATGTCAAACATGAGCTCTGCCAACGCAACAAAAATAATCTAATATTTAAATTTGCTGCCAATATATCTATAGTAGACCAGGGCTAAACAAGTTGTCCTGCCATTGTCCAATGCCAGGGACTTCTTTATTATTACCCTTTTTCATTTGGTTTTCTATATATTTTGATATATCCCAATTTCTTGATTTTTCTACAGGTATGGGATCTGTAATACGGAAAACCAGTATCTGGAAAGCTTTGAATTACAGGAAGGCCATCTCCAATAAACTCAATTTTAATCAAATAATTAAAATTTTTACATAAAAATGCTGAAATTATTTTTTAGTAGACTTAAGATATGGAGATTGGAATTACAGAAAAATTCCTTATCCAGAAAACTCCAGGTCCCGAGCATTCTGGATAATCAGTCCCATATCTGTTTTAGATTATCCCATTAGTGCAAACTTGTAAAGTGTCCCTTTTATTGAATCTCTCCAAAATGTCTGATGGATATCCTGGGACTTTCAACTCTACTGTTAGACCTAAATGTTCTCTATGACATTCCATGTGGTTCATGATCTTTGTTCTAGCTGAGTCCACTGCTGAAGATTTCGTCTTTGTACCACCCTGTGAGTCAGGCACATGATCAAGGGGACAGGCAGGTTGAAGAAGGGCCAAGTAGGAGCTTGCCCTCTGAGTTTTTTTTTGTGTGGAGTGGGGCTTGGCGTGATGGTGCCTTTTCTTCTCAAGGACCTTTAATTCCATCTGTCTCTACTGCTGAAAATGTCCTTTCTGTCCCATCTTTACTTCTGAAGGATCTTTATTTCCATCCTTCTGTACTGTTGAAGATGTTCTTTTTTTCCCATCTTTACTTCTGAAGGATCTTTAGTTCCTACCGTCTCTATTGCTGAAGATGTCCTCTTTGTCCCACTTTTACTTCTGAAGGATCTTTAGTTCCATCCTTCTGTACTGTTGAAGATGTTCTTTTTTTCCCATCTTTACTTCTGAAGGATCTTTAGTTCCAACAGTCTCTATTGCTGAAGATGTCCTCTTTGTCCCACTTTTACTTCTGAAGGATCTTTAGTTTCATCTGTCTCTCTTGCTGCAGATGTCCTCTTTGTCTCACTTTAAAGGAGAAACAAACCCCTTATTAAAAAAAACCCTTCCCCCCTACTCCACATAGACCCCCCTCCCTCCTCCCCCAGCCTAGCTGCTACCCCGGGCAAATGCCCCTAACTTTTTTCTTTTACCCCTCGGTGCAGATTCAGGGATCGGCTTTCCATTTAAGGAGTCTGTCCGTAATTTGGATCTGGACTGACTATGTTTGTTTTAGCTCATTTTTGAAGAATATTAATTGAGTATTAACTATGTCCTTTCATTCTCATATTTCCTTTGGAGATTAGACTTTCTAATGGGAAAATTGATTTATGCAGTTCCTAAGGTTATTAGAAGAGAAAATGAGAGCCCATTATAAGAGTTGTATTAACCTTTACGAACATATATAAACTGTCTTGTCTCTGCAACCGCTCTCGTTCCTGCAAGAAGCCATTGCGAAAAGTAATATCACCTGAAGCTCGCAGCGCCGAGTATAAATTTACTTACATTCAGGCACTTGAGGTCACTTTAACCTACAGAAAGCAAAAATGGCAAAAACACCTTTAATCATTGGGTTGCGTGTATATGATGGTGGGCAGTGAGTCCAAAGCTCGCAAAACCGTAATAAAGTTACAAGACTTTGGAGTCGTGCAAGTTGGGTCACGGTGACCTTGCTTTCAGTAGAAATTGAGATTATTTTAAGGGCTTTCCACACAAAGAATTTATGGCTGCGGCTATGCTAGAATTCAGATATTCCTTTTATTTATAAAAGAACACACTTTGCTTTTAAAGAATAAAACAAATCATAATTAATATTATTTTATGGAATGTATTTCATTATTGAAGGCCTTATTTGGTTTGTTAAGAACACTATACTTACAATAATGAATTGGTAATCTTTTTTTTTTTTTTGCCCCTATTTTCCATAAATCTTACTAATTAAAGTAGACCTGTCACCTACACATAAAAAGCTGCATAATGAAAGTCCTTTGCAAATTAAATATGAAACCCCAAAAAAAAATTTCAATAAAACATCCATACCTGTTATAAAGGTGTTTAAATATCTAAACTGTCAATCAAATATTACCTGCCCCGACTCTTTGCCCGTGGCATAGAGGAGGGGCAGTCAATTACTTTCACTTTCCAATTAGCACTTCCTACATGTCACAGCTCTCCCCACATTCCCCCTTCCCTCCTCAGGCTCTATAATTGGTAGGGCACTGCACATGGACATTAGGTCCCTCATTCTGGTTCATACACAAGATTTTGGGGTGATACACAATTTCCCTTAATAACCGTGTCCACAAAATGGCAGCTGCCTGCTTGCTGTGATTGTATAATTCCAAGACAGAAGGAAACAAAATTTAAATAATAAATACAGTGTAAGTAAAGTTTTTTTTGCTCAACTAACATGATAGAAAAGAATTTGAAATTATTTCTTAGGGTGACAGGTCCCCTTTAACTGGCTAATCAAGCAGGTCGGCCTCAAAAAGGCAACAAAGCAAAACTACTGCCCAGGGAGACGTTGTATTTCCATAGCTGGAATGAAAGTGTAACTCTGAGATTCTTATGGACTCTTGTTACCAAGGAAATACTCTGATAGAATATATTTTATAGGGGTTTCACTTTTCTCTATTTATAACTGTGATTATATAAAGGTTGGTACTGGCCCTGCCTTATAGATCTAATGAGTGACTGTCTGCACTGGCTCTGCCTAATAGTTTGTTAGCAGGGCATGGTCTATGTTGGCACTGCCTAGTAGCTCTCACCAGGCTATTGTGTAGATTGCTTTTTTCCAGCAAGTTTCTTTTTTTAGATATTTGCAACCCTTCCTTTGCCATAATAGAGAATAAATGCATGATGAGGATTTTGATGAGGGTGACTTACAGGTTGCCAGATTTTATTAGGTGCCATTTGTACTCTCTGCACCATTTCTCATTATATACTAGTTGGAGACAGGAGAGCGGGTTTCTTCTGAATGGTTGATGGGTATATTGAGAGCTAAGGAGAGAGACAAGGAGTATGTATTGGGATGGTTACCCTATCTGCTTTTGTTTTATCTAAACTACAGACAAAGGCTTTGGTACAGGTACGTAGGGTCTCTTACTTTTTTACTGGCCTGCATGGGAAGATGCTGATTGGCTGATGTCTCAGGGTGGGAAATGGGAGGTTCTGTGACATCAGGGGGCAAGTATATGTGAGGATCAGGGGAACATCAGGGAGTGAAAGCTGTGGGATAGGGCTTGGAAGGTTTCATAGGCAGGGTTCAACAGATATATAAATTATGGAGCAGAGGAAAGCATCAGCGATATAACTACTACATTACCCTTAAATTTGTAGTTCTGGCCCTGGCTTTTAGTGGAAATTTACCAGCTAAGCTGCTCAAATGTATGTGTGTATGTGTCACGATCGGTAACCCAAAACCACTGCCAAGATCCGGGGCGCAGCTCACACTTGTACCAAGAACAGCCACCTTTAGCTTTGGGGTCAGGCAGGCCAGGTCAAAATCTGTAACAGGGTACGAAAGCTGAATCCATAAGAGAAGGGGGTCAGAATCAGATTAGAAGAATGGAATCACTCTCAGGAACTATACTACTGTACATAGACCCATAACAGCTAGCAATCATTCCTGTCTGGAAAAACTAACAATATTATTGAAGTGAACCAGAAACCCAGCAGTCTGTTCAAGTGAGAGACAAGGAGACCACACAGCAAGTCGTGAATCCCTGGTTCAAATCCAGGCAGGATGGTGCAGTGTGTATAACTTTGTTTGTAAAGCTCTGTAAGGTCCCGCAACACTGTACAGCGTATAAAATATTAAAGTACTCTATATAAAATTACAATATATAAAAAGTGCACACAGAGAGGACAAATAACATATTTAATACAAAAAATATACACAGAGTATACAGAGCTCATATCAGGACACAGAGTTTAGGTGCCATGTGGTAAGAGACACAGTGAGAAAGAAGTCCCTGCCCAGTAGAGCTTACAATCTAAGTGGGTGTGCGGCTATCATACAGGCACTAATTGGAGGATAAAAGTGCACAAGGTAAAGGCATTGTCCAGTATATACAAGGACTAGACTAATGTTCTAATGCTTTAAAAGGAAGAATCTTAGTTTTTTCTTAAAGGGATTGAGAGAGTATTCCTTACGGAGCAATTCAGGGATGGAAATACAGAGGAAAGGAGCAGGAAAATAGAAAGGTTGAAGATGAGAGGTGAGAGTGGATGTGCTACTGACTGGATGGCAATGCTACAGTTGTGTGATTTAGAAATCTAGAAAAAGGGGGGTACAGTTATGTGATCAGGAATTCTTGGGAGCAGGGTCGGACTGGGGGGCCCGGGGCCCACCGGGACTGCTGTTCAGCGGCCCCCCGCGGCCCCCCGCCGGCCTACTAAAACGCGTCGGCCCAGCAACAGTGGCGTTCGGCGCGCATGCACAACATCGACACCGCTCGGTACGCATGCGCAACAGCGCCGTTTGGCGCGCATGTGCAGGCGGCGCTGCACATCGCAAGAAAAAAAGGTTTTTTTTTTCCTATTGGAAATATCTACAGAAGGGTTCTGGCCGGGCCAGTCCGATACTGCTTGGGAGCTGGGGACTAATATGCAGAAAGCACCAAATTAAGGCCATCTCCCATGGAAACCCATTCTAAGTCAATAATTCCAACTTTTTTTAAAAAAAATTCCCTTTTCTATGCAAAAAAACTGGGGTCACCCCATTCTTGCGATCCTAAGTGATCTTGCACTTCTGCCTAGATTTGAACATGATATACCCTCACCAGCATTGTTATGCTGCCAATATGGATTTATGCAGTTTAGGTCCTAAGGGGCATTTACTTTCCCCCCAGGCAGAAGTGCAAGATCACTTAGGACCGCAAGAATGGGGTGACCCCAGTTCTTTTGCATAGAAAAGGGAATTAAAAAAAACAAGTTGGAACTATTGACTTAAAATGGGTTTCCATGGAAGATGGCCTTAATTTGGTGCTTTCTGCATATCGGGTTCTAGATAAGAGATCCTGTACCTGTAGTAGATGCCAAATATGCACAGCAACAAAATTCTCTTTCTCCTGTAGGAGAAAGAGAATTTAAACTGCATTCAAACAAAAGAAAATCTAAAGCCAGTTCCTACTGGTGAATCAATAAGTCCTGCCATTTCTCTTCTCTTGTTCAAACAGTGTAATAAAAAGTACTTGCCCTGGTGGTCTAGTGGGGGGACGCCCGCCAAAAGCTCTTTCCTCTGCCGTGTCCTCTTCCGCATTCACGCTGGCAGCATTACGTCAGCGCGCATTGGCGCGAAATTTGAATGTATTTAAAGCCATAGTACACTACCCTCATTGCCCGTTATAGGAATTGTTCCTGGTGCTTTCTGAGCTTTGTGCTAACTTGTTATTCTGTTTTGACCCCTGCCTGGCTATTTGACGATCCTGACTTCTGAATCCTGACCCTTGCCTGATTACCGACTTTGATTCTGCTTAACCCCTCTGATTGACTTGACCCTCTGGTGAGAACCTTGTCTGCCTGACTACATTTATTCTCTGCCTGCCCCGACCCGGCCTGATCTGACTACTCTATTGCTTAACGCCTTGTACTACGACCTTCTGCCCAAAGACTCTCGCTAAACAGTCGTGCCCCTCTGCCTATCCAGAACATCTGGCCTTGGACCTCTCGTTTAAGTCCTGGTATCATCCAAGTAGCTGAGGGCTCCTCCCGAAGCCAAATGCGGTCACACTACAGGTGAAGCACGAGCCGAGACCAGGGTGCTTGGCATTTGTTCTGGTGTTGGGTGCCGACCATTACAAACAGTTTGGGGTTTTTAGAACTGAGATTTTGCTGTTTTAGTGCAGAGACACACTCTCAGATTCGGGAAGATTATTCAACCAGCAGCAAATCTCCTCTTCTTCGGGGGCGACTAACCTCCCCAAACTGCGTCCCCCCGGCTAGAATGTAAATCACCAGCGGTATGGCAATGGGTGCGCTTCGTTTTCCGAAGTTGCCAAAGTTGCCTCACAAGGAAACTTCGGGCGACTTCGAAAAATGAAGCGTTCCGAGGGCCTTCCCGCTGGCGATTTAGATTCTAGCCGGCGGGAGGCAGTTCGGGGAGATTAGTCGACCCCCGAAAAAGAGGCGATTTATCTCCCTGACTCTAACCCTTAGGGTTGGTGTACCATAGGGTTAGAAAAAATCAGATAGAGTTTATAAATTCAATCAAATTTATAAATATAGAAAGCAATAACGTATAGCAAGCCGTGCATGATATAATGGTTCCATTATGATGTGATACTGTATCTATTTAAATGCAAGGGACAAGGCACATATCGCTATCAGCTAAAAGCCATCAAATTGTACGTCATGAACTAACCCCATGCTATTATATTTATTATTATTTTTAATAAATAACCTGCTGCCTTCTTAATTCATACCACCTATACCCTCCTGAGATCAGAGAACAAAAGATCGACTTCTTATCCTATGTGAGCACCCACACCATGCTATTAGTCTACTGTATCTATTTAGCAACGCCATTAGGGGGGAAGGATCTTAAAATATTATAATTGTAACTCCTGGGCACAACATTAACCTTTGCCTTGTGCATTTCATTACAAACCTCCCCGGTATCAATGTTCAGATGTACAATGGACACCGTGCAATTAAGGTCATAAATCTGCATAAACTCAATAAAGCTGCTTATTGCATCATAATTGAGTTTGGGGACTGCATCAAGCTAAAGTAAATACGCTGCAGTTCAAGACACATGCAAATGGCGAAGCGTTCTATAATTATTCCGAACGCTTGTTAAATACCTCCAAACATGTCACTTGAAATAATCACCGTGTTTTCCGGCGCAATTAATGAAAAAAATATCAAGAGGGCAGATCTTTTGCAAATTAAAAATGACATTTGCTTCACGACCCTTGCACATTGTGCAATATGCAGTCGAAATAAATAGACGTAAGCATCAACTTAATATTCCTTGGAAGACTAAATTCCCCAGGAGTGATCTTTATATGTGATTAACTGAACAAGACTGAGCTTAACAAGACCATGCAAATTCATATTTAGCAGGTACTGTATCTAACGACTATATTAAAAAATAAAATGCATTACTTCAATTAGCTCCTGCAAAAATTAAATTTTTTATGAACTGTTCAGATTTTTAAATACTACAAATTGATTTGGGTAAAACAAGTTTTTTGTATTTAACATTTGCCCAAGATACAGTAGGGGGCACATTTACTAAGGGTCGAAGTGAATTCAAAGTGAATTTTGGAATTCAAAAACTTTGAATTTCGAAGTAATTTTTGGGTACTTCGACCATCGAATAGGCCAAATTCGGCTTCGGTTCGAATTGAAAAAACATAGAATAACGTATATACTCGAGTATAAGCCGAGTTTTTCAGCATCCAAAATGTGCTGAAAAAGTCTACCTCGGCTTATACTCGGGTCAGTGGGCAGTAGCTGAGATTGCAGTCACTTAATCATTCCTATACCAACAGTTCACTTGGGGAGAGACTGCAATATCCCACAATGCCCTCTGTTGGTTATATGAAAGAATAACAGTGCGCCCTCTGTTGGTTATATGAAAGAATAACAGTGACTGCAATATCACACAGCACCCTCTGTTGGTTATATGAAAGAATAACAGTGACTGCAATATCACACAGCGCCATCTGTTGGTTATATGAAAGAATAACAGTGACTGCAATATCACACAGCGCCATCTGTTGGTTATATGAAAGAATAACAGTGACTGCAATATCACACAGCGCCATCTGTTGGTTATATGAAAGAATAACAGTGCGCCCTCTGTTGGTTATATGAAAGAATAACAGTGCACCCTCTGTTGGTTATATGAAAGATTAACAGTGACTGCAATATCACACAGCACCCTCTGTTGGTTATATGAAAGATTAACAGTGACTGCAATATCACACAGCGCCCTCTGTTGGTTATATGAAAGAATAACAGTGACTGCAATATCAAAGCGCACAGCACCCTCTGTTGGTTATACGAAAGATTAAGAGTGACTGCAATATCACACAGCGCCCTCTGTTGGTTATATGAAAGAATAACAGTGACTGCAATATCAAAGCGCACAGCACCCTCTGTTGGTTATACGAAAGATTAAGAGTGACTGCAATATCACACAGCGCCCTCTGTTGGTTATATGAAAGATTAACAGTGACTGCAATATCACACAGCGCCCTCTGTTGGTTATATGAAAGAATAACAGTGACTGCAATATCACACAGCGCCCTCTGTTGGTTATATGAAAGATTAACAGTGACTGCAATATCACACAGCGCCCTCTGTTGGTTATATGAAAGATTAACAGTGACTGCAATATCACACAGTGCCCTCTGTTGGTTATATGAAAGAATAACAGTGACTGCAATATCACACAGCGCCCTCTGTTGGTTATATGAAAGATTAACAGTGACTGCAATATCACACAGCGCCCTCTGTTGGTTATATGAAAGAATAACAGTGACTGCAATATCAAAGCGCACAGCACCCTCTGTTGGTTATACGAAAGATTAAGAGTGACTGCAATATCACACAGCGCCCTCTGTTGGTTATATGAAAGAATAACAGTGACTGCAATATCACACAGCGCCCTCTGTTGGTTATACGAAAGATTAACAGTGATGGCAATATCACACAGCACCCTCTGCACATGGTAGTGGGACAGTGGGACAATGCACACAGTAATCCGTTTGGCAATTCTCTGTCACCATCAACTTTGCAAAGAAGTCCGGTTGATCGCTGGGGGGGTCGCTTTGGCAGAATGTGCGCTTCTGGGAGACAGGGCTGTAGTTGTGTCTAGGCTTATACTAGAGTCAATAAGTTTTCCCAGTTTTCGTAGGTAAAATAAGGTACCTCGGCTTATACTCGGGTCGGCTTATACTCGAGTATATACGGTATTCGACCATTCGAAAATCAAAGTACTGTCACTTTAAAAAACGTTGCCACCTTAAACCTGCAGAATTGCTATGTTAGCCTATGGGGACCTCGTAGAACCCATAGCCAACATTTGGCTACGTTTCTAGAAGTTTTTTTAAATTGTTCGATTGATTAAATAGTTCGAATCGAAGGATTTAATCGATCGTACGATTTTACTTCGATCGAATATGACCATATTTGATCAAAAAAACAAACTTTTTTTCACTTCGAAATTCGACCCTTAGTAAATGTGCCCCTATGTGTAAATACCGTAAGATCATTAGTGGTGAGCAAGAAGTTCATCAATGTTTGCGATTATATCAGTTGTCCTGGTGCGCCTTAAGAAATGAAAACCCTAGCAACTAATCACACACTGGCTCTACATTTTTTTTTTAAATAAAACAAAAAAAAAAAAAAGCTAATTTCTGGTTATAAGGGTTACTGTTCTGGGTGTAATTTTGCATAATTTCATAAAAAATGTGTTTCCTTCTTGTCCAGTTTATCAAACACCAGACTCATATCCATATTTTAGAATGTGTTTTCATATTTATGGATTTTGCCATTATGGCTCATTTACATCACTGCAGATTCAAGAACCTTCTACTGCTTTTATTAGGGATGCACCAAATCCAGGATTCGGTTCGTGATTCGGCCTTGTTCAGCAGGATTCGGATTAGGCATCCGAATTCTGCCAGGCCGAACCGAATCCAAATCGTAATGTGCATATGCAAATTAAGGGCGGGGAGGGAAAGTGCGATTTTTTTTGTCACAAAACAAGGAAGTAAAAAGATGTTTTCCCCTTCCCACCCCTAATTTGCATATGCAAAGAGGTGGTGTGCTGACTATTTCCTCTCCTAGCCTCTATGAACTAGCATATGATATGTCTGGCACTGAAACATGTACTCTAGTCGCCTAGTCTAGACTGCAAGAAGCACAGGCCTGCACACACGTGTAAGCATGACGGCCATAAAATGTCACCCATCAGATTTAATATCCCATCATCATCATCATCATCATTTATTTATATAGCGCTGTCAAGATACGCAGTGCTTTACTGCAGTTATAGCAAACAGGAAATAAATGGTGGCTAACAGACAAGGATTACAGAGTACAATAGGGTTTACAAACTAAAAGGTTAGGGTACAATTGAGACATTAGGATTATATAAACACTTTGTCATTTTTGATACAGCAATGATTAATTAAGGTACAACGAATAGGCCTCTTTAAACAGATGGGTCTTTAAGGAGCGCTTGAAAGTTTGGAAGGAAGGAGAAAGTCTGACAGCTTGTGGCAGAGAGTTCCAGAGAAAAGCAGAAGCCCGAGAGAAGTCTTGTAGACGAGAATGGGCAGAAGTGACCAGAGGAGAAGTGAGGCGAAGATCAGAAGCAGAGCGAAGGTTTCGTGAAGGAGTGTATTTGGAGATTAGAGATGAAATATAGGGAGGGGTTTCATTATTAAGGGCCTTGAATGTGAGTGTAAGTAATTTGAATTTGATTCTAGAAGAGATTGGGAGCCAGTGAAGGGACATTACAAATGAACTTGATACTACTGTGTATGAGCAGCATCTATATGGCTTAGGCTAAAGCTGTTGCCAATTTGTGAGTTTAGACCTTAAATACCAGAGACGGCGTAAGATCACAGGGATCTCTTAAAGTGTTGAAGTGCGTTGACAGACAAGACATCGGACCATCAGCAAAGACACTTCTGTAGACAAGCCCTTTGATCAGGAAACTAAACTTTGTGTTTCTGGCCAAATTTGATCTCTAATAAATCTGCCGTAAAGCATTGTGGAATGTCTCATACTACAGCTAACCATGGGTTATGATCATACTTCCAGTGATATCAAGTAAGGACCAGCTGGTTGCTCGGATTTACCCTCTGCTTGTTGCTTGTACAACAGTTAACCAGCTGAGACAAGACAGGGCAGAAATTGCAAGAGTAACACCTTAATGATGATGGTGACTTTCTGGCCATAAAGTTATGTATTTAGATGTTTTAGAGTAACAGACATTGAATTTGAAGAGATCTGATACATGCCAAGAGTCTTTTTATTTAATCTAATATTGTCAGGAAATTCCTTTGGTCATCATCATCCTATTTTTGTATGTATTAACTGACAGTAGAGATCATCAGACTATTCTAGTCTTGTTCTTTAAAGGCTGCTAGAAGGTGGCAAGACACGTACTCACAACATGATTGGGCAGTACATATGGCTAATAAACCATATGCATGCTTTAGATAAAGTTATAGATTGTGCTTTTTGGTGTAAATGGGGAATGTAAATTACATATGCACTCTTTACAATTCTATCATCTGTTCTATAAGATGTTGTGGAACCTAAGTACAAGGTCAAAAAGTTAGCTCTTTTACATCATTGACATCCTTCAGCACATTGAATCTCTCCAGATTGGACACAGGTCATGCCCTTTGACTTTACTGCTCTGTCCTATGATGACAGGTACTATTTGGTTAATTTGTTGTTAGTAACTATAGATTGCAAACATGTTCTGGTCATCATTAAAACACATGCCTAGCTAGTATTTTTAGACATGAAAGACGTAATGAACGTGCAGTTAAGTAGCCCACTCTTCAGCTCTTGAGCTTCATCTTTCATCAGGTTTAGGAACATGGCACTGACATCTGAACCTACAGGAACTATTTGCTCACAGGTAACATACAGAAATAATACACAGAAAGGATTTACTATATCCTTGGCAGGTGCACATTCTTCTTCTTCTTCAAAACAGTTCTGTACCATGATCATTACATTTCCTTAAACATTAAAACTACATAAGTAGTAGTTTAGGGAGCAAAAAATAGTCAGGGCTCTTTCACCAAGGATTGTGGAGGTTTATTAGTCTTGGTGATGGTGAGGTTCACCAGTAGAAGATTTCAAATATGTAGGGTCAGGATGATGGAAAAATCTCATGTTGTAGGACCTTGTTCATGAAGGTTTAAAACAAAGACATCTATAAAAAAGTAAATGTGTGACACCTGTACCCTTAAACATTCAACAATAAATGATCACCTTGTTTAACAACCACTAGCCATCAGAAATGTGGGTGAGTTAAGCCATGTATCTCTTACAGTAATTATTCTATACCCGGAACAATTGGACTACAATTTACAGAAGAGTTCCATCTAAGAGAAAGAGTCATGTGCCATGGTGGAGTTGACCAGTGGACGGAGAATATAGCTTTGCATAAAAAATTTTTTGAAGCAAGGACAGAATATTTTGCCAGAATCCAGTTGGCTGTACCCAACTATTCCTTCAGTTTGCTTAATCCTTCCAGACCATCCTCATTCTGTAACAATTGATGTGAATTCTATTTCCAGCCTGATCGCAGAAAGTTTTTGCCTTCACAAATCGGGTCAGGAAAATCTAATTTCTCATAAAAGTCTTTGCTGTAAGCCGCATAGTCGTCTAGTTGCATCAGATTTTCAATTCAACAATTGCAGCAAAAAACCAACTGGAGATGTAAGTGAGGCCTCAATCAAGGGGTACTTTCAATATACCATGGAAATGTTGAACCATACAAATGTTTACTCAAACAACCTATCATATAAATAACTTTAACCAAATAATAGGTGCCCACCGTTTAATGGAATGATGACAATTTCCATGCATAGAGGAATAAATGTGACTTATAAACCATAACAAGACATCTAACTCCCACAGATGCAGAGTATGCTGCCTCTATGTTTATGCCACTGTATGGAGGGATCTGAACAGTTTCAAAACTAGCTAACCTTTAACCTAAGGCAGCCAGCCAGCCATACACACATAAATACTATTGAATAACCATCAACCAGCTGTAAGACTGTTCAGTATATAGAACATGGAAACAGTTATCGTAGATATACCGGTATGGGGTTTATTGTCCATAAATATACATTATCTACATAGATAGAAAAAAATTTCAAAAAATTCCAGAAATGCCAAATCAGACTGGGTCATTGGGGGTACACTGGGGCTGTGACACCAGGGCCCTTCTTGCTGAAAGGGCCCTCCTCCCGACGTCCACTCCATGTGCGTGCTCCACATCATGTCAATATCACGTCATGTCCTATACTGCCATCCTTCTCCTTACATTGGGCAGCAAATTGAGCAGGCCTGGGCCAACTGGGTTGTGATCCACCAGGTTTTTTTACCAGTGTCCTGCCTGCCCTGTAACACCCTGAATGCCATAGATTCCTAATTAAGCATACATTTCTTATTTTCTGACTTCATAGTAATATCCTTATTATCATGCCTGCAGGATTGCTAGGCACATACAGGTTGTTATAATTTGTTCTGCAGAAGGCAAGCTGCATTGAGTCTAAGCTGAACCATAGGGGCGGATTTACTAAAGGGCGAAGTAACTAACGCTGGAGACGATTCTCCAGCGTTATCATTTTTAAACACCGCCGATTTACTAACAGGCGCAGATGTAATTTCGTTTGGAAAGAGACAGACGTTAGCTCTCATTCGCACTCTAACGCCAGGCGAATTTTCCTGGTCTGAGTTGCCTTCGTCAGCTCAGACCAGGCGAAGTGCAATGGAACGCTTCGGACTTCCTCAATTTTTGGTGCAAAATTTTTCTAAGTCCCAAAAAACGCTGACGTCTTTTCCTTTTTTTCAGAGTGATAGCCTGCAAAGGTCCGTAATTTTTTTTTGGGTAACCGGGTTCCCCCCCATACATTTTCTAACATATGGCACATAATCTATACAGCGGGCTCATGTTTAAGAGGTGGCTGTACATTTCATTACACACCAAGCGCAGGGTCAGACTAGTTCTTTCATCTTTTCCCCAGAGACGACAACACCTTTTGTTCGTAGGACACAAATATCGGAATGAGAAATATTTGCAGTGGTCTAGAACCCTCTGGCTCTCAGACTGTTAATTCATTCTAGCAGGTGAAATATATAATTGCCATTCGAATCTCACCCCCGTGCGGATACATAAGACAAATGTGCTTTAAAAATAAATGTGCACTGCAAATCAGAAAATGGAAGCATATGTCAGCTGGAAATACGACCTCTGTATTTGGTGACAGCTTTTTTTGGATTAACAATTAGACTAACAGTAGTTTAAACGGTTTTAGTTTGGTTTATTTTGTGCAGTCCCGGAATCAGCAGACTCTCTGGCTGTCCAGTAAGGAAATACAAAAATCAAAACAAAAAAAAAGAGAATGAAGCTCATCCAAAAGAAATATTAACTATCGTTTTTAAAAATGTTATTTTGGGACAGGGTGAGGTTTAGATATTTAGAGAAAAAGTGATGAGTGAATGTGTCTCGTTTTGCGAAAAATTCATTTTTTCGTCTTTTTTTTCCAACTCCAAATGCATTAGAGTCAATGGGCATTTTTCTTGTGGCAACTTCTTGGATACTTTTTTGTCTTAGCAACTTTTTTGTTCAAATGCATTAAAGTCAATGGGTGTTTTTTTCTTATGGTGACTTGTTTTTCTCGGGGCTCAATTTTGACTTGGTGACTTTTGACACAGCAAAATGGTGAAATGCAGAATGTCGATGAGAATCCATGCCTGCAGAACAAATTTGCTCATCGCTATTAGAGAATTTCAGGCAGATTCTTCAAGGATCCACCAGCATTTGATGACTAGTCAAGGTGAGCAATACAACTCTACAGTAAGACTGGTTTATTTTTGGGCCATTTTGAATCTGATTTCCATGCTCAATGGAGAAGAAGAAAATGAAGCAATGCTCCTTCAGATTTACCATTTATTCAGCAGTTGGACACTTGATGTGGTTTTGTCCTTGGCCAAAACTGGTACAGTCACCCATGGTTTAGGTTTCACCTCATCCTGTCTATAAAATATAACCAAATGACCTTCCAAGAAGGCTTGTAATGCTATGTTTATATCACAATGTTTACCATTTTAAAACACATCTAATATAAGCACATGTGCTTCTGAGTGATGGTTCCCATTTCACCCCTACCTGTGCTTCAGAAGCAATATTTGCCATAGACAACTATGGGAAGCGTTAACAGGTGATAATTGCAGACAGGGCTGGAATAAGGGGAAGCAGAAGAGACACATGATTTACACACAATTGGGGGGATACAATTGCAAGGAGAGTGATTGCTTTAGGGGTGGGAGGGAGTAGAGGGAGTAATTGATTAGGAAGACTGTTTTTGTCAGCAGAGGAGTGATTTGGTGGTGGTAGCTCAACAAGAGAGTCTAGGAGCAGGGCCGGATTTAAAATATTGTGATATTACATAGTTATGTTGAGTTGAAAAAAAGTCCATCATGTGCAAACCCTCAAAATGAACCCAGCACACATACTTACACACACTCACACACCCTCCATACACTCACATTAACTCTATATAACAATCTTCATGTTAATTGTAGAGTTTAGTATCACAATAGCCTTGATTATGTCTGTCCAAGAAATCATCCAAGTCCCTCTTATAGTCATTAACTGAATCAGCATCACAACATCACCCGGCAGTGCATTCCACAACCTCACTGTCCTGACTGTGAAGAACCCCCTACTCTACTTCAAATTAAGGGTCGAATTTCCGTGTTTCGCCCGAAGGTGAATCAATTCGCAAAACGGTGGTGACAATTTTCAACGGCAAAATATCCGTCGTGTCGTGTCCAAAAAAAAATTAATAAAATAATATAAAAGAATAATTTAAAAAATATAACAATTTATGTAAAAAATATTTGGACGCCCTTGACTTTTGGGGCATTTGGACCAAATAGTCACGCGTATAAAAAATTGTCACTCGCGTCAAAATTGACGCACGTCAAAATTACTTTGACACCATTTGACTTCAAAAGCATTTCGCAAATTTTTCGCCAGTTCACGAATTTTGATGTAAATGGCACAGAAAAAAACATTGGCATTGCCTGCGAAAAGGCCATCTATAGTTTTTATGATCAACTCATAGCATTTAAAGGGGGAGTTGTCATCTCACAATCCATTAAAGAGGAGGAAGGGGTACTCATTGATAAATTCCTATAATAACAGGATCATCTGTCCCAAGCGGTGTCAAATTTAAGGAAACCAATACTGTATATTCTACTAGAGAAGCAGAGAGTCATTTGTCCTGAAATGTCAATTTAGTGATACATTTGTTAATTAATAGTAATTTCTCCCCAAAGCTGTTCTTGCTCCAATGCCACCAGGAGCCCTGGTTTTGACAAATGAGTTACTAAAGCCTTTCTTATAATGGAGGGAAGCATCTCAGATACTCCAAGACCAAATCATATTCTCATTGGTGGCATTTTATTGTGACATTTCCTTCTAATAGTTTTACTCTGAAAAACAGGGAAATAGAAATCATTATGGTGATTATTTGACTTTAATCCTTATTCTTAGTACTGCTGCCCATGGCCAGATTTCCTTTGCTGCTGATGGATATTTTATCTGTGCTCTTTAATAGTATTAAGCCCAAATATTAATTGGCAAATAGAATCCTTGTTGCTTAAAATGAAAGCTGTTACTCCATTTAGAGGGTGGTTGAATACCACAGTCCAAACTGCAATATCTGCATGTTATGAACACTCCAGGGAAAGTCCTAAATAGAAGGAATTGCAAACATGCGACTAATGCTCTTGGACTGTCTGTTGACAGGTTCAGTACAAGGTCAAAAAGATCACCAGTAGGGAACATGTGCCTTTCCCCTGCCTTTGAGTATTATTTAAAGCTGGTTTTATTGGCAAGGACTGAGAATGTGAAATAAGGAAAGCAAGATGCTAAAGGCTACACTTACCTTTTATTTTATACAAACAGTGTATATATGTGTTTGATATTGCCAATGAAGGAGTCATTACATAACGTGAAGAACCATACATTAGGGTTACAAAAAGACAGTTTAACAGCAAAAACCCTCATTGTTTTGCCCTCAACATGGGCTTAATCCAGCTATTTGTTTAAATAGGGTATGGCAAAGCTTTATTAGAGCTTTCTGGATGGTGCCTATAGTAACAGTGGATAATAGTCTCTGGGAAGGGAGTGTGACTGTGGGATAGCAGGTATAGTAGGGAGAGATGGTGTCTATAGTAACAGTGGATAATAGTCTCTGGGAAGGGAGTGTGACTGTGGGATAGCAGGTATAGTAGGGAGAGATGGTGTCTATAGTAACAGTGGATAATAGTCTCTGGGAAGGGAGTGTGACTGTGGGATAGCAGGTATAGTTGGGAGGAGATGGTGTTATAGTAACAGTGGATAATAGTCTCTGGGAAGGGAGTGTGACTGTGGGATAGCAGGTATAGTAGGGAGAGATGGTGTCTATAGTAACAGTGGATAATAGTCTCTGGGAAGGGAGTGTGACTGTGGGATAGCAGGTATAGTTGGGAGAGATGGTGTCCTATAGTAACAGTGGATAATAGTCTCTGGGAAGGGAGTGTGACTGTGGGATAGCAGGTATAGTAGGGAGAGATGGTGTCTATAGTAACAGTGGGATAATAGTCTCTGGGAAGGGAGTGTGACTGTGGGATAGCAGGTATAGTAGGGAGAGATGGTGTCTATTAGTAACAGTGGGATAATAGTCTCTGGGAAGGGGAGTGTGACTGGGGGATAGCAGGTTATAGTAGGGAGAGATGGTGTCTATAGTAACAGTGGATAATAGTCTCTGGGAAGGGAGTGTGACTGTGGGATAGCAGGTATAGTAGGGAGAGATGGTGTCTATAGTAACAGTGGATAATAGTCTCTGGGAAGGGAGTGTGACTGTGGGATAGCAGGTATAGTAGGGAGAGATGGTGTCTATAGTAACAGTGGATAATAGTCTCTGGGAAGGGAGTGTGACTGTGGGATAGCAGATATAGTAGGGAGAGATGGTGTTATAGTAACAGTGGGATAATAGTCTCTGGGAAGGGAGTGTGACTGGGGGATAGCAGGTATAAGTAGGGAGAGATGGTGTCTATAGTAACAGTGGGATAATAGTCTCTGGGAAGGGAGTGTGACTGTGGGATAGCAGGTATAGTAGGAGAGATTGGTGTCTATAGTAACAGTGGATAATAGTCTCTGGGAAGGGAGTGTGACTGTGGGATAGCAGGTATAGTAGGGAGAGATGGTGTCTATAGTAACAGTGGATAATAGTCTCTGGGAAGGGAGTGTGACTGTGGGATAGCAGGTATAGTAGGGAGAGATGGTGCCTATAGTAACAGTGGATAATAGTCTCTGGGAAAGGAGTGGAATAAAAGGTTGTTTTTAGTTTACGACTCCCAGTACCCCATGATAACTAAGGGACAGTGGGGACACAGAGAATTTCAATACAACAACAGCTGCTCAGCCTTTCACAACCCTACTTTTTGGAAAGTCATTTGACCTTGAGTCTGGCCATAATGAAATATTATCCTGATCCATTATAGGGTTAAACATTGATGATGTAGAGAAAAATAGCTCAGTGATGAAGCCATTAGATTCTCATTCTCCATTGCTTGGGTTCAGTTCCAGGAAAAGTCTCGGGTATCAGCGTCTTGTGCTTTTGGTCACCTAATCTCTCAGTTCCGCAGGCTACAAACTTAAACTGTAAAGTCTATTTAGCAGGAGCATAAATTATATCCTGGCTACCCTCCGGCAAAGCTTTTTTATTATGAACCAGCCCCACCCACTGCTTGTTGTAGTTTTGGGGTTTTCTGTTCCCCTGGAATCATGAAGACATATGGGCTCTGCTTACTCCATAGCTGCTTAGGGGCTTGTTGAGCTTTTGTATGACAAGTACAGGTATGGGATTCGTTATACAAAAACCCTTTATCCAGAAAGCTCAGAATTACAGAAAGGTCATCTCCCATAGACAAATTTTTAAAAATGATTTTCTTTTTCTCTTTAATAATAAAACAGTTGCGCCCTTGGCAGGTGCCTTTTCTGCCTGCCTTCAGTTTTAGTCCTAAAACATTATATAAATTAAAGCACAGAAAAGTCTTGAGTTCTGATTGTTTCTAGGGATGCATTGAATCCAGGCTTCGGTTTGATATTTGGCTATTTTCAGCAGGATTCGGATTTGGACGAATCCTTGTGACTGGCCAAACCGAATCAGAATCCTTAAAATCATGTGACTTTTTGTCACGAAACAAGGAAATAAAAAATTCTTAAGAGACTCACTTCGCGTGCGGCTCCCTTTTTCCCTCCCCCTCAATGATTTGCATATGCAAATCAGGTTTCGGATTTGGTTCGGCCGAATCCTTCAGAAAGGATTCGGAGGTTCAGCACAATCCAAAATAGTGGATTCGGTGCATCCCTAATTGTTACCCCCCAGCAAAGTTACTTATGACAATAATAGCTTTGCATTTGTAAGATGTGCCGGAAGATTTTTCCGATATTCTTTCCTCCTGGTGCGTCTCTGCTCGTCTGAAGGGGCGCAGGCCTCTGGCGCATTTTGAACTGATGCCAGTATCACTTCGCCAAACATCATCAATTGGCTCGAATTTTAGTGCATTTCGAAAGTGCCCAAGCTGGCTTCTGTTTTCAGATCCTGCCAAAGCGTTTACTCTGAGTTTGAATTCCTGTTTTTTGACTCCTGCCTGATTTTTTACTTCGATTCCTGTCGCCTGCCTTAACCCTTTTGCCTGATCTTCGACTACGTCTTGCCTAATCCCTTGCCGGTACCTCATTTTTGGACTTTTTTACTATTTTACGAACTACACCGGGTAGATTCCGCAGCAGAAAGCCCGGGGCTCCAAAAGGGCGTCGGTGAACACCGGAATCCACAGGGGTGCCCTGTGCATCCGAGTGTACCCACGGCTTTTTTAGGCTCCAACTAACTAATACATTACAGCACTCTTCTCTCTCGGAGGTATTAAGGTGGCCATACACAGGCTGATAAAAGCTGCCGACAGACCAAGTCGGCAGCTTATTGGCCCGTGTGTGGGGGCCCCCGACGGGCTTCCCCGATCGAGATCTGGCCGAAAGTCGGCCAGATCTCGATCGGATGGGATTAAAAATCCCGTTGGATCGCGGGCGCATCTGTTCGTTGATGCGGTCCCGCAATCCGACCGCCCGTTTGCGAATGCTAGGATCCGATCTTGGGCCCACGATCGAATCTGCCCGATATTGCCCACCTCAAGGTGGGCATATCGGAGGGAGATCCACTCGTTTGGCAACATCGCCAAACGAGCGGATCTATCCATGTATGGCCACCTTAAGAACATATATACTCAGGCCCGGATTTGTGGCGAGGACACAAAGAACCAGGCATGGGGCGGCAGATTATTAGGGGCGGCAGATTATTAGGGGCGGCAGATTATTAGGGGCGGCATGCCACCCAGCCGCTCTATGGGGAGCACTGGGGATGCGCAGCTTCCCAGTGCTCCGGTGCTTTTGTGCGCCCGTGAGGGGTTGTGCTAAAACACACGGCTGGGCGCTAGGACCGAGCAGTCTAGGGGCGTCCGCCAGGTAAATCCGGCGCTGTTTATACTGTAACCATCCTAATTTGTACTTTTAGCAAATAGAAATATATTTCTCTCCTGGGGCCCATATGATTTTAGGGTCAGATTCTATTCATCCCCTAGTTCTGAAGTTAAATTCCTTTTATAGCCATAGACACCATTATTTAATGATCTCATTGTGCCATTAATCCTCCATGCATTATGTCTGCTTAGTGAGCGGCAGTATGAAAAACGTCCGGCCTGTATATTTATATTAAAAGCGAATCGCTATGTCAGACAAAAATGCTGCTTAAATATGTTTTCAAGATGGCAGAGTCTATACGAGAGATACTTTTAAAAAGTAAATGAGCTTGCACTCCAAATTTGTAAGTGACAAGTGTGTGAAATACGGCATTGCCTAATGGACATGGTGAGAGCTGCGAGATGTATGGGCTGAAATTCTCCAACAGCTGTCAAGCTACCGACGCACGGTGAAAGGGCCGCACACGAACCTTATTAGAGGGCACAATCACAAGCCCCTAGACCTTGTGTCTCTGACCTATTTTGGCTGTTCGAGGACATGCAAACTTGGAATAAACCAGATGCTCTCATTTAAATTCCAACCAATCAGGTCCGGACTGAGAATTAAAACAGGCCCTGCCAATTCAGGTACATAAATGCCCAAACAGGCCCCACCAGCCCACTAAATACTGTCTTTCTATGGTACCTTATAGCAGCCCCTCTGGCATTTCCCAGAACCCACAGATTGCCAGTCCGGGCCTGCAACCAATATTTAAATAGTCAAATTATACAGGGGGTTCACTTTAATAATTCAACCATGGTAAAAATAATGGTGCAGAATTATATCCGTAAATCTGTCTTAATTACACCCTGATGCAATTGGAAATATTTTTATTTTCCCTTTTTATGAGCATTTGCCATTTTACAGGCCGAAAAAAATAAGGAAAAATGTGTTAAAATCATATTTTGATTACAGAATGTGGCATTTTAAAAAATATTTTGATTCCATTTGACAAGTAGGGCTGTGTTACTGATATACAATGTATTGATGCCATTACTTTAAATTACCAGTGTTGCTGGTGGGGGAAGCAGTTGCCGACGTATTCAAATTGGAGATTGCGATATTTATGAGATTAGAGATAAATTGTGAAAATGAATCGAAAAATGTGATTTGCATTGTGATTGATGTGTTTCTGTGATATTAACCAACAGAGGTCGCTATAGAGCTGACCTATAAATGCCGTCATTCCCCCAGGGTCATTTTATGCTTATGATTAACATTGTGTAACGTGCCTGTTTTACATATGGATGAATAAAACGTTGGAGTTTTAAACACATCGGTGTGCGGAACCATCTCCTTTCTTGCTTTCAAATATTTGTACGGCCTGTGATGCTGTAGGATTCCAGCACCCAGACATTCACACGCCACCAGCCTCTTTCTGCTAATAAATGCAGAAAGAGGCGGTTACGCTCTTCATTCTTCTTAAAGGGGACCTGTCACCCTAAGAAATTATTTCAAATTCTTTTCTATCATGTTAGTTGAGCAAAATAAACTTTACTTACACTGTATTTATTATTTAAATTTTGTTTCCTTCTGTTTTGGAATTATACAATCACAGCAAGCAGGCAGCTGCCATTTTGTGGACACGGTTATTAAGGTGTATATCACCCCAAAATCTTGTGTATGAACCAGAATGAGGGACCTGGGGGCCGATTCACTAAGGGTCGAATATCGAGGGTTAATTAACCCTCGATATTCGACTAGGAATTAAAATCCTTCGACTTCGAATATCGAATTCGAAGGATTTAGCGCAGATAGTTCAATCGAACGATCGAAGGATAATTCCTTCGATCAAACGATTAAATCCTTCGAATCGAACGATTCGAAGGATTTAAATCCAACGATCGAAGGAATATCCTTCAATCAAAAACAGTTAGCCAAGCCTATGGGGACCTTCCCCATAGGCTAACATTGACTTCGGTAGCTTTTAGATGGCGAACTAGGGGGTCGAAGTTTTTTTTAAAGAGACAGTACTTCGACTATCGAATGGTCGAATAGTCGAACGATTTTTAGTCGAAGTCGTAGTCAAAGGTCGAAGTAGCCCATTCGATGGTCGAAGTAGCCCAAAAAAAACTTCGAAATTCGAAGTTTTTAACTTCGAATCCTTCATTCGAAGTTAGTGAATCGGCCCCCTAATGTCCATGTGCAGTGCCCTACACAAATATAGAGCCTGAGGAGGGAAGGGGGAATGTGAGGAGAGCAGTGACATGTAGGAAGTGCTGAATGGAAAGTGAAAGTAATTGACTGCCCCTCCTCTATGCCACGGGCATAGAGGCGGGACAGGTAATATTTGATTGACAGTTTAGATATTTAAACACCTTTATAACAGGTATGGATGTTTTAATGAAAACATTTTTTGGGGTTCCATATTTAATTTGGAAAGGGCTTTCATTTATGCAGTTTTTTATGTATAGGTGACAGGTCCACTTTAAGCTCATCATAGACATTAAGATATTTCTCTCCCAAAGGATCAATTCTTGTGCGATCTGACAAATCCGTCAAATTATCGTGAGGTTAGTGGGCACCGAACGATCGAGCATCTAATGATTTTTGTTTTTGGTCAGAAAATGAATCAGGCAGGTTAGAAGATTTTCACCGGTCACAGTGAAATGTATCCATTGTCCAATCATTTGCAGGGTCAAGCAGGTAGCTACCCGCAGTGTTCCTGGCTTCAACTAGACAATATCGCTTTAAATGGTCTTTTTAGTTGATGGACAAATTGAACATTTAGAGCAGAAGGAAAGTCGTCGTGCACTTGGGGGTGCCAAATGTTAGGCACCCCCAAGTGATTGTATTGACTTACCTGAAACCCTGGGCCGGTGCTCCTATCAGCAGAAAACTGCACCGGCCCGGGGTTATTTTTTCAAATTTCCCAGGAAATGCGCAGCAGAATGAAATAAGCAACTTTATAAAGTTCAGCTTCTCGATCTACTGCACATGCGCAGCCGTGCAAAGGAAAAGGAAGATGGAAGGAGATCACTCCGTGGTGCTCACTGGTATAACCCTGGGCCGGTGCAGTTTTCTGCTGATAGGAGCTCTGGCCAGGGGTTTCAGGTGAGGAAATATAATCATTTGGGAGTGCCTAACATTTGGCACCCCCAAGTGCAACACAACTTTCCTTCTCCTTTAAACGATCGTTTCCAGATAAGCTTGGTCTTCCGATAACAAAAATATCTTTCAAAAATCTTAACATCTATGGCAACCTTAATTATCATGCCTGGGCAAAGAAAGGACTGTGAAAGGCAGAAACCAAACTCCAAATCAAGTGCAGGGTGAGACAATTAAAAAAAAGGCAACTTAAATACAAAAAAGTACCCTGGTGGATTGGACTTCCCCACCAAGGTAAACTAAATATAACTTGGCTTACTGAACAAGTCTCAACTGGTATAAATAGGATGGCAGGACCATCACTGTCCAAGATTACAAAATTATGAGCGTCAATGCAAGTTGAGCAAGCCAACTCAAGTAAAACACAAATTGCAACTTTGGAAGAAGGCACAGTCATTTAGCCTAGTTACCTTTTTCCTCTAATCAGAATGGATCAGAGCAACTCACATGTTTGGTTTCTATTTCATATTTAGTAATCATTGTATGATCTGACTGTTGGCTCAAGAACTGGATCGGCCCAATCTAGCCCAGCACGTGGGTAGAGAAAAGAACTGCCCATTTGACAGATCTCACCATGTACGGCAATGTTTATACAGGGTTTCATTAAAATCAGAACCAAATCAATATGCTGTTGTGGTGGCACTAGGTTGCCTATCGTTGCCTTAGACCAATGGTTGTCAAGCTCGTTTGGTTCAAGCCACCATTTAAGATTAAACATTTTGTCAGTGATTCCCTAAGCTTATAACACGGTTGCAAAAAAAAAAATGCTGAATCAGCCACAAATCTTGCTTTAAAGGTCATGTAAAGTCTAAAATAGAATAAGGCTAGAAATGCTGTATTTTGTATACTAAACATAATCATGAACTTACTGCACCACAAGCCTAATCAAACAAATGATTTATGCTTTCAAAGTTGGCTACAGGGGGTCACCATCTTGTAACTTTGTTATACATCTTTGCAAGACTAAGACTGTGCACATGATCAGTGTGGTCTGGGCTGCTTAGGGATCGTCATAAACAAAGCTGCTTGAGTTCTGCATGGCTGGGAAGTAAGGTGGGGGCTCCCCCTGCTGTTCATAAGTATGATTGTTTCCCTGCAGAGCAGTTAGGGACCGTCTGACAATTCCTATCCACAGCAGTAAATGAAGGGAGACTTTCACTGCATACAGTCAGGTTTCTTATAAAAACGGTACACATTTTTTAAGTAAAGAAAGTAAAAATGGAATTTTATTTTTTTGCCTTTACATGCCCTTTAAGTGAGAGTATGTCAAATGGCAAATTCTACCTAAAATCTGTCCCTAATTGGCCTTCAAGTTGGAAAATAGTAAACTTTTTGTCTGTTTTTGCACTTTGCCCCCTTGCCTCCACCTTCAGCAAATGAGCCCTTTAGTCTTAATTGCATAACCAATTTTTAGAATGTTATATTGTACAGGAAAAACATTCATTTGGAATTTAGCCTAATTAATAGTAAAGTGCTAATTTACATACACCAGATGCTGAAACTGCCACATTAAAATCTTTCAATAACTTTTAAACAGAAAATCCGTCTGCTCTTTTTTTATCTTTTTTATTCTATGCTTTCTGCCAAATTCAGAGCCTTCTCCTGACAGACAGGACTGAGAGTAAGAAGTGACTGGGTCACCTCAAGGCCCTCATGTCTGAAAGGCAAAGAGTCACATTGATGTATCAAGTATCACATCCCCATATGAAAAACAATCAATCAACACATTCCCCTGGTCCAACATATTCCATCTAAGCCTTAATATTTATAGTGATCAACGGGCAAGTCAATAACAAGAGTCTGGAATGAAGTTTCTCTCTTCTTAGTAATGTTATTTCACTTAGTAACTGGCGGGCGGTGGTGTTGCAGTGGTAATTTGGACACTATAGACGGAAAGAGGAATTTTGCTAAACCCTGAACCTTTAATAAAAGATTTGTGCTTCTCCTAATTTGCATATGCAAATAAGGTATGGGAAGAGGTAAAGAAAATTGTGTGCTGCACAGGCAGATAGAGATTGTTTTACTTTCTCGTTGACAAAAAGTCACATCATTTTTAGGATTTGGGATCGGTTCAGCCAGGCACTTGAATTCAGCCAAATCCAAATCCTGCTGAAAAAGGTCAAATCCCGAACTGAATCCTGGATCCTAATTTGGCTAGGCAAACCAAAAATGGGTTGATGTCCAGTTAGTGATAGGAGCATGGGTTACATATGGCTCAACAGTTCAGGCTAGGGCCTTCACTAAGAGGAAGATTTCAGGAATGATGTAGTGAAACTACAACTTTCAGGCTACTTTGCAAGAAAAATAGGAAAAGTGTCCTCAGGTTTACTTACAGTCATATGAGGTATATGCAAATGGTATTAGCAGTGCTGAGACAGGCTGAGGTATGTGACTCCCATAGGCATTGTAGTCAAGTAGTAATAAGAATCCCTTGAAGTGGTCCAGATCCCAGCCAGCGGAGTGGTCAGGGAGAAAAAGTCTAAACCCTATCCACTGTGGTCCCTTCACTAAAGGCAATCTAGGAGCCGTGGGAAGCTACAGATCCTTGATGGAGCACAAAGCTCTCTAACTCCTAGAGAGTCTATAACAGATATAACTCAGTCTCTAACTAACCTTGTTCACTGGGTTCCCTGGTTCCCGACTCAGACACTAAGGGGCAGATGTATGAAGGGTCGAATATCGAGGGTTAATTAACCCTCGATATTCGACTAGGAACTAAAATCGTTCGACTTCGAATATCGAAGTCGAACGATTTAGCGCAAATCCTGCGATCGAACGATCGAAGGATTATTCCTTCGATCGAACGATTAAATCCTTCGAATCGAACGATTCGAAGGATTTTAATCCAACGATCGAAGGAATATCCTTCGATCAAAAAATCTCAGGCAAGCCTATGGGGACCTTCCCCATAGGCTAACATTGACTTCGGTAGCTTTTAGCTGCCGAAGTAGGGGGTCGAAGTTTTTCTTAAAGAGACAGTACTTCGACTATCGAATGGTCGAATAGTCGAACGATTTTTAGTTCGAATCGTTCGATTCGTAGTCGTAGTCGAAGGTCGAAGTAGCCCATTCGATGGTCGAAGTAGCCCAAAAAACACTTCGAAATTCGAAGTTTTTTTAATTCGAATCCTTCACTCGAGCTTCATGAATCGGCCCCTAAAGGTGCTGGTCCCTCTAGTGCAATGGCTTTACTGGGCCTTGGTGTACCCAGGCTCAATGGGCACATGCAGATGGTTAGGACACCAGCAGCCAAAGAGGAAGCTCCACCCCTTTCCAAACACTATATTGAGGTTTGGCAGGAAGTGGTCATTACACCTCTTGGCCAATAACTAAGGATAAATGTAAGTTGCCCAACAACTCGGGAAAAGGAGGAAGGGTAGGGATTTAAAGCCAAAGGAACATATTAAACCTATGGGTCCCTATATACAAGTATTAAATCTGGGGCCCCTTTAAATAACAGGACTATGGCATACAGATGGATCCTTTTTTCCCAAATAATGTCCCCTATTAATGATTTATTATTCTCATGATTTATACTCTCAGCCTAGTTACCCCCCTAGTTACACAATTGTTGAATCTCTTGGCAAGTTTCTGGGCTTTGTTCTACCTATCCATTCACATTAAACATCATTCACATAATTCCCTGTCCTCCATAGATTCAATTTTAATCTGTTAATTCAAAAAATAAAAATTGATTCCCATTTTCTCTATAATAATAATAAGACAGTAACTTGTACTTGATCCCAACTAAGATATGTTTAATCGTTATTGGAGGCAAAACAATCCTATTGGGTTTAATTCATGTTTAAATATTTTTTTTAGTAGACAAATTACAAAAAAAGTCTTTCTGGATAACAGGTCCCGTACATAAAATAGGAAACCAAATGAACATTCTCATAATCTCCTAAATTCAGCTAGGCCAATGTGAAATAATAGCTTCAGTGATCGCCTATCCATTTCTATATATACGATAGACATACACTGAATGTGATCAGGTGTACGCTACTATGACATTGAGATGACATTATGAGAAATGTGAAAAATAATTCTGTGTTTCTATTCATATTTGCAAATGAGAGACAATCTATTCTTGGACTCTGGGCAATTATTCCAGATCCAAATGCTCTGGCATACAGACTGATATTGCCTCTCTGGGCAAATGAATGAAAAACTAATTTCCAACTTATATCTGAAATCTCATAAGATATCCTACAAATCTGTCTCTGCAGTATGTTATGTTTTGGGTAGCCGAAGATGACAGTGCTTTATTAGCAGAGTCATGCAGGCATTACACAACAGTAAGCTTTCACTTTCACTTTTAAGCTACCAGGAAGTATGAACAGTATGTATTGAGCACAGTGACATCTATAGGCCATTTGTATAAACACAACACAGTATAATAGATGATTTTAGGAACTGGGTCATTATTTGTGTTTAGACTTTTTTCCGGGTTTCGTCTGGTGCCGCTGCATGGTTATAAAGAGATGTCACCGGCTTTCAGCATTCATGCCAAGACACAGATATTTCTGATGTGTGATTTAGGAAGCCTCACTACACTGGATTAATCACAAAATAGATTTGCATAATTGCTTTTCCTTGGCTGCCAGGAACGCCGTGCAGAGATTGTTCCGTGTGATTCTTGGAATTCCAGAAAACAAATGGATAGGCCTATGCTAATATCCTCCTGGCAATTTGAAGGGGAACTTTTTAGAAAAATACATTGTCAAATAGGCATTTATTGTAGCAGGAATAATACTGTTTAGAGAGTTGAGAGAAATCCGTCTATTAATTCCGGTTCAGTCGTGTGATTCGTGGCCACTTCAACTTGGTAAGACAAGAACAAGCGTCTGGTTTATGGATTCAGTCCTGGTTGGGTTAGTCAATGAAGCAAGATCAGCAGGACACAAGCATACTCTACTACTTAAAAATATGAGCAATATGAGCATTAGAAAGACATGGGGGGAATTGACGAAAGGGAGAATTTTCCACTGCAAAGGCTCCGCCACACTTCGGGCCACTTCGTCAGGCGTAAATTCGTTACCACTAAAATGCAAAGTTGTGTCTCTCTGTAGCCGAACTCTGGCAAAGTTTCACTAGCGTAAAATCGTCTGCGTGAGCATTTCATAGAAATTTCTCTAATGTTCGTTTCTGCCTAGCGAAACTTCGTTAGTGCTCTTACGCTTAGGTCAATTTGAATAGGGTGGGTACATATAGGTCATATATATGTCTTTATTAGAGATGTTGGTGCAAATGCTTGAAATGACCACTTATTATAACAAATGTCCAAGGAAGCAAAATAAAGACAAAAGAGATCATATAATGCCCTAGACATGAGCCCACCATAAAACAAATGTGTCATGCCCCTCAAATTGGTAAATAAAATGAACACACACATTTTTAATAGTTGAATTTTTTAAGGCAATCCCACCTTAAAATATGAAAAAACGCCAGTGTTTTTTAGAACTTTTATGAATTTCCAGCATACAGGATATGATGTCACTGACATAAGATTGAGGAAGAAGTCGCTTCATCTTATCAGTTCAGGTCTAAGCTGGTGAAGGAAACTCTGGTGAAAGATGTAACGTTTTGTGAAATTCACACTTTAGTGAATTTGCAGAGTGCCGATCATTCGCCTGAGTGAAAATCGCCTGGCAATAGGGCGCCACAACTGCCCTAGCGATGGTCTCTTTCGCTAGCGAATTGTCATCTACTTCTGTGTAGTAAATTGGCGATGTCCCTGCGGATGGGATATCTGGTGAATTTTCGCTAGCGACGGCCCTTTTCGACCTTTAGTAAATCTGCCCCCATTGACTAAACAAAGAAGAATTTATGAATACCCTGCCAAAATATTCATTCAGTTGTATAGAGCAAGGTTGATGGAGCTTCAACATGAGATTTAATTATTGTAAATATATTTATATAAATAAAGGGAGTAAATAAATACACATGTATGTCCACAAGTGCAGGTGCGGTCTCCACCGTTTCCCCGCAAACAATTGTACACAAAACAACTTTCATTAAAGGCACTTCTGTTTAGTTGCATTCTGCCACTCTGTCTATTCTAAATTGAGCATTGACACAGAGGAACCTTGGAGATAGTACCACCTCCCGACCAGGCTGTAGCTCCTGGATTCCCTTAGCCCCCCACAGCAGTTCAGTTGCACTGAAAGAGTAGAAGAACCTGTCACTTGCACTCCAAACACCAGAGACTATGCCACTGAACACTTGAAATGACGCCAGGCAGACTTTGAAAATATTTGGCACAATTTGTAACTATGTGCATGTATAGTTACATTAATTTTGGGGAATCTGATGCAATTGTAATAGGCACAGGGCAATTGTGCCAAGCGGATCACCCCCTTGCTAACTCTTGCTATCATGTTGCAATTCTGGGAATTATTGCACTGCCCTGTATTTTCTCCTGCCTCCCCTTTGGAGATTAACTTTTACACTGTCAGTAATTTGGGCCCCCAATAGGAATCAGCCATATGTAGAGGGCTCCTATACCTTCCACCTTATATACAGTAAGGTTCAGGTTGAATAGTGATTGGATCCGGATTAGAACCTGCAAACACAGTTACTTCAGTCCTCAAAGGGGTCGGGCATGTGGTGTGATCTTTCTCTTACAACTATTCATAGCTTTATGTAAAACAATCAAGTAAAAATGCATCTTCTTGACTTTTTCCACTTTGGCTTCTGTGATTGATGGAACTAGAAATTCACACCACAAGGGACCTTTGGCCACTATTGTCTGGTTTGCCATTTCCATTTTATTTAAAGCCACATATTCTCTTTACTTAAAATCCTATCTGCCAATGGTGAGCCTCATAAAGAGTGAAAGTGCAATTTGCTGGTGGCTTCTGACATGACACTTGCTCAGCTCAGGTCAAGCTTCATACTATTTTAGAACATTAACGTCCCAGGACGAGTAACCCAATATTTTACAAGGAAAAAAAAAAAGTGGCGAATGGATGAATTGGAAATGTGTCAATAAGTCTTCTTCTTCAGCTGCACTGGTTAAATGCGGAATATTTACATAAATAACAGCATTTGTGGCTGCAATTTGCAGCCTCTCCCTTATCTGCCTCAATCTACCATACGTAAGTTATGGTACACAAGCTGAGCCTCTTCACTCCCTCCTCTACCCATTCCCCATGCGTTGGTTGACTTGGTCCATCAGAAGATGAAATCTGCAAACCTGCCCAATCTCCGGACCAACTGATATCCCGGCATCGGCAGGTCAGCACACACAGATAATCCCATGGCCAGCTTTATTTAACTCACTTGCCACTTAGTGACCTGACATTCTGACCCATCCGTTTGCAAAAATATCTGCTAATTAGTCTCAGAGGAGTCAAGAACATTCATCTTCATGTTGCCTTTTGACAACGATACACTGAGAAAAGCCAAGGCTGCTCTTGTCTTCTCTAACCTGATTTAACCAAAACCAAAGGAATAACTAGACAATTGCAATACATAATTGCTGTATTAAGATTCATTGTATAAATGTTATTATAGTACATTATAGAGGATACATTTGTTACCAATATTAATAAGACCACAATTCCAAGTTGTTAATAATTCTCAAACCTTCATTGGATTTCATATTTCATTCTTTCTCTAAAATTGAAGGTCTAGATGGAGACCAAGGGGCTGGTTTATTTAAAAATGCTGCGATTTTTTTGTTTTTTGTAGGGTAATTATGATTTGTTTTTTGCTTATATTCTTAATTTTTTAAACAAAATATTTGTTTGATTCATTAATAATGATGTACCTTTTTAAAAAAGTGCGATACTTTTACCATGTTTAATCTGGCAAAACCCATTGACTTTTATGGGAGTATTTACTAAAACTCGACTATTCCTCACTACATTTAAAAAAAAAAATTTGACCAAACTCCCAAACCTGAATCCCCTAAATTTACCAAGAAATCTCCTTGAAAAAATATGTGCGGGAAACAAACTCCCAAACCTGAATCCTCTAAATTTACCAAGAAATCTCCTTGAAAAAATCCTTGAAACAAAATCGTGTATCAATTCAAATTGTGCAACTTTTTTTTCACTAATAAAACTTCAATTTTTTAGAGAATTTATTTATTCGATTTATTATGCCCTGAAGCTGCTAAATGTCAAAAATACTTAATCTTAAACCTGTTGAATTCATGTAAAAGTCAATGGCAGCTATTTTTAACCTTTACGAATTTTAGGAGTTATGGGGTGTTTAATGCTGGTTTTCCACTTGAAAACTCAATAAATTAAGGTATTCAATGTTTTTAAAGCCTATAAACTTGAAAAATTTAAGGTATATAAGAAAAAAAGATTAGAGATATTCATGAAACTTGAATTTTTGGAGAATCCTGAAGGTAAAAAACATGTTGCAATTGTTAAAAGGACATCTGCCATTGACTTCTGTATGATTTTGAAAGGTTTTAGCTGCATTATTTTAGGATTCTGATTTTTAGCAGCTTAAAAATGCGAGTATTCCACTTTAAAAACTCGGACAGAAAAATGTGAGGTTTAATAAATAGACCCCTTATTGTAGGGACTGAATACATAAACTTCGGATTTTTCAAAAACCAAATTCTCATAAGTTTAACATTGCAAAACACAATGAATTTTTCTGGCCAAAAACTCAAATATTTAGAGAAAAAACTTGAATTTTTTGAGATTTATTATGCTCTGAAGCTGCTAAAAAACCGAATCTGAAAATATTTTACCTTCAGCATTCTCAATAGTTTCGAAAATCCAATAAATTTGAGTTTTTCAGGGGACAATGTGAAAAAAAGTCGAGTTTTCAGGAGCGTTTTTTCTAGCTCTGATTATCAAAAACATTGGATGTCACAGTGAGATCACAAGGATGTATGAAAATACACTTACTTAGAAACAGCCAGTGAAATCGAATCTAAGAGGACTATGGTCACACAGGGATGTAACTTGGGATCTTCAATTTCCTATAAACAGACACAGGTTATACTGCAGGAATAGATCTCTCCTGGCAAAATCAGTTTTGGCTCCAAGTAACTATGTTAGCTATGCTGCAGCAGTAATATGAAGATAACATTGATACTAATACTAAAATAAAATATGCAGAACATTCTATGACTGTATATAAAGGGCAACATTGGCTAAATGTATCCTAAAACTACTGTGAGGCTTTTCCAAGTCCAATGCCACGTGGTGCAAGAAATTCATTTTTCGAGACTAGGAGATTATCTATATCTGGAAAGAAAGGTAATGACAACTAAATTAATGAAGTCAATGAATTAATCGCTACATGTCCAAACCTGTAGGGATTTAGTCATCACTAACTTTCTTTCCAAAATTACCTGTTATCCAAAATGCTCAGTACCTGGGGTTTTCCACATAACAGATCTTTCCAGAATTCCGATCTTCATACTGGGACTGGGATGCCAGGGACCCACCAGAAAACCTTAGACCATTGGCCCACTTTCCAAACTATTATTCCTCCTCTACTCACTCAACCTCTTTATTCTCCTAGTCTTTTATACTGTATATACTTACTATGTTCTTCCATTATTAAGCATTTTTTCCCATAAAGAAATAGGGAATGACCATTAAATAGGCTAAATGGTTAGAAGCAAAAGGGCCCACTGACACCTGGGCCCACCGGGAGTTTTCCTGGTATCCCAGTGGGCCAGTCCAACACTGTTCATACCTTAAGTCTACTAAAAATCATTTAAACATTAAAGGGATACTGTCATGGGAAAACATTTTTTTCAAATTGAATCAGTTAATAGTGCTGCTCCAGCAGAATTCATTCTCAAAAGAGCAAACAGATTTTTTTATATTCAATTTTGAAATCTGACATGGGGCTAGACATATTGTCAATTTCCCAGCTGCCCCAAGTCATGTGACTTGTGCTCTGATAAACTTCAATCACTCTTTACTGCTGTACTGCAAGTTGGAGTGATATCACCCCTCCCCCCCCCCAGCAGCCAAACAAAAGAACAATGGGAAGGTAACCAGATAGCAGCTCCCTAACACAAGATAACAGATGCCTGGTAGATCTAAGAACAACACTCAATAGTAAAAACCCATGTCCCACTGAGACACATTCAGTTACATTGAGAAGGGAAAAACAGCAGCATTTCTCTCCTAAATTGCAGGCACAAGTCACATGACCAGGGGCAGCTGGGAAACTGACAAAATGTCTAGCCCCATGTCAGATTTCAAAATTGAATATAAAAAAATCTGTTTGCTCTTTTGAGAAATGGATTTCAGTGCAGAATTCTGCTGGAGTAGCACTATTAACTGATGTGTTTTGAAAAAAACATGTTTTCCGATGACAGGATCCCTTTAATAAAAGCCAATCGTTTGTTTGGTCTCCATTAAGGATTAATTATATCTTAGTTTGGGTCAAGTACAAGGTGCTTTTTTATTATTACAGAGAAAGGGTTTTATGGGCAACTGGCTGTGAGTAAATTTCCCCAAATGCAACTGAGCTTGCGCCCATAAATCTACATTCTAATTCAGCCCATAGGTGGGTTGAGGTCAAGGCTCTGTGCATGTCAGGTTCTTCCATGCCCATTTCAGTAACCCATCCTATGAAGACTTTGCAGTGTTCATGAGCCATTATTATGCTGAAATAGTCTTCCCCATGTTGCCATATGGAATTGGCAAACATGCCATGTACATTGTAGCCTTAAAGTTTGCTTTCAAAGGCAGCAGAGGACATTGTCCAAACCATGGAAACAGCCCAAGACTATTGTTCCTAGTTCACCAAACTTGAAAGTCAGCAATATCCATTCAGGCAGGTAGTGTTCTTCTGGCATCTGCCAAACCAAGTCTTAAGGTGGCCTTAGACGCAGAGATAATATCGTAGTAAACGTAAAAATTTTCGTACGATATTCAATGCATGTATGGTGGGAGACAAGCTGATCGGTATTGGCAGAAGACTCGGATATCTGTTGGCTCATCGATCGGGCAGGCCTAATAATTTTGATTGGGCACTTTCGAAGGCACCTGTATATCTGACAATTCAGCTCTACACGTGTGTATTGAAGCAGACGACGTTTCCTGGAAAGATCAGAATTGTAACATCTATGGCCATCTTTATCCATCAGACTGGCAGATGGTGAAATGCCATTTTTCACTCCAGAGAACACATTTTACTGCTCCAGTAATGAATAGATGTGACTTGTACTCCAGACGCTGTTGGTATTCCACATGGTGAAGTTAGTTTTGTTTGCCTCTGATCACCCATAAAATCCACAGGCTCTCAACTAATAGTTCTGCTGACATTGCTTCTGGAGGCACATTGGGACTTAAAGGTGAGGGTTCCAGCTGAGGACGTCATTTTAGATGGAGTCTCCAGATATTTTGGCTAAAAATGTATCTGGATGCCTTTGGCTATATATTGTATAACAGACAATAATTAATTCTCCAATAAGAATTAATTATATCTTAATTATAGGATTAAGCAAGAACATTGATGTATGAATAGGATTCGATTCAAATTTGAAAAAAATTAAAAAATTTGAATATCAAAATTTATCATGTACTGTCTCTTTAAAAATTAGACTTCGATCAGTCGCCATCTAAAACCTGCGAATTGCGGTTTAGCTTATGGGGGACCTCCTAGAACCCATTTGGAGACAATTGGTGGACTTTGAAAAATCGGGGGGAAAACTTTGAATCAAATTCAATTGATTGATTCGTACGATTCGAATTCGGCCGAATGCAGACCTATTCCATTGAAAACTGACCTATTCGACCAAAAAAAACCTTTGACTTAATTTCGGTTGGTCTTTTTGAATTCGAATTTCGCAGATTTTTCAATTCAAAATTCGACCCTTGATAAATATGCTAAATAAACCCAATAGGCTGGTTTTGCTTCCAATAAGGATTAATTATATCTTAGTGTGGATCAAGTACAAGCGACTGTTTTATTATTACATATTACATATTTACATATTACATTATTTGCATAAAATTGGGTCTATGGGAGACGGCTTTCTGGATAATGGCTTTCCAGATAACGGATCCCATACTAATACCTCTTTCAGGACATCAGGTCTTTACAAACCTAATCCGAAAAGATATTTTAATGTTAAAGTGACACAATAAATATGACTTGAAATGAATGTCATTGTGCAATGCTGGAATTCTGCTTCCTCTGCATATGAAATCTTCATTCTCTTCTCACTACAGACTTGGCATCAGAAGGGAAATGTGGTTACAGTGAATTTGAAGGAACGACTCGAGCGTCTCCAAGTACCTACTGTACCAGCTGTTCATGTTCCGGAGCAACTGGAATGAATGCAATTAGGAACGGAGAGAAGTGGGAAGGAAACGCAGAATAAATGATCATGAGAATACCTTCATCATTATATATGATATATATTGTTATTTGGCAGCAAATAAAGTCAATATAATTACACATATCAACAGTCTGACCAGTACAACATAAACACGTTTAATCAAACTACATATATAGTTTTTTGAAAAAAACTGCAGGTTTTAAAAAAATCCCTTACTTTGTCAAATGGGTTCTTTAACTGAGGGAGGCCATACTGAGACTATAACAGAGACTATAATATGCAAATTTCAGGAGCATGCTCAGATTGTAACACTGCTTTGAGAATTCTACCCAGAATGCCTTGTTTAAGTAAACTCCTCCACTAGAAGTATCAGGAGATTTCCCTATCTTGTCCCCTGCTGGTGATGTTATTATGCAAATGAAGGGCAAACACTAACTTCCAGCAGGTGGCAGCACTACTGAACAGCAGCTAACACAGACGTTTGGCTGATTTGAAAATAGCTTAGAAGGGTTGATAAGCAACAAGGAATTTCAACTGAGCATGTGCGAGATTTCAGAGCTGCAGTTGGCTGGGAAGATATAGGTAGGAGGAGCCAGTAAAATCCAAGATGGCTGACTCAGTTAGAACTGCAGGGGAGATAGGGGAGATCTTGCAGAAGGAATAGTGAGCTGATCATTTACATTATACAAACAATTCTAACTGTTTTACAAATCGGATTTCTTGAACTTTCACGTAGTGTATTTACTTAGGAAATGATTTTAGTTATGATTGGTGCCCTTTAAGATAACTTTAAAGAAAAAAAATCCTTTTCATGGGAAACGTTCCTGAAAATTACAACATTTTACTAAATGGAAAGCTACTACAAGTATGGGGTCTGTTATCTGGAAAACCATTATCCAGAAAGCTATGCATTACTGGAAGACCATCTGCCGTAGACTCCATTTTATCCAAATAATCCGGATTTTTAAAAATTATTTCCTTTTTCTCTGTTTTAAAACAGTACCTTGTACAGGTATGGGACCTGTTATCCAGAATGCTCGGGACCTGAAGCTTTCCAGATAACAGATCTTTCTGTAATTTGGATCTCCATACCTTAAGTCTACTAGAAAATCATGTAAACATTAAATAAACCCAATAGGCTGGTTTTGCTTCCAATAAGGATTATTTATATCTTAGTTTGGATCAAGTACAAGCTACTGTTTTATTATTACAGAGAAAAAGGAAATAATTTCTAAAATTTTTCATTATTTGGATAAAATCGAGTCTATGGGCGACGGCCTTTCTGTAATTCTGAGATTTCTGGGTAACGGATTTCCGGATAACGGATCCCATACCTGGGATAGTAATAATTAAACAGTACCTTGTGCTTGATCCCAACGAAGATATAATTAATCCTTATTGGAGGACAACTGTATTGGGTTTAATTAATGTTTAAATGAACACCAGTAACACCAGTGAACACCAGTAATACTGCAGTAAGTGCCTTCAGCTACACCTTAGCCTCGCTGCTATATTTCTCAGTTTTGATATTATTCTCTTTCTTTTTAAATCTCTTGGGTACAGTTCAATTGTCTGCCATGATAAGCATGAGAAGTGCTTCCTTATCCTTTTTGTGCAGCTGTGTATTTCCAGAAGACATTATTGTGCGGAAACTTTTCAGAGTAAAAATATCCGTCTTTCTGTTCTTATGCTGATACATCTCGTTGTCTTTTTTTGTATTATCTGTGAAATATTCCTTTTGTGCGTTTTGTAATCTTTATTTCCAGATTTTTGCTTTTTCATACTTACCTAAACCTGCCCAATGCCCAACGTCTATACAGGTATGAAACCGTTTATCCGGAATTCTTGGGACCTGGGTTTTTCTGGATAACAGATTTGGATCTTCATACCTTAACTCTACTAGAAAATCATGTAAACATTAAATAAGACCAATAGGCTGGTTTTGCTTCCAATAAGGATGAATTATATCTTAGTTGGGATCAAGTACAAGTTACTGTTTTATTATTATTATCATTTTTAACAATTTTAATTTAAACATTTTTGGATTAAAAATTGAATTGGATAAAATGGAGTCTATGGTAGACAGTAGTGATGGGTGAATAAATTCATGAAACTGCAGCGAAAATTCACCGGTAAAAATTCGCTAACGGCAAAGAATTTTGGACACGTGTCGAAAAAATTTGCTTGCGTCAAAACCATCACGCTTGCGTCAACACTATTCGGACGCCCAGTGACTTTAACACCCGCTTCAAAATTGACACGAACGTCAAACGTGTCACGAATTGACGCGGGCATTAAAATTTACGTGAAAACGGGAGAAATTCGCCCAACACTAGTAGACAGCTTTTCCATTATTCAAAACTTTTTGGGTAATGAGTTTCCAGATAATGGATCCCATACCCAATGTTCCCTCTAATTCATTCTCTGCAATGTGTGCATACAGAACGACAAAATCTTTACTAACAGGACAGGTAGACCCTAAAATGGGTAGTACCACCTTTCCTGCATATATGTTTTTAAACAGGGATTGTGTGGATCTTTATGGAATGAAAAAACTTTATGTTGAACTCCTGAACTGTTTTACCAGAGACTTTTTTGGACTGTGGTATGTGGACATTATTGTTCACTGTTGGAAAGCTGGATTCTTATTACACATTCGGCAATCTACAGATGCAGCCACTTTGGTTTGTCTGTTTGACACAGAATAACTAAACACAGATATCCCATTTATCTCATTTAACACAGAAAACTGTGACACAACATCCCATCTAATTAAAGCATTCACCATTGTGAACAATGGTGCTTTGGTATGCTAATGAAAAGGTTAAATGCATTAAATGAGTTAAGATAACTTTAGATAACACAGTTTCTTCAATTAACTCTGAGTCATGACGCATTTAACTCACAAATCCAAGTGGCTTCATCTGTATTCTAGTGTGATTGGACTAACAAGAATTGCTGGGAGGTGGAGCGATGCATTTCGTGGCTTCCTCCATCCATACTCTATGTTTGATCTTACACAAGTCATGGACAGGGCAGCCATCAGGGGGTGACAGGGGGGAAAGTTGTAGGGGGCCGCAAGGGTAAGGGGGGCCCGGTCACGCCGCACTTTCTTGATTAGCTGGGCCCCCTGCATTCTGAGAGCTGCTGACTTCGGGAAGGCAGGGCGGGAGCACAAGGGGAGGTATCTTCTGTCCATTACTTCCCCTTATTGGTCACTGAGTTTAAGTCCCGGTTGAGCTGCTCAGGTATTGGATAGCTGAGGTTTGAACTTCTCCTCCAGCTCATCCAATCACCATGCAGCTTTACCAGGACTTGAAATTCTGTGACCAATAAGGGAAGAAATGCTGTCATTGGAAGAAGATGCAGCCACCTGTGCTCCCTCCTCCCTTCTGTAGTTAGCAGCTCACTGACAGCAGGTGGGCCACACTAATGAAGTAAGTGTAACATGGCAGGGCCCCCCTAAAGGTAACCCTTTGTGGTCCCTGTTGTGTGGTGGGGCCCTGGGCACCTAATTTTTTTTAAACTTCTGGGGGAGGCAAGTTTTTTTACATGGACGTTTAAGGGGGGACCTGGCCACCAATTTTTTTATAAGGGGGGGGCCTGGACACCAATTTTTTCCCCATGTGGGATCCTAGCCACCAATATTTTTTAATGGGGGGCCCTGACCACAAATGTTTTTTTTAATGGGGGGGCTCTGACCACAAATGTTTTTTTAGTGGGGGGGGCCTGACCACAAATGTTTTTTTCAATGGGGGGCCCTGACCACCAATATTTTTTATTTTTTTATTAACATGTGGAACCATAGCCACCAATGTTTTGTTTTTTTTTGTGTGTGTGGTGGGGAGTGGACCTGTGGGGTGGGGAGGGTGGACCTGAAGGTGGGACTTGTGGTGGGTGCAGCCCAGGGGGCTCAGCAAATTTTTTCATATGGGGCCCTGCGATTTCTGATGGCGGCCCTGGTCATGGATATTCATCATCTACAGCTCTATTAAAGTCAACGAGGCTCACTGGGGGGTTGTTAGTTTATAAAACAGATATATGATGCCTGACATCAAGTAGGAGATAATCCAGGGCAATAAAACTAGGACTTAATTAATACACATCTCTCGTAGGAATCATTTTTGTTACTGATCCTTTAAATCCAGATTTGAATAGAAACTGATCCCTGATTAGTGACATAGCACAACGGCAAAGAGTCCACACTAGCTTCAAATGCAGAGGAGGACAGTCTTCTACTCTTGTTTGATTAAATCAAAATCTTGTCTCACAAACACTTTCCCAAATAACCATATGCCGTTTGCTATAGTAAGTTTATTCATTAGCTCTGGAAGGTATGTATATGGCTCAGGACCTGGGGTTTTTCGAATAAGGAATCTTTCCATAATTTGGATCTCCATACTTTGTCAAAATCTAAATTGATATAATTATTTTCTGAAATGTACTCCGACTAAATCCACGCGGGTTATTTCCCCTTGTTTATCAATACATTTTCCTGTGCGGGGAAAAAACTAAAAAAAAAATCGTATGAAAATTCAAATCGAATGAATTCCCCCGATCATCCCCCCGAAAACCATGAAATCTTAAATTTTTGCACAAAACCCAGATCAGGAAATCTTTGGGACTTCTCCCATTGACTTATATACAACCTCGGCAAGTCTGAAATGTCGGATTTTCGGATATGGACTTTTTCCATCCTCGGGGTATAATATATCATGAAAAATTCTAAGTCTGCCTAAAATCATTTCAAAACGCTGGCGACATTTTGCTAGCGTTACTTTCTTTTGGCGTATGCACAATAGTTCCTTACCGGTAAATGCCTCCTACTGCGCATACGCCACCAAACGCCGCTGAATACAGGAAGAAGAGCGCTCGGGAGAAGATGGCTGCCGTGAACTCCACTGGAGAGGACCTAGAAGGAGGAGTAAGTAACAAGTTAGGGGCATTTGCCCAGCGGGGAGGTAGGCCGGGGGGGGGAGGGAGGTCTATGCAGGGGAGGGGGAGGGATTTTTGCGCCTAGGGGGTTGAATTCTCCTTTAAGTGCTGTAGGATGTGAAACATTCTAGAACATACTAAAAGTTAACTCAAAGGTCAACCTTTAAGGTTTGGCACTCAGGCCAACTGTCAGATCATAATGAAGGCCAATATAAACTGTTGACGATGACTTCAACGAGCTAATGAGGTCATTGCTCCAACAGGATCTTTAAACCTATCCAATAAATATCTGGCTGATTTTCAGCTGGAAATTTGTCAGGTCAGAAGTCAGGGGGCCTATACATACCCAGCAGCTGAAATCTGCCTGCGTATGGCCAGCTAAATTGTGCTAAGGATTGCCCTAAAAATAATTGTAAAAAGTCTATTGCTAAGTTTTTGGAAACTATCTCTATCTCCGTTTAAAGTACATGAAATAGACAAACATGTCAATCTCTGGGCTGACCATGGCCCAAATACGCTCTGGCCATGCCCCGTTATTTTTCGACCACGGCTAGTTATGCCTTGGCCCTACCTTGTATTTAAATCTGTGGGACTCCCGGAGAGAATACATTTTCTGTGTCTTCTTCCTTAAAACAGGCTGCCAATTGCGAGCGCATTCCTTGGACAGACTGAAAAAATATTCTAGCCTGACTGGTTTAACATGGGGTTAAGTGAGGACACCACAGTAATCCCACTGATCCTTGCCCCAGCAACTGTTCAATCCCATAATGGTCACATCATCACTTGTCTAGCGTGTCATCTCGGAAAGGAAAAGCTTTTTCTTACTCTTGCATTTGTGGCCTGTGTTGGAATGGAGGTTACAGGATAGAAATGCTTCAGTGCAAGGGAAACTCACAACTCTAAGGGCAGAGACACTCGCATCTGTTTTGGGAGATTAGTCGCCCGGCGACAAATCGCTTCTTCTTCAGGCGACTAATCTCCCTGAACTGCATTAATGCTGGCTAGAATGTAAATCACCTGCGGGATGGCACTCGGATTGCTTCGGCTTTACAAAGTCTCCCGAAGTTTCCTTGTGAGGCAACGAACGAAGCGTTCCGAGTGCCATCCAGCCGTATACTTGTATAGGATTTTTAGGGCCTGGAAAAACTCCACCCTTTTGCTCCTAAAATTTCTAAACAAGTCAATAGACAGCTGGGAAATTTTATGTGGGTGAAATGTGGTGAGCTTTATTTGATATTCTTTGATGAATTTAGCCCTATGTATGAAACTGAAACTGACCCCAAAAATATATTTATATATAAAATAAATATATATTCCACAGAGATCAAACTATGGAGCTCTAGTAAAGATGTCTAACAGAACCATTGTCTGCCTGCAAGATCAGGGTTGGACTGGGCCGGTGGGACACCAGGAAAAAAACAGGTGGATCCTGGTCCTCATGGGCCCAGACTCGCTCCCCCTGGACCCCTGGAAGCTTAGAACCTGGTGGGCCCCCAAAGCCCCAGACTGACCCTGTGCAAGACACCCTAACAGTGATGGGCAGTTTACCGCAATCTAATTAATTTATGAAACTGCAGCGACAATTCGCAGTTGAAAAATTCGCCATGTGAAAAAAAAATGTATGCACGTCAAAATAATTCAGCCGCCCATTGGACCAAATGTATTTGGACCAAATAGTCACGTGTATAAAAATTGTCTCTCACATCAAAATTGACATGCGTCAAAATTATTTTTCACCGTTTCACGGTAAATTTGCTAATTTTTCGAATATTTCCGCAAAGCGAAACTGTACAGATTCGCCCATTACTACGCCCTAACACCTTCTGTTTTCTTCAAAAGCCATATAACAGGCACCGTTGTGCTTCTTCTATAATCCTCAGTAAGCAACAATAATGATGGGTCACAGACATCCCGCACACAGATTTCAAAATTAAATATTATTTCAGAGACTGCTTTGTGGCCTCAGTTTTCCATCTTTTTTTCCGTATTTCTTTTCAGTAGAGAGAACAGTGGAAAAATGGGCATTAACCCATTGCAACTACTTAGTGAATAGCTTTAGTCAGTTTTTAGAACAATGAATAATTGCCATCCACCCAGTGTTTTCTAAATGACCAATGAACTGTAACCCGCCATGTTTTTCAGTTTCAATGCACCTTAAAGGACACCTATCACAGCCAAAATCAAACACATATTAAAAATCTGACCAGTACAACATAAACACGTTTAATCAAACTACATATATAGTTTTTTGAAAAAAAACTGCAGGTTTTAAAAAAAATCCCTTACTTTGTCAAATGGGTTCTTTAACTGAGGGAGGCCATACTGAGACTATAACAGAGACTATAATATGCAAATTTCAGGAGCATGCTCAGATTGCAACACTGCTTTGAGAATTCTACCCAGAATGCCTTGCTTTAGTAAACTCCTCCACTGAAAGTATTAGGAGATTTCCCTATCTTGTCCCCTGCTGGTGATGTTATTATGCAAATGAAGGGCACACACTAACTTCCAGCAGGTGGCAGCACTACTGAACAGCAGCTAACACACAGGTTTGGCTGATTTGAAAACAGCTTAGAAGGGTTGATAAGCAACAAGGAATTTCAACTGAGCATGTGTGAGATTTCAGAGCTGCAGTTGGCTGGGAAGATATAGGTAGGAGGAGCCAGTGAAATCCAAGATGGCTGCCTCAGTTAGAACTGCAGGGGAGATAGGGGAGATCTTGCAGAAGGAATAGTGAGCTGATCATTTACATTATACAAACAATTCTAACTGTTTTAAAAATCAGATTTCTTGAACTTTCACATAGTGTATTTACTTAGAAAGTGATTTTAGTTATGATTGGTGCCCTTTAAGTACTGACAAAATAAGCAACTATATATTTGTTGCCAGTAAACAGCTAAGTCTATTACAATTTCAAAAATGTGAATTTAAACAAAAATACTGTACTAAAGTCAGGTGAGGTCTCAGATCATATACACGTTATTCTCCTCACTATCCTTTGAAGGCTCATTGTGTTCAGGTTTGATGCTCCGGTAAGTAGAACAGGTCACGTTGACATTTTCCCATTGATTGTAATTAACAGCAAAGAGGTCATACTCGTATGAATAGTGAATGACAAACCACAAACAATTAATATACCGGCCAAAAGGTATGTTATGTGGGAATACCTGGAATTATTCATTGGCTGACAGAAAATCATTATCTTGAGACTGAGGGGAATTTGCACTATAATCACTTGAGAGATGAAACCAATAAAAAGTCCCAGTGGGTTGAAATGAATGTGAATAGAAGGAATGAAAGAAATAAAGAATGAAATGCCCAGGCCTTACTGCAACAAACACAACACGTCTGGCACAATTGTGCACAATACAAGTTTGCTAATTACATTGCATGTTTCTGTGAATGGGGTACAAGTTGAAGCTACATGAAGTATTTGAAAGTGGGGATGTATAAGAAAAACAGAATAAACACACCTCCAAATGTGATCTGCTTCCTTCAATTTTCACTGCTGCTCAGTGTCGGACTGGGACACCAGGGGCCCACCCAAAAACCTTTGACTAGGGGCCCTCCAATTAATCTTAGACCAGGGGCCCACTCTTAGTACTATTATTCTTCCTTTCCTCACTCATCTATTCTCCTTTACTTTACATACTATAATCTATTATTCCATCTATTTAACCACTTTGTTCTCATAGAAATAGGGAATGGCCATGAAATAGGCCAAATGTCTAGCAGCATGAGGGCCCACTGACACCTTGGCCCACCGGGACTTTTCCTGGTATCCCTGTGGGCCAGTCCGACACTGGTGCTGCTCTAGGTCCCAACAGCATCTGGACACCTTTATGCACCCGAGGAAGGCTTGTTACCCTGAAACGTCGTGCACTGTACTTTTTCTGGAATATATATGCTATAAGACTTGCACCTTTCTAACATGTGTTGCCTCATGTTCCTTTAAGTGATGGCATCACTTCTGGAGCCAATACTTGCTTGGGTTCACTAGCATCAAGCCATGCGATTGTGCAGATCACCAGATGCATTGGTGTTTCTTGCAAGTACAAGGTGCTTGTATGGGAGCAAGTAACTTTTATGAATGGGGTTAATGTTGGTGCAGATCTGTGGACATATTAGCATGTCGTAATGCAGTGTGACTTCTAAACAAGCCTTCTAAAGCATTGGGAATAAACAAGATGCTCGTTGTTGTTTTGTCCCTGTGCCATTTAAGCAGTGTCGGACTGGGTTGCCAGGGGCCCACAAGAAAAACTTAGAACTATTATTCCTCCTCTCCTCACTCAACCTCTTTATTCTCCAAGTCTTCTATATCTACAGTACCTTCTATATTCTTCCATTATTAAGCATTTTTTCCCCATAAAGAAATAGGGAATGACCATGAAATAGGTTAAATGTTTAGAAGCAAGAGGGCCCACTGACACCTGGGCCCACCGTGAGTTTTCCTGGTGTTCCAATGGGCCAGTCCGACACTGATTTTAGGGGAAACCGGTATCAAGAGGAACAGATGTGCCCAGACAAGCAGGAGTTTTTTAGTTCTGCATCCGTTACCTTTCTTATTCCTGTCTGACTGCATTTTGGCATCACTGTTTATTCTCTGCACACAAATCCCTCTTGTCTATTGCTGTGTACAGCTGATCCTCAGCAGCTTTTTATTATTATATTAAAGAGAATTCAATACTCAGTTTCAGCTATCCTCTGCAACCTGAGAAATGCCATGGAACCCCTCTGAAAAGGCCTCCAATTTGCTGTTTGTACATCTTCATTCATACTGTACATATTTATTTATGGCGTATGCCAATACATTAACGAGTCAAACCATTTTGAGACAAAGGAACAAATATGAATAAATAATGGAGAAAACAAGTAACTTTTATGAATCTCCTTGTCTCCTTGATCTAATTGTGGCTCAGGTAGATATCTATTGGGAACACTGGTTGGAACCATGTCAAGGCCATGGATTTGGTAGTCTTACAATGGGCCCTCAGGGACCTCTTATAATACAATCATTGGCTGGGTAGGATCCCACAATTCTATCACCTTTATATGGCCTACCACTTACATGCCCAAATAAGAAAAATTCTCTCTGCTTATATCTAACCCAACACAAGATAAGAGCTAAAAAGTTGGGTTAGGGAAATGGAAGCACAAAAGGAAAAGATCAGCAATGCAAGAGCGGGTGGGAACACCTGCTTCAATAAGGTAAGTGAAATGGCATGGAATATAGAATCCCCACGGCAATGGAACTAAAGGAACAAAATTCATTATATTGTCAGTGGCTGGGATATATTGTGCACAGTATATATTTATATATATATAGAGAGAGAGAAAGGGGCAGATTTACTAAAGGGCAAAGTGACTAACGCTGGCGACAATTCGCCAGCATTACCGCTTTCAGGCACTTCACCAATTTACTAACAGGTGCAGGTGTAAATTCGCTAGCGAAAGAGACAGATGATAGTGGCCATTTGCACTCTATCGCCGGGCAAATTTTTACTCTGGCGAATGGACGTTACTCCGCTAATTCACTAAGATGCGGATTTTACTGAACGTTTCCTCTTTCGCCAGACTTGCCTCCGCCAGCTCAGACCAGATGAAGTGCATTGGAGTACATAGATCTTCCTCAATCCTCTGTTACTTACATCATATTTTTTAGTGGAAAAAGTTTCAGAAAGTCCCAAAAAACGCTGGTGTCTTTTCCTTTTTTCAGAGTGATAGACTGCAAAAGTCCTTAAAATTTTTTTGGGGTAAACGGGTTCCCCCCTACATTTTCTAACATATGGAACATAAACTATACAGTGGGCTCATGTGTAGGGCAATATAACAACTTTATTTTATTTTATTAAGGTTCCCTGGACTTGTGTAGTGTAATGTATTTGCTGCAACATATACAGTACGTCCATTCAATTCCTTATCCAAAGGTGGTGGTTGCTACAGGATTCACATAGACACAGTGCACTTGCATCTCATTAATCATGTGCATTCTGGCCAGTGTTGGACTGAGACACCAGGGGCCCACCCAAAAACCTTAGACCAGGGGCCCACCATATAACCTTAGACCAGGGGCCCACTCTCAGTACTAATATTCTTCATCTCCTCAATCAACCTCTATTCTCCTAGTCTGTTCTCTAAATACTGTAATCAATTATTCCATCTATTTAGGCTCTTTGTCCTCATAGAAATAGGGTATTGCCATCAAATAGGCCAAAAGTTTAGCAGCATGATGGGCCACTGACACCTGGGCCCACCGGGAGTTTTCCTGGTATCCCGGTGGGCCAGTCCGACACTGATTCTGGCTATGATCACTTGCACTGGATTCTTTAGTCTGCTGAGGTACAAATGTAGCGTTATGGATGATGAGCAGGAGTGTTAAGTCTATGGACTATTAAGGTTGTGCGTCTGCCTACCTGTGCTTCTTTAATGGGGGAAAGAAGCAAAAAAAAAACCCACTATTTTGCACTTTATACTCTGCCCTTTCAATAAATGAGCCTGATATAAGCTAAAGGGGTATAGGAAATAGGGAATGACAACATTATTTTCTAATGAACCCTGTGCTACCGATGAAACAAAGAAAGTGGCAGATTACGTTAAGCAGCATTGACGATCCCAGGTTGCATTTAAATAGGAGTTATTTAACTGTCAGGGCTGTTCCTTCCGTGTCCGCCCATAAAGTCACAATTGGGATGTGTCGGACGCATTTCACAGCAGTCTCACCAAATCAGCCGGGCAGGAGGAGTGTCATAATGCGAAGAGGGAAATAGATGTCAATCCACTTTGGAGAGGAAAGTCAGAATTTCCATATTTATTGTTGACTGCTATCAGCAGTTCCCATGGCAACACTTGCTGCCCTATGCAATATAACACATCACATATCACAGCAGCCATTGTTCTCTGCCACTCAGGCATATTCTCAGCGCATTGGTGTTGAAGAAAAGAAGGGTGGAGTTGGCAGTATGCAAATAAAAGACACAGAAATTAAATTCATCGCCCATTCAATTTTGAAGTCCGTGTCTTTTACATTGTTTTCTGCCAACTCCACCCTTCATCAAAGCCAATTAGCTTAGAATATAATTAAGAGAAAAACAAAAAGGGCACTAAAGCTTCACTTATAGTTGAGAAACTCACTAACATAATAAGGTGGTCCAGCCCCAGACCCCCAGTATCTAGAAGCGGATAAACCGTAATAGTACAAGAAAAAAAGCAGGTATTCGGCACTCTGGAAATCCACAAATAAGCCATCAGATAGTAGTAAAAAGCATAAAAACCTGTTATTTATACCATAATCAAAACAGCTGTATGTGTTTCATGCCTACATGGCACTTAAACATAGGCAGATTGAGGACTACATTGGTTCGTCGATGCATTCCTGGCGTTGTGATTTTATAATTAGGCCCTAGGGCCCACAATCAGATTATCCTGATATCACCCACTCAAGGTGGCCATATCTGGGCAGGATATGTGTCGACCTTTACAACAAGTGGATCTGCCCATTTATTGTCACCTTTACTTAACGGGTTGCGCCTAAACACGCAACCGACTTGCACCTATTAAATAACACTTGATTGCTCTTACCAACACCACTGCCACTGTTTCTGATATTCTGCTGAAACATGTTCTACAACTTGGATGGGATACACCAAAGCAGATTGTAATATGCCTCCAAATTTTGTGAATGTCACACAACACTATTTATGGAGCAGCAGCAGCAAAACCATGGCAGTTGGAATCCTTTTTTTGCCCTTTGCACTTGCACTGCTTTCTCCTTCTCCTTTTAACGTATCACAACTGAGGCTTTTGGCCTTCCCATCTGTTTGGAATCAAAGTCTTCAAGTTCATCAACTCCAGGTTAAAGGGGACATCCACTCTGAAGCTTAATGAAATAAAATGTCATTCTGAGCAACTAGTATACATTCATTAAAGGAGACATAAAGGATAAATGAAAACCCCATAATTTGTAGGCAATTGTAAAAAGTAATATATGGTGTTGCTTTTACATAGTGCTAAACATTAATATTATCTTTAAAAATAGCCCCTTTATTGGAGCTCCCTATAGATGTTCTCTGGTCCATGTTTCAAATGAGGATTGGGCGTGTCCTAACGGTCCCTGCCAGAAGCACAGTAGGAGGGGGACAGCCAATCACAGCCCTGCAGTCACACAAGCACAGACAGGCTTCAGTTCCCTATCAGGTCCTGCGAGCTGCTGATTGGTTCCTGTCCAACAGTGCAGTGAGCTGAGAGCCACCGGCTCCCCTGCACAACCAGAGAATTCAGGGAGCAGGAAGTGGAAGAGAAGGGAGGGATTATTAGGGTTTTTGCAGAAATATTCAATAAATCAGCCTGAAACACTACTTTTTTAAGCACAATTCTTCTATATCTAAATGAGTATAACGCACTGGTACATTCTTATTTTTTACACAGAATGTCTCCTTTAAACATTGTCATGATTTTAAACATTTATGTGAATGTAACTGCTGTTGAAAGCCGTATGTGTTCTTACTGTTTCTTCCACTGCTTGCTTTAACTACCCATTCTCTATTCAAGAAAAGCTGCATTTTATTTCCTGAATATACTGTACAGATGTAGGACCCCTTATCTGGAAACCAGGGACGATTCTGCTCCCCTGCTGGAAACACCGTAACCAGAATGCTCAGAAATATGGGAAGGTCGTCTTCTCTAGACTCCATTTTAATCAAATAATTAAAAATTTTAAATGTATTTCCCTTTTTCTGTAAGAGGTCTGCTATCCAGAATGCTTGGGACCCGGGATTTTCTGGATAAGGGCTGTTTCTGTAATCTGGATCTTCATACCTTAAGTCTGCTAAAAAATTAAAGAAAAAGTCTTATAGGTTATATAGGTTATATGACTACACGTGGAAATACACGAAACGCATAAGGTGACTTTTTCTTTAATATTAGCTAGCTCTCACACAGAGCAATAACATGTTGCAATTTTGCCTTGAAGGACAAGGAAGTTAAACTAAAGAAGTCGTCTAGAAATGTTATACATTATGTTTTGTGCTTCTGTACCAGCCCAAGGCAACCACAGCCCTTTAGCAGTAAAGATCTGTGTCTCCAAAGATGCCCCAGTAGCTCCCCATCTTCTTTTCTGCTGATTCACTGCACATGCTCTGTGCTGCTGTCACTTACTGAGCTTAGGGACCCACTCACAATATACAGTACACATAGAATAGAAATGTCACAATATAAGGCTGATTAGTAATTAATACACATAATTACTACATGGCAGCTCAGAAACCAGTGCAATTAGCATCAGAATTTAATAATCAGCAAACCTGTAGCATCAGCTTATATTACAGCCAGGGAAGCTCATTTTCTGCTGGATAATTAGTGACGAGCCCTAAGCTTAGCTTCTCAACAGCCAATCAGAGCCCACTGAGCATGTGAGTGTCACAGACACTTTCCAAGATGGTGACCCCCTGTGACAAGTTTGAAGTCCTGGATCATTGCTGCTATTGACAAGCTCAAACTTTAGCCTCGTGCAATAAGTTCACTATATTAAATATGGCATTTTTAGCCTATTCATTTTTAGGGTTTAGTTCTCCTTTAAGGAAGGGAAATACATTTTCTATATTTGCACTTTAAGGTCAGCAAAACTTTTTTTTGTCCAATGCAAAAAGTCTTGTGTCTCTCTCTCAAATCCAGGGCAGATTCCTTTTAATCAACATTAGGCAGACAAGTGTTTTAAATGTTATCAACAAAGGCCCAATCTCGCCGTGCCCTCTCACAGATTTCCCTTCATTTATCTTCAATGAGAGCTTTAAAGAGAGGTTAATATCCTTTAGCGGAGTTGGATAAACACAGGCACAAAAGATGAAACGGGAGGTCAAAAGAACATTGTTTTTTTTCTTTGCAAAATCTCAGCATTGTCCCGACAAATAGAATGTGGAGCAGCGGTTCCTTTACATCCCATTTTCACTAAGGGCAGGGGCACACGAGCAGACTCGGGGAGATTTAGTCGCCTGGCGACTAATCGCCTCTTCTTCTGGGCGACAATCTCCCCGAACTGCCTTCCCCCTGCATAATGAGAAATGGCAGCTCAATGGCACCCGCGGCGCTTCGATTTCAAAAGTTGCCAAACGAGGAAACTACGGGCGACTTCGGAAATGGAAGGCCGATCGACATCTGCCCGACTTTCGGCCAGATATTGATCGGGGAAGCCTGTCGGAGGGCCACACGCATGGGCCAATAAACTGTCGACTCGGTCTGTCGGCAGCTTTTATCGGCCGGTGTATGGCCAGCTCTAGTTGTGCACTAATGATGGACGAATAAATTTGCAGAATTTCCGCATTTCTGGCCACTGGCGAATAAATGTGCGAAACTGCAAAGAAAATTTGCCATCGAAAAATCTGATGCTTCAAAAAAATTTGGGAGTGTCAGAAGAGTTGCGCACATAAAAATTGGTGCGCGTAAAAATTATTCAGACGTCCATTGACTTTAATGCATTTGGACAAAATAGGCGTGCATATAAAAATTGTTGCAGACGACGAAATTGACTTGCGTCAAAATTCGTCGCCTGGGAAATTCGCTAATTTTCCGATGAAGCGAAATAGGACAAATTCGCCCATGACTATTGTGCACCAGATCTTTTAGGCTGCTGCAGAAAGTGCCACTGACCCCTGTTAGAACCCCTGTGTTCAATTTGGAACAGGAGGCAGGACAGACCAATCACTGCCGAGTGTAATTATATAGAAGCGCAAGGTGTGCCTTTTGACTGCTGAATGGGATGAAAACAGGAAATTTGTGTGACTGCAACCAGGGCCATATTGACTTTATCATATAGGTACTCAAGGGCCTGTGCTTCGTGCAGCAACTTCAGGGTGAAAGCTTCAGGTGCCTATATGGTAAATACAATTTTCACCCCCAAAAAATAAAGGGGTGGTAGCAAGTACCTGCTTGCCATGCACAGGCGTAAGTCATTCTAAAATGCATGTGTCTTACATTACTTCCACACATGCGCATTAAAGGAGAAGGAAAAGCTAAAAGTAAGCTTTATCGAAAGGTCCATATGCACCAGTAAACCAGTAATGTCCTCTGTCAAAAGAAATACAACATTTATTTCCTTCTTTTGTGTACTCATGGGCTTCTGTATCAGACTTCCTGTTTTCAGCTTAAACCTCCAGGGCTAGGGCTTGAGCATGCTCAGTTTGCTCCTCTCTCCCTCCCTCCTCCCCTCCCTGCTGTAATTTGAACCCAGAGCTATGAGGGAGCAGGGAGAAACGCAGACGGAAAGTGATGTCACAACAAGCTAATATGGCAGCTGCTATCCTAAACAAACAGCGAGAGATTCTAGAGCTGTTTACTCAGGAATGGTAAAGCATTCTACAGAATAAATATAGTGTTGTACCTTGCACTGTTGTGGCTAATTGGCAATAAACTGCTTCTGTAGCTTTACTTCTCCATTAAGCCACATACATATTGCATACGTGCCAATGGGTCTGGTGCCTAGAGAGGCAACGGACTAAAATACAGAGCTGTAACTGCATTTACGGCTTCAAATGACCAGCTTATTTCAAGTATTTATCTAATATGAATATATATATGTATATACTTTTTAGCTGTTCCTTGCGTTGCATTGACTTTAATCCTTTACTGAGGATACCAAGTACAGGACTGTTGTATTCTGGCAATGGCACAACAAGCAAATTCAAATATTTTGCTACCTGCCCATTTCCCACTCAGCTAAAAATGGCTTTTTCATCACTAGTGAGGACTTCCACCACTAAATCATAATTTCAATTAAAATACATTAGCAAAAGAGACCGACGGACACTCGGACAGGGATAGCAAAAGAGACAGATGGACAGGGATGTTTTGTCAGCTGCTGTTTTCCTTTGGATGCAAAATGCCCTGTGTGCCATTTGATGAATTGTCATTTTGTGCACCAGTTTCTCCTAAAGAAGCCAAACTTACAGCACTGGTGTCCTTGGTTGGCTTATATCTATAAAGTCGGAAACCTTTTTTTTGCATCAGTGCACTCATAGTCCAGTATATATTAGGGATGCACCGAATGCACTATTATGGATTCGGCACTGGCTTCGGATGTGAGTTTGTGTGCAAATGAATATGAATTAAATAATGTGTATTTAAATCAACGTTGAAGTATTGAACTACAGAACCCTGGTTGTTTAAAGCAGCAATAAATTGACGACAATAATGAGTAGAAGGCAAACAAATGATCCATGGGCTCTAGAATGGCAGTTGTGTTGCATCATCCAGGTCCGGTTTGATGTAAATAACACGGGATCACTCTGTGTAAGGCCTAGCTCAGAGAACTTTACCCAAGGAGGAGATGTTAATGAGTAATGAAACAAAGAGTTCTATTACACACATTAAACACTGCTGTGTCTAAGTACAAAGGTCATGTTGGAAAGTGCAGCTGCTCGACAGCTCCTAACCCCGCCACAACCTTGGATTCCCCGGTTCAATGTCTGCCTTCCTCCCTTCCTGTTACTGAGCCGACTAGGACAAGGTCCGGCCACCGCCGCGTCTGTTCCCTCTTGTTTTTCTACTGCTGTTTTAACATGAAACCATCGGAAAATAGAATTTGGAGGCAAAGGAAATGGTGTTCTTTCTTAATCGAGATAATGTTTGGTTGTCACAAAAAATGTAGATCAGTCGCCGGATTGTACAAGTATTTTAGTAAACAGAAATAAAGGGAAAATAAATAACAATAAAATAAATAAAAAATAATATTAAGTTAGATTAGATTAATAGAACAGGATTTTGTGTTTTTCACCTGTAATACTTGCCTGGACTTACCAAAAACACGCACAATGATTGAACCTTACATTTATATTTATATTTCTCATTCAGATATAGATTTCATTAAATGATATACAGTTTCTGTAGCATGCTCATCTCATTTAAATGGGAACTATCACGAAAATTACATTGAATATTGAATAATTGAAATTGAATATAAGCTTCATCACACTGAAATAAGAAACTTGCTCAATACAATCAATAAAAATTCTGCATCGTTTCTGAAATAATCAAGTTTATATTCACTATCCCTCTCTCAGCATCTGTTTCTCTTCATTCTGTCTTCATGCAGCAGTTGGGTGTCAGATATTGACTGACAGTTAGATCCAATATATCTTATAGGGGGGCTCCTTTCCTAGCAGATGTATTAGAGCTCACTCAAATAACTGATTCCAGTACAAACAAAATCTAACAAATAACTGCCTTTTGCACAAATCCTGCATGTAGAGAGACATGATGTCTGGTGAGTTTGATAGAGTGACCTCTAATACATCTTCTAGGCAAAAGGAGTCCCCCTATAAGATACATTGGATCAAACTGTCAATTAATATCTGACACCCAACTGCTGCATGAAGACAGAATGAGGAGAAACAGATGCTGAGAGAGGAATAGTGAAGATAAACTTGATTATTTCTGAATTTTTCTTTGAAAATTTCTTATTTCAGTATCCTAAAGCTTGGATTAAATTTTCATTTTTGCGATAGTTCCCCTTTAAGCGCCCCATTTGTGCAATTCAGTATGATACTGGAAAGAAAAGAAATAAAAAATGACAATTAAAGGGAAAAGCAAAATCCTGACTAATTGACCCAATTTGGTTATTGCATGCCAGCTATGTCATTCACTTTTCCATTCCTGCACTTTGTATATTAAGGCCTCAGCCCTCTAGGAGGACAGTTGTGTGTGGTTGGGTTATAGGTGTTTGTGATTTATACTGCAAAGGGCCATGGATATTTGCACTATTGTGGGGGTGCTCATGGGAAATGGAAACAACTGCAATGGGACCCAAGAAGGTAGAGGGCCCAGGATAACACTGAGTAATGATGGTGGTAATAAAGGTCATCTTTTAAAAGTATAAATTGTGCATAACAGCAATCCTCATATAATGAGCATAAGAACAAATATATAAGAACAAATTTGCCACAGGAGAAGCAAAGGAACTGAATACTTTATTTAGGCAATGATGTTCACAAAGCCTTACGTGTTTCATGCACTTAATTATAGGCTGACAGCTTAAGTGCAGAAAATGTGTAAGGCTTTGTAAGCCTGCAGTTCCTTTACTTTGCCTGTCTGTGGGATTTGAGTGCTTGCTGTTTCTTCCTTGGTTGGATACCTTCACCTTGAGCTAAAGGTCTGGGGCACGTACACCCAGACCCCACATATACTGTATATCCTCGTGAGATCTTCTACTTATATGGCCATGCACCAAGAACCTCAATTAACTCAATTAAGGTCCTTTTACTTTTAACAAAGTGCTTTAAGAGACCTGCAATTTGAGACTTTTCACCCTTCTAAATCAGGACCAATAGCAAGTAAGCAGATATATCATTAAACTTTTTATACTGAGAAATATAGTTAGTAATGAGAGATGCATCTCCAACTGTGGCCTCAGGAAAGCATCTGTGAAATAAGGGTTCGGCTATAGGATATTCGTGGATTTATTGTAATATATTGTAATATTCATGGATATATTGTGCATGGTAGGGAAGGACCATACACAGAGAATACTTTTTTCTCTTTAACTACTGTGCCACTGAATTGAAAGAAAGTGCACATCAATAAGCAAAGTTCAAATGCTCAGTACCAGTCCTCCACAAACTGCAGGGTTCATCTTTTCCAATGGTAGGGCTGCAGGGAGCCAAAGAACATTGGAAGCAGACGAGAAGGTCAGCAGATGTGATTGCTGAGGTTCCTACAATTGTTTGCTTTTGGATGTTCGCCACAAACAAAACGGTTTCAAATAAGAAACAACCGAGCCTGATATCGTCCCTCCTTTCATCTTTCCAAAAAAGCTTGTAGAGCTTTCAATCAGTGCTTGGCAACTGGAATACAAGATATAAGAGAGCATCTGTGTCAGACTGGGGTATCCTTAGCTTGCCCCCACCCCATCCAACCTCCCCATCATACACCACATATTTTACTGTGTATTCAACTACCTTTACTGTGTACTCAACGCCTTGCGGACTAGATCATGTGACACCTGCAGTTCAGATCCAGGAGAAGAAGTGGACCTGGGTCAGGGGATGCTGCTTTTTACTGGTGTCCCGATGGCCCAGTCTGCATTTTCTCAATTGTCACAGGTCTCTGTGCTCCAAAATGGAGCTCAGAAATCTGCGGGTGCCCCATGAGTACAATGCTACTTACATTCGGCAGCGTGTATTTATGAGGACTGGGCTGGGGAAGCAGGTAGGCATCTACCCCCCACCACAAAAATGTACCCATTTGAATGGCACACATGTTAGGGAGCCAGTTCCCAGTGGCAAGTGCTTTTTTTGAAACACACAACTTAGTTCTTTAGCACTTGTATCCAGTGTCCCAATAAATGACCCCTCTAATGTGAAAGAATGATACCCCAGAAGGTACGTTCTTCCTAAGGACAAAGAAGCAACAGCATTTTCGAGTAAAACGATATTACAGCAGCCCTTTGTGTCACTCGCATTGTTGTACCGCAGAATGCATTTTATTTCTACCGACTATTTCCATGGATACAGTAGAGATCCTTTTAGTTAACACTGTCAGAGTTATTGAACCAAGACCTGACATTTTCTAAATGAAATAAAAAAAAAAATACATGATTGTCTTTGACTGTGGGCATCGGTTTGTTCGTTTATGAAATGCAAGGCTAAGCTATATATATTGCAATCTGTTTGTGTTGGCTTTACGTACCAGGCAAGGTTATTCGGATTATCAGATTCAACCTTTCTCTCTCATCCTTAAGGTTCCAGATGGAAACAAAAGGGTAGCAGAGCCTTTCATTCCTGTGATTGGACTACAGAATCATCACCATCATTTATTTACATAGTACCGGCCAGTATTTGCATCGATAAGAGAAGGGGAGTAAAGGTGACCATACACAGGCAGATTTAAGTTTCCAATTCAGGTCCTTCAGACTGATTCAGCAGATTATCTGAATCGGGCCCTCCGGAGGGCCACTCGACCGATATCGGTCTGAAAATTGGACAGATACTAATCTGAAAGATTTTATTTTCCAGTAGGATTGAGCATCGGTCCTCGCTCTGATGGCTCCTATTCCTACCATTTCAATCTGATCATTTGGCCCTGGGGCCAATGTTTGGATAAAGCCTGATATTGCTCATCTTAGGTGGTCATATCAGGGAAAAGGTTCACTTGTTTGTTTAGCAACCACACAAAACGAGTGAATCTTATTTTGTATGGCCAGTTGAACAAAAATACCAATGGTTTTTAGATTTAGGGTTACATAGTTAAATTAAATTGGGTTGAAAAAAGACAAAGTCCATCAAGCTCAACCCCTCCAAATGAAAACCCAGCATCCATACATACACTTCTCCCTACTTTTTATTAAATTCTATATACCCATACCTATACTAACTATAGAGCTTAGTATCACAATAGCAAGGGTTCTTTGACTTCTGATAATTCACCAATTGTTGATTCTATTTTTCTGCCTTGAATATTTGTCTCTTCGTTATAAATGATCCACTTAAAGCTCTGAAACCATTTCTGGTGTACTTAAGTGGCTTAATATACTCACAGAACCTTGACTTTCAAGTGCAACCCATCGGTGTCCCAATAACTGCCTTGTATTGTCAAGTCCTCTACTGCAGGAATTTCTCAAGTGATGATGACTCTTCAACTATTTCTTAAATACAGCTTCTACAGTTTGTAGTTCAGGCATGACTGATTGCTCTCTATTGCCTAAACCAGTTTGCTCCACCTGTAACTTAGATGCTCACCCATCACAGAGTAAAAGCACCTATCAATATCAAAATTAAAGGGCTATACGCCTATACACGTTAGGTATTTTCACTGAATTATGTGGTCACCAGTTCATCCCATGGTCTTTCAAAGAGATTTTATCTGGCAGCTCTCATGCAATGCATATTAAATTGGCAAGAATAAAATGTTTTTGTTCTTTACCTAAATTGGAAAACAAGGACCAAGTAAAAGGACAAAGCAAAATTAACCTGGTACCTTGTATCGTTGAACATTAATGTTTCCAGCCTGGAGAACATGAAAGTTGACCTCAGGTGGTTGTATTTTACGGCTGTATCCCTTTCAACACTGACATCCTTAAATGTTTTGGCTGGGGATCTTAGGTTCTCTCAGCCATCTGGTGGCCTTCCTAAACCCCTGTGGTTATTTGGTTATTCCAAATCTTCTAAACTATCAAAGAAGGCTGCACAAGCAGCACAGAAACCCAAAATGTGTTTTTATAATCCTTAGAGGTTTTTTATTTTTTTAAAGTGAAACAAAGCTCTACCAGATGTCAGACTGCTAGTATGGAATCAGTCGCGTGTATCTTAAAGACCTAATTAAACAAAATCTGTAGGGAATATTTAGTGACTAGATGTTTTTCTGGCTTATTACAGTATTTATGATTTTAGATATTTTTATCTTAAATCTTTTATATGTTGAAAGACTATTTTCGAAATGTTCATTGAATATTCGGACAGAGATTTAGTAGCGATTGGACTTTTGTTTGAGCTGGGTGAGACTGTTGAAACTATGAAACTAAAGGGGTGTTAACAAACACCTGTTAACGCTGTGGAACCTAAGAGTTATGCCATCATGAATGGGGCAAATAACTCCAGGGTTCCCACAGTAGGTTGCATCGAGAGGCTCATCAGATTTGCACCAAAATTATCACACACAAACGTCATTGCATGAAATAGCTGTGCTTGGGGCGCTCTTCTCTGTTTTTTTATTGTAAGGGAGATGGTTTTGTGAAGTATATGCTGAAGAATATTTGTGAAAGCATTTTCAGGGTCAGATATTTTGAGTGGGATTAGTGCAGTGAGTCCAATGTTGGACTGAGACACCAGGGGCCCACCAAAAACCCTTAGACCCTCTTCCTCTTCTCACTCGCTCTATTTTCCTAGTCTCTTTTCTTTACATACTTGTAACGTTCACAGGAAGCCTCTGTAACGGGAGTAAGTCTCACACTTGGTAATGGGTGTGGTGGAAGCCCAGGGAAATCGCCACAAACAATTGGAGCAGGCATGGTGAATTTGCAGCTTTTAATGGAACTGAAGATAAACACAGGTCAAAATCAGATACAAAGTCAAAACAAAAGTCTTCACCAGGCAGGCAAGAAAGCTGAAACAAAATTTCTGGAACTAGGATTCACAGGAACAAGGAACAAAGAGCAGAGCTCAGGGCGGGGTTTATAAAGGGCAGGTGATTAGGAAATACAAAACACATGAGGGTAACAAGAAGGGAAGAGACAAACTGGAAACAGACAGACAGAAATACAGAACAACAATAAGACAAGATCAAGACCACCCAAGAGCCTCCAGTGGCTCACAAGGTAAGTGCCCCGAATCAAACACCAGTCCCCAGAGTTCAAGTCCCGGCTGGTCCTTACAATATTATAATCTATTATTCCATCTATTTAGCGTCTTTGTAAATAGAGAAACAGGGAATGTCCATGAAATAGTCCAAATGTTTTTCCAGTATCCCGTGTGGGCCAGTCTCACGCTGAGGGGCAGATTTATCAAGGGTCGAATTGAAAATTAGAATTTTCAAGTTTTTTTTTATGGTCAAAACTGTCAAATTCGACTAGGGAGTTATTCAAATTCGATTCAAGTTTTTTCATACTCTGGCCCTTTAAGAACTCGAATTTGACTATTCGCCTCCTAAAATCTGCGAATTGCTGTTTAAGTCAATGGGAGTGGTCCAGGGATCAATTTTCAGTTGTTTTCAGCCATCCTGGATCGAGTTTTTTAAGTTCAAATCAAATTCGATTCAAATTTGATTCTAGTTTTCGGATCGATTCTATTCACCCGAGTTTTGAAATTAATAAATAAATTTCGAATTTCGAGTTCATGGGAGACTATGGGAGTTTTAAAAAAACTCACATGTTATTCAAAATTGGGCCCTTAATAAATGTGCCCCTTTACTGGAAACAGTAAAGGGGATGTAAATGCAAAAACAAAATTCAATACAAATCTCTACACAGTCGCCGACTGCTCTACAGGGAAACGAACAAAGCTGCTTGAGTTCTGTATGGCTGGGAAGTAAGGCGGGGGCTCCCCCTGCTGTTCATAAGTATGATTGTTTCCCTGCAGAGCAGTTAGGGACCATCTGACAATTCCTATCCACAGCAGTAAATGAAGGGAGAATTTCACTGCATACAGTAAGGTTTCTTGTAAAAATGGTACACATTTTTTAATTAAAGTATATTGGAGGTTTCTTTTTCATAAAAGAAAGTAAAAATGGTCCCTCATGCTGTGCTGTTAAAATCAGTGTATGACTGTTTCAAGTGTTTTAACGTTTTTTGGCTTCTTAACCCATGTGCCAAAATGTTCTGCACTATTTTAATCGGTAAATAACAGTAAAGATTTATGTAAATTAGAAAATTATTATTATTAACGTATTTTTAGATCGCCAACATATTCTGCAGCGCTGTAAAAAAAAGTGGGTTTATACAAAGAAAATACAGAATTACATACATAGAGACCAGTAACCAATACAAAAGGTGCAGAGGGTCCTGCCCAAAAGAGCTTACAATCTAAAAGGAGAAGTTTTTGGGGCAGGGGGGAAGATGTTAAAAGTAAATCTGCCTCCAATTTTTCCAGTCTTATTCCATATGTTCAGTAATACTGCTGTATGTTTGGTTCTATAGGCTCTATGCTTGCAAAGGCTGTTGGGAGTCCAAATGTCCATTGCATCAGTCTGGCAATATACATAGAATGGTACACAAACCAGATGTCCAGAAACAATTCCTTCTGGATCTTCAAGGGGCTGATCTGTTAGAAATAACATTTGTCTTCGTCACCTTTTTGTGCCTGATCTTTCTTACAAGTTGCAGACGCATTTCTGTGGGGCATTAACGCATTGTTTTGCTTGAATGGAAGTTCAGTTATAATAACCTGGTACAACAATACTTTGTCAAGCCATTCTGATAAATGACCTTAATATATTTTTATTTATTGCAATTCAAACAGTTCCCTGAGCTCTTGCAGTGTGAAAAAAATCACCTAATATAATGCCTGCCAGTCATAAAATGATCTGGGAACTCCACGACCACAGACCATTGTGTCATAGAAGATTAACACCTCGGGGACATTGACCTTGTGTCTGTCACCTGCTGCACCAACTGCCTGAGAACTATGGTGGCCATTGACGTTCAAATTTTTGAAAGATGTTTTTGTTATCATTGAACCAAGCTTATCCTGAAACAATCATTTAAATGTATGATTTGTCCATTAACGACAATTACCACTTCAAACGATATCGTCTAGTTGAAGTTAGAAAAACTGCCTGCTTGGCCCGGCAAACAACTGGACAATGCATACATTTCACTGTGAATGATAAAAATTTTCGAACCTGTCTAATCGATTTTCTGACCAATGTTGGACGAAAAATCGTTCGATGCCCACTAACCTCACGATAATTTGATGGATCTGTCGGATCACACTAAAATTGGTCATTTGGAAGAGATAAATCATCTATGTCCACATTAACACCCTGAGACTGATGCCTCAAGAGAGACTGCCTGAGACTAAAGCTGCCCATAGACGCGACGATTCTTCTTGCCGAACGACCGATTTTAGCGAAGTCCGAACAATCCTTCGAAATTATCGTGCGGTTAGTGGGATTCGAACGATCGTACATTTTACGATTTTTCGTCCGACATCTGTCAGGAAATTGATCGGGCAGGTCAAAAAATCTTTGTCGGTCCCAGTGCAATGTATCTATGTTTGTAGGGCCAAGCAGGCAGCTCCCCTTTGTTTTCCTGGCAAATTGGTCTTTTTAGTTGATGGTCAACTAACACCCTCAGACTGGCTCCCTGAGACTGATGCCTCGATACTGGCTCCCTAAGACTGATCCCTCGAAACTGACTCCCTGAGACTGATGCCTTTGAGACTGGCTCCCTGAGACTGATGCCTCAAGACTAACTCCCTGAGACTAAGTCTAACACCCTGAGACTGATGCCTCGAGACTGGCTCCCTGAGACTGAAGACTCCCTGAGTTTGATACTTCAAGACTGACAGCTTTTAGTTTTGGCCAGCCTCGTAGACGTTTGAAAATAAAGGGAACAATCTCATTGGCTGATATGGATAACTAACCTGGAGCAATGTAGATCTAGAATGTTGAGTGCTATGCATTCCATATACTGTAGGTTTGGCTTTGCATCCTGGCAGCATATAGCAAACTGAAATAGATGTATCTATTATGCTTGGGTGGAATGCTCGAGTGGTTGGGGACTAATGAGGAACAGCCCAATTGTAAGGGTGGTGGCAGACGTGGCTCTTTGGGGAGATTCGTCACCCAGCAACAAATCGCCTCTTCTTGGGGCGACTAATCTCCCCCAAATGCCTTGCGGTCGGCTAGAATGTAAATCTCTGGCGGGATGGCATTCTGATCGCTTCAACTCTGAAGTTGCCCAAAGTTTCCTTGTGAGGGAACTTCAGACAACTTCGGAAAAAGAAGCGTTCAAAAAGCCATTCCGCCGGCGATTTACATTCTATCCAGCAGCAAGGCATTTGGGGAAGATTAGTCGCCCGAAGAAGAGGTGATTTGTCGATGGGCGACTAATCTCCCTAAGTAGCCATGTCTGCCACCACCCTAAACATGTGTGATAGGTCTGATACTAAATCCCTTGATAATTGGTCCTATCACTATAATAATCACATTATATAACTGCACCTGAAGAGAAGTGATACAGTATGTGGAATTATATATTAGTTCCAATCACTTTGCTTTAATTAGGAACAATGCACCATACAGAGCTTTGTGGCAAAGAGGCTGGTCCCCTCATGCCTTTAATGTCTTAGGTTTGGTGTTTACAAGAATTGGCACCTATAGAAACCCATTATTAGTTAAATATTATACACATAAAAAAGTCACTAGATTTTTAATAGACATGTTAATGAAGGGAATATCAACTTTATTGGCCTCTGTAACCATTTCTTGTAACAATACATATATATTGTAGTTTTTATTATTTGCAGATAGGACAGGCAGTAAGGACCTGAATCCACCAACGGCCCCTTATTTTGTGTGTCTGTACAAGACACAAATTAGGGAACTTGTAGGATGTGAGGTGTCTACTTTAATCCTCCTGCCCAACCTCATGAATACAGTGCTGAACAGAGGCAGCAAGCTATTTATGCGGGGATGTCTCTGTACTCTTAGGGACCCATTTACTTAGCTCGAGTGAAGGAATAGAAGAAAAAATACTTTGAATTTCGAATGGTCGAATATGGCTACTTCGACCATCGAATGGGCTACTTCGACCTTCGACTACAACTTCTACTTCGAATCAAACGATTCAAACTAAAAATCGTTCGACTATTCAATAGTCGAAGTACTGTCTCTTTAAAAAATACTTCGACCCCCTAGTTCGCCACCTAAAACCTACCGAGGCCAATGTTAGCCTATGGGGAAGGTCCCCATAGGCTTCCTAAGCATTTTCTGATCAAAGAAAAATCCTTCGATCGATGGATTAAAATCGTTCGAATCGTTCGATTCGAAGGATTTGATCGTTCGATCGAACGATTATTCCTTCGATCGTTCGATCGTAGGAATAGCGCTAAATCCTTCGACTTCGATATTCGAAGTCAAAGGATTTACATTCGCCAGTCGAATATCGAGGGTTAATTAACCCTCGATATTCGACCCTATGTAAATCTGCCCCTTATTTTGGAACTTAGTGACCTGGGAAATTTTAAGAAATTGCGGGGTAGCAAAGACTTTGTAAATTACCCCCAATATATCTGCTCCTGCCCTGCAGCAATCACCAGAACTGCAGCGATATCATGGCCATCGAAGTAACAGCAAAGAAAAACAGCCTTTTATTTCCATGAATTCTGTGTGTGTGTGTTCATGTGCTTCGGTTTATTGTGCCGGTTATAAATATTATACCAGCTATAAAATCCCAAAGGCATACAATCTAGATTATTAAGATGCTATTAAGAGAAGGCGGGCGGTGTTTCTGAGGTCACCATGAGATTCCCTCTCTGGCTGGAGGTAATTCACAGCTTCCAGGTTGTTGCTTGAGTATTTAATAATGTCATAAAACAGGATTGTCTTTTTACTATTTTAATTTTACATTAAGCGCCTTGAGAATTGCCGGTCATTCTCCAGATAAGGAGCATAACCATAGATCATAAATTGCAAACCACGCACTTCAAGAGAAAAAAACCCAGAAGGTCAGAGTTTGGGTCCTAGATCAATTCACATGGGGGCTTTACTGTCATTCTCCCCCTATTCAAAGCAAGGCGGGTGTAAATTTGACTATATGCTCTGTATAATCACAGCAACATCCAGTCACCTTGTGGGGATTCAGCGATAAGCCTGGAGGAAAATTAAAGTGACGATTTGTTATTCACAATTTGATTTCTTTCTTCCTGAAATCCCAAGCACAACCCGCAAAATAACTCTGCAGGGCTCCACGGAGGCGAATATCTGACAGCGTATAATTAGACCTTACAACAGACAAAGAAAAAGATAATATTATTGGCTGTTTAACCCTTTCAGTTCCTTAGATTGCAGAATCTTTGTCAGGAGCCTAAAAGTACAGTAGTATCTTTCTGATACCAACGTTCCTGGACTTCTCTTTGTTCTGTGATTACTGGTGGCAAGATCAAAGGGTAACGCCACTAAAACCAAACAGGTCCCATTCCGAAAGCTAGGGCTGGAGATGGAGGCGTCCCCTGAAAATGTAGGAATGCTGGGGCCCACTATAATATGAACAGAATTCTGTGCCATGGACAATGGGCTTTAAGTTGCAGAGGGAGTTTATATCCCTGAAAAAAACCTGGACCTCTGACCTGATGTCCCCAATGAAAGCTCCATGCTCCTAAATGGCTCCATTAAAGGGGATCTGTCACCCAGACATAAAAAGCTGTATAATAAAAGTACTTTTCAAATTAATCATGAAACCCAAATTATTATTTTTTTATTCAAAAATCCATTTAAAAATCTCAGCTGCCAATCATATATTGCCCACCCCCACTCTATGCCAGAGGCACAAAGGCAAAACAGGCAATTACTTGATGTCACTGCTCTTCTAACATTCCCCTTCTCTCCTCACCATCTAATTGGTTAACCAGTTCAAGGACATGGATATCAGGTGCCACATTCTGATGCGTAATCAATATATTTGCACGATGAAAAGCTTGCCTTAAAGTGGACCTGTCACCCATAAAAATCTGTATAATACAAGTCCTTTTAAAATTAAACCTGAAATACAAATTCTTTTTTTTTTTTTTAAAGCATTCATAGCTGTTGTAAACTCATTTAAAAATCTCAGCTGTCAATCAAATATCGGCTGCCCCTCCTCTATGCCTTAGGCATAAAGGCGGGGCAAGCGGTTACTTTAATTTTCCATTCAGCACTTCCTAGTTGTCACTGCTCTCCCCACATTCCCCCAGTTCTCTTCACCGTTTAATTGTGTAACCAGGACATGGGAATGGACATCAGGTCCCCCATTCTGGTGCACAAACAAGATTCTGAGATGATACAAGACTTGTCTTAATAACAGTGTCCACAAAATGGCTCCTGCCTGCTTGCTATAATTATGAATTCCCAGACGGAAGGAAACAAGATTCAAATATTTTATACAGTGTAATTAAAGTTCATTTTGCTTAACTAACATGATAAAATAGGATTTGGAATAATTGTTTTGGATGACAGGTTAATTAATTACAATGTCCACAAAATGGCGCCTGCCTGCGTCATGTGATTTTGAATTCCAATACTAAAAGAAACAAGATTTAAATCATTTATATTGTGTACCTGAAGTTTATTTTGCTTTACTAACATCATGAAATTGGATTTGGAATTATTTCTTAGAGTGGCAGGTCCCCTTTAAGATCACTAAGTGAAGTTGATCCATATGGGAGAGAATCAAAATAAATATTATTAAATATATAAACATGATGTCATTTTGTAAAGTGTCTAAAACGTGTTTTTTTCCTTCTGAATTTGCCTCTAACCCTCTTAGTGGCTGCTTGTAGAATTTACTGATGATGCCATGGTGTAGATGAAGATTCTCTTTGCTCTATGGCAGGGATACTCAACCTTTTGAACCCGTGAGCAACAATCAGAAGTAAAAGGAGTTGGGGAGCAACACTAGCATGAAAAACGTTCTTGGGGTGCTAAATAAGTGCTGTGATTGGCTATTTGGTAGCCCCAATGTGGATTGCCAACCTACATTGAGGCTCTGTTTGGCAGAACACCTGGTTTTTATACAACCATAACTTGCCTCCAAGCCTGGAATTCAAAAATAAGCTCCTGCTTTGAGGCCACTGGGAGCAACATCCAAGGGGTTGGAGAGCAACATGTTACTCACAAGCTACTGGTTGGGGATCACTGCTCTATGGCATGCCACATGTTTACATGCAAAATACTGTATGCCGAGAGCCAAAAAAAGTGGTACGAGCAAACCCTTATAGAGTTGGTGTTGACAAAATGCCTTCTGCTCTGTGCCAATATATATATTATAGACAGACTAGTGACAGGATGGCTGAAATGGTTTATAGGCTTAGGGTGAAGCATTTTGGGCTGGAGCAGGAGACAAAGACAAGAAGAAAGTGCTGGAAATACTACAGAAGTTTTCATTTCGGCTGCAGAAACAGTGATTTAATTGATGCGTATAAACGAACAAATATTTGTATTAAATAAAATTAAACAGCGATAAAGGAACTACAAAACAACCATGAAACAGGAGTTTTTTACATTTGTAATTGAAATGTTGGCATTATCTCATATTTAGCAGCTGCCAAACTGAATGTCTCAGTCAAAGGAGTTGGGAGAAAATCAAAAGCAACATCATAGAAATGATTAAAAAAACATAAAGGAACGGCAGTGGAAACGTGCTGAATATGCCACACGTATTCATTTTTAACCTTTATAGGTCACAGTCATATAATAAGGGACTACAATGGCCATTCTGATTCATCCATTTCTGAATGTATGAATATATAAAAAAAATATAGACTTTATTTTTTCTTGGATTATGCTTTTCATCTAACACTGACATAAAGGGTAATTTCAACCACAGATGCAGTGAGCAAAGTACAATTTCGAGCCATGTTTGTTCCCATAATGCAGCATTGTGTCCCAGAATATCAGCGTTGTTGTTGACTATGAAGATTTTCATTCATCCAGGTCATGGTATATCTAGTATAGGTCAATCTAAAAACAACTGGACTTGCTGAGTAATCAATCAAGTGTTGTTGTTGCTGCAAGGGGGCATTACATCTAATGCAACTGCAGCTGATGCAACAAAATTAATGCAGTTATGGTCAATATTTTAGATGCAAGTACACTGTACCCATTGACACAGGCCACTGAGGAAACCCTAAAGTTACCACCTTAGGGTTCTCTCTTTAGGGGTCTTGAGGTGGCTGTAGCTTCAGGGTTCCTCTGCGTCAATAGGTGAAACTGCACGTTTTTCGGACAGGAGGAAGGAAGGAATGAGCGGTCCTGAGCACAACTATTTTGACACAAGTAATGAATGGGATCATGGAACTGACTGCAGGGGATTTCGTGTGAGCACAACTGCGCCTGTGGTGGTAAATGACCCCTATAGTTTCTGCCAATATTGGTAGCCGTCCCTTGAGGACTACTTCTTGGAGTGAACATGTCCTTATGGCATGCGTTGCTGTGATGGAAACACTCCATTAATCATGATTCTACAGCAATCAGTGTCATGCAGTACAAGTGCTGGAATGGCACTGCCATAGACAGTGGCGTAACTAGATGTTGCTGGGCCCCACAGCAAATTAACTTTAGGGCCCCCAACATATCCAGTGTTTGTCCTGTTTTACCAATATATGTTCAAATTGCTCATCAATGAGAGCCTCATGGGGCCCCCTGTACCTCCTGGGCCCCCCTGCAGCCGCAGGGTCTGCTTCCTCTGTAGTTACGCCCCTGGCCATAGAGGTTTTTAAGACATTAGTCTTGAGCCATCCATAACTGGCCATACATGATAAGATCTGATTGATTGACAGGGCCTCTAAGTTAACAAAGCTTCTGCTGTTTTGGTCTACCAAGTGATGGGTCAGATTGACTTTTTCCATTAACTCTAGGATATTATTATATAGGGAGCCACTGCACACCCGATCGTGAACCTTGAGCTATCCATAACTGGCCATACATTACTGATTGTCTAGCCTGCCTTGCAAATTAACAAATCTTTTGCCCCTTTGTCCTACCAAGTGGTGGGCCAGATTGAGGTGCTCCCTTGGCTCTAGCATAGGATCATATAGGCCATAAATGTCATAGAAATGAAGCCGAGTTGTGTTGGTACGACATTAATAAATGAGCCTGTACAAGCAAAAGCTAACAAAACTGAAGACATGCCTGCTTGGTTTCAGACAAAAGGCCAATTCTAACTAATCTATTGAAGAAGCTGTTTAAGACTGATTCATCAATATTCTTGTGTCTATTATAATGATGTCCAGGTCAATGAGACCTAGCTGATCTCTTCGCTCCACCACGGTCATACCATCACAACCACTTATGGTCAGCATGTTCCTGCATTCACGTGTTTATCAAAGCAAATTGAAAATGATTTTGTGCAACGGAACTATGGTACAACATTAGGAAATTCTGTTTTGTTTTTTTTTTGTAACAAAACTACTTACAGCTTTATGTGCAACTACACAAGCATTGTTATACCGTCGGCGATTTTAGCTTTAAAAAACAGCTTTGTGGTATGAAACCAACCACGCCGCTTCCCGTTGAACTGAATTTTTGGGATGAGAACTGCCTGTACTGAACCTTGGTATCTGCCCCATGTGCTAAACAGCCTCATCTTAAAGGAACAGTAACACCAAAAAATTAAAGTGTATTACTGGTAAAACTGATATGTTTGCTTCAGAAACACTACTATAGTTCATATAAAAAAGCTGCTGTGTTGAAAAAAGAAATTGAAAAAAGGCTATATGGTAGAGTCCTGCGCGGGTCCATTTTTTGAAACCCGTACCCCCAACCTGCAATCCGGAACCTAGACCCGCATTCTTACCTGCTTGGACCCGCTACCTGACCCGCAAGTACCTTATCCGCAACACGGACCCGCGACCCGCTGACCATCAAGAATCAGGAAGTGCTGTCATTGTAAACCGGAAGTGACATCATCTGAAGTAGGCGCGATCAGAAAAAAGGCGTATAAATCGCTACTGAGAAGACCTGTGGCCCGACCCGCAACCCGCAGAACCGCCGACCCGCGTCTATACCCGCACCTAAAACTTCTACCCACAACCCGCAGGGTACAGCAGGTTTTTGCGGGTACCCGACCCACTTCAGGCTCTACTATATGGCACAGGTTAAATAGTGGATAACAGATAACACCTTAATGTTCTACAGAGCTTATCTGCTATCTGCTGGGCTTTTTCTCCTTTGAATGACTGTCCCCATTGTTACACAGCAGCTTATTTATATAAACAATCGTAGTACTTATCTGTTATCTACTGTGTATCCTGTGCTTGAATGGCTGCATCCATGGCTACACAGCAGCTTGTTTATATAAACTATAGTAGTACTTATCTGTTATCTACTGTGTATCCTGTGCTTGAATGGCTGCCCCCATGGCTACACAGCAGCTTGTTTATATAAACTATAGTAATACATATCTGTTATCTACTGTGTATCTTGTGCTTGAATGGCTGCCCCGATTGCTACACAGCAGCTTGTTTATATAAACTATAGTAGTACTTATCTGTTATCTACTGTGTATCCTGTGCTTGAATGGCTGCCCCCATTGCTACACAGCAGCTTATTTATATAAACAATAGTAGTGTTTCTGAAGAAAACACACTTGTTTTACCAGTGCAGGGCAACACTGTATTATATTTGTATTACTTTAAAACATTTATATTTTTTGATTTTACTGTTCCTTTAACAGAATGGGTTAGGCAAATAGTGCATAGGGAAGTAACCGGTGCCTAAATTAGACAGTGGGTTTCAAATAGAAAGTCAGATCAATGGGGGTGTGACTGTTTCATCAACAACATTGTTAGATTCTAATCCACCAAGAGTGACAGCGATATTGACTTGGGGGAAAAGGGAAAGTTCATTCCAAAAGCAACCACAAAAGTATCTATAACTTTTTAAAATACAGCAGTTCCCAAACAGGTCCTCTGGGGAAACCTGTAGCTCTGACAAAGGGCTCAGCCTGAAATTTTATTAGAATAAAATTTTGGGAAGAATTCATATTTGAAATGAGGGTCGATTTATATTTTGCTGAATGTTATTCCAAAGACCTTTGATTGGCTAATTCCTATCCATAACACATTGAAACACTGGTTCCTGAAATCAGATATAAATATTTCCCATGAAATCAATTTTCGTTCCCTTAAGGTCACATGTTCTCCATTACGAATGACCAACTCATTCATACGCCACATCATGTTTATATATTTCATCTTAGGCGCCTGCCTCGATTATATTTCCTTGTACTGAAGGGTTTCTGCCAAGTCCTACATACATGGTTCAACTAGATAAATAGAAAGCTCTAAAATTCAACACAAGTCCTGCGTGGAACCAATCTGTTAAACCCTGACCCGCATACTTACCCGCTTGGACCCCCTACCCAACCCGCAAGTACCTTATCTGCAACCCGATCCGCGACCCTATGACCATCAAGAATCAGGAAGTGCTGTCATTGTAAACCGGAAGTGACATCGTTGGAAGTAGGTGTGATCAGAAAAAAGGAGTAAAGCAGGAAGTGCTGTCATTGTAAACCGGAAGTGACATCATTAGAAGTAGGCATGATCAGAAAAAAGGAGTATAATTGAGAAGACCCACAACCCGCAAACCGGGAGAACAGCGACCCGCATCTATACCCACTTCTCAAACTTCTACCTGCAACCCGCAGGGTACCGCAGGTTTTTGTGGGTAACCCACGGGTACCTGACCCGCTGCAGGGCTCTAACATGTGGCACCCACCGTGGACTGAATCACTGATTCGAGAACAGGTGACTATCAATACTTTGAGAGGTGAGAACCCTCCAGAAAAACAATATATGTAACATGGGGAATTCAAAGGGTCATTTAAATCTGAAAATCCTTAACAGGTGGGCACCGTAAATAATCCTCATAAAAATATTTAGAGCTGGTGCTCTACTTGTGGATCATTTCAAACCATGTTGTAATGGCTGGGAAGCAGCCATGGATACTATTACACTTGTTGCCAAAACGGTTTGTTCGTTTTCTTTTTTAATGTGCATAATTAACTTGATTTATGTATTTTTTTACAGAACTGAACTTATTGTGCTATTACATTAAAGACTCATGACTCTGTCTCCATGCACTCTATGGGGCAGATTCATTAAGGGTCGAATTTCGAAGTTAAAAATACTTCGAAATACTTCGAAATACTTCGAAATTCGACCCTCGAATTGAAATCCTTCGACTTCGAATATCGAAGTCGAAGGATTTAGCGCTAATCCTGCGATCGATCGAAGGATTTTTCGTTCGATCGAACGATTAAATCCTTCGAATCGAACGATTCGAACGATTTTAATCCAACGATCGAAGGAAAATCCTTCGATCAAAAAAAGGTTAGCAAACCTATGGGGACCTTCCCCATAGGCTAACATTGACTTCGGTAGGTTTTATCTGCCGAAGTAGGGGGTCGAAGTTTTTTTTAAAGGGAAAGTACTTCGACTATCGAATGGTCGAATAGTCGAACGATTTTTACTTCGATTCGTTCGATTTTGTTCGAATTCGAACGAATTTAACCAATTCGATGGTCGAAGTACCCAAAAAATACTTCGAAATTCGAATTTTTTTCATTCGAATCCTTCACTCGAAGTTAGTGAATCTGCCCCTATATGTTCTGTGAGTGCTGAGTTGCTGTGGATGCTTATTGGGCATGCTCTTGCACTAATCAGTCTACTCCCTGCATGTCTGCTAATCTGTCTACTCCCTACATGTCTGCTGATGTCACCAGTAGGAAGTTATACAAGGACCTGCATGTGAAGTTATAATGGACAACCTTGGAGACATGGACAGTCTCAATGAGAGGTTTTCTGAACCTTTTGGCTGAAACAACTGACTAATCCAGAAAAATGTATTTTTTTCCATTTGTCTTCAGGCTTAATTTGTCTCTGAGAAGTATTCATTGACACTATTAATATGTGGTAAGTAGACTTTCAACTGTATTTCTGGTTACTTAATGGCATTAGATGTCTTCCCCATTTACCAAAATAAAGAGACACTCAACATGCGGTCTTGGAGGATAAGGATCAGGGTCAGGGGCGTAACTACAGAGGAAGCAGACCCTGCAGCTGCAGGGGGGCCCAGGAGGTTTAGGGGCCCCATGAGGCCCTACTTAATGAGCATTTTCAATATATATTGGTAAAACAGGACAAACTCTGAATATTTTGGGGGCCCTAAAATAAATTTGCTGTGGGGCCCAGTAACATCTAGTTATGCCACTGATCAGGGTTTTGGTCTTCAACCCAGATCCTAAAAGGGGTTAGCTGGAAGGTAGTAATCATTATATTAGCTTAGGAATAAAGCATAAAGGTGAATCAATCACAGCTCCAAACAGTAGTTTTAAACTGCAAAATATTTATTAGCAGTGTTTGCGCACTACATGTTTCGGGCAGTGCCCTTTTTCAAGTGTAACAACAGTGAGGCATTGTGGGATATAAATACCTTCATGGAACATAACACCTCCCCCAACTTAAAGTGACAGTGTTATAGTGAAGACCTTTCTAATCCATATGGTCCTATTAATCAGTCCATAATATCACAGAAAAATCAAAAATATCAAAAAATGTCAAAAATATATATAATGTCCATCTCAGTGTCCAGTTTGTAAGGATATTGCTTCTTCCAGCCTATCCTAGCAATTTTAAAACCAGGAAAAACAAGTAACAAGAAATGGTACTGCCACTGGTAATGGCCTACCCCAGGGATGCTTCAAGCATGTAGCAAGTCCGTATTACAATGTATTTAAGACATTGATTCAAACATTTTAGAAACATTTTTAGAAACATTTATATTTGTTCAATATTGCCAGCAATTACATATAGCTCCTGTAACATTTCTGCAACATTTATGTTACCTTATCACGGCAGGAGTTCCGTAATGTGTATTTTCTAGCTGGCCAATTAATTCCTGAGAAAAAAGAAAGAAAGGTCAATAACAATACAAAATTTCGCATACATTGTTCATAGAAAACATTTCAGGCTAGTGTAGTCGTTCATACCCTTAGGTTTGCTGCAATCTAACTTGCTTATCCAAAAGGCTTCTCTCTGGAGCAGCAATCTATCCCAATCTCCACCTCTCTGTGGTCTTTTTACTATCTCCAAGACTTTCCACCTTAGTTGGGTTACATTGTGTTTGGCTTCAGAAAAATGTCTTGAAACGGTGGTATCCGTATATGTATCTGCCTTGTAGTTCCTAATAGAACCTTTGTGTTCCTTGATTCTTACGTTAACAGGCCTAATTGTTTTACCCACATATAATTTGCCACAGGGACATTTTAGTGTGTAAACTACATGTGTACTCATACATGTGGCATTAGCTTTCAAACGTATTTCATTGCCTTTAGTTGGATGTTGGATATTAGGGCCCTTAATTATTGACGTACAACAATTGCACTTGTAACAAGGAAAAGTCCCTATTTTAGTATTTTGGTTGTATTTTTGTTTAGGTTCCGTAGGGCTTATTAAGTCACCTAATGTAGATCCCCTCTTATACGCAAAACATGGGGATTCTTTAAATAGGTGACCGTAATCCTTATCCATCTGAAGTAAGGGCCAGAATTGTTTCACGATTTTTTCAATGTCTTTACTTTGGTTATCATACTTACTCACAAATATTGGTCTATTGGGATTGTTTGTATCCCTCACTTGTGGTGCCAGTAAGTTCTCACGTGGAATGTCTCTTACTTCTGTTAGCACTTTTTCCAATTTTTGCCCAGAATAGCCTCTTGCTTTAAAGCGATCTGTGAGATCTAATGCGGCTTTCTCAAACAATAAATCTGATGAGGCAATTTTCTTTGCTCTCAAGTATTGCCCTTTCGGAATTGCTCTTATAATATTAGGATTATGAAAGCTTTTTGTGTGGAGTAGATTGTTGCGGTCTATTTCTTTTCGATATAGATTAGTGACGAGTGACCCTTCAACAATTCGAACATTTACGTCCAAAAAGTTAAGTTCAACCTTCGAAAATTCAGTTGTAAATTTCACCGTAGGGTGTGCCTTATTTGCTTCAGTGACCATTTGTTCAAACAGTTCTACTGGGCCATCCCAAATCACAAAAATATCATCCACATAGCGGTGATATTTCTTAATATATTGTAAAAATGGTTGTTTCAAAAATAGCCTAGTCTCAATATGATACATAAAGATGTTGGCAAAAGAAGGGGCTACTGCAGAACCCATTGACGTGCCTTGGGATTGTAAATAAAATGTATTGTCAAAACGGAAGTCATTTTTCTTTAAGACTATTTCTAAGCAATCCAACATGAAATATATGAGTCTGGTTGGCAATGAAGTATTTACAAGTGCCTCCTCTATACATCTTATACCTTCATCTTGGGGTATAGAGGTATATAAACTTTGCACATCAATACTACAAAGAACAGCATTTTCGTTCAGTGTGCCGACATCGCTCAAACAATTCAAAAAAGCAGTGGTGTCTTTTAGACAAGTTGGTAATTCAGCGACCAATTTTTGCAGATATTGGTCCACATATTTTGATAGTGGTTCCAATATGGAGTCTATACCTGAAACAATTGGTCTGCCGGGTGGGTCAATCAGGGTTTTATAAATTTTAGGCAAGATATAGAGAACAGGTGTTTTTGGATGTTCATTTAGGAGAAACTCTTGGGTGTCTTTATCTATTACCCCATTCAAACAAGCATCAGTTACCATGGTTGTAATGTGCCTTTTAATTTCCCAAACTGGGTCTTGACTTAAGGGTGTATAGTGACCTGGAATATTTAATTGCCGCAGAATTTCAGCGTTATACTTAGATTTATCCATCACTACGACAGCTCCACCATTTTCGGCTTTTTTGATTATTATATCCCTATTGTTCATCAGGGTATCTAGTGCTGTTTTTTCTTTTTTTGTAAGATTAGGTCTATGGGAATTTAACCCCTTGCTCTGTAATTTAATTACCTCAGAGTTTACCATATTCATAAACGTTGTAAGGCTGTCATTGATAATATCAGGAGTAAAATTACTCTTTTTATACAGTTTCTTAGGTAATGACACTGTGTCTTTAAAGTACATTTTCAGTTTGAGTGTTCTAATGAATTTAAAGAAATCCACTTCCCACTCAAAAGGATCAACCTTATAATGTGGGACAAAACCTAAACCTTTGTTTATAACGGCAGTCTCTGTATCAGACAAAACATAGGAGGAAAGGTTAACCACCAGATTATTTACCTCCGCTGATTTCTGTCCCTTCGTGGATATGGCTCCCTGGGCATAGGTTTTGTGTAGTCTTTCTTGCCTCTGTTGCTGGCGTGGGTTACACCTAAAAAACGAGCGCTGGTGGTGCCGTAGTCGTCCTCGCTGCTGCTGGTTTGAAAACCTCTCTCCTCTTCTTCCTGCAGTGATCTAGGGCGATCGCTCTGTCTAGCGGTCAGTCTGCGCTGATCTCTCTCCTCATCCGGTAAGCTGTATCCCCCTCTGCGCGCAGGCCACTTCCTGGTATCTTCCGGTCGCGTCACGTGATACTGCTGGTCACGTGGGAATGGCGGAAATCCTCTGCGCTGCTGGCGCTGTTTGTTCCTCTCCTCTCTCCACTCGTAGACAACGTTATTCTCGTAGTCGTGACTATCTCTCTGGAATTTTCGTTGTTTACGCAAGGTAATCTCTTTCCTTAATTTATGCAGGATTTCGGTATGATCTTTTAGCAGACTTTCTGCATTGGTTACGCTGCTGTCTGCAAGGAAAGTCTCTTTGATGCTTTTGGCCTTCTCCTCTGTGTCATCAATTTCAGTATCAAGGCATTCAATAGTTAATACCATTAAGTCTGTAGAAAATTTATTGCAGATTTCCGTCCACCGTGTACTCATCAATGGGTTATTCACACAAAGGGTGGGTTTAATGTCTGCCCTAAGGCCTCTTGGTATGATTCCTGCTCTCACATATTCTGTTAACGCAGATCTATGGAGTTTCAGGTTCAGTAGCCGTTTTTCAGTATATAACAGATCTTTACCTGGTTCGGGTGCTGTTTTTGAATTTAAGCCTATATCCAAGGCTTCATGTCTGTTCAGTATCCGATCAATCTCATTGCTATTATAAGCAAATGTAGCTTGTGTCAGGGTTTTTGTTCCAGAGTCCACTGCAGTTGTAGTTGACATACCTTATTGTATGTTGTAGATCCTGAGTCAGATCACAGAAAAGTCAATAGAAAGCAAGATGCTTCTGATTCAGGTCACTGTTGCTGTATTCTTTGTGGCTGTGGATTCAGGTGTCTGTGTTACACCCTTGGTAATCGATAAAGCATAAAGGTGAATCAATCACAGCTCCAAACAGTAGTTTTAAACTGCAAAATATTTATTAGCAGTGTTTGCGCACTACATGTTTCGGGCAGTGCCCTTTTTCAAGTGTAACAACAGTGAGGCATTGTGGGATATAAATACCTTCATGGAACATAACACCTCCCCCAACTTAAAGTGACAGTGTTATAGTGAAGACCTTTCTAATCCATATGGTCCCATTAATCAGTCCATAATATCACAGAAAAATCAAAAATATCAAAAAATGTCAAAAATATATATAATGTCCATCTCAGTGTCCAGTTTGTAAGGATATTGCTTCTTCCAGCCTATCCTAGCAATTTTAAAACCAGGAAAAACAAGTAACAAGAAATGGTACTGCCACTGGTAATGGCCTACCCCAGGGATGCTTCAAGCATGTAGCAAGTCCGTATTACAATGTATTTAAGACATTGATTCAAACATTTTAGAAACATTTTTAGAAACATTTATATTTGTTCAATATTGCCAGCAATTACATATAGCTCCTGTAACATTTCTGCAACATTTATGTTACCTTATCACGGCAGGAGTTCCGTAATGTGTATTTTCTATCTGGCCAATTAATTCCCTTAGGTTAGCTTAGGAATGTATGTTGTAGGAAATATCAATCCCACTCAAGTGGACTACTCCATAGAGAGAAAGAGACACTGTGGACCTTTTGCCAGAAGTCAAGGGGGTATATTTATCAAAGAATGAAGTTAGAGATGGCCACAGTCCTCTAGGGGTATATTTATCAAAGAGTGAAGTCAAAGATTGGCACAGTCCACTAGCATGAAATACCGCCTCTCTCCATTAATTTCTATGGGATTTTTAAAGGCGTATTTATCAAATGGTAAACTTTCAGCCTTTGATAAATACGCCTTTAAAAATTCCATAGAAATGAATGGAGAGTGGTGGAATTTCACTGTAGAGGACTGTGGTGATCTCTAACTTCACTCTTTGATATATATGCCCCCCTAGACTGAAATTCCGCCACTCTCCATTTCTATGGGATTTTGAAAGGTGTATTTATCAAAGGATGAACTTTCACTTTCACCCATTGATAAATACTCTTTTAAAAATTGAATTGAGAGTGGCGGAATTTCACTCTAGAGGACTGTGACGATTTCTATCTTCACTCTTTGATAAATATACCCCAAAGTGTCCTGGGAAAGGAATAGATGAAGAACTCAAGGTAGCCTTACTACTATGGGGCAAATTCACTAAGATACGTAGTTGTGCCAGCGCCTGCTTCGCCGCACTTCGCCAGGTGAATTTTCGCCAGCGCTATGCAAATTCACTAAAATCCGAAGTTGCGCTCAGGGGAAAGGAAAGGTTGCGAAGTTGCACTAGCGTTAATTCGCCAGGCAAAGCGAAGTTACGCTAGCGATGCTTAATTTGCATACGGTGCCAAATTGAATTTACAATGGAAGTATACATAGCAGCACTACACAAGCCTGGGAAACCTTCAAAACAGCAAATAACATTTTTATTTTGCCCTACACATGTGCCCACTGTATAGTTAAGGTGCCATGAGTTAGGAAATGTAGGGGGGAAGGAGGGTAGCCCCAAAAATCTTTTCGATCTTTTTCAGCCTATCACCCATAAAAAAAGAAAAAACCCCAGCGTTTTTTGGGACTTCAAATTATGGAAAAATCCATTATCTGGAAAACCTCCCATACCTGTACCTGCTGATTGGTTGCCATAGGTGGTTGTAAATAGTGGTTACAAATAACTTTTTATTGTTTTCAAGTACGCCTATTATTACAAAGTCCCTCCATCTGCCGCTTGGTCACTGGAATCAGTATGTACCATGGTGCGCATCTATTTTGCATACAAGAAGTCGTTCCAAAGACAGTCACTTCCCTGCTTTGGTTACAGCTGTGTGTGTTTCTAGCGAGGGCAATAAAACAAGTGGACAAAATAAGATAAACCATGATCTCAGAGCAAAAGGCCGGGGAAAGGCTAAAAAGAATTCCAATATTCTGCACGGAGGAGCTGTATAGTACAAACACTGAGAGCTGCAGAGTGAAAGAACGTCTCCCAGAAAGGCTTGCCAAGTGAATTATGAAGTGGAGATTGGTTAAGTAAGACAATGCTAGCAATGTTTTCTACAGATTACCATATAGACTGAAAGAAGCCAGCAGCTGGCTGACTAATTAATTAAGCGATAATATTGAAATGAGGTGAGCTGAGGTGAAGTACTAGGCTTAGCGACAGAAAGCAGGCTACAGTCATGCATGGTTTTCTGTATTATTTTATATATGCAGCCTGCATTCTGAATTAGTTAACCTCTTCTGGGATCCAAATCCAGCAAAAGTCAGAAGATGGGTGAAGTGCCGTATTTAGAGTGCAAAAAGAGGCCACCACCCTAGCCTCCCTCTCTCTCAATAGAGGTTTCTGTTTGGGGAAGGGCCAATAAGGAGGCGCTATCCCTGCACAAGGAGTTACTTTTGCCAAGAAGTCTTCTTGTTTTGAGTTTCCCTACTGGAAAGTTTTAGATGCTGGGTAGGATCCTCTAGTTGGAGGACGTAGCATAGCTCCATTAGATGCTTTGGGCAAGCCCTGTGGGAAGAGTGGAGTCTAGTTAGTACAAGTATGGAATTTGCAATCTGGAAACTCATCATTCAGAATTACAAAAAGGCCATATGCGGAATACTGAGAAATGTATGTGAGGGTTGGAACTCTGAGGTTCAAATCCTGCTGAAAATGGTCGAATCCTGGATTCGGTGCTTTCCTAGTAAAAATAAGAATGCCGGTGAGTGTCCTAGTGTTAGCTGACCTTAGTCACAAGGTGGAGTCCTGCAGCAGGTCGGGTACCCACAGGTACCCGTGGGTTACCCGCAAAAACCTGTGATACCTTCCGGTTTGCGTGTAGAAGTTCTTGGCGTGGGTATAGACGTGGGTCAGCGGTTCTGCAGGTTTGCGGGCCGGGCCGCGGGTCTTCTCAATAGCGATTTTTACTCCTTTTTTCTGATCACACCTTTTTCCGAAGACGTCACTTCCGGTTTACAATGACAGCACTTCCTGATTCTTGATGGTCAGCGGGTCGTTGCTCAGGGATGCGGATAAGATACTTGCAGGTCAGTTAGAGCATCCAAGCGTGTAAGAATGCGGGTTGCGGATTGCATGTTGTGGGTACGGGTCGGGTACCAAAGAATGGACCCTCGCAGGACTCTATCACAAGGTTCACATGCAACATGTGAACAACATGCATTGAAGAATGCCCAGGTATGAATGTTCTACAGATCCACATACAAGTCTGCTGGAATACACGGAGGAAGGTCTAACCAAACAGAGGCCGGCAATTCAGTTATACAAAATATACACCATTTCTGCTTAGGGGCTGTAACCACGCTGGACACTAATGATAGTCTGAATGATAATCTGAAGGAATATTTCTGTATCTGTGCCAAGCCTTTATAACCAATGTGTATTTAAGGAAAATAGATATACTAAATACATCTCTGTACATTTCAGTTTTCTTTCATAAAGTGCTCATAAATCGAACACAAGTGGATCTGTAATTGCATTTCAAAAAGATGCAGCTAAAATATTTCATTGGGAAGGTTTGCAATGGAACTGGTATTCAGAGGAAGATATTTTTATTAAATAATTTGAGTTAAAAGGGATCTAAACCCAAAAAAATCAATTGATTGCTCAGAGTTCCCCTCTCAGCACTTTTGTAAAATACATTCATTTTCTATTTGTATCGGCTTCTAAGCTAACTGCAAACACCAGGCTTTATATAATTCTTGTTGGCAAAGATATGGAGACAAGTGGGTTGTGGATCTTCATCAGACTGCTGTGCCCCTGGACTAGTACAGTATATTTTATGCATAAAATCCATCATTTCTAGCCGGGTACTTTGTCGGACTTTAATGGTTCTGAAGACTACAATGTCCAAGATCTCTAGGCACAGCACAATAACCCGGTGCTATATGGTCGCATATATTCTCGCATTTTGTAGGATTTTAGGTATTTGAGTAGGAATCTCCCTATAAAATGCTCATTAAAGGGGTGGTTCACCTTTAAGGTAACTTTTATTATGTTATAGCACGATAATTCTAAGCAAGTTTTCAATTGGTTTTCATCATTTATTTTTTATAGTTATTTGCCTTTCCAATTTTCAAATGGGCGTCGCTGACCCCTTCTTAAAGCAAATGCTCTGTAAGGCTACAAATGTATTGTTATTGTTACTTTTTATTACTCATCTTTCTAGTCAGGCCTTCTCCTATTCATATTCCAGTTTCTTATTCACATCAATGCATGGTTGCTAGGGTAATTTGGACCCTAGCTACCGGATTGCTTAAAACGCTAATCGAAGAGCTGCTGAATAAAAAGCTAAATAACTCAAAAAACAGAAATAATAAAAAATTAAAACAAATTGCGAATTAGCTCAGAATATCACTCTCTCCATCATACTAAAATTTATCTCAAAGGTGAACAACTCCTTTAACGTGATAGAAGTGCTCGATCGTGTAATTCTTGCTATGGGTTCATCTCTGATGACATGTTTATCCTTGAGTTAATTTCCTGTTGTACCTAAATGCTGAGTGCAAACACTCTCCCTACACAGCCCACTGTGTAATTTCCTTAAAAAAATTTTCGGGTAACCGGGTTCCCCCATCCATTTTCTAACATATGGAACATTAACTATACAGTGGGCTCATGTGTAGGGCATTATAACAACTCTATTTTATCTATTATATACGTCCATTCAACTTTAAATTTCCAGCGTATGCAAATTAGCCTGTGGGAAGACCTCTAACGAAGTTGCGCTAGGCATAATTGAACGATAGCGCATCTTCACTTTGATTGCTGAAGTAACGCTAGTGAAAATTTGCCAGTGTTCCGCACCCTGGACGCAACTTCGCATTTTAGTGAATTAGCGTTGTCTGAGCAAATTTTCACCTGGCAAAGTGGCAAAGTAGCAATGGGTGCAAAGCCGTCACTGTCGAATTTTCGCTGCTTAGTAAATTTACCCCTATGTAATGATACACATTTGCGCTTAATAGTTTGGATGTCCCACAGGTGTTTAATTAACCCTTTAAAGCCCCTTGGAGACATTCTGATGTGCAGCGCAAGCTCAGTCTATACCAGTGATCCTTATTGTCATCTCCATCAGAGTCATGGGTGCAAGGCCCATACTGGAATTCATAAAGCTCCTGTAAACAGAGACTCCAAAAGCACCTAAATCAGCTTACTAAATAGTGACTAAGGAATCTTACAGCAGCCCCTCGGGTATTTGCCAGAATCTACAGATTGCCAGTCCAGGTTTAAAGGGGTGTTTCACCTTCAAACAACTGGTTGTTTTCAGATAGATCACCAGAAATAACGACTTTTTCCAATTACTTTGTATTTTCTATGTGTGACCGTTTTTTTCTAATATTGAAGTGTAAAGTGTAATTTTTCACCTTCTAAAGCAGCTCTGGGAGGGGGGATCACCAACCCGGTAAACTGTTCTAAATTGATACGTTTAGGGGCTGATTCACTAAGGGTCGAATATCGAGGGTTAATTAACCCTCGATATTCGACTGGGAATTAAAATCCTTCGACTTCGAAGTCGAAGGATTTAGCGCAGATAGTACGATCGAACAATTATTCCTTCGATCGAACGATTAAATCCTTCGAATCGAACGATTCGAAGGATTTAAATCCAACGATTGAAGGAATATCCTTCGATCAAAAAAAGTTAGGCAAGCCTATGGGGACCTTCCCCATAGGCTAACATTGACTTCGGTAGGTTTTAGATGGCGAACTAGGGGGTCGAAGTTTTTTTTAAAGAGACAGTACTTCGACTATCGAATGGTCGAATAGCCGAACGATTTTTACTTCGAATCCTTCGACAGTCGTAGACGAAGTAGCCCATTCGATGGTCGAAGTAGCCCAAAAAAACTTCGAAATTCTAAGTTTTTTTACTTCGAATCCTTCACTCGAAGTTAGTGAATCGGCCCCTTAGGGTAGAACTACACGGGCGATTTCAATGTGTTTTCAGCAGATCTGACGTGCTGCCCCAAAACGCAGGCGTTAAAACGGATGCGCCAGAAAATAAGCGAAGAAATACAAATGTCGGATCTTGTCGCAACACGACTGTCGGATGCAGGCGCAGCATGCAGCTTCTGCATCCGACAGTCGTGTTGGATGAACACTGCGACACCATCCAACATTGCTATTGCTTACTTTATTTTCTGTCGCATCCGAGTTGATCCCTGCGTTTTGGCGCAGCGAGTCGGATCCGCCTAAAACGCATTGAAATCGCCCATGTAGTTCTACCCTTAGTTGATACATTTCTTATCTTTGTTCCTGCTGAGCAGAATCTGAGTTTCATTACAGGCAGCTGTTAGATTTGATACAATAGTTACTAATACTCCAGAGATGCTGCTGAGAAATGGATCAACTAAATGCTGCAAAATTATAACAGTTTAGAGTCTGCCCCTGAATTACTGAGCTGCCAGACTCAAACACCAGAGACAGGGACATTCAACTTTAAACTTAGGGTAAGGCCAGACTTGGCGTTTTTAAAAAAGCTCCGTCGGGCGTAAATACGCATAAATTGCACTACCACTGAAACTAATGGAAACGCACTATGGCAATTCTCCCAGTATTGGTGTTTTTTTAGCAGAAACACCAATATGTCAAGAAATTACCAAGTCAATAGACTCTATTGCAAGTTTGAAATGATAGTTTACGTAAATACGCAGCGTATTTTAAATATGGCGTCCAAATTCCCGCAAGATAAATGACGCATATATATATATACGTTTTTACGTTGTGTACTGACGATCATTCCTGGTAAATTTTGCATGTAAATCGTTTTTCTATTTCCAGCCAGCGGAATTATGGGGAACGAGAACAATGATAAATGCATGTTGGGAAAAGAAGCCTACGTGCATGTTGGAAAGTAATTGAAAAAAGTCTTTATTTCTGGGGAATAATCTGAAAACAACTGAACTGAAAAAAGTGATACCCCCTTGCCCATTACCTGCAGATTAACCCCTGTAGCTGTCAATACCCTAAAGCCACCCCAGAAAAGCCAAAGGCAGCATTTCCATGCGTCAACCTATTGTTTATGGGCATTAATGGTTATTGATGCCCAGTTTTGCTGAAAATCCTATAAATGGGTGCATACCATGATGACTTAATTGTTTTTCTTGGGATTTAAATAAATGGTCGAAATACCATGACTAACTTAAAGGAAAACTTTACCCCCAAGATGAATATTTAAGCAACAGATTTACAGTTTATATCATATTAAATGACATCATAAAGAATCTTACCAAACTGGAATATATATAAAGTAAATATTGTTCTTTTACATCTCTTGCCTTGAGTCACCATTTTGTGATGGTCTGTGTGCTGCCTCACCTGACCAGAAATACTGCAGCTTTAACTGTAACAGGAAAAGTGTGGAAGCAAAAAAACAGAACTCTGTCTGTTAATTGGCTCATGTGACCTAACAAGTATGGTTTGTTTGTGTGCACCGTGAATAATAGGATACCAGGGGCGGCCTACTTACTGACCCCCTGCACAGGACGTGATACTGGCTCTCTGGAGCCCATAATAATCAGCTGTAACAATCACTGGTTTTGACCCATGTGAGGGTAGCGGGGAGTGGGAGCAGAGAAAATGAGGGGAGCAGGAAGTGGGAGCAGAGAGCGTGAGGGTAGCTGGGAGTGTGAGGGGAGCAGGGAGTGGGAGCAGAGAGTGTGACTGCGTGAGGGTAGCAGGGAGTGGGAGCAGAGAAAATGAGGGTAGCTGGGAGTGTGAGGGGAGCAGGGAGTGGGAGCAGAGAGCGTGAGGGGAGCTGGGAGTATGAAGGAAGCAGGGAGTGGGAGCAGAGAGCGTGAGGGGAGCTGGGAGTGTGAGGGGAGCAGGGAGTGGGAGCAGAGAGCGTGAGGGGAGCTGGGAGTGTGAGGGGAGCAGGGAGTGGGAGCAGGGAGTGTGACTGCGTGAGGGTAGCAGGGAGTGGGAGCAGAGAAAATGAGGGTAGCTGGGAGTGTGAGGGGAGCAGGGAGTGGGAGCAGAGAGCGTGAGGGGAGCTGGGAGCGTGAGGGTAGCAGGGAGTGGGAGCAGAGAGTGTGACTGCGTGAGGGTAGCAGGGAGTGGGAGCAGAGAAAATGAGGGTAGCTGAGAGTGTGAGGGGAGCAGGGAGTGGGAGCAGAGAGCGTGAGGGGAGCTGGGAGTATGAAGGAAGCAGGGAGTGGGAGCAGAGAGCGTGAGGGGAGCTGGGAGTGTGAGGGGAGCAGGGAGTATGAAGGAAGCAGGGAGTGGGAGCAGAGAGCGTGAGGGGAGCTGGGAGTGTGAGGGGAGCAGGGAGTAGGAGCAGAGAGCGTGAGGGGAGCTGGGAGTATGAAGGAAGCAGGGAGTGGGAGCAGAGAGCGTGAGGGGAGCTGGGAGTGTGAGGGGAGCTGGGAGTATGAAGGAAGCAGGGAGTGGGAGCAGAGAGCGTGAGGGGAGCTGGGAGTGTGAGGGGAGCAGGGAGTGGGAGCAGAGAGCGTGAGGGGAGCAGGGAGTGGGAGCAGAGAGTGTGACTGCGTGAGGGTAGCAGGGAGTGGGAGCAGAGAAAATGAGGGTAGCTGAGAGTGTGAGGGGAGCAGGGAGTGGGAGCTGGGAATGTGAGGGGAGCAGGGAGTGGGAGTAGAGAGCGTGAGGGGAGCTGGGAGTATGAGGAGAGCAGAGAAAATGAGGGGAGCAGGGAGTGGGAGCAGCGGCAGGAGCCCGGCATGGTGTGACAGAACACGGTGCTGAGGGGAGAGTCAGTCAGTCAATCAATCATTCAGTGTCAGTCAGGGCGTGAGAGAGAGGCCGGTGGGAGGAGCCAAGCGAGTGCCGGTGGAGTAGGAGGCGGGTCTCAGTGCTGCGGGGAGGCTGTGACACTCAGACATTGCAGCAGATCCCAGAACGAGAGAGAGAGGAAGGAAGGAAGGAGGAGAATAAGGCGCTGCTTTCCCTGCTCGCTACGAACTCTTCGTTTGTGCCGCCGCTGCTGTAGTGAGAGTCAGTGCTGGTGCTGCGGGGAATGAGCCGGGCCCGTGTGGAATGGATGTGCCAGGGGAAGGCTGGATACGTGATACGTGCGCTGGCCGGCAGTAAAGGGTAAGTGTGTTACTGCTTCTTCTCTAGTGTTGCTGCTGGGAAATGTAGTTGAACAACAGCTGGAGGTGCTACTGATATTTATACTGGGGGTCCCTCCTCTTGTCCGGCCCTGGCTCTACTGTTTTATCCCTGTGTGTGCGAGTCTGGCTGGGGAGGAGGAGGGGGACATTGGACGATCAGTTACCAGGAAGCACAACACGTGATTTATAAGAGGATCCAGTGTCCGGGAGTCTGAGGAAGGATCAAGTCAGTGGGACTGGGGGGCTTGTGGCGCTGCCCCGGGAGCTGATCATGTGTCTAATGGAGATGGAGGGCGTGAGGGACTGAGCAGGGAGACCTGTGGATCTGATGGAAATGATCTAATGCTGCTGCTTTACCTGCTGGACATGGGGAGGGAGGGGCCAAGGGACGTCACAGGGGTCAGAGGTCAGAGGGATGAGGAGGTGCTGCCCAGAGGGACAATGAGTGTGATGTGTCAGCTCTGGGGGGAGAGAGGAGACAGCTGGGGGCCACATTGCTAGTGATCTCCTCCTGATACTATTCTGTTTTTGTACAAAGCCCTGCTGAGGCGCTGGCAGTCTCGTGGCCTACAAAAACCCTGTGGCTAAACTGTCAATTATATATATGCCATATATATGTCAGTTTGGAAGCCCCCTGCCCTAGTAACTGCAGCCCTCCAGCTGTTGTGAGACTACCGCCCCTTGCTGGATGGGGACACTGCTGCTTGTACCTGCTTCACACATTACACTCCCAAAGTAGTGAGCTGAAGGCACAACATGCCAGGCTGCTGGGAGTTGCGGTTTAACTTGCTGCCTCTTCGACACAGACGGGTTCATGGAACACCTAGAAATCCCAGAGTAATGAGTTCAGGTTGGAAATGGACTGATTCTGCTTCAGTGAGTCGCACTGACTGGCCACAATAACTGGCACCGTGCCCGGGTTACGACTGTGGGCAAGTCAGCTGCATTGTGATTCCCCCACTGGGCTAATCCTGATTGTGCCGATCATTCAATCTCCCATATGAGAAAGTATCTGGACACAACTCTGCCTCCTTACTTACCCGGACCCCCCATCTACTTTATTAGAAAGCTCACGCTAGGGAATATGGACTCTCATTCCCCTGATGCTGCAGTTACACTAGGGTAGCTGGGAGTGGGAGCAGGGAGTGTGAGGGTGAGTGGGAGCAGGGAGTTTGAGAGTGTCTGGGAGTAGAAGCAGGGCCTTTGAGGGTAGCTGGGAGTGGGAGCAGGGAGTGTGAAGGTAACTGGGAGTGGGAGCAGGGAGTGTGAAGGTAGCTGGGAGTGGGAGCAGGGAGTGTGAGGGTAGCTGTGAGTGGGAGCAGGGAGTGGGAGGGTAGCTGGGAGTGGGAGCAGGGAGTGTGAGGGTAGCTGTGAGTGGGAGCAGGGAGTGTGAGGGTAGCTGGGAGTGGGAGCAGGGAGTGTGAGGGTAGCTGGGAGCAGGGAGTGGGAGGGTAGCTGGGAGTGGGAGCAGGGAGTGGGAGGGTAGCTGTGAGTGGGAGCAGGGAGTGTGAGGGTAGCTGTGAGTGGGAGCAGGGAGTGTGAGGGTAGCTGGGAGTGGGAGCAGGGAGTGTGAGGGTAGCTGGGAGCAGGGAGTGGGAGGGTAGCTGGGAGTGGGAGCAGGGAGTGGGAGGGTAGCTGGGAGTGTGAGGATAGCAGAAGCAGAGAGTGGGAGCAGGGAGTGGGAGGATAGCTGGGAGTGGGAGCAGGGAGTGTGAGGATAGCAGAAGCAGAGAGTGGGAGCAGGGAGTGTGAGGATAGCTGGGAGTGGGAGCAGGGAGTGTGAGGGTAGCTGGGAGTGAGAGCTGGGAGTGGGAGCAGGGAGTGTGACGGTAGCTCATTCCCTCTCTCATCCTCACTCCCCTGATGCTGCAGTTACTGACAGTTTTGCACCCGGTGCCCAGAGATCGCTGTGTCACAGATAAGTAGTATGTGTAGCACCAATTTCATCATGTTCTGCTGCTGGAGAGGCTCTGCTGATATTACATTAAAGGGGGGGGGGTTCCCAGTAGACCTTCTTGTGCCCCAGCGTTGCCCCCTGTATTATTTACATTGGTCTCCAATGCAAACGTAATGTTCTAGACCAGTGAGTTTGAAACACACAGGATTTGTTTCCTGATTTGCTCTCCTTAAAGGGGTTGTTCGCCTTTACATTTACTTTTAGTATGATGTAGAGAGTGATTTTCCGAGACAATTTAAAATTGGTTTTCATTTTTTATTATTTTTGGTTTTTGCGTTATTTAGTTTTTTTTTATTCAGCAGGCTCCTTTTGTAGTTACACTCCTGGCTCACACTGTTATTTAATGCAAAGTGACACCCATGAAGCCAGAGGCCGATTAACCTCTTCCTACATAAGGGTGTCAAAGGCCACATGGTTTAAAGGACAAGTAAAGTGCAATTTGCAGGTGGTGACAATTTATTAGACAGCCCTCAGTGAATAGAATTACAGGTATGGGACCTGTTATCCAGAACACCCAGGACCTCGGGCTTTCCGGATAATGGATCTTTCCATAATTTTGCTCTTCATACCTTAAGTCTACTAGAAAATCATGTAAAAATTAAATAAACCCAATTGGCTGGGTTTGCTTCTTCCAATAAGGATAAATTATATCTTAGTTTGGATCAAGTATAAGCTACTGTTTTATTATTACAGAGAAAAATGTGGATTATTTGATTATCATGGAGGCTATGGGAGATGGCCTTTCCGTAATTCGGAGCTTTCTGGATAACTGGTTTCCGTATAATGGATCCCATACCTGTACTAACTTCAGGCCACCACGCTTGTGCTTCTCTTAACTGAGAAACATGTTGTCCTGGGTATCCCTTGCAATACCCAGTAATTCACAGTATAATTAAAAAGAAAAAATGGTGGAGAGACCCGGGTCCAAGATTAGAATTCACTGCACAAACGATTGCCACCACCTGTACATTGCACTTTACTTGCCCTTTAAAGTAAGTAAGTCGAGCAATCTAGAGGAGCTAACACCACAGCATCAAATGGGACATTCAGTAATGTGTGGAACAGAAATTTCCCAAGTATTTAATAAGGAAGCTGGGAAATAACAATATTATGGGATGGGAGTACAACCCTGGTAACTGTGTGGATGTTCCTGTTTTCTTACAGTGAATCAAAATGATTGGATATGATTTGTCCTAATGGTTAATGCCACCCTTTGTGTGCCGGGCATTGCCTTGATATTTTAGTGAGAATTTCTTTGTAGTGTATGTCACTCCCTGAGGTCGATGGCCTGCGAGATGGGAGATTAGATAAAACCCAGAGATTTTAGAGATTACGGTCCCTTATCTGGTCGGCGTGCTTGTGAGACATGTATTTAAAGGTATCCTCTTGTCTTCAAGGGAGATAGTGATCGCATCCCAGTACCGTCTTTGTATTTTAGCCCATGAGTCTCAAACAGGGACCAACTGCATGGCGGGTGGATACAGGAATAGTTTTTGTTTCACTTCCCTGCAGCAAAGTCTGGAAAGTATTCACGTTCCTTGGATTCTGTAACCTTCACCATGTGACTCCCAAGCTGCCACTTAACTGCCACTTAACTGCCGCGGGGAATTCTGAGAGTTGCAGTTCACCTGCAGGCAGAAGTTCTCTTACCTTAGCCAGTTTGAAGGCGGATTAATGCTCATGTGACTGGTACTTTCCCGGGGCAATGAGCCTAGACCTTTTTGGGTAACCTTTAACCAACCTTTTGTCTATTCAAGTACTCCTTATCTCTTGGAGGGGAAAGGAAATACATCACAGCTATTTATTTAAATTACATGTAAATGGGTTTCTGAGTCACCCCTGCCCTTGTGCAAAATATAAATTCGGAGTATAATAACCCCGGCCCTTGTACAAAATATCAACTGGGAGTATAATAACCCCTTCCCTTGTGCAAAATTCTAACTGGGAGTACAATAACCCCTGGAGAATAATAACCCCTGCCCTTATGCAAAATACCAACTGGGAGAATAATAACCCCTTCCCTTGTGCAAAATACAGACTGGGAGTATAATAACCCCGGCCCTTGTGCAGAATACCAACTGGGAGTATATTTACCCCGGCCCTTGTGCAAAATACTAATTGGGAGTACAATAACCCCAAGAGAATAATAACCCCTTCCCTTGTGCAAAATACCAATTGGGAGTATAATAACCCCGTCCCTTGTGCAAAATACCAACTGGGAGTATAAAAACCCCTTCCCTTGTGCAAAATACTAATTGGGAGTACAATAACCCCAAGAGAATAATAACCCCTTCCCAGGCCCGGACTGGCAATCTGTGGGTTCTGGCAAATGCCAGAGGGGCTGCTATAAGGTCCCATAGAAAGTCAATATTTAGTGGGCTGGTGGGGGCTGTTTGGGCCTCTATGTGGGCTGATTGGGCCTCTGTGTACCTGAAATGCCAGGGCTTATTTTAATTCTCAGTCCGGACCTGCCCCTTCCCTTGTGCAAAATACCAATTGGGAGTATAATAACCCCGTCCCTTGTGCAAAATACTAATTGGGAGTACAATAACCCCAAGAGAATAATAACCCCTTCCCTTGTGCAAAATACCAATTGGGAGTATAATAACCCCATCCCTTGTGCAAAATACCAACTGGGAGTATAATAACCCCTTCCCTTTTGCAAAATACAAACTCGGAGTATAATAACCACAGGAGAATAATAACCCCTGCCCTTGTGCTGGATACCCACAGGGCATATAATAACACCAGCAGAATACAACAAGGGCAGTGCCCTTTCAGGAGATCATCAAGATCTCTAGGATACCCATTATTATTACAGGTATGGGATCCGTTATCCGGAAGCCCGTTTTCCAGGAAGTTCCAAATTACGGAAAGGCCATCCCCTATAGACATCATTTTATCCAAATAAAAATGATTTATTTTTTTGTGTAATAATAAAACAGTAGCTGGTACTTGATCCCAACTAAGATATAATAAATCCTTATTGGAGGCAAAACCAGCCTATTGGGTTTATTTAAAGTTTACACGATTTTCTAGTAGACTTAAGGTGTGAAGATCCAAATTATGGAAAGAGCCCTTATCCGGAAAGCCCCAGGTCCCGAGCATTCTGGATAACAGCCCCACACCTGTATAACTATCCTCTTTATATTCTTTTTGCAAGTGATAATTGGATTTTACAATCTGCGGTCCTTATCACTGACTCATTCGTCACCCATTAGGGGTCTGTTTTATTAGGAGCCATTTAATTGGCCTGTACATTTTTGGAATATGGGAGTGGGAGTACCCACTTTGAAGAAGGCAACCTTGGCCTATAAACCCCATCCTGCTTTGCTGGAGTGAGACTGCTGGGAGTTGTAGTTTCTCAGTGGCCGCAGTAATGGATGTGGCCTTGTACTTATATGGAAAGGAAACTGCCAGGTTCCATTACCTGGCAGGGTCTGGATTTTACCAACCAATTAACTAGTGCACATAAATAAGAATGGCATAACTATTCGTTCTGTGCGTGCGGATTCCTGGTGACCCTATTTCTGCCCATGACTTACTGGTTTGTTTGTTAAATCTCCTTGGCACCCGTCATCTGGAATATGTTGTCAGTTTGTGCATGGTGAGATAAATGGGACCAGTGGCTGGCAGCTGGGGTTACTGTCAGACCTTGACTGTTATTTCTGTAGCTCCTGGATAGTTTCTGGCTGACACTAGTTTTTTTTTTTTTTTTTTTTTGACACTAGGCATTAATAAATAGGAAGTTTTATTTAACGACTCCCTCAACCTTTTTGCTTCTAGGAGGAAGCCCCAAAATCTATTATTTTTTGGCTTTCTTTGTCATGTGCCATGTTCCCATTGTTAGCCTTGCATAAAAACATGCACATATCCACCTCCATAAGCATACGATTGGTTAAACCTCCTATTTGTGCAGCAGGAGGCATGAAATGCGTTGGTGTTCTGGTACAGGAAGTCAGGGACGCAGGAAGTAAACAGAGCAAACACCACCGATCTGGAATGGAAGGGATATGATACGGCGGGATATGATAAAGTTGAATGGACGTATATGTTGCAGCAAATACATTACATTACACAAGTCCAGGGAACCTTAATAAAGACAATAGAGTTGTTATATTGCCCTACACATGAGCCCACTGTATAGTTAATGTTCCATATGTTAGGAAATGTAGGGGCCGAGTACCCAAAAAAATACGGACCTTTGCAGACTATCACTCTGAAAAAAGGAAAAGACGTCCGCGTGATAAAAATTTTGCACTAAAAAGTGAGGACGTTGTATGCACTCCATTGCACTTCACCTGGCCTAAGCTGGCGAAGGCAAGTCTGGCGAATGAGATAACGTTAAGTAAAATCCGTAATTATTGAGTTTGCCGAGTGACGTCCATTCGCCAGAGCGAAAATTCGTCTGGCGTTAGAGTTCGAAGCAACTTTAGTGTCTATCTCCTTCACTAGCGAAGTGACGCCTGCGCCCGTTAGGATATCGGCGAAGTTCCGAAATGACGTCATGCTGTCGAAATTTTCGCTAACGTTAGTCACTTCTTCCTTTAGATAATCTGCCCCTAAGAGTTGCACCTCCTGTTTTTCGCTCTTGGTAAGTAGCATTGCACTGCTATACTGGGACCTTTTGCTGCTCTGTCTCTGTCTCTCTCTCGCTGTCAGTCTCTCTCTGTCTGTCTGTCACTCTCTGTCTGTCTGTCTGTCTCTCTCTCTGTGTGTGTGTCTGACTCTCTCTGTTTGTCTGACTCTCTCTGTGTGTCTGACTCTCTGTGTCTGTCTGTCTGTCTGTCTGTCTGTCTCTCTCTCTCTCTCTCTCTCTCTCAAAAACAACTGTTCAAAATGAGAAGTATAATTATTCAGCAAAAGTGCTCCGAAGAGCGCTGGGCAATCTTCCTTTAATTTTCCAGTTGACTTTACATCCTCCTTTAAACCTGAAACTCTCCGGCTGTTCCAAAACGACACAGCCATAGCGGCTTTTGAGATTCTCCAAGTTGTAGTTCAGCAAGAGCTGGTCTAAAGGTTAATGGCTTTGCTTCTAACATTAGTCCTCAGGCTGCACCTCGATTTGCATTTGTACTTGGGGGCGGCATCGCCTGACTGTTACTGGAACATGAGAGCCGTGAGCTGACTATATGTACAGAAATGATTCAGCAGCGTGAAACGCACAAGCCACAGCCGGTTTCTGCCCATGTCTGGAGAACATGTTGTGAAATGACAGATTCTACCTTGGGTTAAATAAATTCATTTTGGGTGCTGTTTACATGAAGCTTTTTATAGAGAACGGGGTGGAAATTGAGAGTATAAAGGAGTAAAATCCACATGAAAGGCTCCTCTTTTATAGAAACACACTGTGCAAATATGTATCACTAGGCACCACTTATACAGTCACTCATTGTGTATTCACCCTATTACTATAAAGTTATTAGCAGGAAGGCTTTTGCTTACTATATACATTTATAGCCATGGGCAAGGTTTTAGGACTATGGCACACTGGGGGGGGGGGGGGGGGGGAAGAACATTTTTAAAAGCTGATCAAACACCAGGAATCCAAGCTGATATCTGGTCTCATAAAAGCCATGACCAAGTCTGTATTTATATTATAGTCATTTGTAGTAGATTGTTAAAAAAAAAAAATCCAGATTTCCCAGATAGTGGTGTTGAATACAGTAAATATTGACTTGATATGTTTTATGCAAATTTTAATGAATTCATGTTTTTTTTGTGCCATGCCAGCGGGACAGGAAAATGCTTGTAATTGCCCAGTGTGCCCAGAGTTCTTATTGTATAGGTGTGTAGACATTTACTATAGCTGTGTAGACATTTACTATAGCTGTGTAGACATTTACTATAGCTGTGTAGACATTTACTATAGGGGCTAGACGTTTACTATAGGGGTTAGACGTTTACTATAGGGGCTAGACATTTACTATAGGGGTCTAGACATTTACTATAGGGGTCTAGACATTTACTATAGGGGTCTAGACATTTACTATAGGGGTCTAGACATTTACTATAGGGGTCTAGACATTTACTATAGCTGTGTAGACATTTACTATAGCTGTGTAGACATTTACTATAGCTGTGTAGACATTTACTAAAGGTGTGTAGACATTTACTAAAGGTGTGTAGACATTTACTAAAGGTGTGTAGACATTTTCTATTGGTGTGTAGACATTTTCTATTGGTGTGTAGACATTTACTATAGCTGTGTAGACATTTACTATAGCTGTGTAGACATTTACTATAGCGGTCTAGGCATTTACTATAGCTGTGTAGGCATTTACTATAGCTGTGTAGGCATTTACTATAGCTGTGTAGGCATTTACTATAGCTGTGTAGACATTTACTATAGCTGTGTAGACATTTACTATAGCTGTGTAGACATTTACTATAGCTGTGTAGACATTTACTATAGCTGTGTAGACATTTACTATATTGCCAAAGTTCGACCACTGTCCCTGATGTGGAGTGATGAGAAACTTGGTTAAGGCAGGCCAAACGAAACCACTATCTATTGAATGTACATCCGTATATGAAATCCTCTGCTGTTCCAGATATCTGCATATAACTCAGCGGTACTAGGGTTGTCAATATGTGACAAGGTTATCCTTTTAATGGACTCCTGGCGCTCAGCGTCCGTATCGCATGAATTCGCACGGTTGTTGGTTTTCTTATCCTTATTTGCATTTCTTTATAAAGAGAGTTTGCTGATCTGCTGATATGCAGGAGCTTTCCACCGAGCCACTGACCCTAGTGCTCCCAGGAGAGACGAGTTTAAAAACTTTTTCTTGTTTAAATAAGAGGATTCTCTCTCTTTTTTTTTTTTTTACCTTTGCTGGTACGTTGGCTCACCTTCCCCTTTAGGACGTGTTATCTGTTATACGGCAGCCCAACGGCACTTGTATGTTATTATTATCTGCGATTGATTAATTACATACCTCCAAATGTCCCATTTTTCGCAGGGCAGTCCCGATTTTGATGTTTCAACCCGTAGTCCCAGATTGTTGCTGAAATTTCCCATCTTTCTCTTTGATCTCCAGCACTGAACTGCCAGAATAAGATACAAAGTCTCTAACTTAATTGGCTTTTGGCAGAGAGCTCAGCCAACAATTTAAGATAAGCAAAGATGCAATTGTAACAATTTCAGACAAGCAGGTCTCTTGGGGAAACTGTAAATTGCAGCTAAAAGGGAAAAACACAGAAATGTGTTCAAACTTTCATAACCTGCCAAATTTTGTAAAATGAACACGGAAATTAGGGGGCGTGGCCGCAAAAATGAACATGGTCAAAATTTCGGCAAACCTTTTTGTTCCCTGTGCACCCTATCGTTCTTCAGTCACAGGGTGTACCTGGGTAATGCATTTTCGGCCTGTCTGAGTGCTTTCTTGGCTGCCACATCTGGTTACATTATTGTAAAATTCTATGTGAACTGGAGTTCGATCTCCAGATGAAGTCTTAAAGGTTCCAGCCTCTCTGCAATGGAGTAAACAGGATGAATGAATGCTGGGCCCCCGAGTGTATGCTGAGGTCACAGCATGTTAGTTATATATAGGGATCTTACACATGGCTCCTGTCCTTTTAAGGGGGGCACAGCACATCATTGAGACTGGCTTCTAACAACTGTCAGCTCATGTATAGATATGCTGTGCCCCTTTAAAACTCCCCTTCTTAAATAATGTCTCCCCCTCACTATTGCTGTTGACATTGCATCAGTCACATATTCTGTTCCCAGGCTGGAGTCCTGAATGGAAAGTTGCCATACTGCTGAGCATGGTCACACGAGGGCCGATGTGACAGCTGGAAGAGACGACAGCTGGACATGACATTGACATTAGAGGAAAGACTATAGTGGTGGTTACAGATGAAGGTTGTTCAGCGGCGTTGGACGCTTTGATCTGGGGATTCACTGATGCCAGGGTAGAAAGAAGCATTAAATAAAGGCAATGATGTACCCCCATGTGTAATACATAAGGATATTGGTCATTAAGGAGCTCCATGATTATTTAAAGGCAAGCAGGCCGAGTCCCTGCTGTTTTTCTGAAATCAGAAAACCAAACTGAAACATTCATTATTTTAACTATTAAATAGGTTGAGCGACCTTACCAATCACTGATAGTTTTGCTGCCATGTGACATTGGCGTTCTGAGTTCGATTCCAGCCAGGACACTATCTGCAAGGAGTTGGTATGTGTCTTTATGAGTTTCCTCCCACACCCATAATGGCAAACCTTCTATACTGCACCTGTTGTTGAACCCAAGACTTTGGTCTCTGGTGTGACGTCTTTTCTTTATAAACAATAAAAAATGTTTATTTTACTGGTATTTACAATTGTGGTTTGTGGGAAACCTCCCCTTTTCCGGTGGCCGGAGTCGCCCGCCACAAGCCAGAGAGAGGTGAGAGATATTTCGGCTCTGTAACCAGTGAGAAGGGGATGAATCTTTCATAATAATGAAGTTCCGTCCGTCCCATAGCCATTCGAGAATTCAGCTGTGTGTAACTGCTTACTGGAAATCCATTCAATCATTGGCGCCGATCCTGATTTCAAGGATAAATTTAACAGAAGCAATGTGCTCGGAACAGAGCCTCTAGATTTCCCTTCTGCCGTGGAGGTTGCTGGGAAATGTATTACAGGAGCAAGAGCCGGACATGCTGATGTGTTTAATATAGGGTGTCTGATGTTATACACAAGAGATGTGGCATGTGCTATTTTGTCTCAGAGGATTGTAGGAGCTGTTCTTTGGACAGACAGGGATGCGACGTAGAAGATAAAAATGGGGTTTGATGGTGATGTTATTAATAGGGTAGAAAGATAAAGTTATAGCATGGGTGATGACAACCCTATTAGCTTCTGTATTACTGATAGGGAGTATATTACAGGTATTATCCGGAATGATCTCGACCTGGGGTTTTCCAGATTAGGAGTCTATCCATAATTTGGATCTCCATACCTTAAATTTGCTAAAAAATCATTTAAACGTTAATTAAACCCAATTGGATTGTTTTGCCTGCACCAAGGATTAATTAATTCCAAGATGGGATCCAGTACAATGTACTGTTTAATTATTACAAGGAAAAAAAGGAAATCCTTTTTGAAAATTGTAATTATTTGGTTAAAGTGGAGTTTATGGTAGATGGACCTAGTGTAATATGGAGCTTTCTGTATAACAGGTTTCAAGAGAATGGATCTCATACCTGTATTGCTTAAAAGATAAAAAAAATGTTTTGCTTCCAATAAGGATGAATTATTTCCTAGTTGGGATCCAGTACAAGGTACTGTTTAATTATTAATAGGAAGGAAAGGAAATCCTTTTTGAAAATTGCAATTATTTGGTTAAAGTGGAGTTAATGGTAGATGGCCCTCCTGTAATATGGAGCTTTCTGGATAACAGGTTTCAAGAGAACAGATCCCATACCTGTATTGCTTAAAAGATAAAAATTGTTTTTCTTTCAATAAGGATTCATTATTTCCTAGATGGAACCAGTACAAGGTACTGTTTAATTACTACAAGGAAGAAAGGAAATCATTTTTTGGAAATTGTAATTATTCGGTTAAAGTGGAGTTTATGGTGGATGGCCCTCCTGTAATATGGAGCTTTCTGGATAACAGGTTTCAAGAGAACGGATCCAATACCTGTATTGCTTAAAAGATAAAAAAATGTTTTGCTTCCAAAAAGGATTCATTATTTCCCAGTTGGGATCAAGTACAAGGTACTGTTTTATTATTACAAAGAAAAAGGAAATCATTTTTGAAGATTGTAATTATTCGGTTAAATGGGAGTTTATGGTAGATGGCCATTCTGTATTATGGAGCTTTCTGAATAACAGGTTTCAAGAGAATGGATCCCATACCTGTATTACTTAAAAGACACCTGTAGTCTCGGGTATTGGGCAAACATGTTGCCTCGGAGCAGTGTACAAAGCCTCAGGGATCGTTTCCCATTACTCCCTATTAATAACATTGGCATCAGGTAATATTTTCCTTTTTTACCCGTAGCCTTTGTGCACATGTGGAAGCCGTGAGACAAAGCCTAGATGCATTTTTTCTTTACAGACAGGTTTGCTAGTAAACCCTGACCCAGATAGCAGCGCAAACAAGACATATTCATTCTCTCTCCCCGGCGGAAGCGCGTTACATTCCCCATCATTGTTTATTTTTCCGAAGCATTTGAACTTTTGCTTCACAGGTTTAATATTACAGAACAAAAGGTCACAAAACGTGAAAATTTTGCCTTAATTAGGGGAGTGTCTTCGCTTTGTTACAGTTTCTCGCAGATCTTTTGTCAGCATGACTTTGGTTTTACTTTGCCTTTTTTTTTAACGACTTGCAAAGGGGAGTGCCTCTGAACTTGTTGCATTTCTTTGCCAGTCCTATAGGTTCAGTTGGATACAGCTACGTTAAAGGAAAACTATACCCCTCAAACAATGTAGGTCTCTAAAAATATATTGCATAAAACAACTTGTGTAAACTTCATGTAAATAAACCATTTTCATAATAATATATTTTTTTAGTAGTATGTGCCATTGGGTAATCATAAATATAAAACTGCCATTTTAAAAAATAAGGGCCGCCCCCTGGGATCGTGTGATTCACGGTGCACACAAACATACCAAACACTACTTGTTAGGTCACATGATCCAATAAACAGACAGAGTTCTGTCTTTTGCTTCCACACTTCTTCCTGTTACAGTTAGAGCTGCAGTATTTCTGGTCAGGTGATCTCTGAGACAGCACACAGACCATCACAAAATGGTGGCTTAAGAAAACATACAGGAAGGTTAATTGGCACCTAATAAAACTGATTACAGTGTGTGCAAGCGATAGGGACCTTAGATTGTAAACTCCACTGGGACAGGGACTGATGAGAATGATGTATAATTTCTATAAAGCCCCGCGGAATAAGTTATATAAAACTTAATAAACATGCATGGTCCCTATACAGGTACAGGATCCGTTATCCGGAACCTGTTATCCGGAAAGCTATGAATTATAGGAAGGCTGTCTCCCTTATTACAGAGAAAAAAAGTATATCAATTTTAAAAAATTTCATTATTTGGATAAAATGGAGTCTATGAGAGACGCCCTTTCCATAATGGACCCCATACCTGTAATAATAAAACAGTGGGGATGCACCGAATCCAGGATTCGGTTCGGGATTCGGCCAGGACTTTTTCAGCAGGCTTCAGATTTGGCAGAATCCTTCTGCCTGGCCGAACCGAATTTGAATCCTATTTTGCATATGCAAATTAGGGCAGGAAGGGAAGTCGCATGAGTTTTTGTCACAAAACAAGGAAGTAAAAAATGTATTTCACTTCCCCCCCCTAATTTTCATATGCAAATTAGGGTTTGGTATTTGGCTGAATCTGTCGCAAAGGATTCGGAGGTTCGGCCGAATCCAAAATAGTGGATTTGTTGCATCCCTATAAAACAGTATTTTGTGCTTGATCCCAATGAAGATAAAATGAATCCTTATTGGAGGACAACTGTATGAGGTTTAATTAATGTTTAAATTATCTTTTTTTATGGGAAAGCCAAATTATGGAAAGATCCCCAGGTCCCAGCATTCTGGATAACAGGTCCCATACATGTACTATGAATTCTTTCTCAGTATATGTTGAGATTATGGGCCATGTCCGACTGCGTAGTTTCATTTAACGTATTAAAGAGTGAGTGGCAAGATTGCCTGTGTTAGGGGATTTAAACTCGGCTCAACGTCTTACAAGTGTTAATGGGATAATTGTAAAGTGACAGCAGCTGAATGGAAGCACCTCGAGGCCGTGCTTGGATACATACGTTGGTCATATTGAGACCAGATTTGAGGTTTTTAGCTGGTGCCGACTCCGGGATACTGTACGTTGTTATATACGGACTTAAGTACCCCCTCTTGTAAATTTATAAGGATATTATAAGTTACCGAGTAGTTTCATGTTTTTATACTAGTAATGGAACTCTGAGGTAACTCCTAATATCCTCATATTTTGGTACTTTATTTATTATAATACAAATTTCAGTGAGTCGTGACAGAAATGACATCAGAACTCACTGTTTATAACTGGTGACATCAGAACTCACCGTTTATAAGGATATAATTTACAAGATATTCATGGCTTTTGTGTATTATAAGGTATATAATACGCAAGAGCCATGAATATCCTGTAAAATATATCCTTCTAAACAGTGACTAGTGATGTCATCAGTTATAAACTGTGAGTAGTGATGTCATTTCTGTCACATGACTCACTGATATTTGTGTATTATAATAAATAAAGTACCCCCAGTTGCAAAATATGAGGATATTAGAAGTAACCTTCAGCCTCGTGCTTTTATATGGTCATGGAACATTTCGTTAACTTATAATATCCTTATATTCTACAATAGGGGGTACTTTATTCACTATATTATCCACCTTAGGGGCAGATTCACTAAAAGGCGAAGTGGCCGTCGCTAATTCACTAACAGGCGTAGAGGACTATTCTCTAGTGAATGAGACCATCGCTATCGTTCGTTAGTATCCTATCGCCAGCCGACTTTATTAGGACATACAAGAAGCCTGACACGTTTTGTGCCTGAATGGGCAAGTAGCCTATGAGTAAGTGCCCAATCAGGCACGAAACGCGTTAGGCTTCTTGTATGTCCCAATAACATCTTTTTATTTTATTAAAACTTGAGCTACTGATTTACTACCAAATGGACCTCACCTCATTTTGAATCCTACTCTCTAATAAACTGGCCAGACGTGCGGCTGTGCATGTTTTGGGTGGAGCGAGGGAGCAGATTCCTTGAAACAAGACGCATTGTTACAACTTCAGGTGTCAGACTGCTAAACATCCACTTTCTGACTGCAAACCTGGAAGACCGGATTCCTTCTCTATAGAGAGACGTGTTTATGTCACAGCGCGTGACTTTGAGAGGTCAGAGACGGAGCTGGATGGCAGGTAATGCGATACTATTAATATAATGTTGATGAGAGCATAAGCTATTGGGGATAATGTTCGGAGTTCCTTCACAGTTCAAGGTTGTTCTCCTGTTTAATGACAAGTGGAGGTCAGGCCGTGTTGTCTAATATTAACACAGCCTCAAGGACTTGTGATTGACTTGGCACCTGCTGGGAAAGAGAATGTTGACTGTGAATGGAGCCAGATTTAAACAGATAAACTGGGATTCTATTTGGAGGATTATTTTGCTGCAGCCACTGGTTCTGCAGAGTTGGAGAAAGTTTTTATTAAACAATACAAAAACTATAAAATCCACATTATATTACATAACAACACAGGTTGTATTTCAGCTATTTTTTGTGTACTTCGACTCGGGAATAGTCCAAATTCGATTTGAATTTGAAAAAAATTAAAAAATTCGGATATCAAAATTTATGTACTGTCTCTTTAAAAATTCGACATCGACCATTCGCCATCTAAAAACTGCTGAATTGCTGTTTTAGCCTATGGGGGGACCTCCTAGAACCTTTTTGGAGCCAATTGGTGGACTTTGAAAAACTGAAGTTTTTTTTGTGAAAAACTTCAAATCGAATTTGATCGAATGCGCTATTCCTTTGATTGGTACGATTCGAATTAGGCCGAGTACAGACCTATCCGATCAAAAACGGACCTATTCGACCAAAAAAACCAAAAACCTTCGTCTTAATTTCGGTTGGTCTTTTTGAATTCGAATTTCAAAGTTTTTTTCAATTTGAAATTCGACCCTTGATAAATATGCCCCTAAATTTCCTTTCTTTATGAATCCCTACGTTTCCCATCACTGTTTCATTGACATTACGAGTGCACGGGGTGCATTGTCCTGGGGGTACTTTCTACTGATCTGACACTTGCAGAATCCTCCTCTCTCTACTAATGTATAACCTTTGCTCTGATTCATTTACACCAGAGGCTGCACACAGATTATTTTCACTGCAAGGCAACACTGAGCTGACCCGGCCTGCTTTTATTTTCATGTTATTTATGTGCAGGATGAATACTCAGAGCATGTTTCTGTTTCATTGTTTGAGTAGCGTTTCAGGGACTCGGAGAGAGAGAGAAAAAAAATAATTAAATGATTAAATTAATAATAATGGTCAGTAATTAGTCTTGTAACAAGTTACTAGGCAATGGCACCTTTAACTAGGGCAGGGGTCCCCAACCTTTTTTTACTCGTGAGCCACATTTAAATGTAAAAAAGAGTTGGAGAGCAACACAAGCATGAAAATGTCCATGGGGATGTCAAATAATGGCTTTGATTGGCTGTTTGGTAGCCTCTATATGGACTGGTAGCCTACAGGAGGCTCTGTTTGGCAGTACATCTGGTTTTTATGCAACCAAACTTGCATCCAAGCCAGGAATTCAAAAATAAACACCTGCTTTGAGGCCACTGGGAGCAACATCCAAGGGGTTAATGAGCAACATGTTGCTCGCGAGCTACTGGTTGGGGATCACTGAACTAGGGTGTTCCTAGGGTTGTGACCATCTTTTATGGCTAAAAGCCCTACATCGACTGATCCTGAATGATATTGACAAAACCACTGGTCAAGTAGACCGATACCATACAAGTAGAAGCCATACCCTTTTATTGTTTCATTCATTCAGGGGACAAACAATAAGAACAGCAGAAGGGAATATTCTTCACTTACTAATTTCCCCATGGACCATGGACTGACCGATATTTTGCATCAGCAGATGAAACTTTCAAACCTGACCAACTGATAACCCGACCGATATCCATGGTACATACATATTGATTGGGATTGTCCACCCAGTGTCCACTTGGCAAAAATCATTATGTTATGAGCAGGGCCGCCATTAGAAATCATGGGGCCATGCCCACCCCAAGCCCCACCCCAGATCCCGCCCACTCCACATAGACATCAGCGCTAAAAAATGATGGTCAGGGCCCCCTTATAAGTAAAAAAAAAAAACCTGTTGTGCCAGAGCCTCCCATAAGTTTTTTTTTTTAAAAAAAATAATTGGTGACCACGGCCCCCCCCTATTAATTAAAAAAAAAACTTTGGTGCCAGAGCCCCCCTTAAAAGTTAAAAAAAAATTGGAGCCCCAGAGAATATTTTTAAAAAAAACACTGGTGCCAGGGCCCCCCTTAAAAGTTAAAAAAAATTGGGGCCCCAGAGAATATTTTTTTTAAAAAAACATTGGTGGCAGGGGCCTATAGAGTATTAAAATAATAAATTGGTGCCCAGGGGATTAAAAAAATAAATAAAAAAAAAACACATTGGTGTTTGCCTCCTTTCGTGACTTTGGGTAATTTCGCCACTTCAGGACTTTTATTTTGGCTGTTTTCGTGATTTCGGGTCTTTTCGTTCTTCAGGACTTCAATTTCGGCTGTTTTTGTGACTTCGGGTCTTTTCGCCGTTTCAGGACTTCAATTTCGGCTGTTTTTGGGACTTCAGGTCTTTTCGGCGTTTCAGGACTTCCATTCTGACTATTGTTGTGACTTTGGGTCTTTTCGCTGCTTTGGGACTTCGGCTTTTCGGCGGTTCGGGACTTCGGAAGGGCGGCATGGCTTTGGTGCTGTCAAGGGGGGCCCCTTCAGAACCGGGCCCGGTACAGTTGTACTCCCTGTGCCCCCCTGATGGTGGCCTTGGTTATGAGTATGTATAATTGTAGCTTGAATAGATCCTGTAGCCAGTTCATTAGAACCTTCAGAGGTCCAGCCATGGTGAAGCCAATCTGCACATGATTATGGTGCCATTATAAAAGAAACACTTGGTGCAGCATGTTAGATGTGAGCTAATACTGTATACAAAAGAACAAAAGTCGTCCCAAAAACAACATGGAAGTATAATTAATCTTTACTCATCAACTCATCTCATCCTTTAGACCTAGGGACCTCTGAGTGGATGAAGAATTCACAAAAAGGAGGCGCATGCTACTCTTATGGGGTTATTTATCAAATTCCGAATTCATATAATTATTTTCTGAAATATACCAAATCCCCACGGGTTATTTCCCCTTATTTATCAATACATTTTCCTGAAAAATTCGTACGATTGTAACGGATTTTCCGCCTGAAAACTCAGATTTTTTTTTTTTGATTTTTGCCTAAAAACATGAAATCTTCAAATTTTTGAACGTAACCCAGCACAGATCAGGATATCTTCAAGACTTCTCACATTGACCTATATACAACCTCAGCATGTCCGAGATGCCGGATTTTTTTATTCAGATTTTTTCTATCTTCGGGGTGTAATAAATCACGAAAAATTCTAGTTTTTTTTTTTTCCCACTAAAAATTCAGATATTATAGACAAAAAAAAAAACTTGATTGTTTCTAGTTTTTGGCATTCAGACTTCAATAAATAACCCCCTTCATTTTATTGACAGTTGCAGAACTGTCTCCTAGTCTATTTCCTACCATTCTCATTAAAATGGAGATTACTTTCAATTTAAGTAGAGCAGAACGTGGAAGGTGCACAAGGCAGATGTGGCTGTATATTTGGATGATTAACTCCACCAGATCCACCTGTGGCCCTTCTGGGTATCCAGGCTGCCCTGCTCTTTTTCTGCGGACAGATTTGGGAAATGGCAGTTTGAGCTTGTGGGTTATTCATTCTCAATAGCCGTCTATTATGAAGGGCTGAGTGAAGGTTAATTGAAGTTTGTTTCCTGGCTTGTATCCTTTCTCTTCTCAAGGTTGTGGGAGTGTGTGGGCTGTGGGAGTTTCCTGACCCATGAGCTGACCCATTCCATTGCTGCCTCGGCCTTTATTTGCCTTCTTTCATATTCATACTGCACATGCATAAAATCAATGCATTTCTTCCTATCTGCCTGGATTATCTTATATTTACAATATAAACAAGTTCAAGCAACAGCTTTCCAATTGAGAATTTACTGCATTTGCTTTTTTTAGGGGATCTGAACATGATAATGAAATGTTGCCTAATAAATCAAGTGGCATTCTAAGCAACTTTTCAATAAACATTCATATATTTACGAATAACTTTAAAAGCATTCAAAATGTGTAATTAATGCAAATTTGAAAGTTTCTTTGAAAGAGTAGCCGTATGGTCTAATTCCAACTCTAAATTTTGATTTCACAACGGAGGGTCGGGCAATCCATCTTATTGAAGTCATTGATATAATCCCTAAGTCACTGCTAAGGTTTCTTTCGAAGTCTGTAAATAATATAGTGAATAAAGTACCCCCTCTTGTAAAATATAAGGATATTATAAGTAACCGAGGAGTTTCATGACCATATAAAAACACGAGGCCGAAGGCAATTCGGGGTACTTTATTTATTATAATACACAAGTTTCAGTGAGTCATGTGACAGAAATGACATCAGAACTCACCGTTTATAACGGATGACATCAGAACTCACCGTTTATAAGGATATAATTTACAGGATATTCATGGCTTTTGTGTATTATAAGAAGAATAAGAGAATGTAGGTGATGAGGTGTGAAAGTTAGAGAGGGTGCAGAGAAGGGCAACTAAGCTGGTAAAGGGAAAAAAAAGCTTTTGATTCAGATGTCTTGCTCTAAGAATTGTATGGGGCTTCTCTTCCAGGTCACTGGACACTTACTTACAGAAGCTTCTTCACATTACTGTTTAGTAAACCTAACATTATTCTGTTCTGTTTTTTTATTGTGTCATTGTGCTCTAGTGAAAAAAAAAAGTACATATATATTTTTTGAATTTTTCCTGAATTTCTTTTCCAAATTAATATGAAAAGCTAAATATAGTTGCAATATTTAAAATTAAGCTAAGAATCCAGGACACAAATTAGTTGCCACCTATTAATACCTGTAAGAAAGTCATGTGATTTTGGTAAAGTCCATTTAGTTACAAGTGTCTCCCTTAACTGGTTTAGGGGTGTCCTTGGTTTCATGCAGTCTTCAGGCCAAACCATTCCATAAAGACATTTAGCCATCACATTTATGACCATATTATACACACCCACTACAAGTAAACCCCAGGTAACCACAGCAGTGTGTGTGTGATTCAGATGTTTTATGGACTCTGCAAGTGTGGAAGGGTGCTCTGACCATAATGAGGAGGGTTATAAGATAAAGGAAGGCTCTCTAGATTTTATTGCTATTTTTTCGACCATCTAATACAGTGGTCCCCAACCAGTGGCTCCTAAGCAACATGTTGCTCACCCACCCCTTAGATGTTGCTCCCAGTTGCCTCAAAGCAGGTGCTTAAAGGGGACTATGGTCAACAATTTAAATCCCCCTTTGGCTTTGGGGAGTTAATATAAGCTTTTTTCCAATAGCGATTAATTATTTTTTATGAGCAGTTTTTCAGGCAATCGCAGCGCAATCAAATCCCCCACATACCTGCACCAGCTTTAGCATCGAGCAAAACCTTCACGGCCTGTGGCCGTCTCCTCTTCTTGGTCCACCTACCTCTGCTAGTCCCCGCCCGCCTACCAATGAAAACGAGTAGGCAGTAATGATTTGCAGCCGCCTGCTCGATGTGTCTCAATGTCACTCCCACTGTCACTGCCTACTTGTTTTTCATTGGTAGGCGGCAGAGACTAGCAGATGTAGGCGGACTAAGTAGAGTAGACGGCCACTGGCCTAAATGGTTTGCGCAATGCTAAAGCTGGCTGCATGTATGTCGGGCATATGATTGCGCTGCGATTGCTTGAAAAACTGCTCATAAAAAATAATTAATCGCTATTGGAAAAACGCTTATATTGACTCGCCAAAGGGGGATTTACATTTTTGACCATAGATCCCCTTTAATTTTGGATTCCCAGCTTGGAAGAAAGTATCTGTTGTATAAAAACCAATAGTACTGCCAATAGTCAATCATAGCCCTTAATTGGCACCCCAGGAACTTTTTTCACACTTGTGTTGCTCTCCAACTTTTTCTAATATTTGAATGTGGCTCATGGGTAAAAAAAGTTTGGGGATCCCTGATCTAATATATGGATGCATATGGTGGGAGATATTTTGTGGGCTGTCTTTCTTTAGACCAACATTCCGTTATATGGAACGTTGAACGTTATATGGAAGTTTTTGAGGACCCAACAAGGTGTCCTTTTGTTTGAGAAAATGCTTTGGGTGAATGCAATTGGACATTCCTGTATTTGAGTTTATTTCCAGAGAAAGAAAGTACAGTGCCCTTAGTGAATGAACTATGTAGAGCTGTCGAGCCCTTTTTATTGTATTCCTCTCTCTCTCCTATGACCTTGCAGTCATTGACTTCAGGCTGGAACAATGTTATGAGTCATATAAATAAATGTAATTAAGGCATTTCTTATCCAAGGTGTCTGCTGTTGTTTTTCCCCCCAAGGGGGCTTAGGCTTGTGGTGGCAGCATCAAGGTCACCTACCCTTCCTTCTGGCAAAGAAAGACAAACTTCTTTTCTAGATTTTCCAAGCAATTCCCGGAGAACCGTGTGAGAATAAAAACGCAGACCTTTACACAGCAACACTAAGCAAATAAATATGCATTTTTAAATAGAATTACAGGGGCATTTAATAGTAAGAAAAAAAAAACTTTTCTCATGGGAAAGATTGCACAGTCATTGGATCAGTTAGTTATTCAGAAACCTGTTACGGAAAGTCCATCTCCCATAGACTCCATTTTATCCAAATAATCCAAATTATTAAAAATTATTTCCTTTTTCTGTGTAATAATAAAACAGTAGCTTGTACTTGATCCCAACTAAGATATAGTTAATCCTTATTGGAAGCAAAACCAGCCTATTGGGTGTATTTAATGTTTACATGATTTTCTAGTAGACTTAAAGTATGGAGATCCAAATTACAGAAAGATTTGTTATCTGGAAAGCAGGTCCCGAGCATTCTAGATAACAGGTCCCATACCTGTACAAGGTACTGTTTTAAAACAGAGAAAAAGGAAATAATTTTTAAAAATCTGGATTATTTGGATAAAATGGAGTCTAAACGAAGATCCAAATTACAGAAACATCTCACAAGGTCTATGTATATAGAACATGCGGTAAACATATAAATGTCCAAAGGGAAACCAGAGGCATATTTTTTTTTTCGAAGGTAAAACTCGATTCGACTTTTTCGGGTTGGGACTATTCGACCAAATATTAGATGTTCAAATTTTTTCTTAAATAACCTCCCATTCAAATTTTGAGTATTTTTGAATTTATTAAAGTAAATATTCACATGAATTCAAATTCAACCTCTGATAAATGTGCCCATTAATGTTGGTATTGGGAGATTCATATTGCATGCATAGACCATTAGCCAATAAGAAGCCTCATTGCATGGTGTTGGTTCCTGCCTGTCTTCTATAGACCTCCCAACATTCCTAATTCTGAAATTGGGATGTGTTCCAGCTTAACTCAAATCCTGTACTTTTGTTTACCCTACACCTCTATTTTACAGTTTACTCATGGGCTTGGAGCCATAGATAACTTTTGGAAGGCCATATCCATCTCACAAGTTTCTGTTTTGACATGCTTACTATTAAGTATAAAATAGGGCAAATAAACTGTTATATTTTAGGTTAAACATCTGCATTGTTGCTGTTGCCAAAGTCTCCAAAACACTGTGCAATTGTACTATTACAAGTGGGGGTACTTTAGTCACTATATACTTATGACAATCCCCTACAAATACATAAGACATCACGGGGCAGATTTATCAAGGGTTGAATTTCGAAGTACTGAGTTTTATTTTTAACTCCCATAACTTCGAGATACGAATAAAAAAGACCAAAAATTTACCAAATTTATTAAAAATCCAAGTATTTAAGTTCGGGTGAATAGGCTGTATTCGAAATGTTCAAATCGAAGTTGTAGCGAATTCATTTGAATTCAAACCAAAGTATTTGCCCCAAAAATCTTCGAATTTTCAAAGTCCACTAAATGTCAAATAGGTTCTAGGAGGTCCCCCATAGGCTAAAACAGCAAATCGGCAGGTTTTCGATGGCGAATGGTCGAAATTTTAAAGAGTACATGATAAATTTCGATATTCGAATAGTCAATTTTTTTCAAATCTGAATCAAATTTTGGACTATTCGATAGTCGAAATATACTAAAAATAGCTTGAAAATCAAATTTTTAAATTCGAATTTTCACTTCGACCCTTAATAAATCTGCCCCTACTTTTCAATGGCAATTGTTACATCACAGTGGTATTAAGTAGAAGAGAGTGAAGAGATGTGATACGCAACTTCACTATCACCAGATCTAGGACTTGCCCTTGTTCTGCTAAGTAGAACCCACCAAACAATTTTGGCAAGAGAAATGACCTTCCTTGTATTATTTGTATACTCAACTGATATGTTGTATATGTATCCCATATAATGTTCTTCTTACGAAAAACAAGAAGGTCCTTTTGGAAATATCTTTCTTTAGTGCAGTCCTTGTGAGTTGCAGTTTCCCTGGCATAAATAAAGATAAAATCGCTGACCTTATTACTATTTTTGTTGAGCTGGCTGCTGCCAGGGATATGTTATATTTGAAATCATCATTTTGCTAGGAAAACAATAGGCTTGTTCATATACAACATGAATGTAGGAGCTTAAAATGAAAATGTGCTTCCTGTGAGGGTCTAGCACAAGGTTAGTAAGACTCCATGAGCTGCTATCTCCTGTGCTGTTAATTTAGGCTTAAAGGGATACTGTCATGGGAAAACATGTTTTTTCAAAACACATTAGTTAATAGTGCTGCTCCAGTAGAATTCCACTCTGAAATCCAATTCTCAAAAGAGCAAACAGATTATTATTATTTATATTCAATTTTGAAATCTGACATGGGGAGAGACATATTGTCAGTTTCCCAGCTGCCCCCAGTCATGTGACTTGTGCCTGCACTTTAGGATGGAACTACTTTCTGGCAGGCTGTTATTTCTCCTACTCAATGTAACTGAGTCTCAGTGGGACTTTTTCTATTGAGTGTTGTTCTTAGATCTACCAGGCAGCTGTTATCTTGTGTTAGGGAGCTGCTATCTGGTTACCTTCCCATTGTTCTGTTGTTAGGCTGCTGTGGGGAAAGGGAGGGGGGTGATATCACTCCAACTTGCAGTACAGCAGTAAAGAGTGACTGAAGTTTATCAGAGCACGAGTCACATGACTGGGGGCAGCTGGGAAACTGCCAATATGTCTAGCCCCATGTCAGAATTCAAAATTAAATATAAAAAAATTAGTTTACTCTTTTTAGAAAGGATTCAGTGCTGTTGAAATGGTGGTGTCTGTCCTTGAGTTCCCTGGAGCCATTCATTGAGGCTCAGGAAGAAAATGTTTGAGAAAGTATAGCACATGAGCACAAGCAATGGCTATAGCACACAATGAAAAACGGAAGGTTTTTATTGCAGGACTACATGCTTACATACAACATGTTTCGGGCCTTACGTGCCCTTTCTCAACACTTGAGAAAGGGCACCTAAGGCCCGAAATATGTTGTGTGCAAGCATCTAGTCCTGCAATAAAAACCTTGATCACAGTGGTTCCTGCTGCTTGAGTGCTCTCCTCGTCCTGTATTGATGCATTTACACCCGAAAAGGCTTCAAAGCAGAACGTAAGATCAATTCCCACTTCAGAGACTCCATATTTCTTTCCCTGGTGCCTGGTTTTGGAAAAAATAATATCCAAGTTTGGATCGCTGTGTACCTCAAAAACCACAGATTATTGAGGGGGGAAAAACCAGAAAAATACAAATAATATAGTGTAGTATTTTTAAAATGTGTTAGTGACACCCTTAGTGCTTCTTTTATATTCAATGTGTGCGTTGTCCGCTAAAAGATATTCTCCATAAGTGAAAAATAATATCAAGTAAACATGTGGTGATTATGAAGTGAAAAAAAATTTAAAACAAAAAATGGCGAAAATTGAAAAAAGGTAAAAATGTAGAAAAAGAAGTGATATAATAGGACCCACACATCACAATGCTGATGAAGGGTTGTATTGTAGTTTAGTGAAAACCGAAACCGAAAACCGCACTACTCCCGGTGGTATATTATACTCACAAGAGTGAGCACTACTGCCCGGCTGAACCAAATCCTAATTAGCATATGCAAATTAGGGGTGGGGAGGGAAATCGCGTGACTTTTTGTCACAAAACAAGGAAGTAAAAGTTTTTTCCCCCCTTCCCACCCCTAATTTGCATATGCTAATTAGGGTCTGGATTTGGTTCAGTATTCGGCCGATTCTTTCACAAAGGATTCGGGGGTTCGGCCGAATCCAAAACAGTGTATTCGGTGCATCCCTACTTTTTGTAACTGTATAACCTCCCTCAAGGACTTTTCTTGTGTAGCTTGTCCACCAGTTTCTTGGCTCTATCTTACCATTGCATCTCATTTCATACAAAAGACCATACACAATAAATAACAAGGCCACCAAAACAAAAAGTAATGTAACACTTTCGCCCGGATCCTTGTAATAAACGTGGCCCTCTCGAGCGAGTGTTAGTCATTTTGTGTTCACTAGTCAAGTTCACTTTTGTCCAGAACAAAACAAGTTATCCTCGTCATCGGATAATGTCTTGTCTTTCTGAGTTAATTGCTTAATTAAGAGCCCGGGCACGAACATATCCTCATTATGATTTGCACAGAAAAGAAATGTAACATTCGCTTAAAGAACCAGTAACATCAACATTTTTTTAAAAAAAATTCGTTAGTATGCCACGAAAAAAAAAACCACCAAGACAAATTAAACTTTAAAATCGCACAGCCTTTATTATGAAATAACTTACAGAAACTCCTCTTTAGAAAAGGCGATCCATCGTGCAGCACTCGTTTTCTCTTCCCTGCCTTCCTTATAGGAGATAGCAAGGGAGGAGAAATCGAGTGCCGCACAATGGATTGTCGCTGTGTCGTTTCTGAAGAGGAGGGCAAGTGGAACTTCAGGAAGTTATTTCTTAATAAAGGTGCGAATTTAAAGTTTAATTGGTCTTGGGGGCTGATTTATCAAGGGTCGAATTTCGAAGTGTAAAATACTTCGAATATCGAAGTCAAAGTATTTTTCACCAAATTTGGCCAGCAAACGATTAAATTGTTCGAATCTAACGATTTGAACAATTTTAGCGTATGATCGAACGATTTTACTTCGATGTGTAAAGACGTAGAAGGTTAACATAGCATTTCTGCAGGTTTAATTTGGCGAAGTATTTGAGTCAACGTTTTTTTTAAAGAGGCAGTACTTCGATTATCGAATGGTCGAATATTCGACCTATTTTTACTTCAAATCGATTTCTAAGTAAATTCGAAGTCGTTGAGTCCTATTCGATGGTCGAAGTATCCAAAAAATTACTTCGAATTTTTTTACTTCGAAAATGTCCTCAAATTCACTTCGACCCTTGATAAATCTGCCCCTTGGTATTTTTTTTCGTGGTATACTAACTAGGGATGCACCGAATCCACTTTTTGGGATTCGGCTGAATCCTGAACCGAATCCGAATTTACATATGAAAATTAGGATTCGGTTCAGCCAGGCACAAGGATTCGGCCGAATCCTGCCGAAAAAGGCCGAATCCCAAACCGAATCCTAGATTCGGTGCATCCCTAATACTAACGAATTTTTTAAAAACATTTTTTGATGTTACTGGTCCTTTAAGAAAAGCTGGAAATCGGTGGGGCAGTTTTGTGGTTAAAATTCTCGCTTTCTGGTAAACGGAATTCTTCTGATAATTACCTTGTTTTGTTATGATTTTTTTCAGAACAGAACAACTGGTCAAACTGACCTCCTTATCTGTTTGTTTAATTATTCCTCTGCTTCACATGCAATTGTTTATATAAAACAATCTCTCGGGGGGGGGGGGGGGAAAAGAAATAACATGCCCTGAGCATCTTAGTGGAACCCAGGCGTATGTTTTTGTGCAAATAAAATAGGTGCTGTTTTGGAATTGGCAGAAAATTATACATTTGCAAATCTCTGATAAATTAAGGCAATTTCACGGTATCCTCTGAGCACAATATTCATAGTTGCTGCTTACTTAAAGGGGTAGGCTACACCTTGTTCAGCAACAGGGCCTGGGCTGAAAATAATCTTGTCTAGGAAAATCTATGTTTTTTGTTATTTCATGAGCTAAACAGGTTAAGTGACGCTACTCCATGTTTGGTCCTTGCAAGGTAGATAATTGCCAGTATACAACCCCCTTCCCATGTTGTTGCCACTGTTTTATTGGCAGACGTCCATTATGCAGGGTTATTTACGGAGCACTGGTGATCTAATTATCTACAAACATGGAGTAGCCTCAATCTCCATGTTTGTCCAAGAAATAACAAAATCTATTGATTTTTAGTTATTAAAACAAAAGTTAATCCCTAAGGAGTGTACCACGTGTTGTAGGGCTACGGCACTCAAGGTATTTTAATTGATAGTACTTGCGCCAGCAATAAAAATGTAGTTTTCCTGATGTGGTCGCCACCCAGCTGGCATTACTCCTGCCTATTCAGTAAATCATCAGCAAAGGTTCAGACTGGTATTGCAAATTTACTTGAATTGTAGTTGATGATAAATAGCTGGTTCACCTTTAAGTTAACTTTTTGTATGTTGTAGAATGGCTAATTTTAAGTAACTTTTATATTGGCCTTTTTTCCTTCTTTTTTGTTTTTGAATTATACTTTACCATACCTGAGTAATGCGCTTTAGACATTGTCTCTGTTTGTTTAGGATAGCGGCTGCCATATTAGCTTGTTGTGACTTCACTTCCTGCCTGAGTCTCTCCCTGTCTCACTTATAGCTCTGGGCTCAGATTACAGCAGGGAGGGGAGGTGGGAGAGAGGAGGAAACTGAGCATGCTCAAGCCCTAGCCCTGGAGGTTTAAGCTGAAAACAGGAAGTCTGATACAGAAGCCCATGAGTACACAATAGAAGGAAAGAAATGTGCTGTTTCTTTTGACAGAGGACTCAGAGCAGCATTACTTTGAGTGTTTACTGGTGTATTTATATAGAACTCTCTGATAAAGCTTACTTAAGTTTAGCCTTTCCTTCTCCTTTAAGGGTCAGTTTCATAACTAGAGCTAAAGTTATGACTTCCCTTTTGTATACCATTTATGCACATTTTATGTAGTGTGTGCCCTTTGTGTTTTAATCGCGAATAATGTCTAACTTGCTTTGGCCAGCCTTTTGCTTTGCAGAACAAGAAAGTGCACTTGCCCCCCAATATCTTTGATCAAAGAGCGATGTTATCTAAATCGGGTAAATCATTAATGTCACAACTTTACTGCTTTGTAAAATATTCAGGATGATATGATTCTTTTTTATGATTTGGCTTTGTTAATATGAGAATATAAATGAATTTAAATTGGGATTATTTTAGGTAACACACCTCCTTTCTGTAACTGCTTCTTGGAATATGTGTAGATGGGCGCTGGAGACAAGAGCAGGTGCAGTGTTACCAAACCTTGTGTTTATTCACCCTGAGCCTCCCAACTTCCACTAACACTGGCCCTGCTTATTTTCCTAGAGCAACATTCTCAGATCTAGTTTGGCAGAGCAACAACTAGATTGTCGTGGGCTCCTTATTAGGCCTGGTTATAGGGAAGGGTTGAGAGAAAGGAAGGAGAGGGGCCCTTAGCCAGAGAATACCATTAGTGACATATTGTGCAATGAGTGTTTGATCCTAAGGGAATAAAACTGGCCGTACATGGAAAGATCTGCTTGGTTGATGAGGTGCAGGCCAACCATCACATCACAACAGAGACCTATGCAGACCCATCAGGATAGGACTGTAGCAAAGGTCCAATGTAGTCCGTGCCTGATGGTATTTTCTACAAAGGGAACAGATTCATTACGATTGCAGCTAAATTTGCTAAAGTTGGTTAGCTTAATGTAAAAGCTTGCACCAGATTTTATTACCCCTAGCAGCCAATGATATGTTTCAACATGACCAGAAAACATATGAACTCTTGTGTATTTGTCAGAAGGCTTCCTCACTTGGTCACCTGCAGGAACAGGTCCATCTCCCACTGTCCGTAACCTAATCTGCCTGCTCATTGAAATGCAAACAGCCATCACCCAAAGTCCTCTGAGCACTTCCAAAACAGTGGACCAGGGGGTGGGGCCAGAGGCGTGGCAAAAGTGACCAAGATGCCCCCTGATAACTTTGGATACGGTTTGTTTCTCTAGACCAGGAACTGGGACAACCTTCTCAACTTTTATTATACAACCTTCTAAGTTGGTGGACCCCCAAAAAGTGACTTATAAGCAATATGTTGCATTTGATGTTGTTCCAAGTGGCCTTAAAGCAGGTGCTTTCCTTAGAGGTAAGTTTTGGACGCAGAATTGCTGCCAACCAGAGCCTCATTGCAGGCTGGTAAACCACATGGGGCTACCCAGTAGCCAATCAGAGCCCAAATTTGGCAACCATTGGAAACATATTTCAATCATAGGCATCTCCCTAAAGATGGCCATAGACGCAAATATCCGATCGTATGAATCATCAAATGATTGGACTTTCCCATCTCCCAACCTGCCACTAACCATTTCAATCAAATAAAATAGAAAAGAACAAGATCAGACGATGTTCTGCCCCTGACAACAAACGTATGAAAGTTATGTCCGACAAAAGCTGGTGACAGTCTCCCTCTGAAAATCGTACGATCGGCAATACATGCAGAGAAATTATCGGCAGCCGACAGAAATCTTTCAACCTGTCCGATTGACCAAACGGCCGATTTCCGCTGGACGAAAAATGTCGGGACTCTCCACACACGGGTCGAAAATCGCACGAATCAAGGATTCGTACGATTTTCGACCCGTGTGTGGAGAGTCCCGACATTTTTTCAGATCTTTGTGTTTATGGCCAGCTTAACATTTTATATAGGCTTACAGTTAAAAAAAAAGGTTAGAAACTCATGCTCAACTGTTCAAGTCTAGAATACCAGACCTGTCCTGCTGTTCTCCAGCTACAATTCCCAGAATTCCTTCTTTGCCCGAATTCTAATGCGGACTTTAGTTGCCCTTTAGATGAGCAAAACCATAAAATGAAACTGTCTTTTTATGGCAGACGACATACTTTTTTGTATATTAAGGCCCCCCATAGACTCAAAGATTTTTCTTTGATGAACGACCGATTTCATTGCAATCCAACCAATCCGTCAAATTATCTTGAGGTTAGTGGGAATCGAATGATCGTGCATCGACCGGTTTTTCGCCCAACATCGGTCAGAAAATTGATCGGCCAGGTTAGAAAATTTACATTTCACTGTGAAATGTATTTATTGTCCAATCATTTGCAGGGCCAAGCAGGCAGTTACCCACAGTTTTCCTGGCTTCAACTAGACAACGTCGCTTGAAATTGTCTTTTTAGTTGTTGATAAGCTTGGTCTTATGATAACGAAAAGATCTTTTAAAAATCTTTACATCTATAGCTTTAGTTTAGTGCTTAACTGAGCACGCTGGAAGCCAAAAGTCTGCAGCCACAGGTTAGGGGCGCTCCCTGGAACCATCAGTGATGATAATAATAAGACATGTTGCTGGGGTTATGAAGTTATTTAGGCACAACAGGCATGTGGATTGCTCAGCTCGCTGACCTCTAATAGTGGAAAACAACCCTGCGAAGCACGTTACGTATTCTGGCTTGTGAGTAATGTATCACGGCACATGGATTATCCCATACATGACACCATGAAAATCAGAGACAATGCAGCGGCTGCTAAGTAGGTCAGCGTTTCAGTCAAAACACAGAGTACGGAAATGCTATTTCTGTTAGAATTTAGTGTTTCATTCCTACCTGCCCAAGAGGCTGTGCTCAGTGTAATAAACATTTTGTTCCAGTTGTAGTGTAGAACTACTAGAGTGATCAAAAAATAAAATAATTTGCATCTAAATATATTGGATAATATTTAGTTTTGACATACTTTATGGCTGAAGTACTTCTAACTCCGTATTGTTCTGGTATAGTTTGGACCGTCCTTAACTGTGACCTGGAGAGTGGTCCTTATAATCCTGGCCCCAAACATGTAATATTGTTAGGGTTTCTACCTAGACTTTTTTTCACCAGGCTAGCGTGTAAAGTACCACGACCGATAAATTAAATTAAATGTCAGTAAATTTGTAATTCCATCTCTAGCCTTCCTCTGTTTCACCTAAATCTCCATTCCATTTTCCAAAGTTGCCTCATAAGGAAACTTTAGCGACTTCGGAATTTCCGAAGCGAAAGGTATGCCATCCCGCCGGCGATTCGTATTCTTGCTTGTGGGAAGGCATTTCGGGGAGATTAGTCACCCGCAGTATGGAATATTTGCCGCTGGGCGCCTAATCTCCCCGTCTGCCAGCACCCTAAAATCTGTCCCCACACTGCTCTTTTAACCAAGCAAATCCCCCACCTGATCTGTCCCTTTATATTATCACCACCCCACCTCTTATTTTACCTATTCTGTCCCCTTATCATTTGGCCAGAATTTTTATTTTTAAAAGGGGCAACCCTAAAGCTGACCATATAGTCAACTTTCAAACAAGCAGTCGCCAAACAAGCAGATCTTTCCCCAATATGCCACCTTCAGGTGGGCTACTTTGGGCTGATCCAAATATCTGGTCTTGGGGCCTTTGACCCTTATCTGATCATTGAGCCAAAGATGTAGCCTATTGGCGCTAGGACCGCATCAACATGGTGATGTGTTCGTTACCCTGAGGAGATTTTTAAACCTCCTTGATTCTTGGCCAGATGTTGGTCAAGCAGGCCCGTTGCAGGACCCAGTGCCCAGGCCAGTAAACTGCCAGCTCTGCAGTTTGGAAGGAATGAATTCGCTGCTTGGCTTATGGATTATTGTTTTATGGCCTAGAGACCTTAAAGCTGGCCATAGATGCAAAGATCCAATCGTACGAATCATCGTACGATCGGACTTCCCCATCTCCCGACCTGACACTAACCATTGAGATCAAAGTCTTACCAGTCAGATCAAATAAAGTAGTTAAAGAACAGATCAGCAATGTTCTGCCCCTGACAGCAATCGTACGAGAGTTATGTTCGACAAAAGCTGGTGACAGTCTCCCACTGAAAATCGTATGATCGGCAATACACGCAAAGATATCGGCAGCCGACCTGTCCCATCGACCAAACGACCGATCTCCGCTGGATGAAAAATATCGGGACTCTCCACATACGGTCTGAAAATCATACGAATCCTTGATTCGTACGAACGGATCTTTGCGTCTATGGCCATCTTTATTCAAGTGAATATTTGGCCTACTCTATAGAAACCAGTGAGCAGCACTGGTTTACATGAATGAAGCCTTTGAGCCCACAGTTAATTACTAAGTTTTTTTTTTTTTTGTTGGTGGCCTTAATCCCCAAATTGCTTAGGTCTAAGTTCTCATGATCACATATTTCTTTTAAATTAGAACAGGAAAGAAGGGTGAGAAGGAATTTAAAATTTAACCGAAGAACCTTTTATTTCATTTTTATTTTATTTGTCCAGCGTTACTCATGATATTGTTGTTTGGACATTATGGTGCAGTGTTTCCTATGGAAGAGAGTAAATCATTATAAAATAATATATAATACCAGAGAGAAAGAGTGTAACGTGAGGGAGCGTGTCCCGCTATTTGGGATAATCTGGATCATGCTGTATCATGCAATGAATTTCAGAAGAGATTCATGCCCCCGGGGGGAGCTTCCCGTGTGGATGTACTGTGTGTACGTAATTAGCATTTAAATAAGGGAAACAACAGTTTGTCATTTGGGAACAACGTGTCTCTGTTCCATGTTGTGTCATATGGATTTGGAACAGTCTTGGCTTCTTATTGCCCATTGTATGAGGCTTATCCCTGTTGTACGCTGCTCCCTCAACACTTATTCGACTATTTTATCCCCCATGATCTGATTTTGGTATTTTCAATTGGGAATGTATTCTGTCACCTATTGGCCTGAAGGTCAGACTGTATGTTAATTGTATTGCGCATATGCAGTCTGAAACTAAAATATTAAAGGACCAGTAACATCAAAAATAATTTTTAAAAAATGTGATTGTATATAATGCAAAAAAATCAAAAAATTTTTTTGATGTTACTGGTCCTTTAATGAAGTTTCTCATACGCGGTCAAATGGAATGGGAGACTGGTGGGTCGGTTTTTCATAAAGGGAAAGTGGTATTTAACATTACCTCCTTTTATTAGATACTGATTTCCCGTTTCCTCCATTCAAACTAGGGATGCATCCAGGATTTGGTGTTTTTCAGCAAGATTCGGGCTAATCCTTCTGCTCGGCCAATCGGAATCATAATTTCATATGCAAATTAGGGGCAGAGAGGTAAATCGCAAGACTTTTTGTCACAAAACAAGGATATAAAAAATGCATATACATATGCAAATTAGGGTTTCATATTTGGCCAAATCTTTCGCAAAGGATTTGGGGGGTTCGGTTGAATCCAAAATAGTGGATTCGGTGCATCCCTAATTCAAAACGCATCAGTTAATAGTGCTACTCCAGCAGACTCATGCATCTGAAATCCAATTTTCTAAAGAGCAAACAGATTTTTTTATATTCAATTTTGAAATCTGCCATGGGGCTAGACATATTGTCAGTTTCACATCTGCCCCAGTCATGTGACTGGTGCCTGCACTTTAGGATGGAACTGCTTTCTGGCAGGCTGTTATTTCTCCTACTTAATGTAACTGAATGTGTCTCAGTAGGACCTGGATTTTACTATTGAGTACTGTTCTTAGATCTACCAGGCAGCTATCTTGTGTTAGGGAGCTGCTATCTGGTTACCTTCCCATTGTTATGTTGTTAGGCTGCTGGGAGGAAAGAGAGGGGGTGATATCACTCCAACTTGCAGTAAAGAGTGACTGAAATTTATCAGAGCACAAGTCACATGACTGGGGCAGCTGGGAAACTGACAACATGTCTAGCTCCATGTCAGATTTCAAAATGAAATATAAAAAAGTCTGTTTGCTCTTTTGAAAAATGGATTTTAGTGCAGAATTCTGCTAGAGCAGCACTATTAACTGATGTGTTTTGAAAAAAGAAAACATGTTTTCCCATGACAGTATCCCTTTAAATATTCTGAATTAGTAGTCTTCAGAGCTGGTCATGTGTATTGCTTCTTCATAAGGCTCCCCGGAAGCTTTTACCTAGCTGGTTGGTAGGTAAGCAGTAAGTTATTTTGGGCATAGCCATTTATCCAATGAATATGAACTGACTGCCTAGTGCTCTAGTTCTGCAGTGGGGCTCAGTTTATATGTTATAGGTTATTTATGATTTATTTCTCGATACCTTTCCAGTATTCCTTTAGAAATTTTACTTGATGCCAATGTTAATAATTGGGAAGAATGATAACAGGGGTAGGAAGGATCAGCGTTTTATTTCTAGACACCCTGTATGTTCTCTGTTTTATACATGAAGTGGCGGAATATCTATGGAGTAAGTTGGGGCCAAATATGTGCCCTTAGAAGGTCCCCATCTCATTGCGAACTGTACGCCTATTAGAGCCATTATTATCAACCACATTGGGGAAGGGCCTTGACTTGGCCCAAGACCTTCATACCCGGCGCCACATATTTGTCTTTTTTTTTTAAATTATTAATTCCTGTTGATAAAGGCTTCATCTAGAATAGGTTAGAAATGAAACCAGTATATAGTCATCCATGCAAGGATAGAGGCTAGCCATACACTGCCTTTATAGCATGAGTGCACATGTGTAATATTGTTTGTCTATTCTAATTAGTTGTAGAACTCTTTTTCTCTCAATATAGTGCTGCAATTGGTCTTTGTGATTCATGTGAGCTCTCATTTAATGCTGCTCTCGTTTGACGCTGCTCTCGTTTGACGCTGCCCTCTTTTAGCGCTGCTCTATTTAAATGATGCTCGCATTTGAGGCTGCTCTTTTTTAACGCTGCCCTCTTTTGACGCTGCTCTCTTCAGGTGGTGGTACAAATAACATGAGGGCTCTGGCAAAACAGAATTAGAAAAATTCCTTGTAGCTCCCAGTTCTAAAAAAAAGGAGGTTTAAACCATCTTGGTCTTTACCAGCTGACTCACCTTTTATATCCAGGTGACTATAGTTACTTCTCATATTGTGGAAATAGACCTAGTGCTACAATCAGAAGTCTATCAGCTTTGTTTGGTAGAGCGTCTCATGGCAATCCAGTGTTTTAATTGGATAGTAATGACTGGTCAGTACCCTAGCTATTGATATCTTCTTATTCTCTCCAAGGCATCCAGTGACCCTCACTTTGGCTTTCAAATTGATTGAGACTCCTTACTCTAGGGGCTCTGATGTACTACAGATAATCTGCCTAAAGATGGAATATTAGGGTCAGAGTCTGTGCTACACCTTCCCAGGAATTAAGGCACGTCATGGAAGTGTATTTTCCCAATAACCCCCATAAATAGACTCTCATCTTCCATGATGTAATGTGAATACAGAGCATATTCGTAATTATTAGAGATGCACCGAAGCCAGGATTCGGTTCTGGATTCGGACAGGATTCAGCCTTTTTTAACACCGAATCCTTCTGCCCAGCCGAATCCTAATTTACATATGCAAATTAAAGGCGGGGAGCGAAATCGCGTGACTTTTTGTCTTTTTTGTAAAAAATGTTTTCCCATTCCCACCCTAATTTGCATATGCTATTTTCATATGCAAATTATGTTGTTTGGCCTAATCTTTCGCCAAGAATCCAAAATGGTGGAGCCTAATCTTTCGCCAAGAATCCAAAATGGTGGATTCGGTGCATCCCTAGTAATTATGCATCAAGCATGAGTTGCCATATTGCTTAATAAGACAGAGGCAGAGTCGTGTCAGTAAACTGTTTGTCCTGGGCGGAACCAATTTCTAAGACCCGGGCCCGATCTGAACCCGAATATTTACACATTTTCATCCGCTACCCAGACCCGCAACTGCCTTATCTGCAACCTGACCCACAACCCGCCGTCCATCATCCAACAGGAAGTGATGTTTCTGCAAACCGGAAGTGACGTCATCAAAACTGGGCGGGGACAGAAACAAGTTTTGTAAAACTTTAAAAGCAGTAAAATAGAGACAATATTACATAAGATAAGAAATTTAGATCCCGCATCCCGCAGACCCACAGGTATACCCGCACCTGAAAATCCTCTCCTCATTCCACAGGGTGCCCACTTTTTTTTTTACAGGTAACCCGCGGGTACCCCACCAGCTGCAGGACTCTAGTTCTTGGTATTTTGGAACAACTTTTTTATTTTTTATTTTAAGCATAATATTCCAGTAACGCAGAACTGTATACTTTAAAGGAAAATAATTGCCTTTTGAAGCTGCTGCCAGGGGCGAGATGGAATGTGGCTTTTCCCTCTCTGGAATGCCCCAGCAATTTGTTTTATGTGTAGGCGCCTTACCCTTTCTCTAGATAAAAGGAGAGATCGGATTGTTTGGAAGGTCAGAGATTTTAAGGTGAAGTCTCAAGGTGGAGGTCACCTTCAGAGTAATGCTGCACCCCTGTTCTTTGAGTGGCTTTGGCTGGATGGGGAAGGGTAGGAATTGCCTCCCCTCTGTTCTTAGGAACTCGCTGTACTGAAAACATAATTAGTACCTAGTAGGCGGTAAACCAATAACATCCGTGAAAGGAAAGCATTAAAAACACACAGGGAGAGAAGAGGGGCTTTGCTGTTAATGAGGTACACCATGTTACTGGCTTTATATTTCGGGAAAAATACCAGCAATTGGAGCCAATTAACCAGGCATCTTTTATATTCAGTTAAATCTTTACAACATTTCTATCATACTGTCCTTTTTTTTTTTTTTTTTACAAGCTGGTGTGCATTGCGGCTGCCAGAAGCGCCCACTTGAATGCTGGGAGTTGTAGTTCATGTCAGTATTGAGGGCTGAGGAATTGACATTGTGGGGATGCTCAAGATACCAGGTACAGGTATGGGACCTGTTATCCAGAATGCTTGGGACCTGGGGTTTTTCCGAATAAGGCATCTTATTATCGCAATACCTTAAGTCTGCTTAAAAATTTATTAAAACGCAATAAAGATCAATTATATCATAGTTAGTATTGAGTACAAGGTGCTTTTTTATTATAACAGACATAAAGGAATGACTGGGGGCAGCTGGGAAACTGACTATATGTCTAACCCCATGTCAGATTTCAAAATTATATGAAAAATGGATTTCAGTGCAGAATTCTCTGGAGCAGCACTATTAACTTATGTGTTTTGAAAAAAACATGTTTTCCTATGACAGTATCCCTTTAAATAGAAGGTGCCCTGGCACGGAGGGACATTTTGTCTGCCACTGACCAATGCTGTTGTAATATGATGGCCAAATGTTTGGATTTGCCTCCAACGTAAAACTAGCTGGCGTGCAGGTTACAGTGGGTTCAGTGGATAACATACTGATTTTCTGGAATGCTAACACTTTAAGGGGGTTATTTATTAAAGTCCGAATTTATCTCATCGGCCTTTGAAAGTCGAAAACACTTTTTTTTCGTATTTTTCTGGGTATTTTTAAACCCCCGAGGGTATTAAAAGTCAGAATAAAAAAAGTACTCCAACTCAGACCTGCCGAGTTCATATAGAAGTTCAATTCAAAAAGTTTGTACGATTCAAATGTTTTTTTAGGGATGCACTGAATACACTATTTTGGATTCAGCCGAAACCCTGAATCCTTCGTGAAAGATTCAGCCGGATACCGAACCGAATCCTAATTTGCATATGCAAATTAGGGATGGAAGGGGAACCATTTTTTACTTCCTTGTTTTGTGACAAAAAGTCACTAGATTTCCCTCCCATCCCTAATTTGCATATGCAAATCCGGATTTGGTTCGGCGGGGCAGAAGGATTCGGCTGAATTTGAATCCTGCTGAAAAAGGCCGAATCCTGGATTCGGTGCATCCCTAAATTTCAAGTTTTTTTCCCAGCAATTCCAATGTTAAGTAACCTTGTCTTTGTATTTGTTTTTAATTAAATTTTTGCTTAATTTGGATTTATTTTTGTTATTTATTTATTTTATTTTTTATTATTCATAGATATATTTTGCATCTTATTTTAAAGTCTTTATTACTGTTTAATACTATGTCTTCAAATGTATGGAGAAAATCAAATAAAAAGAGTTTTTCCCCAGCACAAAAAAATTTCTGGAAATGTATCGTTTGGCGAGGTTGCCAAACGAGCGGATCTTAACCCGATATGCCCACCAAAGGCAGATTGATATCCGGTTAATACAATCGTTCTGTCCTAGGGCCAAACAATCCGATTATAATTAAGAAAATGGGCACAGACATCAACTAGCCGATGCGGTCCTCGATCGCAGGAAAAATCAAACCTGCCTGATCGATATCTGGATGATTTTCGGCCTGATATCAATCGGGGAGACCCGTCGGAAGCCCCCACACACGGGCAAATAAGTTGCAGAATCAGTGTAAAGGACCAATATCGACAGTTTTAATCTGCCCCTGTATGGCCACATTTAGGGGAAAAAATCAGTGCGAATTTGAGTATTTTTCAGAAAATTATAAGATATTTTTGGATTTTGATAAATAACCTCCTAGTAATCCCAGACATAAAACCCATGCGCCTTGCCTAGCGCTAGTGCATTTATGTCACCTGTTTATTTACGAGGGACGGCACGTTGCAGGCATTCCTGTCAGCACATAAGGGGTTACGGGAAGACAACATCCCTGTCAAAGTCCTTGTTTTTCATTGTGTCTTTCATACTGGCACAGATCCGGCTAAGAGCAGCCCAGATTAGTTGAGAAAACCTTTGAAGAGATTTAAGATGTCCTTCAGCCAGTTGGAAGGTTTTTGTCTTGCAAATCCAGTACAAGGGCGCCTGCAGGCATCTCGACCCTTGCTGTGTTGCTGATGCAGCTCAAGGTCACTCCAACCCGCCCTGTGACATTCAACGCACAAAAAAATTATGCAGCGAAACTGCTTCAGCATCCAGCCAACCAAAACTTCCACGTTCATCATTAAACAAGGTGATTTATTTTTTTTATTTATTTTCCCTTCATTTTTTCTTTCTTTTTTTTATTTGCTGTAAGAAATAATCCGGGATTTCTGCGCCGTGTGACAACCAAGTTATTCCTTACTTAATTAGAACACATGTAAAGAACAAAGCTTAAATTGCTTCAAAACGGCTTTGTAGTTGATGGAGAGGATTTCAATTATTTAAAGCATCATCCATAAAGAGACGGAATCGGAAATTCTTGTAGCGCTGTGGATTTGCCTTCATTTACAATTCTACACACTTTTCCTCCTGTGCCATTCAAATATATATACTTTTTTTTTTTTTAAATTACATACAAGTTTTAGTGAATCATGTGACACAAATTACATTAATCAGGCATCGATTGTAACCTATGACATCATTAAACACCGTTAATAAGGATATATTTTTCAAGATATTTTGTGTTATGTGTATATAAAATATGCTTATATGGTCATGGAACACCAGAAGGTGTTCTCACATATCTGGGGCACAATTTGCAAAGCCTCTGCAACTTCCTAAACCGTTTGCAAGGGATCCTTATAATTACCAACAGTGGAGTTCTAGTTGTGCCTTACGAAGATCCTTTGCACTTAAAGGAGAAGGAAAGGCTTAAACTAAGTAAGCTTTATCAGAAAGGTCTATATAAATACACCAGTAAACCCGCAAAGTAATGCTGCTCTGAGTCCTCTGTCAAAAGAAACAGCACATTTCTTTCCTTCTATTGTGTACTCATGGGCTTCTGTATCAGACTTCCTGTTTTCAGCTTAAACCTCCAGGGCTAGGGCTTGAGCATGCTCAGTTTGCTCCTCTACCCCTCCCTTTCACCCCCCTCCCCTTCCTGCTGTAATCTGAGCCCGGATCTATAAGTGAGCAGGGAGAGACTCGGGCAGGAAATGATGTCACACCAAGCAAGTATGGCAGCTGCTATACTAAACAAACACAGTTTCTAGAGCTGTTTACTTGGGTATGGGAAAGAATTCTGCAGAATAAATATATAGAGTTATAGCTTGCACTATTGTGGCTAATTTATTGGCAATAAACTGCTTTGCTGGCTTTCCTTCTCCTTTAAACATAAACCACAAAGCTAGAGGGGCAAATAAGTAGGGTCTCCTAAGGTGCAAAGCAACAAATCCCCCCTTTGTGCCTTCAACCTAAAGGCATCAACTTCATGTCACCAGGTAGATAACGATTTAGCCACGTTGTCCTTTCTAATCTTTATATTCATATAGGTTTCTTTTATATTGATTTCAACTTACTTGTTTTAAGTTTTGTCCTTTAAATATCATTGGTGGTGCATCTAAGCCACCAGCGTTATGTATGGAAAAGACGTTGTCAAAATGACTTTCTGTTGGTTTTTGCAACTGTCACTAACACAAGGTCATGGCAATCCACCAGCTGGTCACTGGCTGTGAGGTCCAGGTTTAAAGTGAAGTCCAAATCAGACAACATTTGTTGTTGTTGTCTGAGTATCTGTCTGAATGTAAAAAACAACAGCAACCAAACTGTTTTTTGTGCTATTGATCTGTAAGTGCTGGAAATGGGAACCAAGGTCCCATATGACAAAAACAGGTGCCCAGCACATGCTACTGTAATAGTCTTCTGGGGATGACTAAGTTCAACCGATTCCTGAAAAAGGCTTCACTTGTGGAATGTTTGGCAGAGATGCCTTTATACTGCGGGATTACTGGTAGAAACCTTAGATGGTACTTTCAAGAACTCTTCTTATGCCGTGCTATGGAGCTTGTCTAGTAACATGAGCGAAGTTTTCCCTCGTTCACTTCATAGCCAGGATTCCAATTAGGCCAGACCAGTGATAGCCAACTGCTTATTATTGATATGGGTCTCGGTCAAATTTTGCTCGTGTTAGAGCATTACCCCCTATTCATTGTATCCTTTTAAGATCTCAATGGGGATCTTAAAGTAATTTGGAGAATAAAAATTACTGTCATTGGATAAAAATTCTATTTCACTGTGTCGTATTTTTAGACGGACTGCATCGTTGTTTTTTTTTTAAAACCAGTTTATTGGCGAATATCTAGTGAATTTATTTGCAAAAATCCAACTGTTTAAGTTAACATTTTATGTTGCGTTTAATTCAGAATTTGCAATATTTCGGTTTAAAGATAAAAAAAAAATGACACATGGGTTGTTCATAGTGATGAGCGATTTCTTTTTTGGCAAATTTTGCCGTGAAAATGACACCTATAGATTATAGTGGGTGAAAAAAAATTTTGTGCTCGTACACTTCAACGCATTCGCCGTTTTGTGAATTTTCGGCAAAGTAAAACGGGTCAGATTCACTCATCAGTAGTTGATCACCTTCCAACACTTTTTTCAAGTTTCAGATTGTTCACCAGAAATAAAAACTTTTTTCAATTACTTTCTAATTTCTATTTGCAGCCATTTTTCTAATACTGAATTACTCCATGCATAACCTTTATGAAGTATCATTTATGATGAATTCAAGAAAATCCTGAACCAAATTCAAACCCTAATCTGAATATACCAATCAGGGCAAGGAAGGGATAAAAAGAATGATGTGCACAGCACACAGGAAAAGTCAAAATTTCCTTGTTTGTGTGACCAAAAGTCACATGATTCCGTTAAGCTAGACACTTGGATTCGTCCAAATACAAATACTGCTGAAACAGGCTGAATAAATACTGGATCTGAAGTATCCCTATCAGCAGGCAACATTGCCTTGTGTATGACTAGTTCCCTAATCTACGGTTACTATAAGGGTGGGTGGCACAAGCTTCTACCTGGGGAGATTAGTCGCCCAGAGACTAATCGGCTCTTCTTCATCCGACTTATCTCCCCGAAATGCCTTCCCGCCGGCTAGAATGTAAATCGCCGGCGGTATGGCACTCGGAACGTTTCATTTTCCGATGTCGCCCCACAAGTAAACTTCGTGCAACTTCGGAAAGCCAAAGCAATCCGAGTGCTATCCCGCCGGCGATTTGCATTCTAGCTGGCAGGAAGGCATTTCGGGTAGATTAGTCGCCCAAGGTTGAGGCGATTTACATTCTAGCCGGCGGGAAAGTATTTCAGGGAGATTAGTTGGCCGAAGAAGAGGCAATTTGTCGCTGGGCGTCTAATCTCCCCAAGTAGTAGCGTGTGCCACCACCCTTAGTGGGTTTTTACTTGCCGATGTGATATATTTGTTAAAAAAAAAGTTAAATATATAAAACATATTGTTTTGCTACCAACACTGACTAGCTGATTATGTTGGAAAAGTTAGGCCGGGTTACTGGTTCTTGCTTGAGTATGGTCAGTTTGGACAACTAGGTTGTATTGACCTAGAAGGTTTTGCCAGACGAAGAGTGTGGGTCAATTCCCTCCGACATACCACTTCAATTAGCAGAATAAATGGGCTGCACGATCCTACAAGATTAGTAATCTGAGGAGAACAGGGATTTACAAGGGCAAGACACCAGAGTAATTTTTTACCCTAATTATCCTTTTCTTGTGCATGTATTGATGGTTTTCAGAAGGAAGAGCCCGGGAGAGCTTTATGTGGATGGTTTTGATGAAGTCCAGAGACAATTGCATCCTAATCGTGTTGATACCATTAGCCTCCTAAGTCCTCCATCACAGCTTAGGTTTCATGTTGTCAAACATATTGCTGTGATTTCTTCTATCCCTACCCTTTCATGTAGCTTTCATTTGACTCCTATAATGACCAGATTAAACTAATATGCATTTCTCACGTGATTTCCATGTTAAATATTTGTCAGCTCCACATTTGGGTGGACACATTAATATTTAACACTGATGTCCTACAAAAGATTTGTATGAAGATCTTGGGCACGCTGGGGGCAACTAATTTTTTGTTTGTTACATGCTACTCAGACCGCTAGTTGGACAGCTCTGCCTTATAGTATTGGACCCCCTCTTCCGTTAGCTTGTGTTGAAAATGTTATTCTTTATTTGCTTTTTTTTGTCTCTTCTCTAGTTTCCATAAAGTTTTTACGTTATATTTATTTGGGTAGAATTAATGAGGCTAGAACAACATGACTAATTTTATGCAGCTTGTACAAACTACAGAGCGACTTCTTCGTTTTTTATTGCAATGTACTGTATGGGGTCACGTCTGTAGCATCACAAATGATATAAGGAATGAGACAGTGCTGCCATTAAGCACCATTTGAAAGCTTATCTTATACCCCTGTTTTTATGGTTTGTATAGATGTTTTCAGATCTCCCTGTGAAATTTCTTCAGCATTGGCTTATGGAAAAATAAATCAATGATAGGTTGTGCTTTGGGTGACATGACAAAGGAACCATCACTCAGCACCAGATAAAAACTGTTGTGTCTCTGCTTGGTTTGTGATGAGCTAGAATCTTGCTCCTTAGCTTTAGCTCTCAGGAACATTCCTTTTGACCTTTAGTTCAGTGAGTGTTCTCATTATGTGTATACTGTACCTTTTCCTTGTCTTACCAGTTTAGTAATTTTGCTTTCTTGCAACAGAAAATGATCAAGACCAGGCTATTATAATTAATTTGGTGGAAGACCGTTTATAGAAGCTGAACTCTCTTATGTTGGTTTGTCCAGTAGAAACCTTTTTGTGAACTTTTGTGTTGAACCTCTCCGACCTAAACAAACATATTGTATTGTAATTGTATTATAGGCTTCTGTTACAAAACAATACCTTGATATATTGTATCTATTAATACAAATACTAAAGGCCTACCTTGTTCCTGAGGTGTAAGCAGAAGAATACCTAAGGGGTTTCACCCCTAAATCCATGAGGTTGTGGTGATAATTTTGCTTCTGTGTAGATAGATCTTCTAAAAGGCTAAATCAGATAATGATATAAAATGGACCATAGTAGGTTGCTTTGATTCTTTGATCTACTGGTCACCAGCTCAAGATCTGCTGGTAGCGTTTCCACCGGGCCGGTACAGCTGAAACCTGATCCCAAAAGGAAAGAAAGGTATAAATAAAGGAAGGCAAGTTTGGTGTTTCTAGAAAAGGTGGAAATCCTATCTACTGGAAGGTTTCTATTTACCCTTGGGCATCGATGCCTTACAGCAGGGATCCTCAACCTTTATTTGTGAGCTACACTTGAATGTTAAAAGTGTTGGTGAGCCATGCAGGCATTAAAAATAGTTCCTCAGGGATGCCAAATAAGAGCTGTAATTGGTTATTTGATATCCCTATGTGGACTGCTAGCCTACAGGAGGCTCTGCTTGTGTCTTTATGCTTCCAAAACTTACCTCCAAGCTAGAAGTTTAAAAATAAGCACCTACTTGAGGCCACGGATCACTGCCTTACAGTATTAGTCCACACTTGATCAGTTGGAAGTCTATTGCATAGTTTAGTCATTTTCTAGTATTTACTCCCAACAGTCCTGCTTATCTAAAACACTTTACTACGGAGGCTGCTTAGAACCCTGATCTAAGAAATGAACAGTATGGTTGGCCCAATATGGTTGTAATCCAGACTTGCCAACCACTGTGCGAGGCTCTTTCTTCTCAGAAGTGATTGAGCTGTTTTATGAGATTTAATTCAGTCACTGCTGCCAGAATAACCTTTTGGCCTGTGGGTGTTTATTGGAGTGGCATCGTTTATTTCAAATTCCCCCATATAATCTGATTGTTCGCTCAGGCCAACTTGTCCGTCCACTTGTGCGACTTTGTTTAGGAAGGAGGTGAGTGTGTGTTGTTACGAAAGCAAACAAGTTCCTGAACTATATATGCTCAGAACTGACAAATATCCCATGTAAGGCATGTTGAAGATGATATGTGTGACATTACACGTTGCACTAATATAGAACATATGAGACTACATTCCAGCCTGTGAAAATAACACATCTGCTGCCTTGGTGCATAGGCGTCCTACTTCTTAATAAATAAAAACGGATCTTGGCAATTCTTCAAGGAAAACGATACCCAGTGTAATAAGATGTGGCCAAATTACTCCTAGGCGTGATGCAGCAGAGAGGAGTGTTGTCATTAATGCCAATTGCTCGCTTTGCTCTCCGTAGAGTTTGCCAGTTAGGGTATCGGATACGTTGCTTGTTTTCAACTGACACTTATGTGATATAAATCCATTGACCTATTTACTCCGGCTATGACGTGCTATGATTACCAGTGTTGCCTCCTTCTTCTCATCTCATTACTGCCTAAATAAACAAAACAACGCAAGTTGGAGGAAAATGTGACTCAGGATTTGTCATCTCGTAGAAGCCATGGCTAATATTCCTTGATTCCCAAACGATAGAAAACCGGACATCCTCGTTTAATGACATCTGAAGTGTCTAGCGCTGACTCTCCGGTGAAACAGATACAGGCTTTCTAGCAAATCTCATTATTGTAAGCAGAGTTATTGACTGCTAGGGTGGATATTAAAAATACTTTTTATTATAGATTAAAAGTGACATCATACTGATATGGATATAGGAAACCGTTTATGCTTTGTGTGGCTTGTCTTCCTGGGTAAAACCAGGGTAAGCCACTTTTCTTTGTAGATATTACAGCTCATGGAAAGTACATTCAATTAAGGTCCATCTTCATTAGAACCAAACCAAGTGTTAGGGGGCCTTTCGGCTTCCAGCGGCATAAATCCGGACCAAGGAGGAAGCTTAGGGTTAAATTCCAAATTCATGGTATCTTAAAGGGGTCAGACGTAAGCGTAGTCAAGTTCAGGCAAGTGTTTAATTAGGCAGACAGCAAGAATCAGGGTCAAGCCAAGGGTCAGGATGCCAGGAACCAAGAATTCAGGAATTTACAAAACCCAGGAAGACGATTCAGCAATTCCTATAATCGGCATCGAACCCGTGACCTGGGAGTTCTTTTATTTTCAAAGTTCACGCCGGGAGCGCGACGTCATCACGCTGGCGTCGGTCCATGTGGATCATGCGTGCGCCATTTAGGGAAGGACGCCCCTGGAGACTGGAGCACCAACGGGCACTCCTGACACCGAGCAAGATATATATATACAAAATCAGAACCCTTATCTAGGAACCTGAACCAGAATGGGAAGGCCATCTCCCTTGCCTTTTAATCAACTGAAATTTTTCCCTGTAATAATAAAACTGCACATTGAACTTGATCCAGACTAAGATGTTACTACTTTTTATTGGAGGCAACATGATCCTACTGTGTTTAAATAAAATGTAAATTAATTTTATTTAGTATAATTAAGGTATGCAATTATGGAAAGGCCCCATATCTGGAAAATCCCAGGTTCCAAGCATTCTGGATAATAGGTCCTAAATTTAAACTAGGGTAACCCTGCAGTCTACAGAGCCATTTCTGGACACCGTTTTCTAGGAAATCTATTGATGTGGCCAAAAGGTTCATTTACTAGAGAGGGAAATCACTCTTTATCAGGATGCCTGAAGATCATCCGCATAAAGAATTATATCAAACAAATATTTTGTGGCTGCTGTCCTTGGCTTTACCTACATGAGTTAAATAGGTTAGCATAATTGTGTCTGACTATCTACAAACAATACTGCAGTGAACCCTGCAGGAATAGGCCGTGCTTATAGCTGCCAGTGTTCTGATGTGCGTGGAATTGCATCTGAAAAAAATCTAGTTTAAAAATAAAAAAAGCATGTCTTTATCTGAGGAGGGTTGCTGGTGCATGAAATCACATTAACATCATCTGACTTCCAAACAACATGAGCATTATCATACTGCAAAACATCCAGCCTCAAAAGAAAAAATGTATTTGTAAATAATTAGAAATAAGATTTTCTTTAAAACCTGTTGCATTTCATTATGAAATATATTCAGATTTTTTTTTTTCATCCGGAGGAAAATTAGCTCTTTGACGTCTCCATTGTACGAAGTTACTTCGGGACTTTATAAAACCTTCCTGTTAGGCTTGGCTCATAGTTCTGCAAGGGCATTGGGTACCCGCGGGGAGTCTTGAGCGGAACCAATTTCTAGGACCCGAACCTACTGCCCGCATATTTACCCACTTTGATCTGCTACTCAATCCAGACCCGCAACTGCCTTATCCGCAACCCAACCCGGAAGTGATGTTGCTCCAAATCGGAAGTGGCATCATCAAAAGTGGGCGGGGCAGAAACATTCTCCGTGACGTCAGCGGCCGTGTCTGTGACATCAGTGGGCGGGGCTATGACGCGGCGATCAGCGATTGGCCGATCGTCGTGTGAATCAAGGGAATCCCGCCCGGTTTTCCTTATTTGGAAAACCGGGCAGCCCCTCAAAATACCGGGCTGTCCGGGTCAAAACCGGACAGGTGGCAACCCTAATCGCAACAGCTTTAGTGTGGGATTTGTTGGGTGCAAGTCAGTTGTATGTGTAGGAACAACAAGTTAAGGCAAGCTTAAAAATGCCTGCACCTTATGGTAGGTGTTCAGGACCGGCCGCGAGTTACGGGTGGGTCCAGGTCAAGCTCTTCTTTCTGCTCTCCCCGGCCACCACCTTACACTGCCAGCTGCCGGACAGGACATGCCATACTGAAGAAAGAGAAATGCTTGACTGCATGTCGCCACGGTATCCAGCATTCCTAATCCCACGCAGCAGAGTGGGTAACACACTCATATTCGGGCAGATTAGTTGCACGGCGACAAATCTCCTCTTCTCCGCGGTGACTAATCTTCCTTAACTTCGTTTTCCGAAGTCGCCCAAAGTTGCCTCACGAGGAAACTTCAGCGACTTCAGAAAATTAATCGCTCAGAGTGCCATCCCGTCTGCGATTTCCATTCTAGCCGGTGGGAGGCAGCTTGGGGAGATTAGTCGCCCGAAGAAGAGGAGATTCGTCGCCGGGTGACTAATCCCCCCGAATGTGAGGGTGTGCCCTGACCCTAAATGTGCAGAAATGTCTTATCTCCCTTGGACGGGTGCTAGTGAAACAGGTGTTTAGTCCCATAAAGGTCGGCGATAACAGCAGGAGACGCACATATATATATATGACTATAGAACCATCGCTCTGCAGAAATGATCTTTATTGTAACTAGGATTATTCTCCTTTCTATTGTGGGTTTTGATTTATAATTTAAAAAGGAATTAAAAATGAAAGGGTAAAGTGAAAATGTCACGTCCTTGCTGTGTAACCCAGGTAACCTGGAATTAATGGAACATGAAGAGTCCTCTAATTATTGTTCCATGGTGTGTGTGTGTGCATTCCGGCGCCTAAAGGGTGGAAAGGTTGCTGTAATTGGCACCCACAGCTGCTCTTTCTTTTGACAGGGGATAATTTTGCATCCAATGCTTTGTGTGACAGCTGCCTAATTGGGCATTCTCTCCTTGTAGCCAGCCTGCTTCCTTCAGCCTCCCCGCTGACAAATGCTGGTGGATTATAGATGGGGACACGCTGACCCCTTTGACCTTGCAGAGACAGCAGGGAGGAGCCACGTGCAATGGTGCGGGGGGAGACATGGGGTCGCGCAGAGGACAAGGTCATGAACCAGGTGGAGAGGAATGATTGGCTGTCACATGACCGCCCGTCCCAATGTCACCGTGTCAAGGGCAATTGCTGCATTATTGATCGCGGTTGTTTTCATGATGGCTCATTGCAGCTGCTCACATATTGGATGTCACCGGCTAAACCGGCGGCGCATTGGGGCAGACAGGAGAAATGAAAGGATAATGGCTTCTCAGCGATGGTGCTGCCGCTTTCACATTCCTGTCTACCCCATCGCAAGGCCCGGGCCATTCTGCCATCTGCTTTTTTTTTTTTAATTTAAGGAAAAACTATACCCCCGACTAATGTAGGTCTCTATAAAAAGATATTGCATAAAACAGCTCATAGGTAAAACCCTGCTTCATGTAAATAAACCATTTTCATAATAATACCACTTTTTTTAGTAGTATGTGCCATTGGGTAATCCTAAATAGAAAATTGCCATTTAAAAAAAATAAGGGCCGCCCCCTGGGATCGTAGGATTCACGGTGCACACAAACAAACCAAACATTTTAGGTCACATGAGCCAATTAACAGAGTTCTGTCACTTGCTTCCACACATCTTCCTGTTACAGTTAGAGCTGCAGTATTTCTGGTCAGGTGATCTCTTCCTCTTACAGTTAGAGCTGCAGTATTTCTGTGCAGGTGATCTCTCCCTGTTACAGTTAGAGCTGCAGTATTTCTGGTCAGGTGACCTCTTCCTGTTACAGTTAGAGCTGCAGTATTTCTGGTCAGGTGATGTCTTCCTGTTATAGTTAGAGCTGCAGTATTTCTGATCAGGTGATCTCTTCCTGTTACAGTTAGAGCTGCAGTATTTCTGGTCAGGTGATCTCTTCCTGTTACAGTTAGAGCTGCAGTATTTCTGGTCAGGTGATCTCTTCTTGTTACAGTTAGAGCTGCAATATTTCTGGTCAGGTGATCTCTTCTTGTTACAGTTAAAGCTGCAGTATTTCTGGTCAGGTGACCTCTTCCTGTTACAGTTAGAGCTGCAGTATTTCTGGTCAGGTGATCTCTTCCTGTTACAGTTAGAGCTGCAGTATTTCTGGTCAGGTGATCTCTTCCTGTTACAGTTAGAGCTGCAGTATTTCTGGTCAGGTGATCTCTCCCTGTTACAGTTAGAGCTGCAGTATTTCTGGTCAGGTGACCTCTTCCTGTTACAGTTAGAGCTGCAGCATTTCTGGTCAGGTGATCTCTTCCTGTTACTGTTAGAGCTGCAGTATTTCTGATCAGGTGATCTCTTCCTGTTACAGTTAGAGCTGCAGTATTTCTGGTCAGGTGATCTCTTCTTGTTACAGTTAGAGCTGCAGTATTTCTGGTCAGGTGATCTCTTCTTGTTACAGTTAAAGCTGCAGTATTTCTGGTCAGGTGATCTCTGAGGCAGCACACAGACCATCAGGAAATGGTGGTTCAAGGCAAGAGATGTAAAAGGGAAATATTTACTTAAATATATATACCAGTTTGGTAAGATTATTTAATATGCCACTTAATTTGATAAAAACTATCTGTTGCTTAAGTGTTCATTTTGGGGGTATAATTTTCCTTTAAGTCTTAAATTCTTCTTCTTATTTTAGGCCCGTTGTTTAATTTGCAGCTATGTGGTTTATAGCAATGCTCATAAATAGCTGTCATTGTGATCTAACAGCTGAGCGTCTCTGCTTTGCCTTCCCCCCACCATGCCTCCAGCTCACACACGTTGTTTTTGTGGATCACGTGGCGATTGTTCATTTGCATTATCGGAGAGACCAGATACTAAGGTTTTAACTTCTCGCGTGCCGCAGCGGATTGCAGAATGATCTTGTGCTACATTCATGGACAATTGCACTTTTAATGTAACTGACAGTGAAAGAGTTACAAGGTTTGCCTGTTTACCTTTCCTCCCCATTGTCGATATGTGAGTGACATATTGCGCCCAGCAGCAGGTTTCAGATAAGCAGATCTAGTCACAATAAAGGGTTAATGATACTGTACTGGTGTCTGTCCAGTGCTCATTGAGCCCATGACATGTTATATAATCTAACCTTCTTTATATTATCAGACTGATAAAAAGTTATAAAGTCTGGCCTACTGTAGTTGTCTCCCAACATTTTGCATAGCGTGACTGCGTGTGCTAAAGGGTTAATGCTTTCTTTTTCATGGCAAGGTATATTTCTGCCTAGCCCTTGCTGAGTCGGTAGGACTGCAGCTGCCACTTCAGTAGTTAAAAGGTAACATATCTAACTGCTTTACCTTTATCAGATAGTGTCTAGAAAGTTTTAACCATTTATGTACAACGACGTGCCCTAACAGCTTGCAGAGGTTTACTGCTTCGATATCCTGCACTCTATAGGTCTGTTGCTGTTTTCTTTGGATTTATAATATACCGGCACATACTGTTTGCTTGCTGTCCTGGTTACAGAGTTCTATTTTATAGAGCAGATTGTGCTTCCAGTAAGTACATAATGACGCTATAGGATTATATATCAGCCGCAACAAGAGTCAGGCCACACAGTTTTAACTGCTGCTGTACAGATATTTGCCAAAGGCCTACAAAACTTTACTTTGATGATTTAGAACACTCTAAAGAGTTAACATTTCCGACAGTACAGGTATATGGCTGCCCAAGTGCCCTTTTCTTTTTAATGTAGCAGCCACCGCAAGAGTTTAAAGGGTAAGTTCCCCTCCCGTCCCCATGAACTCTAAAGGTGTCCATACAAGATAAGATCGCAGGGTTGCCAAACAAACGGATCTTTCCCCGATATGCCCACCAACGGCAGGGTGATATTGGTTTAATCCCAACGATCGGATTACAACAAAGAGAATGTATCGCCGACGGGATGAGGACCACATCAACTAGCCTAGGTGGTCCTCGATCCCCATAAAAAATTAAACATTCTTCCCTCGATTGGGGAGACCTGTTGGAAGCCCCATACGCTGGCAGATAACTGTTGTATCAGTCTATTGGCAGCTTGAGGGCATGTTTGCCAACATTAGAGCTAAATATCTGGAGAGTTGCCCATGGCAACCAATCAGCAATTAGATTTTAACAGCCACCTATAACTTAAGGTGGCCATACACAGGCCGACAGAAGACAGTCGGCAGCTTATAGGGTTGCCACCCGGCCGGTATTTTACCGGCCTAGCCTAGCCGGAAAAATACCTGCCGGGGCCGGTATTACAAATTTACCGGCAATGTAGCTGCCGGTAAATTTGTAATACGATTAAAAGGAGCCCTCGGCCTGCCCCCAATCCCCTGGAACATCCCCTGAAACTTACCTTTTCTCTTACTTCTTCTAGCGTCCGTGGTCTCTGTGTTGTGGCCCCGCCCCTTTTGACGTCACGGCCCGCCCCCCAGCAGCTGGTAAAAGATTTTTAAAAAGGTGGCAACCCTAGCAGCTTATTGGCCCAAGTGTGGGGCCCTCCATGGCCAGATGTCGATCGGGCAGGGATAAAAATCCCGCCGCCCGTACTCCTTGCATCATGATCCGATCGTTGGGCCTAGGGCTCACAATCGGATTCGTCCAATATCAACCGTCTCAAGGTGGGATTATTGGGGAGAGATCCCCTCGTTTGGCAACATTGCCAAACGAGTGGATCTCTGTGTATGGCCACCTTTAAAACAAAAGCAAAGATCTGATTGGTTGCTATGGGCAACATCTCCAGAAATCTCTCCAGATATTTATCTCCAATGTTTGTAATCATGCCCCTTAATTTGCTCCCAAATGGCCACCTTAACTTTCCATGCCCTTAGCGTGGGGACCTAATACCCTGTCCCAGACATTACTAGATGATAAGATGCAATGGGATTGACTATCATGGCATTTTGATACATTGTATGAGATTTAAAGGGCAGGTGTTCTCTGTTGGAATGCTAAACTCATACAGAAATATAATGTCAGGGAGGGTGTTGAGTTTTTTTTTATTATTGATGTGGGGGATAGAACCAGCCATTGGGCTTTTATCTGTACCCTTATCATTATACTAAGATGTCATTTCCATTCCCAGAGGTAACAGTCGTTCGCTTGTACAGAGGGATGAATCAGTTCATTCAAGTAGACATGTCCTCCCGTTAAGCCACACGCGTGTGTTAAACACTGACCTTGTTTTGCATACGCTTATCTGTGCTGAATGCCTGGTTCAGGCTCGCTACAGCTTTAATTCCCGCGCTTGCCCTGGTGAACATTCCCTTGATTAGTACTGCTGCTTGTATTCAAGAGATCGTGTGCTCCCCTTTATACTGGCCAAGACCTGGGCATTAGGAGCCAAATAGGAGCGGAGGATGTGTTTTATTAGTATTCTATGGAAGCCGCACTGTCTGCACAACAAATTGATTGTCACTATGTACCTGAGCCTGGCACTACAGCTGACAGAGGAAGGTATGCTTGCGCTCTCTTTTTGTATTGTTTTGTGGCTAGCGGGTGTAAGGAATACATTGCCCATAACTAGATATGTATTGCTCTGCCATTTATTACTTTTAGCAAGGCTTTCCAGTGAACACGTGGACAATACCTCCTAGTTCTGTTGGAAGGGGATGCTGGGAGTTGTAGGCTCACAGCATCAAATACCCTATGCTGTCTGTTGATTAGGGATGCACTGAATCCAGGATTCACTTTGGGATTCTGCCTTTTTCAGAAGGATTCCGATTCGGCCGAATCCTTCTGTCCGGCCGAACCGAATCTGCATATGCAAATTAGAGGCGGGTAGGGAAATCGCTTGACTTTTTGTTGCAAAATAAGGAAGTAAATGTTTTCCCCTTTTGCAAATTAGGATTCGTTATTCGGCCGAATCTTTCAAAAAGGATTCAGGGGTTCGGCCCAATCCAAAATAGTGGATTCAGTGCATGCCTACTTTTGATTTTATATAGCCCTTTTATTTGTTTTTTTTTTATATTTGCTATTTTCATTTTGTAAACCGGAAAATGCTACGACCGAATATTGTTTCTTGTGAATGGATTATACTTGCCTAGAAACATTGATGTATATGACTTTGTTAGTTGACCAGATGGAACAGCTATTTATTAATTATTATTTATTTATTATGATTTATTTATTATTTATTAATTTATCGGAACAGAGTTTTATAAATGTCAGCTGACTCCTGTCCTGTTTGCTGTATAATGTTGCCAGGGGCGTTTCGCCTTTAAGTTAATTTTTAGCATGTTATAGAATGGCCTATTCCTAGCAGGTTTGCAATTGCTCTTCATTATTTATTTTGTATAGTTTTTTTTAGCTCTTAAGTAGGGGGTCACTGACCCCGGAAGTGAAAGAACTATTGCTCCGTGAGCCTGGTTGCTAAGGTAAACAAAAATCTGAGCAACCAGACAGCTACTGAAATTAGGCAAATTTCTTTTTTTGCAGTTTAATAAAACGGCCCCTATATTGTAAGCCACCTGCAACAACTGATATAATAAATGAGAAGTGTTGTAAAAAAAAAAATCGGATTTTGAAAGACTTAAATAGTTGAGACAGTAACCCAAACTAACCAGCTGGTAGTATTTACTAGTTTTGTGTTTGTTTGATAGCAATTCTCTGATCAGTTCCCTTTGCTTATTGACCCTTGGAGCGCCAAACCAAACTGAACTTGTCACACCATGGGCCGAATTCACTAAAGAGTGAATTTTCACTTGCGAAGGCTTCGCCACACTCTGCGCTACTTCGCCAGACTCAAATTTCTACAACTGCGCTAATTCGCAAAAATGCAAAGTTGCGTCTCTGCAACCGAACGCTGGCGAAGTTTCGGTAACTTCAAAAACTTTTGCTACCGTTAGTTTCTGCCAATGAAACTTTGTTAGTACCCTTAGTTCAATTTAAATAGGGCGGATACATATAGGTCATATATATGTCTTTTAGGGATGCATCGAATCCAGGATTCGGTTCGGCATTCGGCCTTTTTAATCAGAATACTGATTCAGCCGAATCCTTCTGCCTGGTCGAACTGAATTCCGAATCCTAATTTGTATATGCAAATTAGGGTTAGGGAAGGCAATTGCGTGACTTTTTGTTGCAAAACAAGGAAGTAAAAAATGTTTTCCCCTTCCCACCCTAATTAGCATAGGCAAATTAGGATTTGGTTCGGTATTTGCCCGAATCTTTCGAGAAGGATTCGGGGGTTCGGCCAAATCCAAAAGAGATGTTGGTGCAAATGCTTGAAGTGACCACTTATTACAAATGTCCAAGGAAGCAAAATAAAGGCAAATAGATCCTCTAATGCCCTAGATATGAGCCCACCCTAAAATAAATGTGGAATGCCCCTCAAATTGTAAAAAATGTTAAAACAAAATTTTTCAATAGTTACAACTTTTGAAGGCAATCCCACTTTTCAAATATGAAAAAACGCCGTTTTTTTTAGAACTTTTATGACTTTCCGGCATACAGGATATGATGTCACTAACATAAGATTGAGAAGGATGTAGCTTCATCTGATCAGTTCGCCAGGTCAAAGTGGGCGAAGGAAACTGGCAAAAGAGGTCAAATTCGCACTTCAGTAAATTTGCGAAGTAACGATTGTTCACCTGAGCGAAAATTCGCCTGGCCATAGGGTGTGAACAAACGCTAGCGACGGTCTCTTTCGCTACTGAATCGTCTTCTACGCCTGTTAGTAAATTGCCAATGTCCCTGGGCTCAAATTACAGCAGCGAAGGAAGGGGGTGGAAGAGGAGCAAACTGAGCATGCTCAAGCCCTAGCCCTGGAGGTTTAAGCTGAAAACAGGAAGTCTGATACAGAAGCCCATGAGTACACAATAGAAGGAAAGAAATGTGGTGATTCTTTTGACAGACTCAGAGCAGCATTACTTTGAGAAGTTACTGGTGTATTTATATAGACCTTTCTGATGAGGCCTCTCCTTCTCTTTCAGACGAATTTTCGCTAGCGACGGCCACTTCACCCTTTAGTAAATCTGCCCCCATGTGTTGCCAGTGAACATGTGCCATGACATTGATCATACACCCACCTGGCCCCATAACCTCTACAGTACAGGCACTTTTATACCAGTCCCGGAGTTGTAAGAGTGCTGGCATTAAGGCTTGCGTGTCTTCCTCTCTGTGTTTTTTAACGGACAATGATGTGCTTTGCTGTGTTCAATGTAACTGAGCCGTCCTTGTCATTAGAATTTCTGGGCAGGTGGTGGCTTTGCACAAGTTTTAAATCTGGCTGTGAGCTTATCTTTCAGCCTGACAGTAAAAGGTAACAGTTAGAGGTCCCCTAAGGTCCTTCTACGCCAGTAATCGCCAAGGAATTTAACTCCCTGATAACACTGCCGTAGGTCGCTACATGGAAAACTTTGGGGAGTCTTTGATATCACTGATTACAGCCCTCAAATAATATTCATGCTTTAACTGCTGGTGGTTTTCACAAACCATTGTTTTTTTTGCCATTTTTACCAAAATTGTGTGATATGCAAAATTTATTCAAAATGGTTGTAAATTTAAGATGGAAATAGATCCATCATCATCCGGAAACTGTTATGTATTAACTGTTCTCCATCTCATATAGACTCCATTTTAATCCAACAAAAAATGTGTTTAAAGGGGAACTTCACAAAAACATAACTTAAGCTTTTTGAAAAGTAAACATAATGTCATCATATAACCTCCGAAATTTTGTAACACGAACATGGTAATTAGGGGGGGTGGCCACAGAAATGGAGATGGTCAAAAAGAAGTTCGCCACGCTAAGCGCTGCAACTTTTTTGTCCCTCTTTTTATTTCCAAAATGTTGGGAGGTATGGTATAGGATCCGGAAACCCTTTATCCAGAAAGCTCAGAATTACAGAAAGGCCCTCTGCCATAGAGTCCATTTTATTCAAATAATCCAAATTTTTTTAAAACGTTTTTCTTTTTCTCTGGAATAACAAAACAGTAGCTTGTACTTGATCCCAACTAAGATATAATTAATCCTTATTGGAAGCAAAACCAGCCTATTGGGTTTATTTAACGTTTACATGATTTTCTAGTAGATTTAAGCTATGAGGTTGCTAATTATGGAAAGATCCGTTATCCGGAAAGCCCCAGGTCCCAAGTATTCTGTATAACAGGTACTACCAACAACTAGCACAGCCTAAGACTGAATGTACAGAAAGAAAAAGCCTGTCCGAGGCCCATCACCACCGGCATTAACCTTTATGAATTTTACCGCAACATGGAAATCGCTGCCAAAAAACTGTGCACTTTGCAGCTCTCTCCCTTCTTTCTTTTGGCTCTAAAATGAATAATTTTGTGAGTGGCTCCTTAATGCACAGGTCTTTGCCCCAGTCTGACACTGATAAAATGTTTCTCTTGTCACCATAAATCTGAGTTATTGGACTGTACAGTTACTGTATATTCCAAATGGAATTGGGCCGGACTTGAGCACTGCACTCGGCTTATACAGTCTGACGTGTAGAGCTTCACTGATCATATTTTATATAATTGGCACAATTATTAAAATTGCACTTTATGGTTGCAGGATCTTCAAGTCAGCAGTTTGAAATGTTTTTGCCTCTTACATAAATTCCAGTGTTAGCACATCTGTTAGTACTGCTGGTCAGAACAAACCACTGGAACCTCAAGAACTTTTCCACCTTGGCCCTTGTTCAGCCTTCTATTACTAGGACAGGATTAGGGACCTGCGTTTGTTGATGAGTTCCACAGCAGTCCTAAACATTCTTTGTCCATTCCTTCCATGTGTGGGCCGACAAAAATTTGACCCTAACCAGCTCCCAACCCGCACTCCAACGTAACAACATGAAACTGCCAGTGGGTTATGTTACTAACTTGCATAATGGCTTCTTGCTCGAATACTTAACTTGAAATATCGCTAGGATGTTGCCTGACGGAATGTTCAGTACCATAATAATTGTCCTGAAATGTTGCATTCTTCATATGCTTTATTTATATTGAGTTGACATTACGGATGCACCCAATCCACATTTAGGGCAGAGACACATGGAGATTAGTCGCCCGGCAGCAAATCGCATTTTCTTTGGGCGACTAATCTCCCCGAACTGCCTTGCCACCGGCTAGAATCTAAATCGCCGGCGGGATGGCACTTGGAGCGCTTCGTTTTCTGAAGTCGCCAAAAGTTTCCTCGTAAGGCAACTTCAGATGACTATGAAAAATGAAGCGCTGTGATTGCCATTCCTCCAGCGATTTAGATTCTAGCCGGCTAGGAGTCAGTTCGGGGAGATAAGTCGCCAGAAAAAGAGACGATTTGTCGCCGGGCAACTGAATCTCCCCGAATTTTCTCATCTACCCTTAGGATTTAGACGAATCCTTCTGAAAAGATTCAGCCAAATACAGAACTAAATCCTAATTTGCATACTCAAATATTTTTGGATACAGATCGGCCAGACACTTAGATTCAGCCAAATCCTGCTTAAAAAGGCAGAATCCTGGCCAAACACATAACCAAATCCTGGATTCAATGCATTTGATATTTAATGCAGCATTTTCAAGAAATTGTTTGTCAATCCCATCAATATCTGCCCCTGTGAAGCCTATGATTTGTTTCCCATCACATTCACACCCCACACACCCTAGGGTCAGTCTCATTGACCTGTCTCTTGGGGGGGTATTTAATTTTTTTTTTGGGAGGATTCCTACAAAGACATAAACCATACAAACTCCTTGCATATAGTGCACTGGTCGGAATCAAACTCAAGTCCCCGCCATTACAAGGCAGTATCACCACCGAACTCAGTTTATAAGAATTGTATCACTTTCATTCATGTACCAGACAATCCCACTATTTATATAGCACCCACATTCTATACACAACAGCTGCTTGGGTGCTGGTTATACCATAATATAAATGCACAAAAAATGAACTGCACTCACAGGAGTTTTAGTCCTATTTTTATTAGAGGTTACCTTTAATATCCTCATATTTTGCAAGATGGGGTACTTTATTTATTATAATACTCAAGTTTTCGTGAGTCTTGTGACAGAAATGACATCAGAACTCACCGTTCATAAGGATATAATTTACAGGATATTCATGGCTTTTGTGTAGTATATAGTGAATAAAGTAGCCCCTCTTGTAAAATGTAAGGATATTATAAGTTACCGAGGAGTTTCATGACCATATAAAAGCACAAGGCCGAAGGAACTCCGAGGTAACTTCTAATATCCTCATATTTTGCAACTGGGGGTACTTTATTTATTATAATACACAAATTTCAGTGAGTCATGTGACAGAAATGACATCAAAACTCACCGTTTATAAGGATATAATTTACAAGATATTCATGGCTTTTATGTATTATATAATATCATTCCATGCTACTTCCCCATTCCTGATGCCGTTGCTTTGTTGATGTTTGCAAGCAATATTGACAGTTCAAAGGGCATCTGTACAAATGCAAATGTGTACCTGTAATAGGTAAACCCTACAATAAATATGGCCTACTTTTCCTTTAAATCCCATATTGTAATGTATAAAAGGATACACAGGATATTTAATGGCACACTCCACTGTGATTCTGATCACTGCTTATGAGTGTCATGTAAGGCTACATAGTTCTTTTATTCCTAAGCTTACTAAATATTTGAATCACAATGTACTGTATGCCTGCATAGTGTATGTGCATGTTAAGTGTCTTTTAAACCCCAGGAGCTGGTATCAAATGCCAACTGTCAGCCCTGCTTTTAATCTTGCACAGTAGTGCATGACCTTGACCGCACGACTTTTATGTGTTTTATTTCGGGAGAGATATTTATAAAGCTGCAAAATCAAATTTGGAAGAGCAAAAACACACACAAGGAGGACAATATATGAGACAAAACCAAGCAGGCACCATGTTTCCAGTGTTAGGAACCAAGAAAATGGTTAGAAAATGGGAAAAGCATATGTACAGTAATATGTTTCGTTGACGCAAAAAATGTTCTCAAACATCATCGACCATATTTGCACCATTTTCGACTGATTAAAGATCTCAACGACCAAATTGCTTTTGCGAACATTCCCAGTGTATGTAATAGAAATTCGCAATCGCAAACCATTTTTTGCGACAAAATAATAAACTATACTCCAGGGCAGCTGTTAAAGGTTCACAATGCTTAATTAAGATTAGAATAGTAAAGAATATTACATTGCGACAGGTGACTTTGTATTCTCTGATAGTTTTGCTCTTTGCAAATTTTATTAAATTTCCCCCATAGGATGGTATTGTAAGGGGCAAGTGCTGGAATTGGTGTTTTTGGTCACCGTATGTACTGCATATTTCAGATCCGCAATTTTAATTTGATCAAAGTGATTTTGGAATTGGTGTTTTTGGCACAGTATGTACTGCATATTTCAGATAAGCAATTTTAATTTGGTCAAAGTGATTTTGTTTAAATGTTTTCTTTGTAATTTTTGTTTGGTATGTGTATGAAAAAAGCACAGTTTATTTTGTCATTGCCATTTGGTAACTGATTCTTTTATTTTTTTTTATGTTTTTCTTAAGGTTTCCACTCCTGGATGTGAAATAAAAGAATGGAATTGCTTCTTGCTTCAAAGAATTGATCCTGAATCAGAACTATGAACTTCCTCATGCTGCATCAGTAATTTAACTGGACTTACAAGTTTTTGGATATGTTCCTTGGACCAGCGCCTGTTTGGAACACCCCGCTGACTTAGGTCGTACGTTTCTGCATACGGAATCATTAAACCCTTAAACTAGGTAGCGACATAGCATCTTCGCATACGTTTGTTGAACATGACTTATGGAGAAGAGCTTAGCTCTGAGATGCAACAAGATTCCGTTGTTTTAACCTATCTGGAAGGATTACTAATGCATCAAGCAGCTGGCGGCTCGGGAACTGCAGTCGACAAGCTCTCAGTTAGCCGTGCAAAATCCAATGACAATTTTAAGAATTCCGGAAATATATTTTCCAATTATGAGAGTAATGTCCCACTTCGCAACAACAGTAGCCCTTGTCAGGGATCTGGAATGCTGCATCTCAAAAAGGCAAGGCTGTTGCAGTCTTCAGAGGACTGGAATGCTTCAAAGAGAAGAAGACTGTCGGATTCTATTCCCGGCATAAATGGCAAAAATGAAACATTCTTGGCTGGCATGGTGGCAAATGCACCCAAAGGCAAACAGGATAGTACATTACTGGCATCTCTGCTTCAGTCTTTCAGCTCTAGACTTCAGAATGTGGCTCTGTCACAGCAACTTAAACAGAGTCTCAAAGAACAAGGTTTTTCTCTTAGCCCGGAGACTGTGCAGGAGGAGAAAAATAACCAGTGTGTGGGCATGGCATCCAGTCACCTTAAGACTTTGTTAAACAAAAACAGATCAAAAGAGAAAATAACAGATAGTAATAAGACTACTAAAGCCTCCATTCAAGGAAAATATACAGAGTCTTCACATTCTGGGCAAAGCAGCACAAAGGGAGTAGCTGCTGAGCCAATTTCATGTGCTGCCAGACTTCAGGCTGTTGCATGTATGGTAGAGAAGAGGTCTAGCCCCACTGTCTCACCTAAACCAAGTGTTGCATGTAGCCAATTGGCATTGCTGCTTTCTAGTGAAGCTCACTTGCAACAATACTCCAGAGAGCATGCTGTAAAAGCGCAAAGTGCTAATCAGTTAGCAAGCGAAAGGCTAGCAGCAATGGCAAGGTTAAAAGAGACCTCAGAGAAAGACCTAGGCCATTTTCCTTTGTCAACAAGTTTGCCCACAGCCCTCAACAGCCCGGCAAGAACAACTATTTCCAACGGTATAGGTAATATTGGTAACATTTCTCCCTTTTCAAGTCCGTTAAGTGTCCCTCATTCTCCACATAAATCAGTAGGATATAAGAATCATTCGGAAAAAAATCATCTGAAGCCCTCTCCGAATAACAGTTTGCTGCTACATCTACTCAAAAGCCAGAACGCTACAAATGTGAACAAATGCAACCTTCAAAGTGACAAGATTCCTGCATTTGAAGAAAGTGCAACGCCAACAACCACCGATGACTTTTCTGACAACAACCCTAGCTTTACAGAAGATGAAACCAGCGATGATGAAAGTAGTCACTCTAACTGTGCGCCCATTGACTTATCGTTTAAAAATCGAGTCGATAAGCCAGAGCTGTTAAATACGGCCTCCATAGACAACTTAACCGAGTCTTTGCTTAAAAACTGGGATCCAAAAGTTGAAGGACTTGACATCAACAAACATAATAACAGAGAGTCTTCACTGGTGTCCACGTTAAAACCACATCAGAAGGTAACCCTGTTACAGTTACTTCTTGGGCATAAGGCTGATGAAAATCCTGAAAAGATGGAAGATCTTCAGGCTCCACAGACGAAATTCAGCTTGCCAATACAAAGACATGTATCTGAAAACACTCATGTACATAATTCTGCTTTATTAAATGCATTACCTGTAAACCACTGTTCAAAATCAGATTCCCCCGTTAACCTGACCCAGGCTTTTTCACCCAAAAATACGTACACATCTTACATAAGTAGCATTCAATCAGAAAGACATACAAATGCTGCCTCGAAACACTTGATAGAGCTTACGAGGAAAAAATCATTTCATAATCCCATCCCATTAATCAATGAGAGTGCACCAAATAATGCTGCTTTCAGTGCGAGTAAACTTCTACAAAATCTAGCTCAATGCGGGAAGCAAACACCGGCACCTGATGAGCAAATAGCACAAAAACCAGTAAGTGCACCCAATGGTAAAACTCTAGGACTGATAGACAGACTAAATAGCCCCCTGATGACCAATCAGTCTCATACCTTTGAGGTGGAGAAATCATTTAGTAGCCCACCTACTCCAACAGACTCCACATTTCCTGGTTCAGAGATTGAAAACCTTTTAGAAAGACGTACTGTTCTACAGCTTCTTCTCGGAACACCAAATAAGGGGAAACTTGAAAAGAATCCAAACATCACAATCAAAGATGAAAATCAACAAGACAGGGTAGAAAAAAAAACAAGTGAACAAATTGTAGCTTTTAAAATTAAAACTGAGCCTGAGGACTCGTACAGCACACAGCATTTAAGAGACACTGAAATTCCGAGTCCATTGGCAATGTCTATTCACAGTTTTTCCAGATCACCCTCAGAGGGCATGAAATCTCCAAACCTCACTCCACATGAATTTTCTGTTTCCAGAAATGGCCTACTAAGCCACTTGCTTACACAAAACCACAATGGGTACGAAATAAGTGACCCGGCTAAAACCAACAGGAACTCTGGACCGAGACAAACAGAAACAAAAACCCCCTGCACTGTTCCAAAAAAGAGAAAAATGCACCAAAACGAGCACGTAGAAAGTCAAGTAAAATTTGCAAAACTCAGTCCTTCTGAAAGTGGCCAATATTGTTCTTCACCGTCATTAAGTGGGCCAATGTTTCATCAGAATGGAATGCAAAGTAACAAAAGTGATTACCCTAGGTGCAATGTAAGTCAGAACTCCTTTAATGAAGGGAAACATTTGGGTTGGTCAAGAGAAAGTAAAGGTTTTAATGTGCTGAAACAACTCTTGCTTTCGGAGAATTGTGTCCGAGATTTGTCTCAGCATAGGAACAATGTATCGGTGGATGATATGGTAAAATGGAACAGAAGTCACGTAGCTGGCAGTTCTGATTTTGTAACACCCTCATTAAATGTGCACATGGGGAAAATGTCCAACCACACAAACAGTTTAGGTCAAATGCCATTTCAGTGTCCATCTTCTTTTAAGAGTTCCCCCCACTCACCTTCAGATAGTTTGATACATAAAACATCTCGGACTGAATCTGGACAAATCAATATGGCACCTATTTCCAACGACAAAGGCCCAATTAAATGGGTTATCACAGGTATGGAAAAGGATGATGTTGCAAAGGATTCCCCAAGGTTGACCAAAACCAACCCGATATTATACTACATGTTGCAGAAAGGAGCACATTCTGCTGGTAGCCAAGAGCTAAGAGATCGAGACAGTTGGACTGAATCCTTACTAGGAAATGCATCAGAAGTGGCATTCAGACGAGAAATGGTCAATTGTAGAGGAACCACCCCAAATGGCAGTGTTGTAACAAAAACAACCACTCCTGTTGTAAATAAGACATGGCATAATTCCAATGGTAACAAGTATGGACTTTTTGATATATTGACAATTAAGAAAGAGCCTGAATAATACAGCAGCTATGAGTAGCCATTGCACCAGGTTGTTAATAAACCTAATATAAAAGAATGCATCATTTCTAGAGTATCAGGCATGAAGACTAGAGATGCAAAGCATGATCTTTTTGACATGTTTTTCATCTCATATATTTTGGTTGCTTATGTTGCTTGTGGCTATAGCTTATTTGAAAAATGTACAGATTTTGCTATTATGGTTTCTAATCTTTTGGTTTTGTGATATTATCTTTTTTTCTTAAGGGTATTTATTCCCTCTAATTAGTAAAACAAATGATGTTATAAATTATAAAAGTGCTGTTGATGGCTGGTGCCTTATGTATTGGTCTCTTGATAGTTACAAGATAACTTATCTATAGTGGAGACAATAATTACAGCTAAGATTTCAAATCCACTGCATCCCAGTTGTGCAGATCTGCAAATCCAAGTATCCATTACTTGCCATTGGCTCATCTGCAGGGCTGGGATATGTAGTTTCCAAAATCTGTGGTAGAACACTGTGGATTTGATATCCCTGCTTTAGAAGACAATTTATAGCCCGAAAGGTTACACTAGGTAAGCCAGGAAATTTGTTTAACATAATAAGCTGTATCAGCACAGTAGAGAACTCTGTAAAATGTGTATTTTTCCACAGAATAACATTTCTATATCATACATTTCACATTTTATTCAGCATTTTTTTGCTTTGGTGATTATTTTGTGGGAAGTGTTAGCCTCTGTAGCTCCCATGATGTTTACAATAAACTGAACAGCGATGGACTTATGCAACTTGGTCGTATCTACTTCCTTATACAATTTTTTTTTTAATGGTTTTCAAATAATGCAGTCATGTGGGTGTAATTTGTGTCTATCAAGTATCCAGATACTTGGTGTTTTGCACCAAGGAATAATCCCCAATTAATTCACCTATCCAGACTTTTGTCTATAGGTACGATATCAAAATAGTGTGTGATAGACCTCAGTCTATATGGAATTGGCTGATCCAACTTGTTAAGGTGTCCATACATGAGCAGATTTAAAGGAGAATTCAACCCTAAACGTAAAAAAACAACTACCCCCCTACCCTACATATACCCCCTTCCTCCTCCCCCAGCCTAAGTGTTACCCCGGGCCAATGCCCGTAACGTTTTACATCGGAGTTTACAAGCGCCATCTTTAGCTGCTTCGTTAATCTTCGGAATGAGAACGCAATTTCCGTGAGTTTTGGCGCATTCGCAGTTGTCGTCAAACAGAAAATTGCTCCAACTACGCATGCGCCAACATGCTGGTCTCATTCCGAAGATTTCCAAAGAGAAGAATGGCGCCCGTGAACTCCAATGCCTGAATCTGCACCCAGGGGAAAGTAAAACGTTAGGGGCATTTAACAAGCCTGCCCAACTATTATCTGGGCATATATCATCTGGGCACGTATAAAAATCCTTTTGGCTCATTGATGCGATCCTCAGCCCACATACTCATCGTTTGGGCCAACTGATTGGAACTGTTGGGCAAACAGAGGAAAGATACCTGTACACTCATTTGGAGACCTTACCAAACAAGTGGATCTTTCAATATATGGCCAGTTTTAGAGTCAAGTTTTGACATGTATCTACTTATTTCAACCTGTTGTTGACCTGTAGTCATGAAAGTCTTGGAGAACCCTCTCGGAAGTTTGCCATAGATGGGGCATATTTCCTAAATATATTTTTTATATAATTTTCTTCTTATATCGATGACTAAACATTAAGGGGTAAATTTATCAAAATTCAAATGTGATTTATTTTTGCCATGATTCGAAAAGTTTTTGCACCCAAACTCAAACATTTGAGATATATTTTCAAAAAGTTGAATGTCTGTGAGTTACTAAGAAAAAATATGAATGCTAAAATTCGGTTTTTATCTTCAAAGTTGATCAATTTGAGTTTTCAGGACATAAATTTGATCATTAGTTTTTCCCCATCGTTTTTCATTCGAGTTTTTGACATTTGGATTTTTCACAAATACGCCCTCACACAACTCACAAATTCGATACTTGATAAATATGCCACCAAGGATCAAAAACCCGTGATCATTTTTTTTTAGGGGCAGAGTTTTTTTTTTTTTAAATTTTATAAACAAATCATTCTTGTCAGCACTTAACCTCTTGTTATTTTCAAGGAAGCATCCAGTGACTGCCAGTTAGCTTCAACCTTCACTGGACATCTTTTCTTAGATCTAGTTCTTTAAAAAAAATTATATTTTACCTTTGTATCCATCATTTTTCTTGGCAGTGTTTCCCTTATGCAGAAATCGATACCAAAATTAGATAAAGCCTGACTAGTTACCGCAAAGGACAGCTTGGTGTAACCTAGTGGTAAGCTAAGCACTGAATGTTTTTCTTTTTGTTTCCCTTGATAGCACTTACTATAGCACACAGGTCTGTGGTTTTTTTTCCATACAAAATGACATAAGGCTGCAAATAAACTTAGTGCTGCTAGGTTTGAAGAAATCTAATAAAATTGACCTTTTCTTTAAAAGTATGTAATTTTAATTCATGGGTTGTGCTTTTTTTATGAAGTAGAATATTCTGAAAAATCAATGTTATAATTATATGTACCTAATAGATAATTGTATACTAATGCAACACATTTTGTAAGCTGTTGACAATTGGTGTGCACAACGGTAAAGATGACGAAACCAATCAGAATTTATGGTTAGCTCTATGCTCTAGCACAGGGATTTCCAACCTTTTTTTATCCAAGAGCAACATTCAAATGCAAAAAGAGTTGGGGAGCAACATAACCATGAAAAAAGTTCTTGGGGATGCCAAATAAGGGCTTTACTGGGCAATGTGTTAGCCCTAAAGGGTTTGGCAGCCTACTGGAGGCTCTGTTTGTCCATAAACCTGGTTTTATGCAACCAAAAACTTGCCTCCAAGCCAGAAATTAAAAAAATAAGCACCTGCTTTGAAGCTACTGGGAGCAACATCCAAGGTGTTGGAGAGCAACATGTTGCTCGGGAGCCATTGGTTGGGGACCGCTGCTCTAGCACAAGTGAATTCATTGTCTTTGTAACTGACCAGCCTACAGTACAGTGAAGCAGGGACTCTACTTTTTAAGTTTAACAATATACTAAATTTAGTTCCAAATTAAAGACTTTGCTCAGAAATATCTACCAACCAGAGGTTATTCAAGGCTATTAAACTTTCCAACCGACGACCTAAAAATGGTTATCAATTGGTTTTATGAGGTGCCAAATTAAATAATAACTTTGTATTTTTGTTAACCTTTAAGTAAAACACAAAAAAAATTGGGACCCATTTTTTTCTCATTGGCATGGGGTCGTTCCTGTATTTAAGTGGATCCACTATAATTTGTGCATATGACAACCAACGGTCACCTTTCATTTCAGTTTGGAAAATGATGTAATTGCGTGAGTCACAATTCATGAAGGTTTCATCTATATAATGAAAATAATTTTTGCATAATAAAATTGTGTTTTGGACTTTTGTTCAACCCAACTGTCACAATCCTAAACTACCAGGTCAGTTTAATAAACCCATGATGCTTTCTGATCATGAATACATGCAAGGGCACCATAGCACCTTCAGACAAATATTTGGACCTTCTGATGCCTCTTTGTGGCACATCTGAGGCATTGGTAGATCCTAAAATAAAGGGGCTCTAGATGCCATCTCGGTCCTCAGATCCATTCAGTAGGGGCATCATCAAAAGAATTGTATGGCTTTTCGATATCTGACTGGCTGAATATTGCCATTATACCCAGAGGATGGAAAAAGTCTGAATCCGAAAATCCGGCATCTCAGACCTGCCAAGGTTGCATATAAATCAATGGGAGAAATTCCAAAGATTTTTTAATCTGCGCTGGGTTTCGTGCAATAATCCAAAATCTGAAAAATCTGAGTTTTCGTGTTGAAATTCCGGAAAAATTCATAAAATTCGTATATAATTTAAATTACTAAAAATAGAGGCAGCTAAAGCAGAGATATCAACATGGCCTTAAATAAAGACTTTTATGACCTGTATAAATAAAACAAAACTGTGTGGCGTTTAGGAAGTCATAATTAGATGTGATTAAATAGAGGACTTTATTTTTTCTACATTTACTTTTTTGCTATTATAACGGACAAACACAGGCCATTTTATGAAAAATCGAATTTTTTAAATTTGAGCTCTCTAATTCCAAAACTTAAAAAATCTCGAATGTGTGCTTGTGTATTTAAAAAAAAAATATTCAAATGAGTTTCTCGAACATAAGGAAGTTACATTCTACTCACCATTTTCAATGGTTTTTCCAAATTTCTAATTGAAAAATTGAAAAATAGCTTGAATTTTGCTAATGCAATTCCAGTTGACTTTTACATGAAACGTTGATACTGTTGGTCATATAACAATAAAAAGAGGGGCCACGTCCCCGACTGCAGAGAATTGTGTGTGTGGATCCGTGAATCAAAATTGCTTCTACATGATCTTGCCAGCTTTTCGATGCCAAAATAATTTTAAGAAATTCAAATTTCAGAAACTTGAATTTATCATTTTTGGTGCAAAAAAAAAACAAAAACTTGAATTTCACAAAAAATTTAACAGTTCTGCCCCATAGTATGCAAAAATTATTCTCATTGAGTGGCATATTGTATCTGCTCTGACTATGTAAACAAAAATGTTTGTATATTACTACTAGGGATGCACCGAATCCACTACTTGGCGAAAGATTCAAACCAAATCCTAATTTGCATATTCTAATTAGAGGTGCAAAGGGAAATTCGGATTGGCCGGGCAGAAGGATTTGGATGAATCCTGCTGAAAAAAGACGAATTCTGAACCGAATCCTGGATCGGTGCATCCCTAATTACTACTACCTCTTGCTACTTTTAAAACGCAGTATAAAAATCCTCTTCGCTTTTTAAAACAGAATTATTTGTTACCTGTGAATTAAATCCAATTTTCTTTTGCTTTTGCAAAATTTTGCATTTTCATACAAAGTGCTAACTCGCTGCGTGAGCTGTAATAGCCTTTAATTTGTTTTTTAAATAAGGGGAATTAATGTTCAGAACTGAGATGGAAAGCTTACCGTATATACTCGAGTATAAGCCGTCCCGAGTGTGAGCCGAGGTACCTAATTTTACCTCCAAAAACTGGGAAAGCTTATTGACTCGAGTATAAGCCTAGGGTGAGAAATGCAGCAGCTTCTGGTAAGTTTCAATCAAAAAATTGAGGGTTTCTGCTCCCATTGGAGGTGCCAGCGTCTTGTTTTTGGATGCTGGCGACCATTCTTGAACGCAGGCGACTGTTCTTGGGCGCCGGCAACTATTCTTAGACGCCAGCGATCGTTTTTGTGTGTGACCCGAGTATAAACTGAGGTAGAGTTTTTCAGCATATTTTGGGGGCCGAAAAACTCAGCTTATACTCGAGTATTTACGGTATGTTGATTGGGATATTGTATTTTACAAACATGTATGTATGGTGATTTACTGTTCTTGAAAAGATGTATATAATGACTCCAAAATATGTGAAATGTATCAGTTATGCATTGAAATGTTTTTTTTTAAAAACAATAAATAATGTTTTTCCATTAAGCCTTAAAAAAAAAAAAAATTTTGTATTGTTTTGAAGAAAAAAAAAAAATCTTTGGGTTGTATAAAAAGTTATATAAAATGTATGTATACAGTACATGTACATAGAAGCAGATGGTTTTCAGACTCCTGTTGCATGAATGCATATTGCTGAAACCTGTATGTAAATAACAAAATTATTTAACTTGTGATTTGCATGTTCGGTGCATGGGAAGAGGCCCCCGTGCATTTGTTAACCAGTCAGGTCAGATGCTTATTTTATAAATAAAAATTCCAAAACAAAAATGACTGTATTTTAATCTTCAGACATTATAAAGTACGTTAATTTTGTAAAAATAAATGTGCTACCTACGAAACGCTCTGACGTCACAGCTTAGTTGAAACGCCTATAATGTTATGTGATTGATAGTTTATATTTAAATTTTTATAAACCGAATAAATATGGTTAATGAAGAAATATAGCATTGCGAGAGAAGACTTTGGGGCAGATTCACTAAAGGGCGAAATGCTGGAGAGAATTCGCCAGCGTTGCTGCCCACAGGGACTTCGCAAATTTACTAACGGGCGCAGGCGAAAATTCTCTAGCAAAAGAGATAGACACTCATTCGCACTCTATCGCCAGGCGCCAATTCGCTAGCAAAAGAGATAGACCCTAACGGTCATTCGCACTTTATTGGCAGGCAACAATTCACTCTGGCGAATGGACATCACTCTACAAATTCGCTAAAATGCGGATTTTACTGAACGTTACCTCTTACGCCAGACTTGCCTTCGCCACCTCAGCCCAGTCGAAGTGCATTGGAGTGCATAGATCTTCCCCAATCTTCTGTTACATCATAACACAGTCGCCAGCGTTCAACGGTCTGGACGAAACTCCGCATTTTAGTGAATTATGGTCTGAGCGAATTTTCGACTGGCGATGGATGCGAATTGGTCGCTGGCGACTTTTTGCCCTTAATTGAATCTGCCCCGTTGTCTTTCATTGCCATTCATCCATGAATTCTGAAGTTAACAGACAAATGTTTAATTGTGGTTTATTCTAATGGAGATATTCTCCCCAGTTCCCCCCCTTGTGGTGCAGCAAACATTGTACATAATGCGATGTGATTTTAATATTATTTTTTTTAATCTTAGTGTCCATTTCCCAATGAGGACTTTAATAAAGAAAGAAAATTAAGTAGATGATGTTTGAATTATTTTGAGGAATTGAGAGATGTAGTTTTGAAATCCTTTGGAATTTTGCAGCATTTTGGCTAGAAGGTTGGACTTGTTCTCTTTCAGCAAATATAATAGGGAGTGTTTGCGCCAATATAACTACTTTGCCTGCCTATCTGCAATGTACAGTGCAGTTACCATGTATAACCCCCCAACCCAAGCATGGACTAAAGTTGGCATGTGTGCTCTCTACAATTGCAGTTATATATTTCCCCCAAAAATGTGTAATTCACCTTAGAATGAATTTTAAAGGAGAAGTTAAGCTACCAATGCAGTTTATTGCCAATAGATTAACCACAGCAGTGCAAGCTAGAACACCATTGATATTCTTTAGAATGCTTTACCATACCTGAGTAAACTCTTCTAGACACTGTATCTGTTTATTTAGGATAGCAGCTGCCATTAGCTTGCTATGACATCACTTCCTGCTTGAGTCTCTCCCTGCTCACGCCGAGCTCTGATTATAGCAAGGATAGAGTGGGAGGGAAGGAAACTGAGCATGCTCATTAATGTGGTGTTTCTTTTGACAGAGGACTCAGAGCAGCATTATTTTGAGGATATGTAATTTTTCTATTTATCGTCTGCTGTATTTTTTGTTTTATTTTAGTTTATTGTATTTTATTTGAGATTGTTGAGCAGCTGTCAGGTTGGAAGTATAACAATAAGCCCATTTGAAAAAATAATTTATCTAAATGTGCAATGCCTCTTTATAGGTCACTAAAATGGGAAACTGAATCTGGTTAGAGTGAGACTGGCTAAAAGAAATCAGAAAGCCCTTCACAAGTAATTTATGTACAATGGGAAACATTCTGAAGTCAGAAGATATTTACTTGCCTCATGCCATACACACAACACTGCCCAGTTACCAGAATAAGAGTTTTAATTCTCCCATAAGGCATCATGGGCAGAAACATGCAAATCACTCCTTTATGTCTCTTTGGCCAACTCTGCATCCAGAACCATTGGTTTAAAGCACAGATGAAGCTTAATTTTTCAGAGCCAATTATCCAAACAGCTTCAATCTTGTTAGATCTCATCAGTGCAAGATATTGGAACATGGCTTTTGAGGGGTAGGACTTGGAGAGTAGTGAAATGTGAAACCAAACCTGGTTAGGGTGAGAAGGGCTGAAAGGAATCAAAAAGCCCTTCACTAACAATTTACATGCAAAGTGAAGCCTTCTGAAATCAGAAGGTATTTACTTGTCTCATGCCATACACACAGCACTGCCTAGATACCAAAATAAGAGTTTTAATTCTCCCATAAGGCATCATGGGCGGAGACATGCAAATCACTCCTTTATGTTCCTATGTATGTATGTATGTATGTATAACTTTATTTGTAAAGCGATGTTAACAAGCCACAGCTCTGTACAGTGCATTAAAGTACAATATATATAAAAGTATACATGGAGGGACTTTGAGAGGGGTGTAGGAAAATGGTTACAACAAATCCCTGACCTTACGCGAGATAAACTATTTACCTTGCATGTCAAATCTCTGTCTGTGCTTAATTCAAGTCATTTCCATGTAATGTTTTTGAATATATTGCATAGAGGGTATTTTTCCCCTGAGTTGCGAAAACGAGTGGGTTGGTCTGAGTCAGATGCCTGTCCAAAGTGCCAGGCCCCGAAAGCGGACATTTATCATTGCCTCTGGTCCTGTCCTCGGATTACACAATTTTGGAATGAAGTTATTCGTTATTGTAAACTAACACTGCATATCAATATAAGTCTCACTCCACTCTGGGCTATCTTTGGCGATACCACAAAAGTTTTAAAGATAGATAAGAAATTAGCAAACATTGTTTCGGCAGTTAGCAGAAAAGCCATATTACACTGTTGGATCTCCAATCTGCCCCCTTCATTAGACATGATGCTTGTGAAACTTGATTTTGCTTACCGTATGGACTGGCTGGAGGCCACTCTCAATAAGGAGGGTAGGGTGACAACCTTTTTTGCTACTTGGTCCAAATATGTGCACACACTATCCCCTACCAGACAACTAGAAATCTCTCACGTGTTTCGGCTTACCACTTGGTATATGTCTGAGGAGCTAGCGGGGAGGGACCCTTTAAGGTCATTGCGACTATAAGGAAACGCTTGGGTTGGCCCTGATAACCTTTTCCCTGACAGGCTGAGGTGAAATGATGGGGAGGGGGTTTGGGGAAGGCTCGTATTGTACTTTATTCATTGTTAAGGGCACGGGAGCAAATTCTGTATGTTCTTGTTTGTTGGGGTGGTCGAAAAAATGTGTGCAGACCACCCCCTACCTTGTTGTCCTGCCCTACTTCAGAGGGCATTGGCATGTTACATTGTGATATTTTGTAATGTTTGTTTGGTGCAAATAAAGACATTTATAAAAAAAAAAAGTATACATGGGGGAGACAAATCACATAATAAATATAAACAGAATCATAGGACAAAGAGCTTACGTGCTATGTGGTAAGAGACATCGTGGGAAGGAGGTCCCTGCCCCATAGAGCTTACAGTCTAAGTGGATGGGAGGCTAACATACAGGTACAAATTGGAGATGAAAAAGTACACAAGGTAAGGGCATAGTCAGTAGGGACAGGACTAGGCTAATGTTCTAGTGATCCAAAAGGTAGGCTCTTAGTTTTTTCTTGAAGAAATTCCTTATGGAGGAATTCAGGGATGGAATTCCAGAGGTAAGGAGCAGCAAGAAGGGTTTGAGACGAGAGGTGGCAGTGGATGTGGATGGTGTGAAGAGAAGGCGGCTCTGAGAAGAGCGGAGTAGACGACCAGGAACGTATAGTGAGACAAGAGAAAAAATGCAGTGAGGAGCAGAGAAGTGAATGGCTTTGAATGTTAGTAGAAGGGTTTTATATGCTATTCTTTGCTTAACAGGCAGCCACGCTAAGGATTTTAGTTGGGGTTGAGCAGGTTCCCTTTCAGGAGAGAGCAGAAGGATCCTGGTAGCAGAGTTTAAGATTGATTGGAGAGGAGAGAGATGGGAGTCAGGAAGACCAGTTAGGAGGAGATTGCAATAGTCTAAACGGGATACGATAAGGTCATGGATTTGTGTTTTGGCTGTTGTTTGTGAAAGAAATGGGCGTATCTTGGCTATATTGTGGAGGAAGAAACAACAGGTTTTGTCAGTATTATTAATATGATTAGAGAAGGAGAGGGACTGGTCAAAGATGACCCCTAAGCAGTGCGCTGAGTTAACCGGGTTAATAGTCATGCCATCGATAATAATGGTGAAAGGAAGAGAAGGGCTTGGTTTGGGTGGAAAGAATATGAGCTCAGTCTTCGCCAAGTTGAGCTTGAGGTGGCGTTGGTTCATCCAGGAAGAGATAGCTAATAAGCAGTCTGCTATCTGGGTTTGAATGTCAGAGGTTAGTGAGGGAGTGTCTAAATAAATCTGAATGTCATCTGCATAGAGGTGATATTTTAAGGCCAAATGAAGATATAAGGTCTCCTAAAGAGAGAGAGTGTACAAGGAGAACAACAGAGGACCAAGTACAGAACCCTGAGGCACCCCCACATTAAGATGAACAGGAGGAGAGGAATTGCAAAAGTAACAAAGAACGAGTGGTCAGAAAGGTAGGAAGAGAACCAGGATTCAGCTTGATCACGCATACCAATTGAATGGAAAACTTGCATTAGAACAGAATGGTTAACAGTATCAAAAGCAGAAGATAAGTCCAGGAGAATGAGAATAGAGTAATGCCCTTTGGCCGTAGCAGTCTGGAGATCATTTGCAACTCTACATAAGGCAGTCTCAGTGGAGTGTGCAGGTCGAAAGCCAGACTGCATAGGGTCAAGTAGATTATTGGTGCAGAGAAAGTTAGTAATACGGGAGAAGACGAGACGTTCCAGAAATTTAGAGGCTAGTGTAAGAGAGAGACAGGACAGTAGTTAGACAAACAGGATGGATCCATTGTAGCCTATTTCAGAATGGCCTTGACACAGGCCTGTTTGAATAACAAAGCGAAAGTAGCAAAGGTTAGTGAGGTCAGGAGCACACTGTATTAGTAGAGATGATGGGATAGGACTTGGAGTCCTCCAAGTCCTACCCTTCAGAAGCCATGTCCCAATATCTTGCACTGATGGGAGCTAACAAGATTGAAACAGGGTGTCTGCAAGTTTGGATATATGTCTCTGAACCATTAGGCTGTATCTGTGCTATAAACCAGCGGTTCTGGATGCAGAGTTGCCTAAAGGGACATAAAGGAGTGATTTGCATGTCTCCGCCCATGATGCCTTATGGGAGAATTAAAACTCTTATTTTGGTATCTAGGCAATGCTGTGTGTATGGCATGAGACAAGTAAATATCTTCTGATTTCAGAAGGTTTCACTTTGCATGTAACTTGTTAGTGAAGGGCTTTTTGACTCCTTTTAGCCCTCCTCACCATAACCAGGTTCGGTTTCCCATTTCACTACTCTCCAAGTCCTACCCCTCAAAAGCCATGATCTAATATCTTGCTCTGGTGAGATCTAGCAAGATCAAAGCAGGCTAGATTGGTCATGTGGTTCTGAGATATTGGGCTGTATATGCTATGAACCAGCCGTTCTTGATGCAAAAGTGATTTGCATGTCTCTGCCCATGATGTTTTATGGGAGATTTAAAACTCTCATTACAGTATCTAGGCAATGTTGTGTCATGTGTATGGCATTAGACAAATAAATAACTTCTGATTTCAGAAGGTGTCACTAAAATGTACTTGGAGACATGGATATGTAATTTATTGTACACAAAGCTAAACTCTGGACCTCCATCTAAGGGCAGAGACATGCGGTCAGATTCAGAGTGATTAGTTGCCCGTCGGCAAATCTCCTCTTTTTCAGGGAGGACTTCGGGCGACTTTGGAAAACGAAGTCCTACCCCTCAGAAGCCATGTTCCAATATCTTGCACTGATGAGAGCTAATAAGATTGAAACAGGCTGTCTGCAAGTTTGGATATATGTCTCTGAACCATTTGGCCTTGACACAGGCCTGTTTGAATAACGAGGCGAAAGTAGCAAAAGTTAGTGAGGACAGGAGGTTGACCAGAGGGACACAAAGTAGTGATTTGCATGTCTCTGCCCATGATGCCTTATGGGAGAATTAAAACTCTTATTTTGGTATCTAGGCAGTGCTGTGTGTATGGCATGAGAAAAGTAAATACCTTCTGATTTCAAAAGGCATCACTTTGCATGTAAATTGCTAGTGAAGGGGTTTTTGACTTCTTTTAGCCCTCCTCACCATAACCAGGTTCAGTTTCCCATTTCACTACTCTCCAAGTCCTACCCCTAAGAAGCCATGGTCTAATATCTTGCACTAATGAGATCTAACAAGATCAAAGCAGACTGCAAGTTTGGACATTTGTTTCTGAGCTTTATCTGTGTTATAAACCAGCAGTTCTGGATGCTTAGTTGGTCAAAGGGAGATAAAGGAGTGATTTGCATGTCTTTGCTCCTAAAGCTTTATGGGAGAATTGAAGCTCTTATTTTAGTATCTACACAATGCTGTGTGTATGGGATTAGACAAGTAAATAACTTGTGATTTCAGAAGGTGTTGCTAAAATGTACTTGGAAACATGGATATGTAATTTATTGTGCACATAGTTAAACTCCGTACCTCCATCAAGGGCAGAGACACAGTCAGTTTCGTTGCCCGTCGGCAAATCTTCTCCTCTTTTTCGGGGCGACTAATCTCCCCAAACTGCCTTCCCGCCTTGTAGAATGAAAATTGCCGGCGGGATGTCATTCGGTGCACTTTGTTTAGAAAACGAAGAGCTCAGAGCGCCATCCCCGCGGCGGTTTTTATTCTGGCGAGGAGAGGAGGCATCTCGAGGAGATTAGTCTCCCCGAAGAAGAGTAGATTTGTTGCCAGGCAACTAATCTCCCTGAATCTGACCATGTGTCTCTGCCCTAAAGATTGGTGCAATCCATATGCCCTCAGGCGTTGTATTTTATTACAGGGACAGCCCTTGAGCTGTCTGATTCTGTAGATATTCTGATCTGTAGATTATGCGGATAGGTAATGTCACGGTTTTATATCCACAAAAATAGTAACAAATGGCACACTCACTTCAATGCTTCTGCTTCAATTCAAATCGTGTTCTTTTTATTTCGGTGAGATCAATAAGCAAACGTTTCGGGGTCAAGCCCCTTCATCAAGTGCTACTTACAAACAGTGTGATTGAAAACATTTATAGGGTAAGGTCTTGTATGACCACACCCCTTCGTGATTAAATAACATTGGTTACACCTTTGATGTCCATTAACATTGTGCTTGTGTATTCTTTGTTACATTTTCCACCATCAAAAGGATACAAAGTGCCTCTGCAATAAATAAATCCATAAATAGTGTAAAAAACTTCATACCGCAATCCTTCTTGTAGTGTTCATTATATCGATATTTATCTAGACTGTGGGATAAAATTTATAATATAAAATAAAACTTTCATATTATAAAAACATAAAATCACGTATTCTTAGTTACAATCAAAGGCTGGACATATATCAATAAAAACAAGAGTAGCTCAGTTCCTCATTTAATCCCATGGGTGTAAGGGTATTTAATCTTTCAATCCACAGGACCTCCTGTTGTAAAAGCAATCTATCCTTATTTCCACCCCGTCTCGGGAACTTCACAACCTGTAATACCTGCCATCTTAGTTGTTTACTGTTATGGCCAAAAGTTTTGAAGTGTCTGCTCACTGGAGTGACATATTTCATCTTATCTAAATCACAATTATCAATTGCCCTCCTATGTTCCCCAATCCTTAACTTGATTTGTCTTTTTGTTTTCCCCACATATGCCTTACCACAGGGGCATTTAAGCATATAAATCACCCCTGTTGTGTTGCATGTAGCAAAATCTTTTAACTTAATTTCAAATCCTTTAGAGGGATGGTTTATTTTATTACCCTTTATTATGCTATTGCAACACTGGCAAGACAAACATGGGTATGTACCTTTCTGCGGTGCGCCAAAAAATGTTGGTTGGCGGTCGTCATTTTCTATCATATCCGTCTTAGTCAATTGGTCACCCAGATTTCTAGCCCGTTTATATGAAAATAAGGGTTTCTCCTTGAATAAATTCCCATATAGTTTGTCTTTCCTCAAAATCTCCCAATGCCTATGGACAATTGTTTTAATTTTTTGGGAATGTAAATTATAATTTGAGACCAACGGTATTTTTTGAAATTTACGTGTTTTATTCTCTTTTGGGGCAACCAAAAGAAGGTTAGATCTATCTATACTCATAGCTCTCTCCATATTCTGTCTCAAATCCTTTTGCGGATAACCTCTCTCAATAAACCTTTTTTCCATTTCCAACATTCTTTTCTGACACACCTGATTGTCTGAGACAATTCGTCTTATCCTAAGAAACTGACTATATGGGAGCCCTTTACTGACATTCCTTGGGTGAAAACTTGTACTCATCAACAAATTATTCCTATCCGTTTCTTTACGGAATAAATCTGTGCTTAAACCATTAGACTGTTTCATAACCAATACATCCAAAAAACTTATACTCTCTTCATCATAAGTTAATGTAAATTTAATTGTTGGATGTAATAAGTTGATTTTCTGACCCATTTCAATCAACTCTTCTTTGCTTCCATGCCATGTAAAAAATATGTCATCCACATATCTATAGTAATTCTTTATATTCACACTATAGGCTTGTTCAAAAAATACCATTATCTCAATAAATGAGACAAATATGTTGGCATAGCTCGGGGCTACATTACTGTCAGAAAAGAATGTTGGAAATGGAAAAAAGGTTTATTGAGAGAGGTTATCCGCAAAAGGATTTGAGACAGAATATGGAGAGAGCTATGAGTATAGATAGATCTAACCTTCTTTTGGTTGCCCCAAAAGAGAATAAAACACGTAAATTTCAAAAAATACCGTTGGTCTCAAATTATAATTTACATTCCCAAAAAATTAAAACAATTGTCCATAGGCATTGGGAGATTTTGAGGAAAGACAAACTATATGGGAATTTATTCAAGGAGAAACCCTTATTTTCATATAAACGGGCTAGAAATCTGGGTGACCAATTGACTAAGACGGATATGATAGAAAATGACGACCGCCAACCAACATTTTTTGGCGCACCGCAGAAAGGTACATACCCATGTTTGTCTTGCCAGTGTTGCAATAGCATAATAAAGGGTAATAAAATAAACCATCCCTCTAAAGGATTTGAAATTAAGTTAAAAGATTTTGCTACATGCAACACAACAGGGGTGATTTATATGCTTAAATGCCCCTGTGGTAAGGCATATGTGGGGAAAACAAAAAGACAAATCAAGTTAAGGATTGGGGAACATAGGAGGGCAATTGATAATTGTGATTTAGATAAGATGAAATATGTCACTCCAGTGAGCAGACACTTCAAAACTTTTGGCCATAACAGTAAACAACTAAGATGGCAGGTATTACAGGTTGTGAAGTTCCCGAGACGGGGTGGAAATAAGGATAGATTGCTTTTACAACAGGAGGTCCTGTGGATTGAAAGATTAAATACCCTTACACCCATGGGATTAAATGAGGAACTGAGCTACTCTTGTTTTTATTGATATATGTCCAGCCTTTGATTGTAACTAAGAATACGTGATTTTATGTTTTTATAATATGAAAGTTTTATTTTATATTATAAATTTTATCCCACAGTCTAGATAAATATCGATATAATGAACACTACAAGAAGGATTGCGGTATGAAGTTTTTTACACTATTTATGGATTTATTTATTGCAGAGGCACTTTGTATCCTTTTGATGGTGGAAAATGTAACAAAGAATACACAAGCACAATGTTAATGGACATCAAAGGTGTAACCAATGTTATTTAATCACGAAGGGGTGTGGTCATACAAGACCTTACCCTATAAATGTTTTCAATCACACTGTTTGTAAGTAGCACTTGATGAAGGGGCTTGACCCCGAAACGTTTGCTTATTGATCTCACCGAAATAAAAAGAACACGATTTGAATTGAAGCAGAAGCATTGAAGTGAGTGTGCCATTTGTTACTATTTTTGTGGATATGTGATAAAAGCTCTTTAATTGCAGCAGAGCTAACATTTGAGCACCTCTTTATTTTTCTACACAAAAGAAAGATAAAAGTTTAGCGGAAGAAAAAATTGACATTTTGTACCTAATGTCACGGTTTTACTACATTTACTATGTAAAGAATGATTTTATATCAGAAGGTGAAATTATCACAGTCTTACATGATGTCATGGTGCCTTTTGTGAAGCTTTGATGAAATCTGCATGCGGGGTCATACATTAATTCAATCATTTCCTAATGTTAAACTGTACACAGATTTGAATGTTTCCTTGCATAATACATAACATTGAGAATCATGCATCAATCCTAAAATCAGAAACACACGGGAAAATTCGGGGAGATTTAGTCATCGGGCAACTAATCGCCTCTTCTTTGGGCGATTAATCTCCCTGAAAAGCCTTCCCATCGTCTAGAATCTAAATCGACCAGCGGGGCGGCACTCGGATCGCTTTGTTTTCCAAAGTTTCCTGACTTCGGAAAACAAAGCGTTCTGAGTGGCATCCCGCTGGTGATTTAGATTGTAGTCGGCGGGAAGGCATTTCAGGGAGATTAGTCGCCTGAAGAAGAGGCGATTAGTCCCCCGACGACTAAATCTCCCCGAATCTTCCCGTGTGTCTCTGCCCTAAAATGTGGACTTTATGAATAATGGCAGCTAAAGTCCCACAAAAGGAATAGGCAAGAAATGGTGCTTTGGTGTGATGCATCCAGCCAATAGAGATGTTGAAGGTCTTTTGATCGCATCATGGAGTCCTTTGTCTGTTCCCCTACTGGTGAGATCGTTGGGCAAGCATAATTAGTGTGTGTGATGGATATGCCCAGTAAGAACCTGGAGCAGCCCAGTAAACAGCCCAGAGCTCAGTGCCATGGACAGTGGGAAGACATTGTGCCAAATAATATCTGGGATGTTTGCAGTCTTATCTGGACAGGTGCAAACCATTATAAGGCATCTTGTAAAACCAGGTACCTTGTACTATTTGCTGTAGTCTAATTCACATAACATAAGGCTGTGCTACATCTCATAAATGATATTGCCAGTGTATAAGAAAGATTATTTCAGATAAATATGTAGTATATTATGCAGTCGCCAGACTCCGAAAACATTGCCAGCGACAGTATTTCATACATATTGACTTATTAATTTAAACAGGATTTTGATGCCAAAGTGGAAAGTCCCAATGATTTGGTCCTCAAGGGCAAGCATTATAAAGGGCTAACACTTCATTAACCAATTAATCTAAATAATTATCTCTCAATCAGGAAGGTTGATTGTCCTTGAGACTTTGGCCACTGGGAGTGTTGCAATGAATGATGCACAAAGAAAGCAGGTGCCCGTGTTATTATTACATTACAGCCCATTAAATAAGAAACATGTATAAATGATGCAATGTTATTGTGTTCTCTCCGGTGCAATATTTATTCTTGAATTGTTAGAAAATGGGATACAATGATATAAAAATAACTGGCAGGTCTGGACAAGATGACAATCCTTTATTATCACTGTCGCTGAATGCTGCTAATAATAAATACACATTAAGTTCTAGCACTGTAGCCTCCGAACCAAAATTAAGAACTTAAAATGCTCGTTTTTGTTGGTATTCTGGAAAGTGCTGCTCTGACAAGCAAATGAGTACAATAAAAACCTCAGATATAATGCTCCTCCGGGTTACATCAAGGGTTTATTCCTTATCCCCAGTACTAAATCCTTTATGTCCTCCATATTTATAATGTCACTAAGCTCCTTCACACAGATACTGTTAATGACCACATTACAGTGGTGTCAAGATTTCCCTCGGAATTGTATCTGCACTGCTGTGACCCAGATTTAAATATGTCCACACCAACGCTTATATTTATGCATTGTTGTAAACAAATGAAATGCATAATAACATTACCAAGTGGGCACAAGCCTGGACTATAGAGCAACATGTTTAGATAAGCTATCCTTTTTCTTTTTCCTACATCTTGAATGGTACCACTGTATTTTGTTTAATTAAAGAAATTACTGGTGTGCCCTATTAGATAACATGGTTCTCTACTTCTCAGTCTCCATCTTTGATAGATCTGCCTCTAAGGGGGCTGGTTTATGAACATTTGTTTCTCCGTATCATATTATAATATAGTTACTTAATCATCAATGTTTTCGTAATTTATCAAGTGTAAAAACCATAAAATCTACAAATACAAAAGTACTGCAAGTAAAAGCTGCTGAGGTTACGTAGAAGTCAATGGAAGTTCCCTTTCTTTTCTTTTACCTCTAAAACCGTTTTTTGACACCGTCGGCTGTTTTTTTTTATCGAAAATGCGCCGGCGTCCATTTATTTTTGACGCCGGCGAATTTTCATGGCCGTTTTGTGAATTTATTTTCTGACGGCGAATCACGCATATTCACCACGAATACGTGCCTGGCGAATAAATTCGCCCATCACTAGTGAGGGCAGGCAGAGCAGCGTTTAAGTAAACCAGTGAAAGGATTAGCAGAAATTAATAAACTGACAGCACAGTTAAAACCATAAACGTGAGGGTAAAGGCAGGCTAGACCAGTGCTATCCAACTTTTTGCATATGATTGGTCAATTTTCTGGCACACCACTTGTTTTTGGGCCGAAACATATGAAGATTATGTGTTATGCAAAGAAGCCTGGAATCCTTGATCAGTCTTTTAGCCAATAAAGTCCCTAGAGCAGGGTCCCCAACCTTTTTTACCCGTGAGCCACATTCAAAAATAAAAATAGTTGGGGAGCAACACATGCACGCAAAAAATTCCTGGGGTGCCAAGTAAGGACTGTGATTGGCTATCTGGTGGCCCCTATGTGAACTGGCAGCCTACAGGAGACTCTATATAGCAGTATAACTGGTTTTATGCAACCAAAACTTGCCTCCAAGCCAGGGATTCCAAACTAGGCACCTGCTTTGAGGCCACTGGGAGCAACATCCAAGGCATTGGAGAGTAACATGTTACTCACAAGCTACTGGTTGGTAATCACTGCCCTAGAGGAACAAATCCAAGCCAAGAGCCATTAGTTGGGAAACCCTAAAGCAGATTATAGCCAATGCACTTCATGACCAATATTAAAATACTGTAACAGGATGGGTTTATTTAATCTGTAATGAGAATATTATTTTCAGAAGGCCTGAAGTAGATATTGGCTTCATACAATGAGAAGAACTTATATAATAACCAATGCTGAGGTCACAGTTTCTCCAAGCCATGTAGTAAATAAAGCAGCAGCACTCCGGTATTTTTGAAAATTTGTAAACCTTTACTTAAATGCCATAGGCAACGTTTCGGGCTACGCAGGCCCTTTGGCTTTATTTACTACATGTATACTTTGCCCTGGCAGGGGGTACGGCGTGCACCCGGGGCTGCAAAGAGCTTAATCCGCTTTTGAAGCACACCTTATGTACATTTACTAGTTTCTCCAAGCCAAGGACTCACCAAGTGAACTTTGATGGCTTCTTGGACAAGCAAAATAATCCCTGGCCATAGTTGTCTCAAGATCTACAGTTAGTCTTATATATTCATATGTGTGTTTGTATCAGTAGGTCTGTATAGTTAGGTGTACTGTATATGTGTTGGTGATAGACTACTGACTTTTTTTCTTACAGTATTCTACTGAAATTTCAATACAAATATTCAAATAATCTGTGAAATATTTATTCACAGACTCATTTTTCTTCTTATAATGGATGTCTATGTTAAAAATTTGACGATTCGTAAATCGCTTTGAAATCCTTTTTGTTTTTTACATCACAGAAAACATAATAATAATAATAATAATAATGGATTCTCTGGCCATTTATACTGTATCTCTCACTTGTCAGAATCCCCATAAACGGTTCTAGCAAAGGGCAAAGCTGAATTCGAAGGCGGCCCAATTCCGTTGAGGCCCTTTCATATTTTTTCTCGTCTCGTGCAGGAAAAAAGACATTTTGTTCTAAATGCTCGGAGACATCTTTATGCTTGAGTAGGTATGCGGCATTTGGGTGGTGTAGGAAAAATTATCAGGTACTGTGAAAATGTTGTGTTGTAATTATTGAAAGAAATCCAAGAAGCTACACAGTTCCTGTCAGATGTTTGTCAGGTTCATGTTAACGGCTCGGGGCTAGACATTCCATACGTTCTGCCATAATATTCTATTCCTCTTCTTCATGCTTTATTCTCACCTTGTCATTCTCCTTATGTTCACCCCCGTGATTAAGTCTTTTGTACGTCTTTAACTGCATCAGATAATGTTGTCTTCCTTTTTATTCTTGTCATCGCCCTTGTAAGTTAGACTGAAACACAGAATCCTTACATGGCACCTGGGAAATCAAAAACCCCACTATCTGCTCAGGACTACAGCTTATTAAAAGGGCAGTAAACTTAATGGTAGGTGTTCCTTAGTTATGAGCCACTGTTTTGTAGGTTGTTAAAGAATAAATAAACTTTTAAAATAAGTGAATGTAAAATTGATGAGGGGGCTATTCTAAGCTATTTTTTGCAATGTGCATTCATTATTTATTTTGTTTTTATTCCATGATATTAAAGAAAAGCTGTACTGTTAATATGAATAAACTTTGTGACAACAGCGCCACCTGCTGGTCAAATTTCAACCAGTCTGACCACCAAGTAGTCAAGGAAGTTGTCAGGAGAAAGAAAGAGGCTGCTCTGATGTTCTTCTGCTTAGGAAAAATATTAGAAATCTTTCTTAAATCTTTCCTAAGCAGAAGAACATCAGAGCAGCCTCTTTCTTTCTCATTGGATGACTACATTGGTGGACAGCCCCCCCCACGGGTTAAAAATAAATAAATTGGTGGTCATCAAAAAAAAAACATTGGTGGCCAGGGCCTATAGAGGATTAAATAATACATTGGTGGCCAGGGGTTTAATAAAATTTAAAAGAAAAAAACAACATTGGTGTTCAGTGGATCTTATCTTAGATTCTTCTTCCATGTCCTTGGCAATGGCAGATTCTTTGGTTTTCTTCAGCTCATTTCGCTGGCTTTACCCCTACACTTTAGTAGCACTCTATTACCAGTCTCTGTACATGCCCAACGGCCTTACCAGTAGTTGGGTGGATCAAAGACATGGAAGCTCAGAGACACTCTGGAGGATACATTCACATGTGCAAGTAACCCCTTATTCTAGTTATATAGTGAATAAAGTACCCCCTCTTGTAAATTATAAGTCACGGAGGAGTTCCATGACCATATAAAAACACGAGGCTGAAGGCCGAGTGCTTTTATACAGGTCATGGAACAGCGAGGTAACTTCTAATATCCTCATACTTTGCAACTGGGGGTACTTTATTTATTATAATACACAAGTTTAACTGAATCATGTGACATAAATGACATCACTACTCACCGTTTATAACTGATGACATCAGAACTCACCGTTTATAACTGATGACATCAGAACTGTTTATAAGGATATAATTTACAAGTTATTCATTGCTTTTGTGTATTATAAAATAAATAATGTACCACCTATTGTAAAATATGAGGATATTAGAAGTCACCAGGCGTTGCATGACCATATAAAATTAGAGAGGCCAATTGCTTTTAATGTAGGCCATGGAACGCCAAGGTGACTTCTAATATCATCATATTTTACATCAGGGGGTACTTTATGTATTAAAATTCACAAGTTTCAGTAAATCATGCAAAAGAAATAACATCACCAAGTACCAATTATAAATTACATCACCAATCACTGTTTATAAGGATATAATTTATAGGATACTCATGACTTGTACATTATGTAGCAATATATTGAACAATGTTTTGCAGAACCCTCGCATGGGGAGATTACAATCTAATTTCCCTCCCAGAAGCACACACACACACACACACACACACTTGTGTCAGATTCAGGAGCCACTAAATGCAAGAAGAAAATATAAACTTGCTTGAAACTGACCCTATAAACCCAGAGCCAGGCGGTAGCACTTATGGCATGGTAATTGGTTGTGAGCTTTAAATAGCTTGTATTTTCCGTGTTTTCTAATCGGTAGACCCGATCATCCGCAGATATTTGACACATGTTCTAGCATTTTGCTCCTTAACCAAATATAAACAGCTTAACAGAACTGGGTCAGTGGTTCTGCTAGAAAGCTTAAATGACCTTATTTTACCTGTTCACTTGTAAAATCTGCCATTAAACCCCCCCTGAAAATAAAGCCAAAGAGTAGTCACATATTTATTCAGGTGGTTCTGAGATTAAACGTAGATAAGGACAGCAACAGGTAAATGACTATAATTACAAGCGAATGCTGCTGAGAAGAAAATCACAAACCAAACCTTTTTATTGAAGGTCAATAGTTTGTTAAAATATCAAAAAGGTTCTTTTATTTTTCTTTTTCATCCTTTTTGGAGAGGTGCTGGGATTTTTTTTTAAAGGGGTTGTTCACCTTGAAACAACTAGTTGTTTTCAGATAGATCACCGGAAATAATGACTTTTTCCAATTACTTTCTATTTTCTATGTGTCACTGTTTTTCTAACATTAAAGTGTAAAGTTTCATTTTTAAAGAAACAGGTAAATGTGATGGGTATATTAGGGGTTTCTGTGTTATGTGGGTCTCTATCAAATTTTGGTTTGGAAGCCGGAGTTCCCCTTTAACCATATAGACACTGTTTTTGAAATCGTCAAATTGTTCTGCTCAGATGTGGCATCATTTCCTATACAGTCTGTTGACTGTTTCAGGGAGAATTAATCAATAACAGGGGGAAGCAGAATCCACTGAATAAGTTAAAAAAACAGAAAGTTGGTAAATAGGTGCCTTATGTAATAGCTACTGTATGTGATTGACTGATGAATTAAGGAGGGGAAATCTGGGAAATGTTCATTCATTTGGTGAGGTTGGCAGATGAGTGGATCTTGCTCTGATATAGCCACAGTGGGGGCAGGAACAATGGAGTTAGGAGCCAATCTGTGAACCCAAGATGTCAGGGATTGTTTCTTATTTGGCCCTGTTTTAATTCCGCTTGCTAGTGAGGCTAGGGTTTTTTTTTATTAAAGTTTGTATGCAAAAAACTTGAAATTTGAGTTTTTTTTAACTATAAAATTCAAATTTATAGTGGGGAAAAAAAATCAAATTTTTCGAGATTTATTATACCCTGAGGCTGCAAAAAAAAAAAAAAAACATTTGGAGAGTTTTTCCCTGCTCCGAATAAATCTAACTTAAAATAATAAATAAGGTCAAATCGTCAATTCTAGTTTGGCCTGACTTTTAGAATAAAATATCAGAAAAATTCAGATTTTGATAAATAACCCCTTAGGTCTCAAAAGAGAAGCAAGATCTGGAAACCTCAGCTGCAAAGGTGTGCAAATCATTTGCATATTCTGCTGCAGAAAGAAGCATTCTCCTTTAGACCAGGGGTGTCAACGATCTCACAGAAAGCAGAGAGAAAAGCATTGGAATCATGTACCAAAGGGTCATCACGTCCCCAGAGAGGGGAATCCCATGCCAGAGCCTTCCCAAACAGCAGAGTGATAGTGTAAGCAACTTTGGACTTTTCAGTAGGTAACGAAGACAGTTCAAATGAATTTAGCAATGGTTCAAGCAGCCTCGACAAGTCTTCTTGAGGTGGCCAAGAGAGGACCAAAAGATCACAATGACGGGGATACAGACCATCCATCAGGACAAGGACTACATCAATAAGCAGACATTTGCCCAGTTTCTGGTTATGTAGGCCCTGTTCAAGGTCCCCATACACTGTCCAATAAGCTGCCAACATAGTTTTATGGTCACCTTTAGGCCTATGGCACGGGGTATTTCTACAGTCGAGCAGCTCTTACTACTGAAATGTCTAAAACAGCAATTTGTTTGAACTGTGGTTTGTAAGACACTCACTGAATGACAGAAATTGCATCTAAATGGGGGGTTTGTGAAAAATCAAGCAGGTGCACATATTTTGTAGTGAGCCTTGAGGAGGATCAGCCAATGCTATAGCCACTAGCTCACACCTAAATCATAGTATACATAGATGAACTGGGGATTTACTTACTTATTTATTTGTTTCTTATGAAGTGTATGTTAGATGATATTGGCTGTCTAGACCACAGCTGTCCTGCACAATGTTCTTCAGGCCTTAGAAGCAAGTTTTACTCAACAAAGACAGATAGCTGATTAAAGCTCCTTGTCATTCACATCAGCTACAAGCAAAATGTGTCAGTGGTCCAATTCTTTGACCAATTTGAAGAAAAAGCTCCTGGCACAGAGTTTTGTGTTTGGGCGGATGGGTTCTCAGCCGATCACTGCTTGGGTACTTGAATTTTGAAGTCATGGGTTGGCCTCAGGTTGGGCAATTAGATTAGAAATGTCTCGAGGACTGAATTCGGTGCTGCAGAATATATTGGAGCACAACAATTATAACAGCTTTTCTTGTCCCAGCTATAATTAGCTGCTAATCAACCATCTTCCTGCAATGTTGTCACAATTTGCTCCCTTAAATACTGTTCCTGTTAATTATGTTAACTCGCATTTCAGTATCCTATTGTAGAGTCCTGCAGCGGATCGGGTACCCACAAAAACCTGCGGTACCATGCGTGTTGCGGGTAGAAGTTCCGGGTGCGGGTATAGATGTGGGTCCTCAGTTCTGCGGGTTTGCGGGTCGCGGGTCTTCTCAATAGCGATTTTTACTCATTTTTTCTAATCATGTCTACTTCCGATAATGTCACTTCCGGTTGACAATGACAGCACTTCTTGATTATTGATGGTCAGCAGGTCGCGGGTTGCGGATAAGGTACTTGCATGTCGGGTAGCGGGTCCAATCGGGTAAGAATGCGGGTTGCAGGTCCAGATTGCAGGTTGCGGTTTGCGGGTCGGGCCGCGGGTCAGCGATTTTTACTCCTTTTTTCTGATCATGCCTACTTCCGATCATGTCAATTCCGGTTTACAATGACAGAACTTCCTGATTCTTGTTGGTCAGCAGGTCACGGGTATAAGGTACTTGCAGGTCGGGTAGCGAGTTCAAGCGTGTAAGAATGCGAGTTGCGGGTCCGGGTTGCAGGTTCCGGATTGCAGGTTGCGGGTACGGTACGGGTTCCAAAAAATGGAGCTGCGCAGGACTCTAGCCTATTGGTTTCCATTCTATCTATACCAGTGTATTTTAGGTTTGCCTTTTAAAGTTTAATCTGTTCATCTGGATAATTGTTCAGCATCTTTGGTAGAAATCTCAAAATTACATGTGTTAACATGGGAATTTAAATACCTCTTATGTTACTTGCTGCTTATCTTCATTGTATTATGATTCATCACAACCCATTATCTCTGAAACTGCTTCTTAATGTGTTTGTTTTCCTTCATCAATGCCAACTAGCAGGAAACACTATCACTGGACACAAGTGTAAATTGAATGAGCACCAAGGGTTGCTATTTTGGTCCCCCTAGCGCAGTGATCCCTAACCAGTAGCTCGTGAGGAACATGTTACTCACCAACCCCTTGGATGTTGCTTTTAGTGGCCTCAAAGCAAGTGCTTGTTTTTGAATTCTGGGCTTGGAAGCAAGTTTTAATTGCATAAAACTAAGTATACTGCCAAGTAGAGTCTCCTGTAGGCTGTCAGTCCACATAGGGGTTACCAAATGGCCAATCACAGCCCTTCTTTTTCACCGCTTTTTCATACTTGTGTTGTTCCCCAACTCTTTTTACATTTGATTGTGGCTCATGGGTAAAAAAGGTTGGGCACCCCTGCCCTAGCGCTTACTTGTCTTCTAAAATGAAACCTCTATTTTTACTGCTGAATGACATTTCTCTGTTGTAAAGTTATTGATTCCTTAATTAGTATGCCTATGATTATGTATCTCTAGATACTCAATGCATCAGTCCCCAGTGCTCCTTAGGGACGTGGCTGGGCAGCATGCCGCCCCTTAATTTTTGCTGCCCTAGGCCATTGTGGCCACAAATCCGGGCCTGATGATGCTGGAATTCTGGCAATGGTGATGGTGCGCGAAATGGCACTTTGTTCACTGCACTTAATGAATGAAACAAATAATGTCTGGGTCCAGTCTAACAAGATTATCATAGTCAGCACTGAAGCCTCACCCACTTCAGTACTGAAATTCTGAAGAATAAGTTCTGCAAAAAAATTTAGCTTAGAAAAAAATTTACAATAATCTAGTAAAAAGTAAAATGAGAAGTCAGTTGTGGAAAAAAGGAACCCAATTAAGGCATTGCAAGAGGCACAGAGAGACATTTTGGCCACCAACACACACAGGATGATCCAATCATTTTGCTCTTGGACCAACGATTGGGTCATAATGGAGGCCAGGAGAGGACTGGATCAGCATAGATGTCAAAAGATTTAGATATTGGCTCATGTATGGCCACATATATTTTAAGTGCTTCTAATCTTCATAAACATTTCAAAGAATGTACTAATGACAGTTTTTAGGTCTACATACATTTACATATACTTTGGTTAAACCACAAACACAAAAATCTGAGCATTTTTTGTAAGAGGTTGCCATTAACAGGATCTTCTACCCCATGCACTGTAAATAAGTGTGACCCTTTTAATTCCTAATCACACAATTAAAAAATACTTGCAGGGTTATACAGTAACATGGTATGGATATGCTCTAGTAGAATAACCAAAAATAAGTTTGCACTCATTATTATAACTGCACTAGATAAGTCAAAGGTCATTGCTTATTGGATACCACCAGTTACTGTTCCATGGAAACATGTTGCTTCAAAACGAGACAAAAGGCTCTACACACAGTGTTGGACCAACACAACCCTAGTGACCTTTCTCATTCTTCTAGCCTTTGTAGGGATTAAGTCTTCAGACATTGAAATCCTTCTTTCTGTTATGTCTTGCAGGCAAGAGATGGTGCCTCTGGTTACTCAGCCCACTACTATAATAATACTCTTAGCATGCAGTAAGATTTACCAGGCTTACTCAATTGATACCTAACACAATATGGAGTAGCTATAATTCATTTGCAGGAGTGATGGAAGCAGTTCAGTTAAAGAGTTTGATGTTTTTCCTTCAGTTTTCAATGCCAGCCGGTCTAACAAACTTTCAGAAGACGGTGATGTATTTAACAGGATTTAACCTAAAAATAAAACTAAAGACTGTTGTATTTCTAGGTTAACTCTGCCTTATTTAGACGGCTTCATTAAATGTTCAATGACATAAAACCAGGTGGTGGTTGACACACTAAACCAGCCTAAGCAGGTCACAGTCTGCTCCGGTGTTATTCATTTGCCTTGGATCAAGAAGTAAAAGTAGGTCATGAATTCATGTCTCAGACCAGGACTAGCTTTTGTTTTTGCTTTGTTAGTTATGATTATGGATAGTGTCAAACTGGGGCACACATGTTTCTCCTTTAAGAAAATTCTACCTAAATTAACAGATTTTTGGAGATTATTAAAATATATATTTATGTATTTTTTTTGATTATCTCGGGTTGTGAAAGTGACTGCTTATAACAGATAAGGTTAAGAATATTTAGGGAACTTTTAGCAACTACTCTTTTCTTGAAGCATGGAGCTACAGTATATATCCTTGCACCCTTTTTCACTTTGTTCCCTGCGCTTTACACTAAGGGGCCAATTCATTAATTTCGAGTGAAGGATTCGAAGTAAAAAAACTTCGAATTCCGAAGTGTTTTTTTGGCTACTTCGACCATCGAATGGGCTACTTCGACCTTCGACTACGACTTCGAATGATTCAAACTAAAAATCGTTCAACTATTCGACCATTCGATAGTCGAAGTACTGTCTCTTTAAGAAAAAACTTCGACCCCCTAGTTTGCCACCTAAAAGCTACCGAAGTCCATGTTAGCCTATGGGGAAGGTCCCCATAGGCTTTTCAAGTGTTTTCTGAAGGATAATCATTCGATCGATGGATTAAAATCCTTCGAATAGTTCGATTCGAAGGGTTTAATCAAATTATTTGCGATATTCGAAGTCGAAGGATTTTAATTCCCAGTCGAATATCGAGGGTTAATTAACCCTCGATATTCGACCCTTGGTGAATTTGCCCCTAAGTAAATGACCCCCACGTATAGTATTGGCTTCAGAGAATTAAAATAGCATTGGAAAAGTAATGGGGCTCAACATTATAGAAAACCCCAAGTCCTGAGCATTTCATTGTAATCTTTTATCACAGCCTGATGTACTCAAAAGTACATGATTCCATGATACCTATTTCTTTTTGTTCTTTCCAAGCTTTAAAGAAGGGATGGCACTAAATTTATCATTTTTGGATTCAGCTGAATACCGAATCCTCCACCAACTACTTCGAGGAATACTGTTCCAAATCTGCATCTGAATTTGAGAAAGTTCTGTGCCTTAACAAAACGCTAATAATATGCCAATCGTCAAAAAATGTAATACGGCTTTTGTTTTTGCACAAATTTATGTTTATCAGTATTTTTAGTTTTAATTTTCATGCAGACAATCCTTTTTTAACTGTAAATTACAGTATGCATGTATCTGAGTTTAACAGATACACTTTGTCTTAACCTATTTTTCGGTGAATCCGCACCTCATGCAGTGCCAACTCTTTAGAAACCGAACAGGGTCTATAATGAACCAATATTCTATGGGGGTACACTGTTACATAAATGTATAATAGGAATATCTGTGGCATATTTCGTCCGAGGCACCCAAATCATACACCATTTACTCCGGGTGATTAATTGAGAGCTTGTTCATATTTCAGGCAGTGCCTACCTGTAGCTGTAGGTAATAAAGCAGACAATCAAGATACAACAATGACCTGTTTGGCTGCCAACAAAATGAATGTTATGAGTTTTCTAGTGTTTTTGCTGATTCTTCTATTTTTTATGCAAAAGAGCCTGGGCTGGATCATTTCTCAGATGAATCACAGGCTATTTCATATCGCAAGATTGTTGGGATCATTTATTAATCTCAGGATGAGTAAGAACAGGTCATTTTAATCGGTGAAAAACAGGTTGTGAAGTAATAGAAATTACAGTTTGTCTATGATAGAAATGCCAATCATCAGTTCCCTTTCATTATCCCCTTTCTATCACAACATTAAAAGCTTACTGCTGATTGGTTGCTATTAGAACAGACTGGGAACAAGTTTTTCTGTATACATAAGTGATGAGCTTGATCATCACCGTAGTTTACACACAACACCACATCATGCTACCACTGCTCTGAATATTGGTGCAAATTGAAGCCGATTACACCCTGTGCTGACAGTTTAAGATTAATGGCTGTTACAACATGGCCAATTATGTAAAATCAGTTTGTTTAAATAAATCCATCAGAACTATACATTTTTATGCTGTGTTTGCACCTGTCAGGCTATTTTTAACATTAAAAAATGGTCGTGACACTTTCAGGCAGGGTAACCTACAAAACTACTTGGTAGTTAATATAGGTTATAACCTACATGTATAAGTCTGTTTTTTAAAGTGACACGATGAATCATAAGTTTTTAAAATATATGAAGAGCTGCTTCTTACCTTGATTTCATGTTAAAGTGACCTGAATTAATATTAGCCACATGTTAAAATTTAAAATGAGAAATCTGATGGTGTTCGCTCGTGTCTCGAGGGGTCTGTGCAACCCTAGTTATGCCACTGAGCAGGATGGCCAGGACCATATAGGCACTCAAGGGCATGTGCTTTGGAGGCAGTTTTAGGACGGCATCCCTTGGGTGCCTATATGGTAAATATCTCTGCCGGATCCTTTCAGACTAAATTCGGCAGAGAAGGAGGGGTAGGGGGTGTCTAATCATTTTCATACTGCGCATATGCAAATGGAGCTCACTGAGGGTGGCACAGGACCAAAATACTCCACTGAGGATGGAGTATACTAAGGCTGCTTACACTTAAGGTTTTTTTGAAGGGCTATACGGGTCAAAACTGCCTGCCCGATTTTCCAAATTAGGAAAACCGGGCAGGATTTCCTATGATTGACGTGGCGATCGATCGATTGTCACATCATAGCTCCACCCCTGATGTCATGGCAGCCCCTGTTATGGACCCACCCAGTTAAATCACGGCTCCACCCCATTACATCAGGGTTCCGTCCTCTGCCCGGAGTTCCATTACACATACATGCCTTCCCCAGCCCACCCACCCATAAATTGGGTGCTCTCAAGTACAGGTAGCACTGTGTTCATTTGGAAAGCACAGATCCTTGTGACCCGTTCTGGAGCACAAGGACCTGAGCTTGTAGATGCTCATAGTAAAACAAGTTGCAAAGTTCTAAAAGTTGCTATGTTTTTCCAGTAATGATAGAGATGGGGTAGCATGGGTATGAGAAGTTTATGCAATGGCCATGTTAGAAATGTATATTTGTTTAGACATGGAGACTCCTAACATTTAGAAAATAATAATATACAGAGTTACAGTTTTGCTTTAAACGTACAAACAGGCTCTGATTATGCCTGTTAAATTAAAGGCAGATAATCTAATAGCAACAAATAAACGTTGGCGAGTCTCTATGGAAAGCCAATAATGCTGACGACCTACTAAAGAACTTTGCTGCAACTGAGGATTCAGAGGGAAAATGGTAAATCTTTATTCAATGACTCTGCATCAAAAGGTTCATTGAACCCATCTACAAAAGGAGGAGCTTTATAGGTAATGTATTAACTCTCGTAAAGCCAAATATTTTGTGAATATCTTGACACTAAAGGGCTGATTCATCAAGAGTCGAATATCGAGGGTTAATTAACCCTCGATATTCGACTGGGAACTAAAATCGTTCGACTTCGAATATCGAAGTCGAACGATTTTGCGCAAATCCTGCGATCGATCGATCGAAGGATTTTTCGTTCGATCGAACGATTAAATCCTTCGAATCGAACGATTCGAAGGATTTTAATCCAACGATCGAAGGAAAATCCTTCGATCAAAAAATCACAGGCAAGCCTATGGGGACCTTCCCCATAGGCTAACATTGACTTCGGTAGGTTTTATCTACCGAAGTAGGTGGTCGAAGTATTTTTTAAAGAGACAGTACTTCGATTATCGAATAGTCGAACGATTTTTACTTCGAATCGTTCGAATTCGATCGAATTCGATCGAATTTAACCAATTCGATGGTCGAAGTACCCAAAAAATACTTCGAAATTCGAAGTTTTTTACATTCGAATTCTTCACTCGAATTTTGTAAATCTGCCCCTAAGGGGCACATTTACTTAGGGTCGAATATTGAGGGTTAATTAACCTCGATAATCGACCGTCAAAGTAAAATCCTTCAACTTCAACGATTAAATCCTTCGATTCGAACGATTCGAAGGATTTTAATCCATCGATCGAACTATTTTCTTTCGATCAGAAAATTGTTAGGAAGCCTATGGGGACCTTCCCCATAGGCTAACATTGCACCTCGGTAGGTGTGGGGTGGCGAGGTAGGGGGTCGAAGTTTTTTTTAAAGAGACAGTACTTCGACTATCGAATGGTCGAATAGTCGAACGATTTTTAGTTTGAAACGTTCGAGTCAAAGTCGTAGTCGAAGGTCGAAGTAGCCTAAAAAATCTTTCGAAATTCGAAGTTTTTTTATTCTATTCCTTCACTCAAGCTAAGTACATGTGCCCCCAGGAATACCCATTTATTCATAGTGGTCAAGGGATTTCACAGCAATATACAGTATTCACTTTCTTTGATGCTTCCTTCTAGTATATATCATGGGATTTCATCACCAAATTTGTTAGTGTTACACTGCTATTCATGCATTTCAATGGTGAAATAATTAGTGACACTTTTTACATTTAACAGGAACGTATTGCTTTAATATGCTCCTGGGCAATAACCTCTCGTTTCTGTGCCCAGTTGCCTGACCACAGCCTGTATTACTAGACTGAGAAGCTTTCTAACAAAGCTACTGCCTGTGCTTCCTTGGATGTTGAGGTTGGGTTTAATAGCACTAAATCTTGAAAGGCTAGGGTACAGTCTACATAAATCATATGTCTATTGTAGCTTTGAACCGCTCCCCAAAATTAACGAGGGTCGTGGGAAAGCCTGGGCCACAATAGAAATACAAGATTAGCACCAGGTAATTTATTATAAACCTGGTGACATGTTCCTGTTCTCTTTAATCCTATGGTGTAAACTGCTTATATTTGTATGATAACTGCTAGAATGTTAGGACTGGGGGAGATTGGTCGACCAGTGACAAATTGCCTCTCTTCAGGCGACTAAACTCCCGTAAAAGTCTCCCAAAGTTTCCTCGTGAGACAACTTTGGGCGGCTTCGGAAAACAAAGTGTTTCGAGTGCCATCCAGTGGGCGATTTACATTCTAGCCGGCAGGAAAGCATTTAAAGGAGATTAGTCGCCGGAAGAAAAGGCGATTTGTCGCCAGGTGACTAAACTTCCCCAGTAGCCTCGTCTGCCACCACCCTAAGGGTAAGGCCACATGGGGAGATTTGGGGAGATTTAGTCGCCTGGCGACTAATCTCCTCTACTTCTGGGCGACAATCTCCCCGATCTGCTTTCCTCTGCCTTCCCGCCGGCTATTATAAAAAATTGCCAGAGGGTTGGCACACTCGGCGCTTCGGAAAACGAAGCTACGCGAGTGCCATGCCGCTGGCAATTTTTCATTCTAGCAGGCGGAAGGCCTGGGAAAGCAGTTTGGGGAGATTAGTTGCCCTAAAGAAGAGGCGATTAGTCGCCAGACAACTAAATCTCCCCGAATCTCCCAGTGTGACCCTACCCTTACACTTTGTAAGGAAACCACTCATCTCCTCTTTCCTTGCTTTCTTAAGAACCCTGCTGTGAATAATACACAGCCAAAACCTGTTTTGATTAGCTTGGGTAACAAATGAACAAAAATAATGGTGTTACCTTATCTTGTTAGCTCTGTGATTCAAGCCTGCCACTAGGATTTCAATTCCATTCCTCTTCAGCTACTTTTTTTCTACACATTTATTTTCTAGATTTGGAACCAGCTGGGTCTTCTGGGTTCACTGGGAAATCTTTCCTTAAAGTTTCAAAGTGGTAGACCTACACGAAACTGAGATAAGAATATTTTTAATGAATCTCAGTAAAGTCTATGAAACTCCAGCAGCATATCCTGTTTCACTTTATATTGGGCCATTGATAGTTCTCTCATCAGTTTATGTCTGGATCAGATAAAGGCCCTCTTTCTGCAGCACTAGACACAAACGTTATTAGAAGCCTGCTGTCTACTCTATACTAATAGCTTCTAAGGTCAACAACCCTTTAACCCTCTCTCTGCATGTTAAAGGTTTAAGAAAATATCCTCTCTGTGTTGGTAAACACGTTTTTAAACCAGTCTTGTTCTCAGAAGGTAAATATAGTTTTTTTTAAATAGAGAGCTGAGGAATATTTATGCAGGGATCATGGCTACTTGTATCTGGCTTTTTTCACAGCTAGAATAAAAATGGCCTGAATAGCTTTGTTTCATGGCGTTAAAGTCGGCATTTACATGGCAAAGTGCTGTTGTGAAAAGCAGAACAGTTTTATAAACAGGAGCCACAGTGCAGAATGTACATGTCAATTTTTTATACTGTTGAAGCAATGGAAAGGGCAGCATATATTCCATCATGCCACGAGACAGGAAGTTGCTTGCTCTTGTGAAACAGGAAGCTGCAGATCTTTTTATATAAACAAATGGCCTCTAGCTTAACCTTAACCTCTATACTTGGACATTCAGAAGGCTTTAATGATTAGAGACACATTTTTAATCTTTATACCTCGCATTGCTGTAGATGTATGACAGTGTATTGCCTATTACTCACAGACTCCAGAAATCAGCAGCCCTGCTTCTTGTGTTACCAATACAACAATATTTCACACGTTACAATACTGCTAGTAGGCCCCAAACCACAGCCTCACCAGCACGGCCTCTACTGCACATGTATTGTGGGGCGTTTACAGGGAAACGGGGCTCTCACTGGGGATGACCTGGGAACGGGTTGTGTGATAGGGAGAGTTGACATCTGTACCGTAAGCTTTGAAGCCCAAGGGGCAGATTTACTAAAGGGCGAAGTGGGCGTCTATAGCGAACATTAAGCAGAAATAAAATCTGCAAGGACATCGCCAATTTACTAACAGATGAGAGGACAATTCGGTACTGAAGTTTCACGCCCTTGCGCCAGGCAATTTTCCCGGCAAACAATTGTTATACAGCAAATTCACTAGTGTGTGAATTTTACAGAACGTTACCCCTTTCTCCAGGCAATTAGACCTGGCAAACTGATAAGATGAAGCTACATCCTCCTCATTCTTATATCAGTGACATCTAAGGTTGCCACCCAGCCGGCATTTTACCGGTTTTCCGGATAATGGATCTTTCCGTAATTCTGATATTCATACCTTAAGTCTACTAGAAAATCATGTAAACAATAAATAAACCCAATTGGCTGGTTTTGCTTCCAATAAGGATTAATTATATCTTAGTTGGGATCAAGTACAAGCGACTGTTTTATTATTACACATAAAAGGGAAATCATTTTTATTATAATGGAGTCTATGGGAGACAGCTGTTCCGTAATTCAGAGCCTTCTGGTTAACGGGCTTCTGTATAATGGATCCCATACCTGTACCGTGTAAGGAAGCTCTACATTTTACATATACCATTGATCTTTGAACATTAGTGCGATACATTTTTGTATGTTGTGAGGCATGTAAATACACACCTATGCCCTTAGTATGACTTGCAAGCATTTATATACTGTATATATCAATGTACTGTGCATTTATTTTATTTTATTTTTCCTTCTTTTTATTTAAACATATATTTCATAATGTTCCTTGACTAAGACACTCTACATTTGGAGCTGTTTCCTTGATTTGCCTGTGCCCCTCAATCGTTCTTGATGTTACAGCAAAGCACGGCACGCTCTGTAGTAATTATTTAATTAGCTTCATTCATGCTCATCCCACACCAAGACACATACGTTTTCATTGAATTAGTTGAATTTATCAAAGAAGGCACAGTCTGATGAAAGTTTATAGAACATATCAAGGGCAGCTGGGAAGGCAATCGTTCTCCTGTTACTGCCGACTGGCTGGTTATTATGCAATAGGAGTACTATGAATACTAAACAGTGAGTTAGGCTGTTCAAATTCAATTAAATCCTCTACTAGGTGCACGTTGCAGTTTTGTGCCAAACAGACCAAAACATAGAATCTCTGATGGCAAGCACAATATTACTGCATAATACTAGCCTGCTGGGATGGGGGGCTGAAGAGATAACATGGACTTGCCCAGGAAAAGGGTAGAAAGTAAAACTCATCCTCACATTTCTTACTGATACCTATGAGTTCAGAAGAATGGTATTCATCTAAAGTTATGAATGATTAGCAGAACTCTTACATAGGAAATTATAGCAGACTGCGCTGGTCTTATGCATGAGCACCTCCTCCAACATGTCCATACACTTTTGCCCATACAGTGGTGAGATTAGACTTCAAGAAGCCATAATTACATTTCTTCAATTCTTTATGTTTTTTAATTAAATGTTTTTGTAAGCAATTACGCTGGTGTTGTGACTGTTTTGCACCACTCTTTTTAACCTTACATGGTGCCTCCATGTAGGATTTCAGATACCAGTGTAGATGCTTGTCGCCAGTTGAGTTGTAGATCCTCTCTATATTTCTTATATTATCTATATTTTACTCATTTAAATATTATTAAACAGTCTGCCCCACCTGATGACATCATTTCCAGCAACAGCATTTCCTGTATAGTGGTGATCAGAGGGTCGTGAATCAGTTTGTGGATAAAGCAGATGCGGGTCGGGTAGTGGGTCCAAGCAGGTTAAAATGCAGGTTGTTGGTCCAGGTCATGTGTTTTGGGTTTCAAAAAAAAAAAAAAAATTGGTGCCGTGCAGGACTGATATTCTGAAAGTGATTTATTATATTATTCCCACTCTATGTTTTTGCGAAGTAAGCTACCTTTGAAATCTTAAAATAAGAGGACAGTGCTGGTTTATTGAAGACTTTCAATTTTTGAAAGGAAACCTCATTTCAATGTTGACTTTGCATTGATCAATAATTAAAAGTAGGGTCGGGCCAAGCCGGCCAGGCCCCAAGGCAACCCGGCTGGACACCACGCTCCCCAGGAAACACTACTACTACGGGTAGGTAGAAGACCCTTTCATAGGTACCTGAGGCCCTGTTTAAAAGATAGATAGAGGCCCTTTCTGCCTGAAAAAATCCTCCCTACAGTGTGACGGTGAGAAATTTTAACAGGACTTTTCCCTAAAGAAACTGATGGCAGTCTCTTAATCTGGAATTGCTTTTCCGATCCTTTGTACCAGCTCATCACTAGGAAAACTGCTCATGACTTGCAAAGCTTCGATTTGTTCTTTTAGATTTTAAACTTTGGTTGAACTGCCTGAATTCCTCTGATTGTCTAGTGAAAGTTTAATTAGTGAATACCAAGTCGAAATAACTGCTTTGCAGCCAGGTCAGACTTCCCTGTTAGAAGCTTGGGGGATTATTTATTAAAATCCGGGTGCCAAAAACTCAAAAAAATTGAGTTTTTTTTTTTACTATAGAATGCAAATTTTTAGTGGAAAAAAAATTATACCCGAGGATGGGAAAAGTCCGAATTTGAAAATTCTGCATTTCTGACCTACTGAGGTTGTATATAAGTCAATGGGAGAGGTCCCTATCCTATTTGGATTTTTCTGCGGTCTGCACTGGAATTAGCCTGAAAATCCGTCTATTTTGGAGTTTTCAGGCAAAAATCTAAAAAATTCGGGAAAAACTCAGAAAAAACGTACGATTCAGAATTCCGTTCGATTTTTTTCGGGTTTGTCCCCCATCCGATTAAATCGTGCTTTTTTAAAAATAAATACACTCCAATTGTGGATTCTAGTTTGGTTGAACTTTTTTAATTAAAATACTCAGATAAATTCAGATTTTGATAAATATTCCCCTTGGTTTTTGTATCTCTCATGTCTGCATTTTAGCAATATTGACACGTGGTGATCTGCTACAGAATTATTCTGTAGTAAAAATATTTTAGTTATTTGGAAAGTGTGAAACAGTATCGACTATGTATGAGAGGTGCTCAAAAGATAGATTGAGATAGCAATAGCCCATTTAGTTTAAGAAAAATAGATCTCAAGAGGAACATCAGAATAGTTTCTTGGTACAGTAAGTTTCCACCAAAATGAAGGGTGTGTCATTTCATACCATGGTGCAGTGTAATGTCAAAAAAGTTTTCTCTGTTTTTATTAAAGCTCTTCCACTATAGTAGAGGGAGGGCAGCCCACCAAGCATGACTGGATCATCTCATGAAAGTTGTAAGTGACAGCATGCCTCTGGAGAAAGTCAAGTGACAACCAGATGAAACTTGACTGGAGACAGGAGAACATCCTTTACATAAATTTATGGTTTTGAGAGAAAATACATCTCAGGGTTGCAGCTGGATTACCGGAAAAACTTGACTGCATTTGTTTATTTATTGCTGATATTTTTTCAGAAACTTGCAGCTTTATGACTTTATTACAGAGATATGTTCCAAATGAAAAATGGTTCCTCCTTTTCACTGTTTTCACCATCATTTTTTTTTTTTTTTTTTTTTTTAGAAAAAAAGGTAAGGGATTTTTGTCTGGATCACTATACCTTAAAGGGGAAGTAAAGTCTAAAATAGAATAAGGCTAGAAATGCTGTATTTTGTATACTAAATATAAACATGAACTTACTGCACCACAAGCCTAATCAAACAAATGATTTATGCTTTCAAAGTTGGCCACAGGGGGTCACCATCTTGTAACTTTGTTATACATCTTTGCAAGACTAAGACTGTGCACATGCTCAGTGTGGTCTGGGCTGCTTAGGGATCGTCATAAACAAAGCTGCTTGAGTTCTGCATGGCTGGGAAGTAAGGCGGGGGCTCCCCCTGCTGTTCATGAGTATGATTGTTTCCCTGCAGAGCAGTTAGGGACCGTCTGACAATTCCTATCCACAACAGTAAATGAAGGGGGAATTTCACTGCATATAGTCAGGTTTCTTATAAAAACGGTACACATTTTTTAATTAAAGTATATTGGAGATAGGTTTCTTTTTCATTAAAGAAAGTAGAAATGGGATTTTATTTTTTTGCCTTTACATGCCCTTTAAGGCAGGGGTCCATAACCTTTTTTTTTTCCCGTGAGCCAATTTGAAATGTAAAAAAAGTTCCTGAGGGTGCCAAATATGGGTTGTGATTGGCCATTGGTAGCCCCTATGTGGACTGGCAGCCTACAGGAGGCTCTATTTGGCAGTGCACTTAGTTTTGATGCAACCAAAATTTCCCTCCAAGCCTGGAATTAAAAAAATAAGCACCTGCTTTGAGGCCACTGGGACCAAGGGGTTGCAAAGCAACGTGTTGCTCGTGAGTCACTGGTTGGGAATCACCGCCTTAAGGGCAGTGTCCGATGGGGAGATTTGTTGCCCCCTATTATTTATGCACAGCTGCGGAAAATGCCTCACCATTGGATATATCATGGAAATCACCTGCAGTAAAACTTGCATATTGCAAAGTCACCTGAAGTTTCCTCCCAAGCCGACTAAGGAAAAACGAAGCGATGTGTTGGTTTTACCTCTGGCAATTATCAGTTATTTCCAATGGGGAAGTATTTTCGGGAGATTTGTAGCTCGCAGTCGTGTATTTTTATCTCAAGTGATTGTGCTCCTTGTCAGCCACTGCCCTAAGGCTGCTAAAAAATGATTATACCCTCAAGTATAAGGCACTGTTTAATTATTACAGAAAAAAAGAAAATCATTTGTAAAAAATTTTAATTTTACTTTTAATTATTTGCTTAAAATGAGCTCAATGGGAGGCGGCCTTTATGTAATTTAAGGCATTGTGGATAACATGTTTTCAGATACTGTAATAGATCCCATTCCTATATGGCTCTGCATAGTATATTGGTGCTTTATAAATATGCACTAATAATAATTTATAATGAATAATTCCTAAAAATCACAGCAATCAATCCAATTAAATCAGGAGTAACTCATTCAGGGCTACATGAGTTTCTTGAGAGAATAGTAGTTCCTTGTTGTAATAATTGTACACATTTATATAAAATCATTTCAGAAATGCTCATAAATTTCCCCAAGAATCTTTTACTTTTTGATGCATTTTATTAACGCATACATATAAGAACGTTCATCCTTTTAACGATTTGCCACCACTGTAAATAAAGGAGCATTGTGTGGGCTGACCTCATTGTTTCCTCCAGGTTAAAAATAATAATGATCTGAATTTTAGGGCAGCTTTACGTCCACAAGTGCAGTGTGCAAAATGCAATTTTAAGTGCAATAGCCATGCTTTTTCCCCAAAATGCAGCATTTCCCCCCAGAATTCCAGAGTTAATAGGTTCTCAATGGGGATTTCGCTTGGTGCAACTGTGCTGCGCCTACCACTAGTGATGGGCGAATCTGTACCGAAAAATTTGCCAAACACATTGAAGTCAATGGGCATCAAAATAATTTTGACGCGCATCAATTTCGACTAGGGATCCGAGATTCGGTTCGGGATTCGGCCAGGACTCGGCCTTTTTCAGTAGGATTCGGATTCGGCCAAATCCTTCTGCCTGGCTGAACCGAATCCAGATCCTAATTTGCATATGTAAATTAGGGGTGGGGAAGGAAATCACGTGACTTTTTGTCACAAAACAAGAAAGTAAAAAATGTTTCCCCTTCCCACCCCTAATTTGCATATGCAAATTAGGGTTCAGATTTGGTTCGGTATTCAGCCAAATCTTTCGCAAAGGGTTCAGGGGTTCGGCCGAATCCAAAAAAGTGGATCCCTAATTTCGACGAGAGCAACAATTTTTATATGCGCGACTATTTGGTCCAAATGCATTAAAGTCTTTGGGCATCCGAACAATTTTGGCTCTGCTGGAGTTTTTGACACGGTTGATTTTTTTGCCTGCAAATTGTCACTGCAGTTTTGCGGCGAAACGTGGAAATTCGACACAAATTCGTGTCTGTTGATTTTATTCGCCCATCACTACCTACCACAGTTGCAGACAATTCAATTCAATCAAAATCAGCACAATTGCAAATGTGCTTCCTTACAAATCAGGAGCAATTGCCCCAAATATTTGTTTACATCTTTCTGTTATTTCCTTTTTAGCTTTTGGGAATTGAAATGTAAAATCTCAGATCAACAGCAGAGGGCAGCGTGGAACTGATTACACTCGTTTGCATCTGTAAATTGCCTTCATATTGCAGAGATTCCACATTTTTCTTTTTATGTAACAAGAGTTTGTACCTTTGTTTAGCAAAGTTTCCCTACTAACTATTTGGAGTATAAGAGCAAAAATTTTTTATTAGCTCAACTCTAATTGATAAAATAACAGCCCATAAAAGATTATAGATTAAATATTATAAAGACTTCTGCTAAACTGTAAAGCACATACTGTACACACCGTATAACTAGCAACACTTTACCGCAAAAAAAGTTTCTTCAATCCAAAACAGTAAGTACATTTTAAAATATCAAACAAATTTATTCCGGCTCCACCATTACATCCAACCATTCGACCCAGGGGTTAAAGGATTTGACCACAAATATGGATAAGTAGGAAGCTGTATCTCATTGTAATTTTTTTTACAATATATAGCAATTCCCAACTTCATGAAATACTTGCTCTCTCTTTGAAAAGCAACATAAAAGTAAATGTTAGTCCCTCCCGCAGTTGATAGATAGACATCATTCTCAATTAGAAGTCAGGAGCCGATACGTCTCGATGAAAACATTTTTGGGGTTCAGGTTTTCTCTGTTTTATATGTAATGACAAAGTTTAGGGAAAATATTTGATAGTGTGACCTTCTGAGATCCTTTAAAGCTAAACTCCAGATACGATGTGCTAAAAAATTAAAATATAAGCAAAAAAAAAAAGAGTGATAATTTTCTAACTTGACTTGTAAGTAGTTTTTCCTAATACTGTATCCATCGCTGATCAGCCATATTGCATTTATGTGTGTGTTTCACTTAAGTTGGCCTGGCACAAGAGACTGTCAAGGGAAAGTCATCAAATAGTCAATAGTGAAAACAATAATATGTTCAGCCAAGGCAGTTACCTTTGCCCCAAAAAACTCTGATTTTTCAAAGTCCACTTAATGACTCCAGATAGGTTCTATGCGGTCCCCCATAAGCTAAAACAGCAAGTTGGCAGGTTTTAGAGGCACAGTACATGATCAATTTCGATATTCAAATAGTCACATTTTTTTTAAATTGAAATCGAATTTTGGCCTATTCGTCAAAGTACACAAAAATAGCTCGAAATTTGATTTTTTTTTTTTTACTTTGAATTTTCACTTCAACCCTTGATAATTCTGCCACCTAGAGACCCATTTAATAAAGGTCAAATGGCTTTTTGAAACCACAATCAAACTAATTTCTCTAAAACCATGAATGCCATGAAATGTATTAAAAGCTCTGCATAGAAAAAAATACAAAAAACAAAACAAAACACTGCAGAATGTGCTAGGAGATATGAAAACCTCTAAAATTTTCTTTTTGGACAAAAGTTGGCAAAGTTTTGAATTTCATGGGTTTTTACACTTAGGGGCTGATTCACTAACTTCGAGTGAAGGATTCGAAGTTTTTTTTTGGGCTTCTTCGACCATCGAATGGGCTACTTCGACCTTCGACTACGACTATGACCTTTAATCGAAGGATTCAAAGTAAAAATCGTACGACTATTCGACCATTCTATAGTCGAAGTACTGTCTCTTTAAAAAAAACTTCGACCCCCTAGTTCGCCTTCTAAAAGCTACCGAAGTCAATGTTAGCCTATGGGGAAGGTCCCCATAGGCTTGGCTAACTTTTTTTGATTGAAGGATATTCCTTCGATCGTTGGATTAAAATCCTTCGAATTGTTTGATTTGAAGGATTTAATAGTTCGATCGAAGGAATTATCCTTCGATCAAACTATCTGAGCTAAATCCTTGGACTTCGATATTCGAAGTCGAAGGATTTTAATTCCTAGTTGAATATTGAGGGTTAATTAACCCTCGATATTCGACCCTTAGTGAATCGGCCCCTTAACGTTTAAATTAAAACCACGAGAAAAAAAATATGAATCGTGAAAAAAATAGAAATCCGAATGCTATGAAATAGGCCAGCCTAGGTTTTCTTCTAACTGGTGTATCCTTAAAGCAAAGTTTTATAGTGCAGGCAGTGTCTTTTGGCGCATTATAATTGGCGCAGTTTTGTTGTTAATCTTAAATTTATGATAGAGCTATAGAGGAAATTTACTTTTTTATTTCTTTAAATCTGGCAAATTTGCAGGACTGGTATCATCAATTCCGCGTGTATATTCACATTCACTAACGGGGGCTAAACAGCTTCTTCATTTTGTCAATACACTTTTGTGCATGCACCTTAACTAATGGCTCCCACAAATTGGTTTAAGGCCCCAACTTTATTGATTTTGCTGCCTTTATGCGATTTCATTGCTTTTTTTTTTTTTCTGGCACCTTTTATGTTGTCTCATTAAGGTAATGGACTATATTTGCAAAGCTATTTGAAGACCTTATGGGTCATTAACTTGAATGATCTGTTATTATCTAACTCAAAAACATGTTTATATTGTACACTGCTTGGCAAATAAAGGCTGTGTGGGCAATGTATAAAAGGCAAGTTGTATATTAAAAGAGATGTAGACCTTAGTAATAATCAGAATATTATCATCAATATAATGTTAGGTATCCTTGGACCTCTCAGGGTAAAAAGACATTACATTCAGAAAACAGTTGCATCCAATTCATCGAAATGAGAAACGAACTGTCTATGGCAAATCCCAAGTGATCACTAACTACTGACAGAAGCACTTGCTGTAGACAGATGGTTTCTCATTCAGATGAATGGTCTGTGGACACTGGTGCTTTTGATCTCCCTCCTATGTGACTTTAGCCTAATAGCAATGGCAATTTTATCCATTTTACCTTTCAGATCATAATTGTATACGGCAGCTATATACATAATGGTTGGGAGATACACGTATACACTGATACTGGAAGAGGTCTACAAAGAAGTAAGGAAATTATTCATAAAATCCAAGTTCTATTAATGTTCTATTCCTATTTTATAAAATGTCATGTGAAATACAGGCCACATCCAGATTGGTCTGTTTCAGACCAACCTATAAAGCACGATAAGAGATAATAAACCGATTGTAGAGGCTTCCTTGAATTTAAAGTTGACCTTTGCTAATAACATATAGTTAAGTGGTTCCCACATTGGAGCAGCGGCAGCAGAGCTCAGCGTAAAGGTCAGCTAGGGTGAGTATTTGCTCCAGCAGATTCACTTTTTTGCCATCCTCTGGATCAACTAACAGTTAGGCAGGTTTTATATATACATAAAGGGGGGGGATTTATAACACTTGGGGGCCGATTCACTAACCTCGAGTGAAGGATTAAAATCCTTCGAATCGTTCGATTCGAAGGATTTTAACGTTCGATCGAAGGAATAATCCTTCGATCGTATGATCGTACTATCTGCACTAAATCCTTCGACTTCGATATTCGAAGTAGAAGGATTTTAATTCCCAGTCACATATCGAGGGTTAATTAACCCTCGATATTCGACCCTTAGTGAATCGGCCCCTTCGAAACGGTTCTGATTCGACTATGCTCCACCTAGTGCCGGACTGGGATGCCAGGGGTCCACCAGAAAACATTAGACCATGGACCCACTTTACAAACTATTATTCCTCTTCTCCTCACTCAACCTCTTTATTCTCCTAGTCTTTTATATTTACTTAGTCTATTCTTCCATTATTAAGCATTTTTTCCCATAAAGAAATAAGGAATGACCATGAAATTGTCCACATAGAAGCAAAAAACTATTTGACATGCAATAGTCAAGTTTTTTTTTTTTCGTAAGAAAACTCCACAAGACTCCAAGATTGAATTTTAGACATTCAAAATTTTTCATAAGCAACATCCCAATCGAATGCTGAATAAAAACAAATTTGCATTACTCTAAAATTCGACCTTTGATAAATAATCCCCAAAAAGTTGAACTTGATGGCATGTATCTTTTTATAGAACCGTACTTACTATTGCAGCTTCCTTATTCATGAGATGAAAAGGGATTTTAATGATTTGGAATTGGTTTGGCCAGGAACTTGGAGTCAGCCGAATCCTGCTGAAAAAGGCCAAATACCAAACTGAATTCCGGATTCGGTGCATCCCTACTTACTATGTTACATTGAAGTCCATCTTAGGGTGAGATTTTTGGTGATTTCCCTTCCAAGAAACTATAACTAAATGAGTGATGCATCAATATTTCTCTATATCTGTACCCATGTCATGAATTAAAGGGCGCACTGGCCAAAGGTTGGACCTTCAAGTGGAGTCTGAACTGAAAAAGTTTGCCAACTTCTTTTATTGGATATGTATGTAGGGTCTTTGAGAAAAAACATACTTATGTTATTTTTTATTTTTAATTGTTGTATCAGAATATTTTAGATTAGGAGAGTACCCAATGGGAACTCACACAATCACAGGGATAACATACAAACTTTGTGCAGACAAAGGCTAAAAGAAACACCTTCTGCACTGCCAGCCAAAATGCTCCCCCACCTATTGTGATGTCCATATTATATGTCAATCGCATTACCGCTTCTCACTGGTCTGACCACTGGAATATGTTTTTCATTGGCCACAAAAGACCAGCACCACCAGCTATTGAGGCCCCACAACTGATGATTGAGATGATATCGGCATAATTATACAATAATGTGGGGATACTTTTACTCTATATATAAAAATCTGTGCTACCGAGATCTATAGAATAATTTAGAAATGTATGGACATCTATGGGGCAGATATCCTAAAGGGCGAAGTTGATAGGTGCTAACGTTGCTTGCACTCTAACGCCAGGCAAATTTTTGCTCTGGCGAATGGACATAACTCCTCAAATTCACTAAGATGCGGATTTTACTGAACGTTACCTCTTGCGCCAGACTTGCCTTCGCCAGCTCAGACCAGGCAATATGCAATGGAGTGCGTAGATCTTCCTCAATTTTTAGTGTGAAAAAAAAGTCCCAAAAAACGCTGGCGTCTAGCCGTAAATCTTTTTTGGAGTAACCGGGTTCCCCCATACATTTTCTAACATATGGAACATAAACTATACAGTGGGCTCATGTGTAGGGCAATATAACAACTCTATTGTCTTTATTAAGGTTCCCTGGACTTGTGTAATGTAATGTATTTGCTGCAACAGATATGTCCATGTAACGTCATCATTTCGCAACGTGTGCAAATTAGGTAACACTAGCGCATCTTCACTTAGTAACGCTAGCAAAATTCGCCAGCGTTTGGCGCCCTGGATGCAACCACGCACTTTAGCGAATTAGCGTTGCCCTAGCGAATTTACGCCTGGCAAAGTGTTGCAATGGCTGCAAAGCCGTCACTGGCTTTTTCGCCGGTTAGGGAATTTGCCCCAAAGAGTTCCCCAGCATGATTCCAAATGAGCATATCATTGGCCATAAGTAAACTCTTTTCTGTTTTACAGTTCTGAAGATACTTTTAAAGCGGGCAGTAAAAGCAAACGGATGCACAAAAGACTGCATTGGAAGCCACGTTGCTGAATCACTAATAATGATTCCACCTCAAAATGATTTTTTCCCCATAATCTATATATTCTTGTCTCTCCCTGTGACATCTGCTTCATTCAAGGTTACATTATTCAGATGAAGCTCCCTGGTACTCTGACATGATGAATCTGTGCAGCTTTTACTTGATAGAGTCATTTCACTATTGGCCTGCAAAGAGCTTCTGCTAAGTCAAAAATATTAAAGTGAGTTGCTGGCAGCACATATATACCAGGTCCTGCATTGCAATCTGCTGACTCAATACACTATAAACCATAAACGCCTCTCACCTTTCTGACTCCTGATCTTGCACATTCCCACACCTTGTATCTCTTACCCATTTCTCCTATTAGAGTGTAAGCTCTAAAGAGCAGGGCTTTCTTTACCACCTGTATTGTTAGTACTGTTCTGTAGCCTATATGTTTGATGTGTACCGGTATTGGATCCGTTTTCCGGAAAACGGTTATCCAAAAAGCTCCGAATTACGGAAAGGCTGTCTCCCATAGACTCCAAATAATCCAAATTTTTTAAATATTCTTTTTCTCTTTAATAATAAAACAGTAGCTTGTACTTGATCCCAACTAAGATATAATTAATCCCTATTGAAAGCAAAACCAGCCTATTGGGTTTATTTCATGTTTATATGATTTTCTAGTAGACTTACTGTAAGGTATGAAGATCCAAATTAAGGAAAGATCCGTTATCCAGAAAACCCCAGGTCCTGAGCATTTTGGATAACAGTTCCCATACCTGTACAACCTGTACAATCTTCCATTGTACTATGTTGTGGGATATGCTGATACTTGTTAATAATGGTAATAAAAAGATGTCATGTATTCTTACAATGTATAGTTTCTTTATTAAAATGCATTTTTTATTTCTCTTAAATTTTAAGAAATATGGCAATAAAAATTAATAAAGGCAGTTGTTTTTAGATAACTACAGAATTACAGTTGTATTATTAATCAGTACCATGAATAGTAGTATTTCTAACTAACCTAGAATAGAGCCCTAAATTTGTCTCTTTGGTCACTGCGGTTATACAGTAATGTCGCAAAAAAGAAAAATATTGCTATCAGAAATACTTTCTTGTGGAACAGCGCCTAAAGCAAACGGTTACCGTTTTATTTAAAAAGTTAAGGACATGTGGAATTTTCCACTCAAATTTGTTTGTATAGTTTTGGTCACAAATAGGTAAGTCTTTAGCGGTGTCACCAGTTTGAATTCAAAGGAGGAGGTCTCTCTCCCTCGTGGTGTCTTCACCGCAGCTCGTCTGTGAAGTCACTTCTGCCTGACGCGTTTCACCGACCCAATCGGCTTCCTCAGAGTCATGAAGTGTATGTGACAAAGCATCCTGAAAGGGATGCTGTCATGGGAAAAAACATTTTTTTCAAAATGAATCAGTTAATAGTGCTGCTGGGCAGAATTTTGCACTAAAATCCATTTCTCAAAAGAGCAAACAGATTTTTTTATATTTAATTTTGAAATCTGACATGGGGCTAGACATTTTGTCAATTTCCCAGCTGCCCCAAGTCATGTGACTTGTGCTCTGATAAACTTCAATCACTCTTTACTGCTGTACTGCAAGTTGGAGTTATATCATCCCCTCCCTTTCCCCCCCCAGCAGCCAAACAAAAGAACAATGGGAAGGTAACCAGATAACTGCTCCCTAACACAAGATAACAGCTGCCTGGTAGATCTAAGAACAACACTCACATTGAGAAAGAAAAACAGCAGCCTGCCAGAAAGCATTTCTCTCCTAAAGTGCAGGCACAAGTCACGTGACCTGGGGCAGCTGAGAAACTGACAATATGTCTAGCCCCATGTCAGATTTCAAAATTGAATATAAAAAAATCTGTTTGCTCTTTTGAGAAATGGATTTCAGTGCAGAATTCTGCTGGAGCAGCACCATTAACTGGTGTGTTTTGAAAAAAAACATGTTTTCCGATGACAGGATCCCTTTAAAAAGCTCATTGTCCTTGGTTGTTGTTGATTTAAGTTGTATGGAACTGCTCAGCAACCAATAAATGATTAAAAGGCTACCATGTATAACTGAGCATAGCTGCTAAATGATACCATTGCACTCCCCATTGCAACCAATCACCAATTAGAGTTGATCAAATTTTCATCAGCATTAGCCACTTCGCCCTTTAGTAAATTTGCCCCTATAGATTTTCCTGATACCAGTGCACTCCCCATCGCAACCAATAACCAATAAAGTTGATCTGGTGCAATACAGAAAATCTATAGGTTGATAAAGGTTTTTCCTGCCTCTAGTTCCGAATTAACGACAGTTTGACACAAGAGGCTGCAGGAGAACCCTGGAGTTAATGCGGCCTCCGAACCAGGCGGTAGCTCCAGAGTCTCAATTGCTGCAACACAATTGTGCTGTGAGAACAGGGCACTGCAGTTGTGGCTATCATGTTAAGATTAGCACTTCACTGCAAAATGGACATCATCGTGCTGAAAAAGTCCAGTTGGCGTCATATCCAGTATTCATGAACAAACGTGTGTCCTGTTCTCACAGCACAATTGTGTTGCAGCAATTGAGACTCTGGAGCTACCGCCTGGTTTGGAGGTCACATTAACTCCAGGGTTCTCCTGCAGCCTCTTCTGTCAAACTGTCGTAAATTTGGAACTAGAGGCAGGAAAAACCTTTATCAACCTATAGATTTTCTGTATTGCACCAGATGAACTGTAATTGGTTATTGGTTGCGATGGGGAGGGCACTGGTATCAGGAAAATCTTTATCAGCCTTTAGATTTTCTGTATTGCACTAGACTGATCAACTCTAATTGGTGATTGGTTTCGATGGAGAGTGCAATGGTATCATTTAGCAGCTATCTTCAGTTATCCATGTTAGCCTTTTAATCATTTGTTGGTTGCTGAGCAGTTCCATACAACTTACATAACTCACCTCGGTAACCAAGGCCCAAAACATTTTGGGAGAAAATGCTGCATTGTGGGGAAAAAACATGACAACTGCTGTCCAAATTGCACATAAATGACCCCTGCTATAAATGTGTATTCCTGTTTATACCAAACTGTATGGCTAAAGCTTCCCAAGTCTAGAAGATCCTTCTCTACTAAGTGAAGATCCCAAACTACTTCTTCATGGCTACATTAATGGTATTTCCTCTTTCCTAAAAAGACAAATGAATGTTAAAGAAATGCATGGTTGAACTATGGGCAGTTTGATCACATACTTATAAACCACGAAGATTCTAGCAGGTTTTACTGTGTTATACAATTCATTTTTGCAAAATACAATAAATCCTACAATAATAACATGTGCAACCTGACAAACTCTTTGACTTTACAGATCAGCAAGTACTATTAAACAACCTGTAATTCAGTGATGTTAATTGTAATTGTCAGGATAAGTGTCTATTTTTTCCCTTCTTTAGTTAACAAATGTGTGGCCCCTTATGCAAAGAGAGGCTTCAAGGTGAGGAACAGGCGGCTTCTTGGGCACCAGCCTTGCCACTCATTATTCTCTTTGACCTTACCTTGTGTTCTCTCAAATGTTCCAGATTAATGAGGCATTTGTTCTCAAAAAAAAAGAATCTATTTAAAAATCCACTTTTAATGAGTTGCCAAAGATTAATGATAATTAGCTGTTTGTTATACTTCTCTTGCGCGGCCGGCTTTTGGCTTGGGAACAATATTATATAGGATTGAAACACAGTGCTATGTGGGCTGTACCATTTTTTAAATCAGTTCTGTTGTCTACAAGTGTGCCCTGATTAATAGAAAGTCAGGTTTGGAGTCTGGGATTATACAAATACTTCAACCTGATTTATTAAGAAATACAGGTATGGAACCTGTTATCCAGAATGCTCAGGCTTTCCGGATAATGGATCTTTAGAACTTCATACCTTAAGTCTACTAGAAAATCATGTAAACCTTAAATAAACTCAAAAAACAGATTTTGCTTCCAATAAGAATTAATTATATCTTAGTTTGGATCAAGTACAAGCTACTGTTTTATTATTACAGAGAAAAAGGAAATCATTTTTTAAAATCTGTATTATTTGGATAAAATTGAGTCTATGGGAGATGGGCTTTCCGTAATTTGGATCTTTCTGTATGACGGGTTTCCAAATAACTGATCCCATACTTGTCCTTTCCTTGTTTATTAAAGGGATACTGTCATGGGAAAAAATTTTTATTTCAAAATGAATCAGTTAATAGTGCTGCTCCAGCAGAATTCTGCACTGAAATCCATTTCTCAAAAGAGAAAACAGATTTTTTTTTATATTCAATTTTGAAATCTGACATGGGGCTAGACATATTGTCAATTTCCCAGCTGCCCCAAGTCATGTGACTTGTGCTCTGATAAACTTCAATCACTCTTTACTGCTGTACTGCAAGTTGGAGTGATATCACCCCCTCCCTTTTTCCCTCCAGCAGCCAAACAAAAGAACAGTGGGAAGGTAACCAGATAACAGCTCCCTAACACAAGATAACAGATGCCTGGTAGATCTAAGAACAACACTCAATAGTAAAAACCCATGTCCCACTGAGACACATTCAGTTACATTGAGAAGGAAAAACAGCAGCCTGCCAAAAAGCATTTCTCTCTTAAAGTGCGGGAACAAGTCACATGACATGGGGCAGCTGGGAAATTGACAAAATGTCTTGCCCCATGTCAGATTTCAAAATCGAATATAAAAAAATCTGTTTGCTCTTTTGAGAAATGGATTTCAGTGCAGAATTCTGTTGGAGCAGCACTTTTAACGGATTCATTTTGAAATTTTTTTTTTTCCCATGACAGTATCCCTTTAAGTATAAAGAGCTTAGCCACAGATCTCTGGATAATGATTTATTCGGTCCTTCTTTGTCCAGAGATGGAATAAATATTGGCAGAATTAGGCAGTCATTACTTTTCCTCTATCATATAAGAGTCCAACCATAAATCCACTGCAATGTGACTACCAGATTCTCGTGCTATGTATTTATGGTGTAGAAACCTTTACACCGACGTGATTAACTTTCAATATGATAATTAACACGAGAAGAGCCAGAGGAACGCTAACAATAGCTTCAAATTAATTTCAGCTTTAGTATTTCACATAAACCTGAGAACCAACGAGCAGCATTTATATTATGGACCTCACCTAGAATAGTAGAATTTACTGAGATTATGTATATCATGTTCAGTCTGGAAAACAACATCAGTTTTAGAATGACTAAACAAATTTAATTGACAGTTAATTAGTTAATTTGGGTAGAAAAACAATAACAGGCAGATAACAGTTCACCGAGTCCATCTCGGCAATGGCACACAAGGTTCTCATCAACATTTTGTAGCTTTGTGGGATTGGAGAAACATATCTAAATCTGTCCCCATTCACTTTGAATAAGAATGAGAAAGAGTACTTGTCTCTAAGGGCAGATCCTGATGAAGGGTGGGTGTTTCCCCCCCGAAACGTTGATGTTTGGTGGCTGAATAAAAGGGGATATTCCCCGACTGCATTAATCGGTGTGTGTGCGGATCTGTTTCTTTTACACATTGGTTTCTAAGGGCAGAGACACATGTGGAGATTCGGGGAGACTTAGTTGCCGGCGACAAAACGTCTCTTCTTCGGGGCGACTAATCGCCCGAACTGCCTTCCCGCCGGCTAGAATCTAAATTGCTGGCGGTATGGCATTTGGAGCGATTCGTTTGCTGAAGTTGGCCGAAGTTTCCTGTTTCGGAAAATGAATTGCTCCAAATGCCATCCCGCGGGCGATTTAGATTCTAGCCGGGCGACACACAAGAAGAGTAACATTGTGTTAATTAACCCTCGATATTCGACCATCGAAGTAAAATCCTTCGACTTCGAATATCGAAGTTGAAGGTTTTAGTGCTATTCCTACGATCGAACGATCGAAGGAATAATCGTTCAATTGAGCGATTAAATCCTTCGAATCGAACGATTCAAAGGATTTTAATCCATCGATCGAAGGATATTCCTTCGATCAGAAAATTGTTAGGAAGCCTATGGGGACCTTCTCCATAGACTAACATTGGCCTCGGTAGGTTTTAGGTGGCGAACTAGGGGGTCGAAGAATTTTTTAAAGAGAAAGTACTTCCACCATTGAATGGTCGAATAGTCAAACGATTTTTAGTTTGAATCGTTCGATTCGAAGGTCGTAGTCGAAGGTCGAAGTAGCCCATTCGATGGTCGAAGTAGGCAAAAAAAAATTCGAAATTCGAACTATTTTTCCTCTATTCCTTCACTCGAGCTAAGTGAATGAGCCCCCTAGTGACTGCCATATACAATGCTGTTTTGGCAGCTCTCCCTGGAAGGTTTAATAACACATCAAAGCTCCAATCTTGCTAATAAAATCAACTCCTAATTTAATGACATCATTGTGGATTATGATAAACAGATTATGCTGATTGGAGCAACATTACAGAGGATATAAAGCGAAGCAAGATCCTATGCACAAGTTATTCTGAATAGGGATGGGCGAATTTGAGCCGTTTCGTTTCGACAAAAATTTTTTGGACGCGTCTTTTTTTTTTTTGACGTAAGCCAAAGTCTATGGCGCGTCATTTCCATTGCGAAACAAGGCGAAAAAATTCGCCCATCCCTAATTCTGAATTGAGGAAGCCAGTTGGGTGACTGGTGAAACGTCTTCAAGGAAAACACAGCAAGGCCAGATGATTTGACTTATTTCTATAGATATACCATGACCTGGATGAACGAGAATCTTCACAAACAATCTGTATGGCAGTAATATAATACACGTAAATGTACTACAGGTATGGCATCCATTATCCGGAAACCCATTATCCAGAAAGCTCTGAATTACGCAAAGCCTGTATCCCATAGACTCCATTTTAATCAAATTATCCAATTTTTTAAAAATGATTTCCTTTTTCTCTGTAATAATAAAGCAGTACATTGTACTTGATCCCAACTAAGATATAATTCATCCTTATTGGAAGCAAAACCAGCCTATTGGGTTTATTTCATATTTACATGATTTTCTAGTAGACTTAGGGGGCCGATTCATCAATAGTCGAATATCGAGGGTTAATTAACCCTCGATATTCGACTGGGAACTAAAATCGTTCGACTTCAAATATCGAAGTCGAACGATTTTGCGCAAATCCTGTGATCGGTCGAAGGATTTTTCATTCGATCGAACGATTAAATCCTTCGAAACGAACGATTCGAAGGATTTTAATCCAACGATCGAAGGAAAATCCTTTGATCAAAAAATCACAGGCAAGCCTATGGGGACCTTCCCCATAGGCTAACATTGACTTCGGTAGGTTTTATCTACCGAAGTAGGTGGTCGAAGTATTTTTTAAAGAGACAGTACTTCGATCATCGAATGGTCGAACGATTTTTACTTCGAATCGTTCGAATTCGATCGAATTTAACCAATTCGATGGTCGAAGTACCCAAAAAATACTTCAAAATTCGAATTTTTTTACATTCGAATTCTTCACTCGAATTTTGTAAATCTGCCCCTTAATGTATGAAGATCCAAATTAGATAAAAATCTGTTATCTGGAACACCCCAGGCACCACCGAGCATTCTGGATAACATGTCCCATACCTATATAATATAGGTATGTGGAATTATTATTTGTTCTAATTATTTTATGTTATATATTATAATTATTTGATAAAAACCACAATAACCAGCATTATAATTACTGCAGAAGAAGACGTAGACAAAGTACAGTACACAATGTGTTTGAGCTGAACCCTAGGGAAGCAAGTGAAAGTGGAGTCCTGACCTTGCTGTCTGCATAAATATCCACATGATCTAATTACAAAGAGCCACTGACACAAATGGCTGGTAAATGAAATCTAATGGAGATGCTTAGTAACTTAAAAAGGGCTCTTCTTCCCAGGATAGGTTGAACAGGCACGTGGGACATAGTAATATATAAATAACTGTAACTGTATGTGACCTCGATCATGTCCGAAATATTTATCTTGAACCAGTTAACTGCTCGCGGGAGAACAAGAGAGGTCTTTTAAAAGGAAGCCATGTTAAATGGAGCGACTCCCAAATTACTGTGAACTTCTGCCCTCTTCCAAAAGTTTTTAGATCAAACAATGAGCGTGCGTTCTCCCATGTATATTTCTGTTATTAGTGACTTTCCGAGCTCTCTCATTAGAAACAAGCAGTTGGTTGGAGAGCAGACGCATCTCTAAACTTCTGACCTAATATTAACAACACCAATGTCATTTTCTGCAGTACAAATCTGATGCTTTATTCAATGCATTTCGGTGGAACGTTGTAGAGATCCTTGGTGCTCAGGGCTAGAGTCCTGCAGCGGGTTGGGTACCCCCGGGTTACCCGCAAAAACCTGCGGTATCCTGCAGGTTGCGGGGAGAAGTTCCGGGTGCGGGTATAGACGAGGGTCAGCGGTTCTGCGGGTTTGCAGGTCATGGGTTGGGCCGTGGGTCTTCTCAATATCGATTTTTACTCCTTTTTTCCAAGATGTCACTTCCGGTTTACAATGACCGCACTTCCTGATTCTTGATGGTCAGCGAGTCACGGGTCCGGGTTGCCGATAAGGTACTTGCGGGTCGGGTAGCGGTCCAATCCGGTAAGCATGCGGGTCTGGGTTGCGGATTGCAGGCTACAGGTTGGGTACGGGTTCCAAAAAATGGACCCGCGCAGGACTCTACTCTAAGCAATCGCATGGGATTATGAAAAATCTGAACTATCCCAGAAGGTCGAAATTGTATTTAAAAAAGTATTCCATGTATCCATGCAGATACAGGTGTCAATTAAGCAACATGCTGAATCATGCTACGGCGTGTAAGAGTTCAGCAGCAACACTGAGCTCAACCTCCTCGTTAATCGTTCATCGTTAATCCCTGATGAAACTTTTTAAATATTGAGAATTAAAAAATCAGCCCTGAGTAATTGATAATTCATTTTACTGCCTGCCCTATAGTTAGGGTTGCCACCTGTACGGTTTTGACCAGGACAGTCTGTTTTTTGAAGGGCTGTCCGGGTCAAAACTGCCTGCCTGGTTTTCCAAAGTAGCAAAACCGGGCAAGATTTCCTATGATTGACGTGGCGATAGGCTAATCGCTGATCGCAATATCATAGCTCTGCCCCTGATGTCATGACCTGCCCCTGATGTGTCACGGACCTGCCCCCATTACATCACAGCTCCGCCCCCCTGACCGGAGTTCCACTGGACAGAAGGTGGCAATCCTACCTATAGCAAGTAATAAGGATAAGGTTCCCTTGGGTGTGCCAGAATTGTGCTTGGCATCTGATCTTTTATCTGCCCCTAGAGTGCTGCCAGACCCCTGGTGCTTTTGTGCACCTTGGTGCTTTTACATTTGCATCCAGGGTCTGGCTTTTCTCTGCACATCAGCTGCCTCTCATAAATACAGCACTGGGGTGGATGCAGGTCTTTGTGCTCTGTTTTGGGTTGCAGGGTTGCTAGATAGCATCTCACTTTCAAAGCACAATGCGAACAACGAGCAATTCAGTCCCCCTGACATCACGTATATCACATATACAAAGAACTGGCCTTCACAATAAATTGGAAATCATATCCAGCACCATAGACTGGCTGATGTTGGTTTTATGTTTAACTTGGAGTTGCCCGACTCTGTCTCCGAACAATGAGATATTTTTATGACTCTCTTAAATGTTCACTTTAAATGGCCGGCTGGCTTCATTTCTAAATAACGGCTACAGATAATTTTAGCCTTGTAAAAGGTAATTAAATATTTTATAGTTTTCATTTAATTTTCTTCGCTTTTATGACTTACACAATGCTCAGCGTATTAAAGGTAGACTTTGATGACGGGGGGTTCTAGATCCATAATTAAGGCTCCAGCGAGAGGGCACGGCTAGTGAAATGCCACTGCAGGTTCTCTCTTTATGCAGAGAGCTGTCGTTTTGAAAATGACTTCAGGTTACAAGGCCCCGTGTCAATTTGCGATACTTGTATAAAATCAATTTCCTGGTCCTGGTTTTTAGCCCCTTTTTTTTTATAAGATGTAAGATTTCTGCAGTTTGTGGAAAAAGCAAGCACTCGGATCAGAGCCTTGAGCCAAAAATATGGATGGGCCTCCTTTGTTTGTTCAGCTATTTTTTTTATTACTATTATTATTTTAAAAGGTGTCAAGGTGAATGTTTGGGACCTGGGGTTTTCCGGATAATGGATCTTTCCATAATTTGGATCTTTATACCTTAAGTCTACTAGAAAATCATTAAATAAACCCAATAGGCTGGTTTTGCTTCCAATAAGATTAATTATATCTTAGTTTGGATCAAGTACAAGCTACTGTTTTATTATTACAGAGAAAAAGGAAATCATTTTTAAAAATATGGATTATTTGGATAAAAGTGATTGTAGTGACTTACCTGATACCCCAGACCAGTGGTCCTGTTAACAGAAAACTGGGGGATTGATCCGCTTCTTCAGCTTCTTCTTTCTTCACATTTCCTGGGGCATACACAGTAGCATAAAAAGCTTGCGTTATTCTCTACTGCGCATTCACACCCGTGCCAAAAAACAAGAAGCAGGAAGAAGGTGGCACCATGGTGCTCAATGGAAGAACAACAATTTTTTTGCTCATAGGAGCACTGGCCTGGGGTATCAGGTAATAACTTCAATTCCCAAGGGATTTTTGATGTTTCTTCTCCTTTAAGGGCCAAACATTCGAGATCTGTATTTCGTTAGTAGTTTTTCGCAAGAGAACTCTACTGACAGAAGTTCATTAGGAAGCCAGCCCATCCCGGATCATCCCTGTGCCACGTCTTTCTTTAAAACAAGATGGAGTTATTTGAATTTTGGTTGAAAATTAAAATGCATTTAAAAAACATGCCTTTGTCATGTTTTTAGTCACACGTATAACTTTGATGGAGCCTTTGTTTCCCGTGTTTTATTGTATCCAAATAAACCATTGTGAAAGAGAAAGCGGAGGGAATGTAAGTCCTATTTCTATTCAAGGTCAGTGTAAAAGCTTCGGATGGGACGTGTGCCATGGGAAACTGCACATTTTCATCAGATCAGATGAAACGCGTCTCCTATAATGAGAAGGTCACCTTGCAAGTTGTAATCTACAGAGCACATATGGGTACGAATCCTTGGCGCACTTCATTGTAAAACTCATTAGACATGCACTTAATTGCTTGGCTTGTCACAATTAGCAGTGCAACCAATTTTATAATTAAAGGGCAATCACCAAATTAAGAGTTTTCATTGATTTTCAATTGTTTAGCCCTTTAGGTTTGCTGATGTTATTGTGCTATAGACACATGAGAAGCAAACAGCAAACAATTACATTTGCGCAAAGCAGCTGAGCCATAATAATAAGTGTATTTATTCCTTATTTTACGGAACTCCCTATTTATACCCAGGGTGCCTTGAGCCATTATGTCGCCTGAGGTGCCACAGCGATGCTGCCAAACCCCAGCCATCTTGAATAGTTATGGGCGAATAAATTAGTCTGGCACTAATGCGCGGCGAATTTCAGCATTTCGCCGCCGGCGAATATATTCGCGAATCTCCCGTGGAAATTCGCCGGTAAAAATTAGCCGGCGTCAATTTCCGAATTTCCCAATTTTTCGTGCAAATATCCGATTTTCATGATTTTTTCGTGCAAATATCCGATTTTCATGATTTTTTTGTGAAAAATGTCAGATTTTCACTATTTTTTGGAGAAAACGTTTGAATTTCAAGATTTTTTTGTGAAAACGTTCAAATTTCAAGATTTTTTGTGAACTTTCCGATTTCACGATTTTTTTGCGAATTTTTTGAGAATGGGAGAAATTCGCCCATCTCTAGTCTTGAACATAAGTCAGGGAGGGAGAGATCACTATTACTCTACTAAACAGGCAGTTGTCTACTGGCACCTGTGAAAATGCCACCTGAGGTGAGGATCTCATGTCAACAGATCCCTCGTTTATACTGGGATCAATGTTTCAAAGTCAAAGGATTTACAATGTTTGCACCAGGTCTAGTAACCCATGGCAACCATGGACCTGTAAATGCCTCCTGCTTACGACATTACCCCCCCTATGAGAGACAGGCAGTGCTGTAGAAATACATATACAATATAAAGAAGCAGTATCCTTGGCGCACTACACACCCTCGCATTACACATGTGAGCAAGCATGTCCCCTCAGTTTTTATATATATATATATATATATATATATATATATATATATATATATATATATATATATATATATAAAAACTGAGGGGACATGCTTGCTCACATGTGTAATGCGAGGGTTCTCAACTGAACTAAATCCGAGTCAATCAGGCGCACTTGTGACTAAGAGGGCACCATTGTTACTGCAGGGAAGAAAAAAACACCCAGTGCAACCGGCCAAACCCACCCCTCCTGTGAGTGTGTGCATGCGCTATGACTAGGGTTGCCACCAGTTTTTTGGAAGGGCTGTCCGGGTGAAAAGTGACTGTCCGGATTTCCAAATTAGGATATTGAATTAAATGGCATGGCGATCAGCCAATCACTTTCTGCAACATCATCAGCCCCACCCCTGATGTAATCAGCCCCACCCCTTATACCAGTGTCCCGCCCCCAATGTAACCAACTCTCCCCCTGATGTCACTGGCCTGCCCCCGACTTCATTGGCCCCACCTATTGCCCAGTTTCCATCAAACGAAAAGTTGGTAACCCTAGCAATGACAGCTGGCAGGGTGGGTGAAATGATGATTGGCCGGTGGAGGGACATTATGGGCAGGACACAAGTGCCAGGACTAGGGATAAGCAGACAGGAGAGGTATGTGATTAGTACCCCTTTAATCTTAAAATGACATACAGGGCTGGGCAGCAGTGCATTGTAACAGTTGAGACACAACATGCAGAATTTGGGTAATGGATATTAAAATGCCTGAGCAATTAATATATCGACAAAATGAGCTACAGGCAAAATAGTCACACATTTATTTGCCTAATCATAAAAAGAGTATATAGGGGGTGCTGGGAGTTGTACTTGTATTAATGCTGAATTAATGCTGTCAATTTATAGGATTTCTGCATTTTTCTTGTGGGAACTCTGGGCAGGGTGGCGGGACGGGCAACGTTCAGGGCGGGGCAGACGACGTCGGGGGCGGGTAAGGCTTCAGGGTGGATCTCTTGTGTCAGGGGTGGGGTTATAACCAATGGCTGATTTGGAAGTCTTGACAGGCAGCTTTCACCAAAAACAGGGCTGTCTTGGTGTTAACCAGGCAGATGACAAAGCTTATCAATTTACAGATGTTTGAAATAGTCAGTTAACAAAATAAATAATATATGGCAATTCAACAGAGATTGTTAGAGAATGAAGGGATTCTGTTGTATTCCCGTATATTTCTATCCAACCCAGTTGTGGAATATTTCATAAATATTCTGTTACTCTGATGCATCTCTTGGCAGGCAAGCATGGAGGCACTCATGAGCGAACGGCACACGCGCATGCGCTGGCGGCGCAGCAACGGAAAAGTTTTTTTACTTGGAGAGAGGGGTCTTCTGGAGAAGGGGTTTGGGCTGGCGGGGACCCATGAGGTTCGGGGCCCACCTGTTTTTTCCCGGTGTCCCGCTGGGCCAGTCCGACACTGATACTAATAGATTTGACACTCATAAACTGACAATATTAACGGACAATTTTTGACTACTGTAATAAATGTTCTCAGCTGCAGAGAACAGTGTTACTCAGATTTCTGTAGCTCCAACTTATGACCTGGGTTTTATTTTCCTAATTACGATTTAAAGAATATTGTTTGTGCGGGCTCTTTAGTATTGCGCAATTATTTGGCCATAGGTTGGAGTTGATGTGAATTTTGGAACTACACGATGCGACTTCATCAGTTCCGATGCGATGAGAAGAAAAGGATACGAAGAGACGGATGCAACGAAAATAAGTTAAGTAATAGAAATGTCGGACCTTGTCGCTAGGTGCATCTGACACTTCACCACTGTCGAAAGAAGACGTAATATGCAGCGTTCGCATTCGACAGTCGTGTAGCGTTGGATGCACGGAGCGACAAGGTCCGACATTTCTATTACTTATATTCTTTTCCTTGCATCGTCTTGTCGCATCCGTTTCTTCTCATCGCATCGGATCTGATGAAGGCGCATCGTCTAGATAAAAGAAATCATTTTCTTGGTTCTGAAAAGTTTAGCTAGTGGAAAGGCATGCTCCATAAATGAACAGCTTTTGTCTGCCTAAAAGCAACTGTAGAAAGGGTGTTAATGATTTATGAAGTTCAGCCTTGATGGTGACCCATATTTGAGGCTTGTATTATCACAATAAATCACTGTTTGTACTGTATCTGTAGTTACGGAGCTTCACAACTCAGTCAGCGGAATCCCAACTGGGAGACAAAGTGTTATAAACATTGCTTTTAATATCGCCCTGTGCAAAGTAGCAACAAAATGTCCCTGACAAGCTTACGGTAACTTAATGCTTTAGAAACAAAAGGGCGCACAAGCCACTCACATACAAACACTGGGAATGATGGCAGCCGTCCCCGAAAATAACACCAGCCAAAATATGAATATATTAGCTGCCGCTGAGCCAATTTGGCACGAAGCGCGTCTACAGTTGTGTTCCTTGTGGTGATTTGGACGCAATGGTGGTAGGCAGAGTGCAATTGTATCAAGAGCATTGGTGTGACTGTAATGACATTGGAAAAATATCACTTTGCTCACGGTACTTGTGGACCCTTATATGTGAATAGCTTAGAATAACAGGTATGCACTTGTACTGAGGACAGATTATTACCTGTTATCCGGAAACACGTTATCCAGAAAGCTCCAAATTACAGAAAGGCCATCTCCAATAGACTCTATTTTACGCGAATAATCTAAATTTTTAAAAATGATTTCCTTCTTCTCTGTAATAATAAAACAGTAGCTTGTACTTGATCCCAACTTAGATATAATTAGTCCTTATTGGAAGCTAAACCAGCCTATTGGCTTTATTTCATGTTTACATGATTTTCTAGTAGACTTAAGGCATGAAGATCCAAATTAAGGAAAGATCCGTTATCTGGAAAACCCCAGGTTCCACACGGTCTGGATAAAGATATCCACAGGGGAGCAGCTGGTATGAATAGCGATATAAGTGGATGATCCATATTTTAGGGCTCCCACTGGCAGGACAACCAGTTCTTTGGACTTAAGGTGGCCATACACGGGCCGATAAAAGCTGCCAACAGACCGTGTCGGCAGCTTATTGGCCCGTGTATGGGGCCCCCCGATGGGCTTCAAAAAATCCCGTCGGATTGCGGCCGTATCTATTCGTTGATGCGGTCCCGCGATCCGACCACCCGTTTAGGCATCGTTAGGATCCGATCGTTGGGCCCTAGGGCCCACGATCGGATCAGCCCGATATTGCCCACCTCAAGGTGGGCATATAGGAGGGAGATCCGCTCGTTTGGCGACATTGCCAAACGAGCGGATCTCTCAGTGAATGGGCACCTTAAGCTCCTAATAGATATTTTTATTTTCAGGCCCCATGCCATCTTATCCTCAGTGAGTCATGACAGTTTGGTTGTAGAAAGGCAGACTTCCCAGTTAATTTGATTACAAGGATAATACACAATTTATTCTAAAAACAGAAGACAGAATTCCACATGATGAAGACTTGGGCCCGGTACTTGTTGGGAGATGCACGTTTCAGAAGTTATTCTTCTTAATTGTCATTGCCTTTGTATGAACCACACCTCAGCTTCATGTCTTTGCAGCATTATCTGCTTGGTGCTTTCAAATACCAAACCATGATTCTATCACATAAAAATGGTGAATTCCCAGTACAAATATTCCCTGGTTGGCTCCTGCCTTTATCAAGACATTTAGGGGGTCACCAGTTAAATCTTTCATTCTAACCTTTGTTTTTATGGAAATCCCCATCTAAATATTATCAGTTTTTTTTTACGGAGGTCCAATTGGATCATTTCAGCCATTCCTGCCATGTTCCCTAGTGATTGTTTCCAGACTTCTCTAGAAAGGTAGAAGGTAGGCAAAATGTGTCTCCTTTTAATTATCCCAGCCTCAATGAGACTGCTTGTCAAGTCATGTTCTTCATGAAATCAGTGGCAATTCTGTATTCAGAGGCAGCACTGTTGGTCCAGAAGACGTTGTTGAGTAGAGGATCAGATGTACACGCAGTTGGCTTCTCTCTGTACAGAGTAGACATTTACTAAGGGCTATATTGGAATTTGACCAGCTAAAGACAAGTAAATCTGGTTATTACTCATATAATTAATCTACCATTGACAGCTCGATTGTATGGCATACAACTCCAGTTTGGGAACCACTTATCAACAGGGATCATTGAGGGGAAGAGTCTAGCATTGAACCCCATCTACTTAAACCTTGGCTTTCTAAACATTGCCATATATTCATTTAAGGTACTTTATTGTTATTATTATTATTATTAACGTGTATTTTTAGAGTGCCAACATATTGCGCATCGCTGTAAAATAAATATGTCTATACAAAGAAACCATATGAATTACTTACTTAGAACATACAGCGTTACATACATAATGTAAAAGGAAGATTGTTTGTTTCAATAGACACGTGCAGAGCTGAATCGTCAGATATAAAGGTAGAAACACCAGTATCGGACTATTCAGCACTAACAATGGCCGATGTTTGGGTTCCTTCAAACTTGATTACAATGTAATTCTCCTACCGCACACCTGTAGTTCACCAATCCTGTAAGCTGGTGGTGCGTTCCTTCCGTTGACCCGGCAGGGTCCCTTAGCAACCAATGTGTAAAAGAAACGGATCCGCACACACACCGATTAATGCAGTCGGGGAATATCCCCTTTTATTCAGCCACCAAACATCAACGTTTCGGGGGGGAACACCCACCCTCCATCCTGATGAAGGGTGGGTGTTCCCCCCCAAAACGTTGATGTTTGGTGGCTGAATAAAACGGGATATTCCCCGACTGCATTAATCGGTGTGTGTGCGGATCCGTTTCTTTTACACATGGGTTCCTTCAAAGGCACCGGTCAAAATTTTCTGTCCAACTCGAACGACGAGCCGACCGATATCCAAGTCTTCTGCCGATATGGGTCGGCTCTTTTCCCACCATTCACGCACCGAATATCGTATGAAAATTAGTTTCTTGCGATATTATCTGTGCGTCTATGGCCACGTTTAGAGCTAATTCTAAATTTGGATTCTAAATTGGGTTACTCAGGAAAGGGGAAACAAAAATTCCAGCAATTGACTCCATTCTTACCCACCCCCACTGCTTGGAAACACCAGTTCAGGCAATTCCCAAGTGATTCCCACCTACTATATGTAATAAGCGGGTGATCTGATGACTCCAGATGAGGAGTTATCCATTATCTGACCCATGTATGTTTCTGTAGTTGAGTTGTGAAGAGAATACAAATGGGTTTCCAATAAATCAGTTCGTTCTTACTATGGGATCAAAAAGATAAAATCGGTTTATGGTGAAATGTCTTAATGAGAATGTCCTGGGCATGCTCGTGCCCTATCACTATGCCAAGGCCCCCAAGAGAATCTCCAGCTGTAAAGCAATTAAATCCATCTTGCCTGCCCCGACATTGTCCTTAGCAAGGTCACCGTTATCCTGAGCAAACATAATATCTGAGTGGAGTTTTCTTCTCGGTTAAAGCCAGAGCTGCTCTGATTCTCTGCTGCTTGAATTTGCTGTACACGGTCTCTAGAGTGAAGGCTTATGGAATTAAATACTCACTCAGATTCTAATGCCAAAAGCACATTTCGTATTTGAAAGCTGTGGTGAGTATTACCAGAAAGATCTCTGCTTTAGACGGCCGGGAGAACAAAACATGATGTCAGCACAGAATTAGAAATAAAATTAATATTAATGTCAGGTTTTCTACCATTCCATAAATGTATGTTTTTTGACAAGGTAAATCATTTGAATTGCACTAAAGAGAGAATGGATAGAATTCTTTTATGGCAGAGACACACGTGGAGATTCGGGGAGATTAGTCACCCAGCAACAAATTAACTTTTAGTATATTATAGAATGCCCAGTTCTAAGCAACTTTTCAATTGGTCTTCATTATTTATTTTTTAAACTATTTGCCTCTTTCTAGTTTTCAAATGGGGGGGTCGCTGAGCCCATCTAAAACAAATGTAAAAGCTACAAATTGTTACTTTCTATTATTCATCTTTCTATTCAGATCCTCTCTTAGCCCTATTCCAGTCTCTTATTCAAATCAGGGCATGGTTGCTAGGATAATTTGGACCCTAGTAACTAGTTGTCTTAAATTGCAATCTGGATTGTTGTTGCATAAAAAGGCTAAATAACTCAAAACCCACAAATAATAAAAAAAGGAAAACCAATTGCAAATTGTCTCAGAACATCACTCTACATCATACTAAGGGGCCGATTCATTAACTTCGAGTGAAGGATTCGAAGGTAAAAAGCTTCGAATTTCAAAGTTTTTTTGGGCTACTTCGACCATCGAATGGGCTACTTCGACCTTCGACTACGACTATCGAAGGATTCGAAGTAAAAATCGTTCGACTATCCGACCATTCGATAGTCGAAGTACTGTCTCTTTAAAAAAAAATTCGACCCCCTAGTTCGGCAGCTAAAAGCTACCGAAGTCAATGTTAGCCTATGGGGAAGGTCCCCATAGGCTTTCCTAAGTTTTTTTGATCGAAGGATATTCCTTCGATCGTTGGATTTAAATCCTTCAAATCGAACGATTCGAAGGATTTAAATCCAACGATCGAAGGAATAATCCTTCGATCGTACGATCGCAGAATTTGCGCTAAATCCTTCGACTTCGATATTCGAAGTCGAAGGATTTTAATTCCTAGTCGAATATCGAGGGTTAATTAACCCTCGATATTCGACCCTTGATGAATCGGCCCCTAACAGTTAACTCAAAGGTGAACAACCCCTTTAATAAACGGAATAAAATGATAGAGTTGCAGCATGTAGAACTTACACATATTACCTAATTGATTACAGTGACATCATTGGGGTTATTACATCACTCTATTGCATCTTGAATCCTTTTACTGAACTTGCAATGGCTCCTAGAAGGGGAATTGTATTCTGGAGACATTAAACCCTGTCGAGGAAAAGTAAAAAAGTCTTGTTATTTGGTGTATGTTCTAAAACAGGGAAATGATTGTTGCAACACGGCTGCTGTAAGAAACAATGTGCAGCAAGTTGTGTCACATCCTCTAGTCGAATGAGGAAGCTCCGGCCGTCGGAATTAAAGTCTCGTTATCTGGGCAGCAGGCTGAACGCTTCAGTTTAGGGTACGATGCTGAAAAGAAAAACTTCAAATGTTTCGGACAAAGAGAAAGAAAAATATCAGAAGCCAAAGGTAGGACAATAATAAAATAGGAGGGAAGTATAGAAAGTTTTCTTTAAGTCTTTGTGAGCAGACACTTGCCACATGAGCTAACACTCACTCACTGTCGGCTCTTTAACTGCCATGGAAGCTAAAAATTAAGTCATTAGCTTTGTTAGATGTCTGAAAAGAACATGTTAGAGATACATCTTTTATCTTCGCCTTTTCTCATAAAGGAACATCTTTGTTTTCCTTAAATTAAAGATTATGTTTATAATTATTCATATTTTATACTTTATATGCATGCCTATCATTTGGACATTCCTGAAAATTGCTTCTATAAATTAGCATGCATTATTTTCAGGCTGCTTGTCGGTTTGCGAATACAAGTTCAATAGTTTCCCTTTACATATAAATGTACATGAATGGGACCAGAAGGCTCGGGACCTGGGGCTTTCAGGATAACAGATCTTTCCATAATTGGGATCTTCATACCTTAAGGGGCAGATTTATCAAAGGTCAAAGTGAATTTTCGAATTAAAAAAATTTGAATTTCGAGCTATTTTTGTGTATCTCGACTAGGGAATAGTCCAAATTCAATTTGAATTTGAAAAAAATTTGAGTCTCTAAATTTATCATGTACTGTCTCCTTAAAAATTCGACTTCAACCATTCGCCATCTAAAACCTGCCGAATTGCTGTTTTAGCCTAAGGGGGACCTCCTAGAACCTATTTGGGTCAATTGGTGGACTTTGAAAAATCAAAGTTTTTTTCTGGAAAAACTTTGAATCTAATTCAATCGAATGCGCTATTCCTTTGATTTGAGCGATTCGAATTCGGACAAATACGGACCTATTCGATCGAAAACGGACCTATTCGACCAAAAAAAAACCTTCAACTTCATTTTGGTTGGTCTTTTTGAATTCGAATTTCGAAGATTGATAAATATGCCCCTAAATAAAGCCAATAGGCTGTTTTTGCTTCCAATAAGGATTAATTATATCTTAGTTGGGATCAAGTACAAGCTACTTTTTTATTATCACAGCGAAATAGGAAATTATTTTTAAAAATCCGGATTCTTTGGATAAAATGGAGTCTATGGGAGACGGCCTTTCTGTAATTCAGAGCTTTCTGGATAACGGGTTTCCGGATAATGGATCCCATACCTGTAGTACCTGAAGTTTGTAATGTATGGCAGACCTTGATGAAGCTGATTAAAAGCAATTATAGGTACAGGTATGGGATCCGTTATTCAGGAAACCTGTTATCCAGAAAGCTCCGAATTATGGAAATGTTGTCTCCTATAGACACCATTATAATCAAATAATTCAATTTTTTTTAAAATAATAATGTTTAATGATTTTTTAGTAGACTTAAGGTACGAAGATCAAAACTATGGAAAACCCAGTAAATGACCCCTGCTGTGCTTGTATAATGACTGTATCAATAAATTGTGATTGTATCTCTAAAAAAAATTCACAGTCATAAGCAGTAAATATTTAATTTATTACAGCAAATTCATTGTTTAAAGCAGTATGCAACAGGGTTGGATGATTTATGATGTTGGAAAAAATGTCTTTTTAAAGACAAGAGCAGGCTTGGAGCCTTAAAGGCTCAATTTTTTTTAAAAAAAAATAACTAAAACAAAACACCAAGACAAATGAAAGTTTAAAATCGCAAAGCCTTTATTAAGTAATAATTTACCGAAACTCCGCTTCTCTTCAGAAAAGACGACAATCCATCATGCGGCGCTCGATTTCTCCTCCCTGGCTATCTCCTATAAGGAAGGCAGGGAGGAGAAATTGACCTCCGCACGATGGATCGCCCGATTACCTTTTCTGAAGAGGAGCACAAGCAGAGTTTCAGTAAGTTATTTCTTAATAAAGACTGTGCGATTTTAAAATTTAATTTGTCTTGGTGTTTTTTTTTTCAATGTACACTGACAATTTTTTTTTAAATTTTTTGATGTTACGTTGCTTTGCTGAGCTGGCACATGCCAGTGAATTAATGGCACAGCTTGGCTGGAGGGAGGTTTGTAGAATCAAAACTGAGCCAAGGGCTGATTCTGTTCTGATCATTAAAGGGATACTGTCATGGGAAAACATTTTTTTTTTTTTCTCAAAATGAATCAGTTAATAGTGCTGCTCCAGCAGAATTCTGCACTGAAATCCATTTCTCAAAAGAACAAACAGATTTTTTTATATTCAATTTTGAAATATAACATGGGGCTAGACATATTGTCAATTTCCCAGCTACTCCAACTCATGTGACTTATGCTCTGATAAATTTCAATCACTCTTTACTGCTGTACTGCAAGTTGGAGTGATATCATCCCCTCCCTTTCCCCCCCAGCAGCCAAACAAAAGAACAATTGGAAGGTAACCAGATAGCAGCTCCCTAACACAAGATAACAGCTGCCTGGTAGATCTAAGAACAACACTCAATAGTAAAAACCCATGTCCCACTGAGACACATTCAGTTACATTGAGAAGGAAAAACAGCAGCCTGCCAGAAAGCATTTCTCTCCTAAAGTGCAGGCGCAAGTCACATGACCAGGGGCAGCTGGGAAATTGACAAAATGTCTAGCCCCATGTCAAATTTCAAAATTGAATTCTGTTTGCTCTTTTGAGAAATGGATTTCAGTGCAGAATTCTGCTGGAGTAGCACTATTAACTGATGCGTTTTGAAAAAAAAACACGTTTTCCGATGACAGGATCCCTTTAAGTGGACAAATCAAATACATCAAACATGTTAATCTAGCAGTGGCCTTTTTTTGCTTTGTACAGGCCATTGCTAATAGAGCTGGACTATTCTCCATCCTAAATCCAAACACCAGTGAAATAATATTATATCCAGAATCTGATCCCAAAACATCAGCATTTGTGTTTTTTCTTTCGATTGCTAGCGGCACTTGCCAAGCCTTGATGGCTGCTGAGCTGACACATCAAATGCTCCTCATGCTTTGTAAGGAACAGCAGAAAGAGATGGGGCAAATTTACTAAAGGATGAAGTCACTAACGCTGGTGAAAATTCGACAGCGCAACGTTGTCATTTCGGAACTTCAGCGATTTACTAACGCTGGCGTCTTTTCCTTTTATCAGGGTGATAGGCTGCAATAGAGCATAACATTTTTTTGTGGTAACCGGCTTCCCCCATACATTTCCTAACGTTTGGCACATAAACTATACACTGGGCTAATGTGTAGGGCAATATAACAACTTTATTTTATTGAAGGGATACTGTCATGGGAAAACATGTTTTTTTTCAAAACACATCAGTTAATAGTGCTGCTCCAGCAAAATTCTGCACTGAAATCCATTTCTCAAAAGAGCAGATTTTTTTTAAATTTAATTTTGAAATCTGACATGGGGCTAGACATATTGATAGTATCCCAGCTGCCCCAGTCATGTGACTTGTGCCTGAACTTTAGGATGGAACTACTATCTGCCAGGCAGCTCTTATGTTGGGTTAGGGAGCTGCTATCTGGTTACCTTCCCATTGTTCTGTTGTTAGGCTGCTGGGGGGGGGGGGAAAGGAGGGGGGTGATATCACTCCAACTTGCAGTACAGCAGTAAAGAGTGACTGAAGTTTATCAGAGCATAAGTCACATGACTGGGGGCAGGTGGGAAACTGACAATATGTCTAGCCCCATGTCAGATTTCAAAATTAAATATAAAAAAATCTGTTTGCTCTTTTGAAAAACAGGTTTCAGTGCAGAATTCTGCTGGAGCAGCACTATTAACTGATGCGTTTTCCTGTGACAGTATCCCTTTAAGGTTTCCCGGGCATGTGTAATGTAATGTATTTGCTGCAACATATACGTCCATTGTACTTTAACTTCCTGCCTTGTGCAAATTCCATTTACAGGCACAAAACATGGAACCAGATTTACCAGATCATTTTGCTCCAGCGGACAAATTCCAGTGACCTTTAATGGCAGTATCTGTCTGAAACCTAGTTGACTATTACTATTATTAACGTAGTTAATATGGTTTATGCTTCTCGTTTCAGCGCGCCAGCAGTTTGGGATCCTTTGATCGTTTCAGGAAACCTTCTGTATCAAAGCCGGAACATTTACATGAGGTTAGTGCCTGGCTAAGGATTCTTTTCTAGTGCTGCTTACACATCTGCTTTGGGAAAGGACAAATGTCTCGTAGGAAGAGTCTTTCTGTGGAAAAGCCAAGTCAACACTACACTGTACTTGATTCATTTAAGAGAGATTCCTACTGATCTGAAGGGTGGCACAGGTACCAATTCGCTAGCGAAAGAGACTATAACTAGCGGTCATTCACACTCTATCACCAGGCAACTTTTCATTTTGGCGAATGGTCGTAACTCCGCAAATTGCGGATTTTACTGAACGTTACCTTTTTAGCAAGAGTTGCCGTCGCCACCTCAGACCAGACGAAGAGCAATAAAGCAGCTACATCTTCCTCAATCTTCTGTCACTTACATCATATTTTGTGAGCTGAAAATGCATCAAAGTCCAAAAAATGCTGGCGACTTTTCCTTTTTTCAGCCTGATTGCCTGCAAAAGACCTAACTTGAACTTTTTTTTGGGTAACCAGTTTTCCCCAGACATTTGCAAACATATGAAACATTAAGGGGTAAATTTGTCAAAGAGTGAAGTTCCGCCACTAGAGTGAAATTCCGCAGCTCACCATTCATTTCTATGGGATTTGAAAGGCATATTTATCAATGGGTGAAAGTGAAAGTTCACCCTTTGATAAATACGCCTTTAAAAATCCCATAGAAATGAATGGAAAGTGGCGGAATTTCACTCTAGTGGCGGAACTTCACTATTAACTTCACTCTTTGATAAATATACCCCTAATTTTACAGTGGGCTCATGTGTAGGGCATTATATCAACTGTATTGTCTTTATTAAGGTTCCCTGGACATGTGTTTTAAAAAGTGTAATTTGTAAGTATTTGCACCAACATTAAACATAAAGGCGTCCATACAACTTTAAATTTCCCACCCTATGCAAATTGACCTGAGTGCAAGATCCCTAGCCAGGTTTCACTAGGCAGTAGTGATGGGTGAATTTATCCCGAAAAATTCGGCAAAAATTGTGAAATCGAAAAGTTAATCGTAAAAAATCGTTTTTATGAAAAAATCGTGCAATTCGAACGTTTTCACAAAAAAACATGCAATTTGAACGTTTTCACTAAAAATATTGAGCAATTCGAATGTTTTCACTAAAAAAATCGAGCAATTCGAAAGTTTTCATGAAACAAATCGAGCAATTCGAATGTTTTCACTAAAATTGATCAATTCGAACGTTTTCACAAAAAAATCAAGCAATCCGAACATTTTCACACAAAAAATCGAGCAATTCAAACGTTTTCACAAAAAAATCGAGCAATTTGAACGTTTTCACAAAAAATTCGAGCAATTCAAACTTTTTCACGAAAAAATTGTGAAAACCGGCAATTGGCACGGGAGATTCACGACTTTATTTGCCAGCGGAAATTCGCTGCGAATTTATCCACCCATCACTACTAGGCAGAAATGAACGCTAGCCAATCTTCACTATCAAATGCTCGAATTGCTGAGGTAACGCTAGCAAAAAGTCGCCAGTGTTTGGCGCCCATAATGAAACTCTGCATTTTAGTGAAATGGTGTAATCTGAGAGCATTTGCGGCTGGCGAAGTGTAGCGATGGGTGCAAAATGGTCGCTAGCGACAATTCGCCCTTTAGTAAATCTGCCCCATAGTAGATCATTATAAAGGTAAAAGGACAAGGAAAAATACGTTTTTCAGTATATAATATTAACTTTATTATATAAAAATTATTTTATACTGTCCACGAACAAAAGCCTATATTATAATAGTTATTCTGAAAAAAACATGGCCCTGCAGAGAAATGAGTGAAAAGCGGCTCATTAATGTATCTTCTCCTTTACAACTGAGTGAGCTTCATTCCAAAAATTCTTCTTTACTCTACAGACCAATGAGGCTGAGAGTCTGTGCGAAGGGGGCGCTACAGAATACGATAAAACATCAAACAATGCTGGGAGCCTGAGCAAGAAGATGAAGGCTATATCACTGACAATGAGGAAGAAGATGGGGAAGAAATATATCCAGGCTCTTTCAGAGGATACGGTAATTCTTTTTTAAAGCAAGTGTGTGCTGGTCACAGTAGTAGTATCAAAATACAAATATAGGTTTTCTTTACTGTACAACAAATCTACAATAAAAAAGATATTGTTAAAAAAAAAAAAAAAAAAAATACAAATATAGATGTGAAAAAAGTTGGGAACGCAAATATAATTGTTTATAACCACGCAACGCTTCATGGAAGGTAATCAAATCTGAAGGCTGGTGGTGGCGTGTGGAATATTCTTCATTAAACTGAATTTTTATTAAATCACATTTATTAACAAAAATTATACTTTATATATACCCAGACTTGGGTATTATTGCCCTGGATGCTGGTAAAAGGGCAGTAAAAAGGTGCTAAATAGTGGCACAGATCGGGTGTATCTGGGAACTGGATTAAAAATCCATGTAAAGGTGGCCATAGACGTCACAATTATGATCTTTCCTGGAAAAGATCTTTACAAGAAAGATCGTTCATTTCAATACACACGTGTAGAGCTGAATCGTCAGATACAGCCTTATGAAAAAGTTTGGGAACCCCTCTCAGCCTGCATAATAATTTACTCCACAAAAAAGATAACAGTGGTATGTCTTTCGTTTCCCAGGAACATCTGAGTACTGGGGAGTTTTCTGACCAAAGATTTTTAGTGAAGCAGGATTAAATTAAATCAAATATGAAAAACTGGCTGTGCAAAAATGTGGGCACCCTTGTAATTTTGAATGCATGTAACTGATCAATACTGATTACTGGCAACACCAAATTGGTTGGATTAGCTCATTAAGCCTTGAACTTTATAGGTAGGTGTGTCCAATCATGAGAAAAGGTATTTAAGGTGACCAATTGCAAGTTGTGCTTCTGTTTGACTCTCCTCTGAAGAGTGACAGCATGGGATCCTCAAAGCAACTCTCAAAAGATCTGAAAACAAAGATTGTTCAGTATCATGGTTTAGGGGAAGGCTACAAAAAGCATCTCAGAGGTTTAAACTGTCAGTTCCAACTGTAAGGAATGGAATCAGGAAATGGAAGGCCACAGGCACAGTTGCTGTAAAACCCAGGTCTGGCAGGCCAAGAAAAATACAGGAGCGGCATATGCGGAGGACAGCGATTTGAATGGCGGAAGAAGAACACTGCATTCCAAGAATAACACCTGCTACCGACTGTCAAATGTTGTCATCAAAAATCTAAGGGATGATTTGAAGCAGACTGTCCATGCTCGGCAGCCATCAAATTTAACTGAACTGGAGAGATTTTGTATGGACGAATGGTCAATAATACCCACATCCAGAATCCAGACACTCCTCAAAGGCTATAGGAGGAGTCTAGAGGCTGTTACATTTGCAAATGGCTCAACTAAGTATTGATGTAATATCTCTGTTGGGGTGCCCAAATTTATGCACCGGTCTAATTTTATTATGATGCATATTACATTTTTTCTGTTAATCCAATGAACTTTATGTCACTGCTGAAATACTACTATTTCCATAAGGCAAGTTATATATTAAATGGAAGTTGCTACTTTGAAAGCTCAGCCAATGATAAACAAAACTCCAAAGAATTAAGAGGGGTTCCCCTACATTTATTAGTTCTGAATGGGACTTTTTCTTTCAAACAAACTCTTGTTCAATCAGTAACAAATACCAAGAATAATCATTTAAATTACTGTCCAGGTGGACTCCTGTGAAATTGAAACAAATGGGACTGTTTCCTGATGATTTATGCAGGAGATGTGGAACAGACAAAGGGACTAGTGATGGGCGAATTTGCGCGATTCGCCGCCAGCAAATAAATTCGCAAAATAGCTGCGAAAATTCACCGGCGTCAAAAAAATGGACACATTTTCATCCAAAAAAAATGGACGCCGGCGGCAAAAACGAGAGGCCGGCGCCGTTTCACAAATTTTTCTCCGTTTCTCAAGTTTCGCAAATTTTTCTGTGAAATGGCGCAAATACATACGATTATATCGGTTAGTGTATGGCCAACTTAAGTGTCTCTGACCCAGACAAACAAGAATTTAGTCCGCTGGGGGTGGAAAACTTGGATGCTGGGGGTGGAAAACGGCTGGCTCCTATGTTAGTAAATAAATGAATAAAAGAAAACAAGAAACACATTTTTTTAGATAGCACACAATTTTCTTTCTTACATCTCCCCAGAGGCAGAGACTTGGAGTTAACCAAATTAAGACATAACCTTTAATTCATTCTATCAAAACCATAAAAAGTAATAACAGATACACAAAGGTGCGGTTTAAAAAACAAACATTCATTTCCTTCTCAATCCATAATCATCGTAAGGCCCTAACCTGTGCTAGAGGCGGTGATCCCTTCCTGACAACTTCTAGCCACAATCATTAGCCCACACAGTGCGACACTAATTCAATCCCCTTTCACAACTGGGGTGTTATTGCCAATCGACGTATGTTTTGCAATAATCTTTCTCAACACTGGATGTTACTGCTCGTTAGTCTGGAGTCTGACTTAATACAAGTGTCTCTGACCTTGGGTTAATGAAGGAGCATCACAGAAGTGGAAGCACTAACGCAAAAAAACTTCATATAGAGATCAGAGTGTGTTCTGCACCTTGTGCAACATAAAAATTTGTCTCAAGGAGAGCAGAGAACAGCATCGGTATCACTGGTTAAAGGAGAAGGAAAGGCTAAAAGTAAGTAAGCTTTATCATAAAGGTCTATATAAATACACCAGTAAACCTTCAAAGTAATGCTGCTCTGAGTCCTCTGTCAAAAGGAACACAGCATTTCTTTCCTTCTATTGTGTACTCATGGGCTTCTGTATCAGACTTCCTGTTTTCATCTTAAACCTCCAGGGCTAGGGCTTGAGCATGCTCAGTTTGCTCCTCTCTACCTCTCCCATTCTCCCTCCTCCCCTCCTTGCTGAAAGCTCCAGAGCTATGAGTGAGCAGAGAGAGACTCGGGCAGAAAGTCACACCAAGCTAATATGGCAGCTGCTATCCTAAACTAACAGAGAGAGTTTCTAGAGCTGTTTACTCAGGTACGGTTCATCATTCTATAGAATAAATATAGCATTCTAGCTTACACGGTTGTAATAAACTGCCTCAGTAGCTTTCCTTCTCCTTTAAAGGAGAACTAAACCCTAAAAATTAACAGGGCTAAAAATGCCATATTTTCTATAGTGAATTTATTGCACGAGGCTAAAGTTTCAGCTTGTCAATAGCAGCAATGATCCAGGACTTCAAACTTGTCACAGGGGGTCACCATCTTGGAAAGTGTCTGTGACACTCACATGCTCAGTGGGCTCTGATTGGCTGTTGAGAAGCTAAGCTTAGGGCTCGTCACTAATTATCCAGCAGAAAATGAGCTTCCCTGGCTGTAATATAAGCTGATGCTACAGGTTTGCTGATTATTCAATTCTGATGCTAATTGCACTGGTTTCTGTGCTGCCATGTAGTAATTATCTGTATTAATTACTAATCAGCCTTATATTGTGACATTTCCATTCTATGTGTACTGTATATTGTGAGTGGCTCCCTAAGCTCAGTAAGTGACAGCAGCACAGAGCATGTGCAGTGAATCAGCAGAAAAGAAGATGGGGAGCTACTGGGGCATCTTTGGAGACACAGATCTTTACTGCTAAAGGGCTGTGGTTGCCTTGGGCTGGTACAGAAACACAAAGCATAATGTACAACATTTCTAACTACTAATTTAGTTTAACTTTCCTTGTCCTTTAAGGAAATGGATAGGGGGGAATGCCTTCCCATGAACAACAGTTTTGCTTCCCCAGCTTTAAGCAATACAATAGAGCAAGTTGGGTAGTTGTATGGAAAGAGTTATTTTCGCCATGTATTTTGCTTAAAAATCTGTATTATACTTTAATATCCCTCTGGATTCAATTAAATGGATCTTACTCATCAAGGCCATGTTTTTGCCGACTTTGAAAAATAAATCACTTTTTTGCGACTTCTTAACTCCTAACCATAGATTTTGTTGTTTGGCAGGACGACACTGAAGAGTTTTATTCTCACCGAGACAGTGACCCTGAAGGCGGATTCCCTACGGAGAAAGTGTCTCTAAAAGCGAGTGAATCTGTGGAAAGTCTCTACAGTCTCAATAGTGGTCAGAGTTCATCCAGTAAGTCTCCATAAAAATGCTTTCAGGGACTGCCTTTGTGTAAGTCTCTCTCTGATACATTAGCACTTTATTCTATCCTAGAAATTACTTATTATGAGCAAACAGATGGCAACTTGCACCTCTTGATACTCTTCCAGGATCAGAATATATCTATTGGCTGCCCCACAATGCACAGTATGGCCAAAAGTATGTGGACACCCCTTCTAATTATTGTAATTGGCGATTTATTCCACATCTATCATTGCCAACACAGGTGCCAGAACATCATATAATGACATTCTTGACAAGTGCATGCCACCTACTTTGTGGTAATAGTTTGGGGAAGCCCTTTACTGTTTCAGTGGCATAATAATCCCCGAATAGTTTTGCAGAGATGATCATCAAAGACCTTGACTGACCCGCACATAACCCTGACCTCAACCCACCTAAAAACCTGTGTCCAATGTGATCCAGGCCTGATTGCCCAACCACTTAAAGGGGAAGGAAACCTAGTCGGCGCAAAAACCCTCCCCCCCTCCTGTGTGTTGCCCGTCCTCCCCCCTGGCCTACCCGTCCCGTTGGGCAAATGCCCCTAACTTGTTACTTACCCTACTGCGCAGGTCCAGTCCAGGGAGTTCACAGACGACATCTTCTTCCACGTGATCTTTTTCCTGCTTTGAACGGCGTTTTGGTGCATGCGCAGTAGGAGCAATTCGCCGGTACGGATCTACTGCGCATGCGCCAAAAGTCACAAAGTTTTCCTATTTCACTTTGTGACTTTTGGCGCATGCGCAGTAGATCGTACCGGCGAAATGCTCCTACTGCGCATGCGCCGGTCAAAGCAGGAAGAAGATCGTGTGGAAGAAGATGTCGTCGGTGAACTCCCTGGACTGGACCTGCGCAGAAGGGTAAGTAACAAGTTAGGGGCATTTGCCCAGCGGGACAAGTAGGCCAGGGGGGAGGAGGGAGGGTGGGCAACACACGGGAGGGGGGGAGGGTTTTTGCGCCAACTAGGTTTCCTTCCCCTTTAAGTATGTATGGAAGGAAATCCCATCAACTATGTTCCAACATCTAGTTGAAAGCCTTCCCAATAGAGTAGAGCAGGGGTGCCCAAAAAGTAGATCGGGGTCTAACAGTAGACATTAACAAACACCTTCTCTAAATCACCCTCCTGTTTTATTCTTTTCATCCAGATATTTTTTAATGTTAAGGTTACATAAGAAATAGTTGTTTGTTAAAATATAGCAATATAAATTCTCTTAGAAATCAATATAATATTTATGTAATATTTTCATGGAACAGAATGCTAACAATGTTTTATGGATGTAGATCATAATGGGACAACATCACTTAAAGTAGACCTCACATTAGTAAAGTATGGGCACTCCTGGAGTAGAGGGTAAAGGCTGCGTTAAATTTAATTAACTTTTAGAGTGGCCAGTTCTAAGAAACTTTCAATTGATCTTCATTGTTTATTTTTATAGTTTTTTTTTTCAATTCATTGCCTTCTTCTTCTGACTCTTTCCAGCTTTCAAATGGGGGCCACTGACCTTATCTAAGAAACAAATGCTCTGTAAGACTACACATGTATTGTTATTGCTACTTCTTATGGCTTCATCTTTCTATTCAGGCCTCTCCTATGCATATTACACTCTCTTAGACCCTAGCAACCAGACTGCTGAAATTGCAAACTGGAGAACTGCTGAATAAAAAGCTAAATAATTCAAAAACCACAAAAAATAAAATAAAATAGAAATCCAATTGTCTCAGAATATCACTGTCTAGATCATCCTAAAATTTCATTCAAAGGTGAATGCCTTTAAGAGCAAAGATGACAAATTTATATCCTTAGTTTTGTCATGAGATGTTGGACAAGCAGGTGTCAATATACTTTTTGCCGCAGTATTCCCGCTATCTACATAAAGGTACGATACAGTCACATCATCAAGATTAAAAATAGCCAATTAAAACGAACTGAAATGGGGGAATTCAGAAGAGTAGTGATATTGAGACAAAATAAAAGTGGAGATAAAAGTGTTGGATTTCCCACTAAATTCAAAAACCTCTATCTCCACTTTTGTAAATTGTCTTTTAAACAGACAGTTTTCAGATTTTGTCTCTTGCATGACATTTTAAAGAATTTTTTTTCTGAATTTGTCTTTAGCTCTTACTACGCCTGTCAGTCAGCCATCAAATTGGAATTTTTTGGGGAGGGGGTTTATTTTGCCTAGGAATATTATACATATTTTTTTTCAGGATAACCTGAGTTTTTTTTAAATCTGCCTACATGTTTGTGTAATTCCACTTCAAGATACCAGGGTCTTAATACTAGAAATGTTATATTGCATAATATAGGGATTTGTATCAGAAATATGTTTTATTATCTTAAGTCAAGTGTCTAATTGCTGCTGAAACTAAAAAAAATGACTTTACTTTTCCTTTAGATAATATTTTCACTAAAATTGCTGATATTGCCCCATTCATCAAGCTAAAGCTAGTAAAATAACGCAGGGTGATTTAAAAACTTTTTTCATATTAAATTGTATAAAATAGACTTTTTTGTGTAATCAGTGTTTTAATTGTTTTGTTAATGAGGATTTTACATTTATAGGGTTAGATAGAAATTTGTGACTGACTATAAAATGCTAATCCCTATTAATATGATAATAATTCCCCAATGAGGCACCGACAAGAGGTGTGAAGTGAAGATTGGCTGAACCAAAGCAGAGCAAAGTATTTTAGAGTTGAATTGACACATGGGGAAGAGCTTCACTGAGCTTTCAGTGATGGGCGAACTTTCATAAAAGTGTCTGTAAATAGTGATGGGCGAATTTGTCCAGATTCCCTTCGTTGGAGGATTTGCGAATTGCCTGCGAAATGCGCAAAACAGAAAAAAATTAGCGAAACGCGTGTCAGCGGCAATTTGACGCGCGCCTATTTTATCCAATTGCATTAAAGTCAATGGGCATGCGGTAATCTGTCGATGGCATCGGAATAAATTCGCCCATCACAATCTGTAAACTGTCCTTCACTAAAATATCAAAAGTGGCAGTTGAGTTGGAATTTAGGCGGATTTCTATTTGTGAATATGGAGAAAGTATTTTACTCTAGTTTACCATCACTATATACTGAATTACCTACAGTATATATATATATATATATATATATATATATATATATATATATATATATATATATATATATATATATATATATATATATATATATATATATATACCAACCCGATGGTCATGTAATGGTCATGTAAAAAAACGTCATGTAATGGTGACTTACCCTGGGGGTCTAGCAGGCCAGCGGGGACGCCACGCCGGTCTTCTCCGGCCGATACGCCGGTCAACTAAGGGCGCGCGCGCCGCGTCTCTGCTCTTTTATAGGCGCAGGCGCCTACCACCACTTTTGTGAATTCCCCCCAAAATTATTAATGCCTTTTTTTCCAATGTGCTTCTAAGATGTGAGTTAGGTGTTTATATAAAACTCCAATAATGGACCAGAATCAATTCAGTGAGAAAAAAGATTTATCACGTAAAAAGTCATGGACGAGGTTCAGTTCAATTCAGAAAAAACATATCTCACTGTTTATCAAGTGAAAAAGCTGGAAGTGAATTTGGAGAAAGTTTTTTTCTCCTCAAATTGAATCTCATCCATGAGTTTTCACGTGATTAACCACGAGATAACTTTTCTCACCTATTGTTCCTTAACAAGTTTCATTCAATGACAATTTAATGTTAATCATTCTTTTTTCCCTAATTCATTTAATGCAACAAATTAGATTTATTTCATGAGAACTATTCAAAAGAACGGATGTGTAAAAGGACAGAACTTGTTCATTAAGAACATATGAACAGGCAGAAAAAAAGCATTAATGAATATCACCCGTTTCATAGGTGGTGTAACCAGCTGCTCCGATGGCACCAACAGAGACAGTCTAAGACTAGATGAAGACATTTCTTACAATGGACCTTTCTGTGGAAGAGCAAAAGTTCACACTGACTTCACCCCAAGCCCTTATGATGCAGATTCATTGAAAATTAAGGTTAGACAGTACATTTGTTAAAACTTTGGACAATTTCTGTTAACAATAGAGACCTAGGATCCGTTATCTAGAAACCTGTTATCCAGAGAGCTCCGAATTATGGGAAGGTTGTCTCATATAAACTCCATTTTATAATTAAAAAATGTTAAAACATATTTCCTTTTTTCTGTAATAGTAAAACAGTACCTTGTACTTGATCCCAACTAAGAAATAATGAATTATTAATGGTGGGAAAGCAATCCATATGGGTTTATTAAATGCTTATTTTTAGCAGACTTAAAGGGGAAGTAAAGTCTAAAATAGAATAAGGCTAGAAATGCTGTATTTTGTATACTAAACATAAACATGATCTTACTGCACCACAAGCCTAATCAAACAAATGATTTATGCTTTCAAAGTTGGCCACAGGGGGTCACCATCTTGTAATTTTATTAAACATCTTTGCAAGATCAAGACTGTGCACATGCTCAGTGTAGGGATCGTCATAAATTATCAAGTCAAATAATATCTGCCAGAAGCCGATACAATCAATACAAATCAAGACTGATTAATAATCAGAATATACAGACTGCACTGGGTCCTGTGTTGTCATGTAATCTAATGTGGATTTTATAGTTTTTGTATTGTTTAATACAAACTTTCTCCAACTCTGCAGAACCAGTGGCTGCAGCAAAATAATCCTCAAATAGAATTTTTGAATTATCTGTTTAAATCTGGCTCCATGATCTTTGTCCCTGCAGCTGGAGTTGGAAACAGTAAAGGGGATGTAAAGGCAAAAATAAAATCCAATACAAATCTCTACACAGTTGCTGACTACTCTACAGGGAAACAAACAAAGCTGCTTGAGTTCTGCATGGCTGGGAAGTAAGGCGGGGGCTCCCCCTGCTGTTCATAAGTATGATTGTTTCCCTGCAGAGCAGTTAGGGACCGTCTGATAATTTCTATCCACAGCAGTAAATGAAGGGAAAATTTCACTGCATACAGACAAGTTTCTTATAAAAACAGTACACATTTTTAATTAAAGTATATTGGAGATAGGTTTTCTTCCAGATAAATGTATTAAAAATGTATTAAAAAATTCATGTACAGCCAAAGTGACGTGTCACAGTCGGCACCCAATACCAGAAAAAACACCAGGCATAAGGCTTCGCGCCATTGCACGCTGATGTCAGACGTCAGCACGCCTGCGCTTATAAAAGAGCAGAGACGCGCCGCGCGCCCCTTAGTTGACCGGCGAATCAGCCGGAGAAGACCGGCCAGGTGGGCGTTCCCGCCGGCCTGCTAGACCCCCAGGGTAAGTCGCCATTACATGACGTTTTTGGTCCCATCAAGGCTTTTTCCCATTAGGTTGGCATATATATATATATATATATATACTGTAGGTAATTCAGAGCTTTCTGAATAATGGGTTTTGGGATAACGGATCCTATACCTGTATATACAAACATGGAGCTGCCTAGTTAAAGCAGTTGGGGCATGATGGAGCAGTCAGTGGCCAATTACTAGGTCACTTACCATTTACATATGAAAAATAAAAATAACTAGTGCTTTAATTAATTTTTTTCCCAGAAAGGTGACATTATAGACATAATCTGTAAAACCCCAGTGGGGATATGGACCGGCATGCTGCACAATAAGGTGGGCAATTTCAAATTTATCTATGTCGACGTATTCTCTGAAGAGGAAATACCACCTCGAAGGATAAAAGCAAGAAGGAAAAGCAAAAGACCAAAGCCTAAGACTTTACAAGAACTTATGGAAAGGCTAAATCTGCAGGTAACTTGCAATAAGTCACAAGCAGAACAACAATATGTTTATAAATGATAAAGTGGGAGAGTCTTTCATAGAGTACCCCGGCCGGTGAAGATGGTTTCAATGCGAGTAAAGCCAAAGGCTGTTGAGTAACAAATAATGGATAAGTAAACCTTAAAAATAAGAGAATGTAAAATTGATGAGGGGGCTATTCAATGCAATTTTGCAATATACATTCATATTATTTTTCTAATTCCAAGATATTAAGGAATACATGATTTGCTGTTAATATGAATGAATTTTGTTACAACAGCGCTACAAAAACGGATCGTACAAATTGGCAACCTTTGCATTATTGCACGAAAAACAGCCCAGATCAAAAAATCTGATTTATATGCTACCTCGGCAGGAGATGCCGGATTTTTCGGATTATGACTTTTTCCATCCTTGGTGGAATAATCAATTCCAAAAAATCCATGTTTTTTTTCCACTAAAAATTAGTTTTTTTATACAAAAAAACAAGAATTTTACATATACCCCCATAACCAGTATTACATATACTAATATTTTGACAAAATGCCATTCTATCTATTTATTTCACAGGATTACATATCAAGCCTACTGCTTAATGGTTATGAAAAGCTGGAAGACCTTAAAGAGCTGAAGGAAAGTCATCTGCATGAGCTTAACATCACGAGTTCAGAGGAAAGGGCGAGGCTTCTGGCTGCTATTGAAAACTTACAAGACTGTGAAAGTAAGTTTCCTCTCATTGGGGCTCATTTATCTACACTGGGCAAATTTGCTCATGGGCAGTTACCTATAGCAACCAATCAGGGATTAGCTTTTTGAAGCCAGCTGCCAGTAGAACATTGAATGCAGCAATTTGATTGGTTGCCATGGGATACTGCCCATGGGCAAATTTGCCCAGTGTTGATAAATGACCCCCAATTTGTCTCACCTAACAAACTTGGCCTCTAGCCCTGTACTCACCCCAGGGAAAGGTGCTTCCGGGGCACTCGCGTCTGACGCACCCTTGTCTCACGCACCTGCGTTCAGCTCGCTTGTGATTGGACACCACAAAAATGAAAAAAATATCCCATAACTTTAATGATATCTAAAAAAGCTAGTTTTTATTAAAAAAATCATGTTAAAAATTAGGCAATTTCTCAGGAGATTTGCACATTTATTCGCCGGTGGCAAAACATGGGAATTCGCTGCGAATTCGTGCCAGACGAATTTATTCGTCCGTTTTTTGGATGCTGGCGCAATTTCCCAAAAAACGGACGCCGGCATCAAAAAACGGACGCCGGCCTCAAAAATGGAGGCCGGCGTAAAGAACGAGACGCCAGCGCCGTTTCATGAATTTTTCTCCGTTTTGCAATTTTCCTGAAATTTTTTTGGAGAAACGCCCCAAATTTGCCCATCGCTACTAGTAATCCATAGCAACCAATTAGCAGGGAGAAGGTAATGGATACCTTCTTGAAAGCAGCCATTTGATTGGTTGCTGTGGGTTACTTGAGCTAATGCAAGCTTTAGGAGTTTTATACGTTTCAAAAAGCAAAACTAGAGCCTTGACTTTGAAAACATAAAGCAGTTTAATGGTGTAAAGGCCAGTGTATCACAGGTGCTGCACAAATCCCCCAGAGGGGAATAACAAGTACAAAGCAAGAGGTATTAGAAAGATTTATAGGATTACGGCTGGAGATTTAGAATCTAAAAGTGGAAGTTGAAGAGCCTCCCAATGTGTAACATGTCAATTCTACCACCTTCAGACACTCGAGCAAAGGGGAAACAGGGGCAATAATAACAAACAGGAAAATGGAATGTCGTGTAGTGAGATGATTATTTCTCGAAGCAAAACGCCGGTATAAACAGCCTTGTTTGCCATTAACTTTACGGATTTAAGATCCTACCCATGAACAGAATGACTTTGATTAGCATCATGTTGCTCAACAGCTTATAATAATCTTAATTAACAACTGAATTTTAGCATAATTAATATTATTCCACAATATACACTTTAAGGGTTTGTTTGTTTTTTATCAAAATCCATATTTTTCAGATTTTTTAAATAAAAAAAAGTCTAACCAAACTAGAATCGAAAATTTGCCATTATTTATCAATACAAATTTCATTCCCCAATATACACTGTAAGGGTTTTTTTGTATCAAAATCTGTATTTTGCAGATTTTTTAAATAAAAAAACTCTAACCAAACTAGAATTCACAATTTGCCCTTATTTATCAATAAAAATGTTATTCCCCAATATACATTGTAAGGTTTTTTTTTTTATCAAAATCCGTATTTTTCCAATTAAAAAAAAAAAAAGGTCTAACCAAACTAGAATCCACAATTTGCCTTTATTTATCAATAAAAATTGAATTCCCCAAAACCCACTGTTAGGGTTTTTTTTTTTTAAATCAAAATCCATATTTTTTTTAAATAAAAAAAGTGTAAACACACTAGAATCCAAAATTTGCCGTTATTTATGAATAAAAAAAAAACTTGAAAAATTAGATCGGGAAAAAACACCGATTTTTCAGATTGTCGAGAACAAAAAATCTAATTTTCTTGGATTTAATGCCCAAAAAGTTTGAATTTCTCGTGAAATTGTCTGAAAAGCCCAACATGTTCCCGATTATCATACAAAACCCAGTGCAGACAAATTACAAATTGACTTCTACAGGACCTCGACAGGTTGAAGTAGGAGTATTTTCTGATATAGACTTTTTGCAGCTTTGGGGTATAATAAATCTCTAAAAATTTGATTTTTTTCCTCACTAAAACTTGAATTCTTTGCGTTTTTAGCATTTGAACTTTAATAAATAACCCCACAATGTATGCCAGTCCAGTTTTAAAGGGCAAGTAAAGCTTTAGCTAGACCCGAGTATTTTATTTCATGTAGCCCCAGGAAACCCCAGTCACTTGCTCTTTTTTGGCAGCCCGTGATCCTCTTGTACCTAACCAAGGCTCCATGTTAGCAAAGAGGCACAGTTATGACCATGGGGGTTATTTATCAAAGTCTGAATTTGTCTCAATATTTTCTGAAAAAAACTCCAACCAAATCCGCACAGGTTTTTTGGGCTTATTTTTCCTGAAAACTTCGGGGTATTGCACAAAAACCCAGAGCAGATCAAAAAATCATTGGGACTTCTCCCATTGACTTATATGCAACCTCGACAGGTCTGAGATGCCGGATTTTCTGATTCCGACTTTTCCATCCTCGGGGTTTAATAAATTCTGAAAAATCTGTGATGTTTTAAAAGTCAGATTTTAGATAAAAAAATCTAAAAATTTTCGTGATTTTGGCATTCAGAGTTTCGTAAATAACCCCCTTGATGTCCTCTATCACGCAGCTACATATAACAAACTTCAGTGGGCAGTACTATAAGTATTGCAGAACTACAGTTCTACTTAGCTGTTCATCATCAAGCAGAACATTTTCCAGTCTGTAGGCAATTTTCTATCTATATTAGACTATCCAGGAACCTGTGTCTGACAAGCATTAGGGATGGTGGGATCTCAGATTTCCAATGACTGGGATGAAGATGTTCTTTACTATTGATCAGAGTCTATGAGAGTTTCCTAGTATGTCTGTGTCTGGTAATGTCTCGTAGCATAAAGTATATCACAAAGTATAACGCAACCTCTCCAAAATCCCAAAGCTGCATTGTGACAGCCACAGGTCAAATTCAGAGTATTACCTGATTGATACATTCGTAAAGTCAGTTTTGTTTATTACTCCGGCATAAAGAGAACCTGCTCTTTTTTAATCATTCGAACTCCAGATTTGATAAAACAAATGATTTTTGTTTGACAGACGATCAAGAGCTTGAAAATGAATCCGTTCCCCTGACGCTGAGCCCCGGCAATCCTACAAATAAATATGATATAAATGACTTTCCAAGGGACTCCGGGTGCTACATTTCTCTAGAGAGTTCAGAAAACGGCAAAGACGAGACGGAAGCGGAAACGTTATGTGAAAATGTGCAGAAAATCACAATTACAGAGTCGACCTAGCTGAAGCACCCAAGCCCATTTTGATGGTTGGATCAGCATCACCCAACTTATCATCTCTATTCCACCAGCTGAGAACCTAGAAAACAAACCCCAAAAAGTGTTTGATAAAGGTGTGCATTGCTTTAAGCACAAGCCATTTCAACAGGAAATAAGACATTTTAAAAAATATCGGATTTTTGTTGGGATGCACCGAATCCAGGATTCGGTTTAGGATTCAGGCTTTTTCAGCAGGATTCGGATTCTGCCAAATCCTTGTGCCCAAATCCGAATCCTAATTTGCATATTTAAATGAGGGGGGAGTTAAATTGCATGACTTTTTGTCACAAAACAAGGAAGCAAATTACGATTCGGATATTCGGCCAAATCTTTCGGAAAGGATTCGGGGGTTCGTTCCGAATCCAAAATAGTGGATTTGGTGCATCTCTAGATTTTTGTAAATGACAGTTGCAGGAGAGATTTAAATGATAGTAGTTATTAGTAACAAACAGGGTTCATATCCACATTGCTGGCTCCCTACTTGTGCAACCACAGAGTACACAGCATGAGAGGTACAGTTGAACTGACCATTTTACTACAGGAATGAGAACTGTTATCCAGGAACCCATTATCTAGAAAGCTCAAAAATAAAGGGAAGCGATCTTCCATAAAGTCAATTTTAACCAGACATTGTTTTCCTTTTCATCTAGTGAAAATGTTACAGTTCGTTTTGTGCGATTTTATTGCTTACAATTGTATGACAAAATTATGGAACAGACGAAAATTTGCTCAGAAAACACAAATTTACTAAAAAGCCAAGTTGCGTCCAGGGCGCCGAACACTGGTGAATTTTCGCTAGTGTTACTTCAGCAATCAAAGTGAAGATGAGCTAGCGTTCAATTATGCCTAGCGCAACTTCGTTAGAGGTCTTCGCTCAGGTTAATTTTCATACAGCGGGAAATGATAAAGTTGAATGGACGTATATTTTGCAGCAAATACATTACATTACACAAGTCCAGGGAACCTTAATAAAATAAAATAGAGTTGTTATATTGCCCTACACATGAGCCCACTGTATAATGAATGTTCCGTGTGTTAGAAAATGTAGGGGGAAAACCCGGTTACCCAAAACATATTTTAAGGACTTTTGCAGCCTATCACTCTGAAAAAAGGAAAAGACACCAGCGATTTTTGGGCGTAGAAACTTTTTCCACTAAAAATATGATGTAAGTAACAGAAGACTGAGGAAGATCTATACACTCCAGTGCACTTCACCTGGCCTGAGTTGGCGAAGGCAAGTCTGGCGAAAGAGGTAACGTTCAGTAAAATCCGCATTTTAGTGATTTTGAGGAGTAACGGGCATTGATGAGAGCGAAAATTCGCCTGGCGATAGAGTGCGAATGATCACTAGCATCTGTCTCTTTCGCTAGCAAAGTTACGCCTGTGCCCATTAGTAAATCAGCGAAGTGCCTGAAAGCGGTAACGCCGGTGAATCGTTGCAAGCATTGGCCACTTCGCCCTTTAGTAAATCTAAAATTCAAAAATATATTCTCAGTCAATTCTCAAAGTTAAAAAATTACTTTTTATTCATCATAAATATTAAAAAGTAGGCATACAGACCAATTGATGCTCCGCCTTACGCGTTTTGCACCCACAGGCATGCCTATGAATAAGTGCCTGTGGGTGCGAAACGCGTAAGGCAGAGCATCAATTGGTCTGTATGCCTACTTTTTAATATTTATGATGAATAAAAAGTAATTTTTTAACTTTGAGAATTGACTGAGAATATATTTTTGAATTTTTGATTTGAGTGCCCTTTGGAGTTGGGGGCTATATTCCAGCATTTTTGGCCCTTTTCGACAGGCCTGTATAGATTGCAGCAGTTGAGTAGTAAGTTTTTTGGACTTTAGTAAATCTGCCCCCATGTCGTGATTTGAATGTTCCGTACAGTATATGTTTTAGTTGTGCATATTCAGGCAGGGCATGACCAATTTTCAGACACCCAAAAAAGGGTGGGGCTTACAAGAAAGAAGACAGAGTTCTGAGAGACGGGAGACTGGTTGGAGATAACTAAAGGCTTAAACATGAGGTAGGCAGAAGAGGCACATGCCTTAGGTGCAACTGTGGGGGCGCTATCAGGATCCATGCGGATTGCAGAACAAAGAGGCAGGGGTTGGTGTTTGCTAAGCACATGTTAAGATTGTGAGGGAAGGATAGGGGAGATAGAGTATGAGCCAGATCTGTGCAGACGACTTGAATGTGCTTTGGGTGCCAATGTCATTTGGTATGGCTCTGGGGTAACTGGGTTTGGACCATGGGTAAAGCCTGGTATTTTGCAGGCATGCACCATCCTGGATTCGGTTAAATCCGAGCAGGAATCAGCTGGATCCAAACCCTACATTATTGAAAAAATGTGCAATTTCTGCCGGGTTTGTGGGTTCAGTGCTGGTTTCGTTATTTGCCCAAATCCCTAGGATTAGGGGATTGGGCCAAACCCTGAAAAGCAGGGCTTGTTGCATCCCCAGTGTTTTGGGAGTTCTGACAGCATAATGATAAATAGAAGTGGGATTGAAAGTAAAGCAATTCATTAAATATAAGAATTCACATCTAGCCTCAACATCATCTTGAAAGTTATTTAGTGGCAAAGGCCACTAAATGCAAATAATTGCAAATAATTGCAAATAATTGCAAATAATTGCATATCTGTAAACTCAATGAATACAACCCTGTGCAATGCAATAGTACAGGAAGGAACAGAGCATCATCACCCTGCTCACACCAACCTGACCACATAGTCAAACCAAGTAAACGATCAGAGAACTATTCCTTGTAATTCCTTCTTAACCACCATGGGAAATCTTGGAACAGTCCCTATTTTCCCCTCATGTTGTAGTGTAAGTAGGTAAGCGTTTAGAACCCAATAAACTGTAGTTAGCCCCTTAGCCCACAGATTTCAGGTTGACTTTCAGGTTCAGGTTGACTCTCATTACTAATGATGAGTTGTAAGAGATAAGTTCAGCAAGCTCAAGTGCTTCTACTTAACACCTGGTCCTAGACCTTTGTTTACCTTCACATTTTATTGTCTTTTAAATGTCATACTGAGTTACCTAACCTCAATATTTGTATTACTAGAATTGGGTCTGTTAAAGGAAAAGGAAACCCTTCAGCCTAAATTGCTAGAATTTAATTCAGCCCTTCTTGTTCTAGCGGATCGCTAGGACTTTCGGTTTGTTTTTTTTTGCAAATTACTTATTAATTCTCTAGCGGTTTTAACCTTTAAGTTGGTCTGTGACCATTCAATTTTTCCTTTGAAGACGTCATAAAGATGGCGACCGCAACTGTTATGCGCATGTGCAAAGAAAAGTCTTGCATCCCCCGCAGACAATGCAAAGCTCGTTCATGAAGGTATTTGTGCATATGCTCTGCCTCCTAATAACGTATTGTGCACATTCTCCTGCTCCTGGCGCTGCATAATGGATTTTTTTTGTCAGTGCTTTTTTCTAAACTGTGGCATTTAAACAGATTATGGGCTGGAAATACAAGAAATCTAACACACTACAAGAGAGACTAGAGGTTTGTCTTTCAAAGCAGCTAAAGATACAGTTAACACATTCCTTGTCCTTTAAAAAGGCACCCTTTGTTAACTGATTTTTTTCATCTTTGCAGCAATTAACTTTTTCCATCCCTATTGTACCTTGTCTGATAGCTTTTTACATGCTTTATTGGCCTGAATGGGATCTGTTATCTTCCGAAGGTTCCGAAATACAGAATGGCTGTCTCCCATAGACTCAATTTTATCCAAATAATCCAAATTTTTAAAAGTGATTTCCTTTTTCTCTGTAATAATAAAACAGTAGCTTGTACTTGATCCCAACTAAGATATAATGAATGCGTATTGGAAGCAAAACCAGCCTATTGGGTTTATTCAATGTTTATATGATTTTCTAGTAGACTTAAGGTACAAAGATCCAAATTACGGAAAGATCCATAATCCGGAAAAACCGAGGTCCTGAGCATTCTGGACCATACCTGTACCCAGGGGTGTAACTACAGAGGAAGCAGATTCTGCAGCTGCAGGGGAGTCCAGGAGCTATAGGGGCCCCATGAGACCCTAAATAATGAGCAATTTTAACATATATTGGTAAAAAAAAAGGGACAACCTCTGGTTATGCTGGGGCCCTAAAATGAATTTGTTGTGGGGCCCAGTAAGATCTAGTTATGCCACTGCCTGTACCTGATACGTTTCAGGTGTCCCAACTAACCAACACTTCTATTAAACAATAAAGGTTTTGTTTTTTAAAGTCTTTCCTTGCTTACAGTGGGTTTCAAGTAAGGATGACTAGCGATGGGTGAATTTCTCCCGCAAAATTCGCGAAATGGCGAAAAATTGTGAAATCATAAAGTTTCACGGAAAAATTGTAACAGTTCTGAGTCTGCACCTGAATTACTGAGCTGCCAGACTCAAACACCAGAGACAGGGACATTCAACTTTAAACTTAAATTTTGGGAAAACAGTAAAAAAAAATAAAATAATGGAAAGTAATTGAAAAAAGTCTATTTCTGGGGAACAATCTAAAAACAACTGAACTGAAAACAGTGTTTGGAAGGTGAACAACCCCTTTAATATTTTGCAATAAAAACAAAATAAATATTAAATGTACATTGCAATTTTTCTTAGAATAGGAACCTCGTCAATTTCACATTCACTTCTTTTAAAGGTTTACTTATCCTTTAATATATTAAAATTAGGGATGCACCGAATCCACTTTTTTGGATTCGTCCGAACCCCCGAATCCTTCGTGAAAGATTCGGCCGAATACCGAACCGAATCCGAACCGAATCCGAACCCTAATTTGCATATGCAAATTAGGGGTGGTAAGGGGAAAACATTTTTTACTTCCTTGTTTTCTGACAAAAAGTCATGCAATTTCCCTCCCGCCCCTAATTTGCATATGCAAATTAGGATTCCGATTCGGTTCGGCTGGGCAGAAGGATTCGGCCGAATCCGAATCCTGCTGAAAAAGGCCGAATCCTGGCCGAATCCCGAACCGAATCCTGGATTCGGTGCATCCCTAATTAAAATATTAATTCGATTTACCCATAAATATTGCGGTGATCAAAATACCCAGAGTGGCACAGCCCTACGGATTTATACTGGTCTTTTACAGGTATGTTCTCTGAAACCCATTATCCAGAAAGCTCCGAATGACGGGAAGACCATCTCCCATAGTCCATTTTAATCAAATAATTCTATGATGCATGAATCCATTGGGTTTATTTAATGTTTAAATGCTTTTCAGCAGACATAAGGCACGGAGATACACATTATATAAAAAAATTCTTATCTGAGAAACCCCAGGTCCCAAGCATTCTGGATAACAGATCCTCTAACTGTACTGGCCTGTACCCCTGTTCAGTAACTATAGGGTTGAGGATGGGCATTGATAATAGACAAAAATAAATCCTAAGCAGAGACAAAAAATGACTGGCACATGATATAAACACAGGCGATACGGGCAGTTGTCTAACTAAATACATCACCTCAGTTCTGCCTTGTGCCTCGTACACCTAATAATGTAAAGAACGAGGGTTAAATAAAGTTCCATGAACTCTCTGACACACACTAAGTGCACATCCATTATCATCATTACATGAGAACTCCATCTTTATTGCAATATATATACTCTCTAATCAGCAGCTGAAGTTTCAATGGTATAAAGGCACAGTGCCATCTAATGGTCACTAGACGACAATGCAATTTAAAGGAGAAATAAACTCTAAAAATGAATATGCCCAAAAATCTTGTATTTTATATAGTGAACTTATTGCACGAGGCTAAAGTTTCAGCTCGTCAATAGCAGCAATGATCCAGGACTTCAAACTTGTCACAGGGGGTCACCATCTTGGAAAGTGTCTGTGACACTCACATGCTCAGTGGGCTCTGATTGGCTGCTGAGAAGCTAAGCTTAGGGCTCGTCACTAATTATCTGTTTTTTATTACAGAGAAAAAAGGAAATCATGTTTAAAAAAATTGATTTCCTTTTGAATATGGAGTCTATGGGAGACGGCCTTTCTGTAATACGGAGCTTTGTGGATAATGGGTTTCCGGATAACGGATCCCGTACCTGTATTCAGTTTTCATTCAAAGAAATGCACTAGTAAGCTACTGAACAAAGTACTGTGTTAAAGGTTTAAATGCACAAGGCAGTAATAATACAAAGACCGTAACAACAGAAACTATAAAATATTTTAAGACTCTTAAAACTATAATTCGGTAGTTTGAAATGTGGGGGTGAAGCTATAGGTGTAACTTCATTTGGGCAGGTAAAATGTCCTGTAATGAAAGAAAAGGTCTGGTAGCCACACGGTACTTTTGTTGCCAGAGAGACCATGGCCTGGTTCTAGTGCAGGGGTCCCCAATCTTTTTTACCTGTGAGCCACATTCAAAAAATAATAATAAGAGTTGGGGAGCAACACAGGCATGGGAAAACTTGATGGGGTGCCAAATAAGGGCTGTAATTGGCTATTGGTAGCCCCTATGTGAGACTCTGTTTGGCGGTACATCTGGTTTTTATACAACCAAAACTTGCCTCCAAGCCTGGAATTCAAAAATAAGCACCAGTTTTGAGGTCACTGGGAACAACATCCAAGAGGTTGGTGAGTAACATGTTGCTCGTGAGCTACTGGTTGGGGATCACTGTTCTAGTGGCCGTGGCTAGTCCCAGGAATCAGACCCACTCATTGTATGGGTACAGACTATGGGCACCCAGGCTGTTGGATCTGGCTGTCGGCATATTTTTGCAGGTTGAGAGAAGCAGATCAACTCAGAGCCCCTGCTCCATTGACTTGAATCGGATCAGACTGAAGGCAGCCCAAATACTGACCTCAGCTTAAAGGTGGCCATACACTGAGAGATCCGCTCGTTTGGCGATGTTGTCAAACGAGCGGATCTCTCCCCGATATGCCCACCTTGAGGTGGGCAATATCGGGCTGATCCGATCGTGGGCCCTAGGGACCAACGATCGGATCCTAATGAATAACAATGGGCGGTCGGATCGCGGGACCGCATCAATGAATAGATGCGGCCGCGATCCGACGGGATTTTTGTCCCATCCGATCGAGATCTGGCCGACTTTCGGCCAGATCTCGATCGGTGAAGCCCGTCGGGGGGCCCCATACACGGGCCAATAAGCTGCCGACACGGTCTGTCAGCCGCTTTTATCGGCCCGTGTATGGCCACCTTTAGTTCCGCTGCGTGTGACCGTACAGAGGCTGATCAGATTCAGATCAACGGAGCAAGACAATTGCACTCATATGTACTAAGAGCTCATCTGTACAGACTTTCACACTGACTGTGTACAGCACCCTGTGATATGCGGAAATCAATCGTTTCTTACAATACCTGGTACGTTGGATGATTTTCTAATGCAGGGGAACAAAGAACATCTCTATCTGACAGAGAGGGCAAAGGAAAAATGTGTTTATAGAAATAGTAAAGGAAAGGGTTTTACAACTGCTGTGAACCATAACGTGCACCAAGAACACAACCATTAATAATATGGACATTGCAGGCGAAGAATAAAAAATATCCGGTTGCACAGTGCCATCTAGTGACCAAAACCAGGGAGACTCATTTCAAATATTTTCTGAGCAAAATCAATGCGTCTTTTTGCAATAGCTGCTGTGTCATTTATATTCATCAACCCTATTGATTCAGCCTCGACCAAGGCTCAAGTGCTGACCACAGAGAGTTTTAAAGCAGTGCTTTCATTTGTAACTACAGACATTAATAAAGATAAGGTGTCCCTGCTTATATAAAGCTTTATTCCTGGAGCTTTTGTTATACTCCTCATCTGGACCACTTTTACTTCCGTAGGAGAAATCTTTTCTGTGCCCAGACTAAAGAAGCAGGTGGCTTTTTTTTTACCTGATGATGGGATCTCTGGAATACACCATAAATATATTAAAACTAGACATTAAGCCCGTTAAATTAATGGGCGCTAGAACATGTGTAGTCAAACATTCGCCAGCCTACCTTCCAACATTTCAGAATAAGAAAGAGGGACAAAATTGTTTCCCGCGCGTAGCGTGGCGAATTTTTCTTGGCCACGCCCATTTTTTGACCACACCTCCTAATTACCATATTAATTTTACAAAATTTGGCTGCTTATGAAAGTTTAAACACACTCCCTTTCCCTCCATGTTTGCTGCTCAGCCCTCCCTTCCCCTCAGTGCTTGTTACTGTCAGCCCTCCTTCTGTGTCACTGCTTGTTACTGTCAGCCCTCCTTCTGTGTCACTGCTTGTTACTGTCAGCCCTCCTTCTGTGTCACTGCTTGTTACTGTCAGCCCTCCTTCTGTGTCACTGTTTGTTACTGTCAGCCCTCCTTCTGTGTCACTGCTTATTACTGTCAGCCCTCCTTCTGTGTCACTGCTTGTTACTGTCAGCCCTCCTTCTGTGTCACTGTTTGTTGCTGTCAGCCCTCCTTCTGTCACTGCTTGTTGCTGTCAGCCCTCCTTCTGTGTCACTGCTTGTTACTGTCAGCCCTCCTTCTGTGTCACTGCTTGTTACTGTCAGCCCTCCTTCTGTGTCACTGCTTGTTACTGTCAGCCCTCCTTCTGTGTCACTGCTTGTTACTGTCAGCCCTCCTTCTGTGTCACTGCTTGTTGCTGTCAGCCCTCCTTCTGTGTCACTGCTTGTTGCTGTCAGCCCTCCTTCTGTGTCACTGCTTGTTACTGTCAGCCCTCCTTCTGTGTCACTGCTTGTTACTGTCAGCCCTCCTTCTGTGTCACTGCTTGTTACTGTCAGCCCTCCTTCTGTGTCACTGTTTGTTGCTGTCAGCCCTCCTTCTGTGTCACTGCTTGTTACTGTCAGCCCTCCTTCTGTGTCACTGCTTGTTGCTGTCAGCCCTCCTTCTGTGTCACTGCTTGTTACTGTCATCCCTCCTTCTGTGTCACTGCTTGTTACTGTCAGCCCTCCTTCTGTGTCACTGCTTGTTACTGTCAGCCCTCCTTCTGTGTCACTGTTTGTTGCTGTCAGCCCTCCTTCTGTGTCACTGCTTGTTACTGTCAGCCCTCCTTCTGTGTCACTGCTTGTTACTGTCAGCCCTCCTTCTGTGTCACTGTTTGTTGCTGTCAGCCCCCCTTTTGTGTCCGTCTTGCTTAGCCCTACCTTCTATGTCCGACGTGCTTGCCGCTCAATATCTCACCCTCCCTTCGTTCCATGTCCATGCTTGACTCTGCTCTCCGCACCCGCCTTCTCCTCTGATCTTAGCCAGCCCCGCATTCCTTTCTCCTATGCGCTCTGCCTGCCTGCTCGTTCTCGTCTCTCAGCCAGCCCCTGCTGCTCAGAGGAGAAGGGCCTGTTGTGAGAGAGTGTGGCTGTCTGGAGAGTGTTGTGGCTGCAGCGTGACCCGCATCAGTAAAATAAAGATGGCGGCGCTGGCTGGGCTGCAGCATATGCGCAGCTCTCGCGAGACAGTTGGGAGGTATGCGCCAGAGACGGTCCGTGGGGCACATGCGCAGTAGCGCAATCCCACGGACACAGGGACTGGACGCAGAGACACTTCAACTTTATTATATAGGATAGGATAAGCCCATCTCCAAATAGACTCTCCTTCCATCCACTTTCACTGGTCCCAATGGCAACTGGGAACACTTTAATTCTTCTGCAATAAATGTGGCTATAAACCTTTCACCTTCCAAACCTGTGTTGCACAAGTTCCTTCGAAGTTTTCTATTCAACTACAATGAACCTTATCAACCCGCCCCCCCCAACACACGCACATCCAACCCCATCAATAAACTCTCCAAAGACTATAACAGCAGTCAACCCAGCGCAGCCAATAAATTCCACTCATGCAATAGTTCCACTCATGCAATAGTTCCACTCATGCAATAGTTCCACTCATGCAATAGTTCCACTCATGCAATAATTCAGGCCGGTACCTACTCGACATGAATAATTTATTTTATACAAAACTATACATGTGTCATGTTTATACAGATATTCACATTTCTTAGCAGTTCGTCAATGGTGATCACATATAAAAATAGAAAAATATCAGAAAGAATATATATATATATATATATATATATATATATATATATATATATATATATATATATATATATATATAAATAAAATACAGAATATCAATGCCCAAGATTTAATAAAGTGTCACATTTTCATTTAACTTTATACATCTCCTACAGGTTCAGGTGGTTCTCCATTAAATGAGAGTTATACCCATCTGTCATGGAAGAAATACGATGTGAAACTCTGCCAACTGATTCAAAAGAGGGATTCCTCTGTTTCTGAGAGATGCTTGTTCATGAGTGGAGGGACGAGGAACTACAATCGACTAAACTCCCAGCAGCTAACGACACGGTATCTCCTTCAAATGTCAGATTCCACCAACTGTCAGAACTATGCATCAGCCTAGCTTGGGAAATAAATGTCACAAGAGTTAATGGTTCCTCTTTCCAAGGAACATACGGAAGTACCTAAATCAAAACACCAGCCGATAATTATACAAAAGATACAACTTTTCATTTTTATATACAGTGATTTAAAATTTAAAAACAAACTCATTCACTAGAGAGTATTTTAAGGCCTTGCTTACTCTGTACACATGAATGTACTGTGAGAGGTTTATCTGTTTCATGGTTCTTGAAGAACAGGACCCTTAATAAACCTCATTCAGGGGGTTATTTATTAAAGTCCAAATGGTAAAAAAAAAAAAAAATTGAAAAATTCAAGTTTTATTTAGTATAAAATCTGAATTTTTACTGAGAAAATAAACTAGAGTTTTTCTGGATTTATAAAATCCAGATGCTGCAAAAAGTCAGAATCCGAAAATCTGGCATCTCAGACCTCAGAACTATTTGGAAGTTTCTGTGGTCTGTGCTGGAATTGACCCCCGAAAACCCGACTATTTCAGATTTTTTGGCAAAAATCTGAAAAATTGTGGCTTTTCGGGAAAAAACGGACGATTTGGGAAAAAACTTGTATGATTCAGGTTTTGTCTAAATATTATTGCGTTTGTCCCCAATCCGATTAAATCGGGATTTTTTGATAATAAATAAGGTACAATTGTGAATTCTAGTTTGGTCAGGCTTTATTTAAAAAAAAAAAAAAAAAAAATATCGATTTTTATTAGTAACCCCCTAAAAGTCAGAGACTCCATTTGTCCATGCCTGTACCGTCCAAGCCAGGAGTAAATATAAAAGATACTCCCCAAATATATGCAAAGAGAAACATGTCCTATATATGATTCGTTACCACTGATATGTAATCGAATTAAACACATTTCTGAAAAAATACTCCGTGTCATAAGATGTATATTGATCTGTCAGAGGTTTTTTTTTTTCAATTACAGGTTTGTATCTTCACAAGGGATTGGATTAAATTCCATCTCTACATTTTCCAGTAGCACAAAGTCATAGCGACACAATATGGGTCTGGAAGAGAGAAAGAGAACAAGACATCACACACACAAACCATTCCATATTCTTATTCTATATATTAGAACAATATTTTTTTAATTTTTAATTTAAAGCCAATATCCCTCCCAAAAACACAATATGTACAATAAGAATTTATAATATACATCATTTATACTACAGGTATGGGATCTGTTATCCAGAATGCTTTGGATCTGGGGTTTTCCCGATAATGGATATTTCTGTAATTTGGATTTTCATAGCTTAAAGGGGTTGTTCACCTTTAAATTAACTTTTAGTATGATGTAGAGAGTGATATTCTGAGACAATTTGCAATTGGTTTTCAATTTTTTATTATTTGTAGTTTTTGAGTTATTTAGTTTTTTTATTTGGCAGCTCTCCAGTTTGCAATTTCAGCCATCTGTTTGCTAGGGTCCAAATTACCCTAGCAACCATGCATTGATTTATATGAATAGGAGAGGCCTGAATAGAAAAAGGAGTAGTAAAAAGTAACAATAAACGTGTAGCCTTGCAGAGCGTTTGTTTATAGATTTGAACACTGGAAAGAGTCAGAAGAAGACAGCTAATAGTTCAAAAACTATAAAAAATATATAATGTAGACCAATTGAAAAGTTGATTAGAATTGGCCGCTCTATAACATATTAAAAGTTAACTTAAAGGAGAACACCGCTTTAAGTCTAGTAGTAAAATCATGTAAACATTAAATAAACCCAATAGGCTGGTTTTGCTTCCAATAAGGATTAATTATATCTTAGTTGGGATCAAGTACAAGCTACTCTTTTATTATTACAGAGAAAAATGAAATTATTTTTTTTAAAAACTTGATAAAAAAAAAAAAAAAGTCTATGGGAGACAGCCTCTCTGTAATTCTGAGCATTTTGGAGAACAGGTTTCCGGATAATGGAGCCCACACCTGTACATGTATGGAATCCGTTATCTAGGAACCTGTTATCCAGAAAATTACGGAATGGCAGTCTCCCATAGACTCCTTTTTATCCAAATAATCCACATTTTTAAAAACAATTTCCTTTTTCTCTGTAATAATAAAACAGTATCTTGTACTTGATCCCAACTAAGATATAATTAATCCTCATTGGAAGCAAAACCAGCCTATTTTTAATGTTTTCATAATTTTCTAGTAGACTTAAGGTATGAAGATCCAAATTACGGTAAGATCCATTATCCGGAAGATCCCAGGTCCCGAGCATTCGGGATAACTGGTCCCATACCTGTACTGTATATTCCTGTAAATTCTAACTATATATATATATATATATATATATATATATATATATATATATATATATATATATATATATATATATATATATATATATATATATATATATATATATATATATATATATATATGGGTTAGTAATGAGTCGTTTTAAGCTTCTATGTCTCTATGCCAACGCAATTAAATAATTATAAATTCACCAGTCTTTATTCAGTGCCACCGGTTCCCCCAAAACTGAAAAACTCACAGGGCATTATGCCATTTGAAGTCTTTATAAACAGCAAATAAAGATGAATCATAGGGAGGAGAGCAGTGTGATTGATGAGATTTCAGAATGGCGGCTGATAATTACCCCCTATGGCTTAGTAAATTATTCGGGTATGTTGCTGCTGCTGCTGCTGCTGCTGCCAAGTCTTTTATTTATTTAATGATATTCAGTCATATGCTTGGAATTTTCTTTTTACCAAGTACTGTCTACTGGCACTATATTTAGTGAGGCAGATGGAAGAAAACAAATGAAATGACATTATTTGGTCTTTTCCTTATTCCCCAACCCTTACATACAAATCCTGTTTTACCTGTTTGTGTTTGTGAGTGGTCTCAGCCTCATTCTCAGAACTCTCAGTTTAAACTTCGGGCCTATGACAGAGCCGGTTGCAAAGGTGACAGAAATACTGGTTATTGGGTCCAAATCTTGATCAAATTTGGCCAGCAGGCTCACTTCTTTATATTGTTCAAACATTGTATGGTCCCTAAATAAGGAGAGATACATTTGTAGGTCATTTTGAAGTACAGGGTTTATGTTTGGCAGAAGCATCCGATTGTGGAGGATTCAAAAGATCCAAAAAAAAAATACATCTCATATTTGTTTATTTGTGTTTTCATTCCGTTTGCTTTAGGGATGCACTGAATCCACTATTTTGGATTAAGCGAAACCCCGAATCCTTTGTGAAAGATTAGACCGAATACCGATCCACATCCTAATTTGCATATGCAAATTAGGGATGGGAAAAATATTTGTTACCTAAAAGTCACGCAATTTCCCTTCCGCCCCTAATTTGCATATGCAATTTAGGATTCGCCCGGGCAGAAAGATTCAGCCGAATCTGAATCATGCTGAAAAAAGACGAATCCTGGATTCGGTGCATTACTAGTTTGCTTTTCTATAAATCTCCTGCATGGAATACCTCCCTGCACAGATCCCCTTGCTGCCAGCTTCAAAGTTTTTTCCCTGGCCTGTGTAGCGAATGCAATCTGTTGGGTTTCATTTCAGATACTGGAGATACTGAGAATGACACAACACAAGATAAAAGCTTATTGGTTTGTGTACGGTGACCTGCCGGATATATGGTGTAGGTTAATAAAAGACTGCATTGATGTATCCAAACGAGTCTCTAAAAGCCTGATGCATGATTGTTGGCCATATGTAAAATAACGAGATAACCCTGATATGGCCCAGTAGTGTGATCAAATTAGCCAAATATAGAGGTATGGCCAGTTCAAGGAAGCCTTAAAGGAATTGTTCAGTATAAAAATAAAAACTGGGTAAATAGATTGTATGTGCCAAATAAAACATTTTTCTAATATAGTTAGTTAGCCAAAAATGTAATGTATAAAGGTTGGAGTGACTGGATGTCTAACATAATAGCCAGAACACTACTTCCTGCTCTTTTGGTTTCCACTGATTGGTTACCAGGCAGTAACCAATCACTGACTTGGGGGGGGCACACGGGTTATAACTGTTGCTTTTGAATCTGAGCTGAATGCTGAGGATCAATTGCAAATTCACTGAACAGTTATTTCCCATGTGGCCCCTCTTAAAGGAACTGTAAGACACAAATTTTTTTTATAAATAAAATTAATTCTACCCACACTAATAATAGAACTACCCTGCATTAAGTTTATTAGCATCAATGCTTTATTAAAAAAACACTGTTTGAAAACACTGTTTCCTGTCAACTGAAAAACGGCGACAGGGCGACTCACTCTGCAGATCTGCGCTCCACATCTTCCCCTAACCCGACTTATGGCAAAACCGGAAGAGGTAGGGCTTTTGCAGCGGCAGGAAAACTACGGACAGCTCAGTTATCCGATTGTGAGTATTCTTATGCATCAGTGCCCTTAATGGGCCTCTTTGCACACTAGTCTATTCTACCACAAATGATGTCTGCCATCACCCAACATTTGTGCATTGTTCAATTTTACTGTTCGCCTTTCAAGTAAATTCCAAATACCCTGCTTGGTAGACTACGCAGCCGAGTACTCTGCACAGAAAACAGGGGTTCTCCCTCAATCTCACGCTAGCTGGCCTTCAGTCTAAGACCACCTGCTCCAGGCCCCCCCTGGGGCAACAACCCCAAAGTTTGGCAACCAGTGATCTAAAGGGTTGTAGGCCAGATGCCACCCTACAAGGGATTTTTTGTAGCCTTTTTCTGCGCCACAAGCTGCACAGAGGTCTTTGTACAACTGCATAACTTTAATACTGTATATTCTGGCCAATAAATGTAGCAAATTGAACAGAACTTGATCTAGTCCTACTTTTTCTAGTCAGAAAATCAAGTTGGTTTATATATATGTGGCTCAAAGGCACTCTACACCCAAGTAGGTGGAAACTGTATTTTAGTGAAACTCATTATCCAGACTCTTCCCACCCAGTCTCTCTTGCTAACCCTCAAACAAGAAAGCAAAATAATTGTAAGATGAGGTTTGTATTGTTATTATAGTTTCACATTAGGATCTACCACCTAGTTGCTAGGCTTGGGACTCTTACAACAAGATAACAGTTTGAGTTCCAACGAAAATGCAAAAAACTTCAATATGTAAAAGTATAATAACCTAATGCAAAATGCTGACATCATGCTAAAAGTTAATTTCAAGGACAACTGTCCCATAGAGATAATAGATTTCTACTGCCACTCACTTGTCCAGCTTTGACTCGGTTACATTTCCTTTAAGGGACATCAGTCTAATGGTGATATAGCCCCTTCTGGTTTGGCTGCTCCAGGTCATAAAGTCCAGATAATAATGAAATACTGTAAAATGACATAATTGGAAATGTATGAATAATGACAGAACAGACACCACTTGAGACAGAAACATCAACATGCCTGTAGTTATAAATATTTGCTGGTAATATACTTGTTCACTTGTGTAAATTATAATATATCTCCATGTTATAAAGTCATAAGGCCACAGAACTAGGGTCTTCTTATTCCCAAATCACACTGTCACTGACCACTGAATCCTCTGCTACCAACAGCCAACAGGCTATTTCAGTTTGGTCATGTTGGGAAAGTCCTTGGAGAGTCCAGAAGATCATGAACTATGCTGAGAGTTTACTACTGGGATGAACAACCCAAGATGATGTTGAGCGACTCCATTTATCATATGGGAGTCTGTTGCCGAGGGAACCCTCAAGTAACAGCTCCTCAATAGCTCACCTCACCAAAGTTGGCCCCTAGACTGCGCATTCCATTGAGTTCCATTGTCCTTTTTGCCTAATATCATGATTCTATTTTATGCAAATTCAATTTCACTCACTGCAAAATGGATCCTTAGCTGCTGTGTCAAAGAAAGCTTTTGTTCCCGGAGGATTCTTCTTCACAAGATGATCTTTCCACTTATCGGCGTAAAACCCTGTTAAACACACATTCAGGTGCAGATTTATTAAGGTTAGAATGGAAAATTCGATATTTCTCTTTTTTTTTTATCACAAATTTGAATTAAAAAGCACCAAGTCGAATGTGAGATTTAAAACACCTCGACTATGGAAACGGTTCTAATTCAAATAATCGCCACCTAAAACCTGCCGAGCTCATTTACAAGTCAATGGCAGAGGTCAGCTGAACCATTTGAAGAGGTTAATTGCCTTCCTGACATTCGAATGGAATTCGAATTTTAGACAATCAAATATTAGACGTTTCAAGTTTTTTCATAAATAACCTCCATTTCGAGTTGTGAGTTCATTGGAATTTATTAGAGTAAAACAAAAATCACAAAAATTCAACCTCTGATAAATAACCCAATTAATGTGAAAAATGCAACTCATATAAAAATATTTTTCCACAAAGACACACAGTGCTGTCAAAGCCCCACCCGCCTGTGATTTTCTCGGGAGTTAACAGATTTTGCAGTCTGTCCCCCGGTCTCCCATCACTCTTACGCATTCGCCCCATTTCTGATGATTCCACAGGTTTTTTGGCAAAAATCCAATGTGCACATATGCAGGACATTTCAAAGACGAGAGCGATATGCACATGTGCAGTAGTTTCAGGAGTTGTTGCGCACATGATGTTACATACACTGACATCATGCTTATGTCATATACCCGGAAATATATTCCCCCGACCCCCAACTGCGTGCTCTGCAACGTTGACAGCTATGCTTTAAAGCAATATTAAATCATACACATTTAAAGGGACCCTTCACCCAAAAAAATGATTACAAATCCTATTTTATCACGTTAGTCAAGCTAAATAAACTTTAATTACACTATATACACTACACATTTGAATCTTGTTTCCTTCAGTCTGGGAATTCATAATTATAACAAGCAGGCAGGAGCCATTTTGTGGACACTGTTATTAAGACAAGTCTTGTATCATCTCAGAATCTTGTTTGTGCACCAGAATGGGGGACCTGATGTCCATCCCCATGTCCTGGCTACACAATTAAACGGTGAAGAGAACTGGGGGAATGTGGGAAGAGCAGTGACATGTAGGAAGTGCTGAATGGAAAGTGAAAGTAATTGCCTGCCCCGCCTCTATGCCTAAGGCATAGAGGAGGGGCAGGCGATATTTGATTGACAGCTGAGATTTTTAAATGAGTAAATAAAAAAAATGAATTTGGATTTCATGTTTAATTTGAAAAGGACTTTTATTATACAGCTTTTTATGTCTGGGTGACAGGTCCCCTTTAATTCATTTGCCCTAAACATTCCATAACGGAGCACTTATGACTCCAGTGCTCTAAATCTTTCCCCTCAATCCTAGGGCAATTTGTATTTTCAAAATCTGCCCCTGCCTCCAAAACTATGCACTCCTAACACCACTAGCACCATTTGCTAAAATAAATACTCGTAGTTGCCCCAATCAGGGGAAAATCAGCAGGGGTGGCAAAAAGCTGCTCCTGGTAACTACAAGAGCTAAATTATGATTATTAAATTGGAACTGCAATTGCGCTCTCTGCACTAGTGGTGTAGTTTCAACGCTATAAAGTTAAGCGTATAGGGGTGTCGCATCGCAGCTGCCTCGGGTGGCCACAGGGTCCAAAACACCCCTTCCTCTAATAACTTAAAGATGCTTAAAGTTGTACTTTGCAATATCTGGATGACCTCACGCAAGAAATCCTGATTTGACATTAAAGTGGACCCGTCACCTACACATAAAAAGCTGTATAATAAAAGTCGTTTGCAAATTAAACATTGAACCCAAATTCTTTTTTCCATTAAAGCATCCATACCTGTTATAAAGGTTTTTAATAAAGGTAGGGCAGCCAAATACTTTCACTTTCCTTCAGCACTTTCTAGATGCCACTTTCCTCCTCACATTTCCTCTCCCTCCTGACGTTCTATAATTGTGTAGGGCAATGTGTACGGGCATTAACCCAACACATCAACCCTGGAAACATTTCTAATTTGAATATTCGCCACCTAAAACCTGTCGAGTTCGTATAGAAGTCAATGGCAGAGGCCCGTGAAACCATTTGAATATGTTAATTGCCTTCCTGACATTCAAGTTTTTTTCCCGAGAGGACTATTCAATCAAATATAAGATGTTCGAGTTTTTTCATAAAGAACCGCCCATTCGAGTTTTGAGTACATTCGAATTTATTAGAGTAAAAAAAAAAAAAAAAAAAAAAAAAGTAACACAAAATGGCTCCTGCCTGAGTGCTGTGATTGTGTAATTCCAAGACTGAAGGAAACAAAATGCAAATAATGAATGTAGTGTAAGTAAATTTAATTTTGCTCAACTAACATGATAGAAACTAATTTGGAAATATTTAGTAGGGTGACAAGTCCCTTTAAATAACCCCTGGGTGGTTTATATTGCTTATGAAATATTACAAATAATTATTTTACCCTTAAAATCATACCGTACCTAAAACTGGGCAGGACAGGGGCAGGAATTCCTTGCAGTCAGTGCAGTTTCCAATCCGGTAGTCTCTGTAGCTTTTGCAAGGGAAACCGACAAGGTCACCGTTATTTGTTAGGGAGGCGATGTACAGAAACACGGATCTCTGGTGATCACACTTAAAATATTCAGACCCTGTATATGCAAATGGAAACAAATACGATTTATTTGCAGTACATTAATGTGCACCAAGCAGGGCAGCCATTAGAAATCACGGGGCACCATACAACAAAACTTTCGGGGCCCTCTGGGCCCCGTCCACACTGGCACCCAAGCCCCACCCCAGATCCCGCCCACTCCACCCAAGCCCCACTTCACACAGACATCAGCGCTAAAAAGTAACCCCCCCACACACAAGTTATAAAAAGCTATTGATGGTCAGGGCTAGGGCCAAAACATTGGTGCCAGGGTCTCCCTTACAAGTTAAAAAAAAATTGGGGCCCCAATAGGAATTGTCAGATGGTCCCTAACTGCTCTGCAGGGAAACAATCATACTTATGAACAGCAGGGGGAGCCCTGACGCCTTTCCAGCCATGCAGAACTCAAGCAGTTTTGTTTGTTTCCCTGTAGAGCAGTTGGCGGCTGTGTAGAGATTTGTATTGAATTTTATATATGCCTTTACATTCCCTTTACTGTTTCCAACTCCAGCTGCAGGGACAAAGATCATGGAGCCAGATTTAAACAGATAAACTGGAATTCTATTTGGAGGATTATTTTGCTGCAGCCACTGGTTCTGCAGAGTTGGAGAAAGTTTGTATTAAACAATACAAAAACTATAAAATCCACATTAGATTACATGACAACACAGGACCCCGTGCAGTCTGTATATTCTGATTATTAATCAGTCTTGCTGTATCGGCTTCTGGCAGATATTATTTGACTTGTGATGTTTTGATCATTTACGACGATCCCTAAGCAGCCCAGACCACACTGAGCATGTGCACAGTCTTGGTCTTGCAAAGAGGCTTAAAAAGCTACAAGGTGGTGACCCCCCTGTGGCCAACTTTGATTAGGCTTGAGGTGCAGTAAGTTCATGTTTAGTATACAAAATACAGCATTTCTAGCATTATTCACCAGATAATATTGTCTTTGGGCAGCCAGGCTGGTCAGTTCCTCCGTTAGGGTAGAAATCAATGTGTCCCAAACTCTCCTTGTAGCCCAGTCCTTGAATGGAAAATGTTAATGTCCCTTAAATGGCAGAAATAAATTTAATAATAGTGCATTTAACAAATCACTTTCCTTTTCACCTAATCCCAATTAGTAGAACAGGTCAGTGAGATACAGAATGCTTTGAATATAAACCACACACATTAAAATGCATTTACCATCAGTGTCTGTATGAACCACATCCACAAACTGGGCATCTGTATAGTGCAATCTTTCTTCAGGGGGCTTCCCATTAAAAAGTGGTCCTGCGGGATCCAGGCCTGTAGCAAACGACAATTTTGATATTTAAATGTGTCCCATGTTTGACGATGCAAGTTTATAAGCTCACTCATAGGACAGGGTTATTGCAGCAAAGGGCAATGGGTTCCTAAAAAGTAATTAAAGGAGAACTAAACCATAAAATTTATCTGCTAGAAATGCCATATTTTATATATTGAACTTATAGAACCAGCTTAAAGCTTACAGGAGAAGGAAAGCTGTTGAAGCAGTTTATTGCCAATAGATTGGCCACAATAGTGAAAGCTATAAGACTTTATTTATTATGCAGAATTCTTTACCATATCTGAGTAAACCGCTCTAGAATCTCTCACTGTTTGTTTAGGATAGCAGCTGCCATATTAGCTTGGGGTGACATTACTTTCTGCCTGAGTCTCTCCCTGCTCACTCATAGCTCTGGGCTCAGATTACAGCAGGGAGAGAGGAGCAAACTGAGCATGCTCACACCCGGGGCAAGGAGATTTAAGATGAAAACAGGAAGTCTGATACAGAAGCCCATGAGTACACAATAGAAGGAAAGAAATGTGGTGATTCTTTTGACAGGGGACTCAGAGCAGCATTACTTTGAGGGTTTACTGGTGTATTTATATAGAACTTTCTGATAAAGCTGACTTAGTTTTAGCAATTCCTTCTGCTTGAAGCATCTCTATAGTAGCAATGATTCAGACCATCAAAGATGTCATAAGAGATTAGCATCTAGGATAATGTTAGGAGTGTTGCTAATTGCAGCAGATATTCGCAAGTTGCTAGACTCTGTGCTTCCCCTAGTACTGCTGGGCAATGATGGAGAGGTGAGGGCAGAGGGAATCTAAAAGACTGGTGCAGTAAAACTACAGAAAAGGTAAGATTCTTCATTTCATTCTCATGTATGTGTTGGACCCATTTATGTTCCTTCTAACATTTATAATGTTGCACCCCACAATGACCTGTCCTCCCTTGGCCCACACCCGCATTTCTAAGTTCCTCTTATAGACCCGCTGATGACATCACAAAAGGGGCGGGGCGAGCAGGCGCATCGTCTATAAAAAGACTAACCCGGAAGTCGGAATTTGACAGTGGTGGGCGGGGAGAGCTGTAGAAGAGCTCAACCGACGAAGCGAGCGAGGTCGGCTTGAACCTGCCCGACTCACGGTTAATCCCGCAGATATCGGGTCTGCATGCACATCACTAACATACAGTATGTATTTTTTTACATTTTCAACATAAATACAATCAATACAGAATAACTATAGGACACGGACATAAACACATCACCTGTAATTCTTCCAATAGAGCCATTGTACATTTTCCCGACAAATCCAGATACATGTGCACCAAGGCTGACTCCGACCATATAGATAGAATCAAGTGTCGCCCCTTGGCTCTGTTAGAAACAAATTTAAATAAATCGGGTAATTCTGTATGAAATCTTTGGTAGGTAACCCAAAAGCAATGTCTGTTGTGCTTGTGTCTCTTAAATCTTTTGTATATTTAACTTTGTGCTATGCTTATTTACCATTACGCAATTACAGATATGGGACCTGCTATCAGGAATGCTTGGGACCTGGGGTTTTCTGAAGAATGGATCTTTCTGTAATTTGGATCTTCATACCTTAAGTCTACTAGAAAATCATATGTGTATGCTATGTTGCTAGAGGGAAGGGAGGGGCTTAATTATACAGAGGCTTCTCAGTGGGCTGTGGCTTGCTTCACTTTAATCACTGGGACCAGGAAATAAAATTCAATTTTATTTTCAAACGTTGCCCTGTTTAAAGCAAGAAATAAAAAAATGTAGATATTTCCTGATTAAAACAGAGAACAAACAAGGAACTAATATTGGAAAATGGTGTTTATTGTCCCTTAAAGGGCATGTAAAGGCAAAAAAATAATATCCCATTTTTACTTTCTTTAATAAAAAAGAAACCTATCTCCAATATACTTTAATTAAAAAATGTGTACCGTTTTTATTAGAAACCTGACTGTATGCAGTGAAATTCTCCCTTCATTTACTGCTGTGGATAGGAATTGTCAGATGGTCCCCAACTGCTCTGCAGGGAAACAATCATACTTATGAACAGCAGGGGGAGCCCCCGCCTTACTTCCCAGCCATGCAGAACTCAAGCAGCTTTGTTTATGACGATCCCTAAGCAGCCCAGACCACACTGAGCATGTGCACAGTCTTGGTCTTGCAAGGATGTTTAACAAAGGTACCCCCCTGTAGCTGACTTTGAAAGCATAAATCATTTGTTTAATTAGGTTTGTTGTGCAGTAAGTTCATGTTTATGTTTAGTATACAAAATAAAAAATTTCTAGCCTTATTCTATTTTAGACTTTACATGCCGTTTAAATAATAACTAGAAAATTCCTATCCCATCTGCCAACTCAGGATACCAAACAGGCCTTTCTGGAGGTTCCGCTGTGAAACAGCATTTAGGCAGGATTTGCTATAAATCTGAGCTGAATTGTCATTTTTCCTTTCTTCATTGAATAAAACAGGGACTGGGCCGGCGGGACACCGGGAAACAAACAGGTGGGCCCCAGCCTGCCCACACACACTCCCCTATCAACTGATCCCCCAAAAAAATTATATGCGGCGCAGCACACCAGTGTTTAAACATGCGCGTCTCACAACGGCATTCTTGCATGCGAGAGGGACCCCAATGGTCCAGTCCGACCCTGAAATAGAAACTCATGTCTGGTCACATATTCTAAAGAGGAACATGAATAATCGATAGGGAATTCTATGGCTTTTCTGAACCTAAAACCATTGTAGTAAATAGTCTCTGTAACATAATACTAGGCAGCTAAAGCTGGTCACATTTATGTGCAGGTTGTTGCTAGTCTACATTTTTCTGATCAATCTGATCATTTTATTTTCTTTCCCTTATATGCAAAGTGCTTGTTTGGCTGAGTTAAACATTATAGGAGCCTATTTTTAGTTGTCTGGCTACTGCTAATTAAATTATTTTTAGTTATGTCACAAAGAAATGGCCCATCCCTATTTTACACACTTACATTTCACCCAGAGGACTAATTAAACCAGTCCTACAACTACGGCAGGAATTCTTTTACATCTGTCACACTCAAAAGTGCCCTTTCCTTCAGGCAAAATTGGGTTTTTCTCTTCATCACCTTTCTTCCTAAGTCATTTTTGACAGAATCTTTGGAAACCCATTATCCAGAAAGCTCCAAACTATATAGACTATATATAGCTCCAAACTATATAGACTCCATATTAAGCAAATCATTGCAATTTTTAAAATATAATTTCCTTCTCTCTGTAATAATAAAACAGTAGCTTGAACTGGATCCCAACTAAGCTGCATGAGTCCATGTTTAAATGATTTCAGCAGACTAAAAAGGTATAAAGATCCCAATTACAGAACGATCCCTGAGTTTTGATATTTCTAGCAGCATGTTCTCATCTTGCTGCCCAAAAGAACAAAACTAATAACTTAATAAAATATTGTTTGGGTTACACAAAGGGCCTTATTTATCAAAATCCGAATTTTTAAAAATAAGCATTTAAATAAAAAAAGGTCTGACCAAACTAGAATTCACGATTTTATATATATATATATTAAAAAGGCACTATTTAATCGGATCAGGACAAACTTGATAAAATTGATCGAAAATCCGAATCGTATGTACTATTTATGGTCTTTTTCCCGAAAAGCCCACATTTTTCAGATTTTTGCCCGAAACAGTCCAATTTTTAGGCTAATTCCAAACTTCCAAATAGAATAGGGACCTCTTTCATTGACTAATATACAACCTCTGCAGATCTGAGATGGCAGATTTTCGGGATTCCGACTTTTTCCATCTTCAGGGTATAATAAATCTCGAAAATTTGAGGGTTTTTTTCCACTAAAAATTCAGATTTTATAGTTAAAAAAAAAGTCAAATTTTTTAGGTTTTTGACATTCAGACTTCAATAAATAACCCCCAAAATGTACAATATTATAAAAAATTATTACGTTTCTCTGCTTTTTCCTTACCAGCATGTTGTCAATAAGTCTTTTTAAAATGTCTGCAACTTTTCTGGTTTTGGCCGCAGCATTGTGGTAAAGGACGGTCGTGGCTCCGCGGTTCCAGTCCACTAATATGACATTGAAATCCTGAATATCAAGAAACTTTTTGACAATATTGTCTATCCATACTGGCGGGGAACCTGTTGGCCTGTAGCCATGGGTAATAAAAACAGTCTTCCTCGTAACATTCAGATACTGAAAGCCAGTGGAATTGTCTTCATTTAAATCTTGGGCACATTTTGGATTTTCAGGTGTATAAAGGAGCAATTGCACTTTCAGCGCCGTCCCAATAATGGAGTTGTGTATGTTGAGATCTGTAAAGCTATGGCATTGTCCTTCTGTATCTGTAAACAGGAAAACAAGTGAAAATTCAATATTCATGGATCATGGATTCCTTTTCCAAGAATAGTTAAATAATTTTGTTTTAAATTATAGAGGAACATTTTCTCTTATGCAGAACATTTGTTTTTAAAAAGATCTCCACCGTATAAGCTGCCACAGTAGTAAGTTCAACCCACTGATATATTGTTATTATTATTATTATTATTATAATAATGCTGCCTGCAATCCTTTTTTCCACTTAAATGCAACATTGATATTTAACAGGTTAAGAAGATAATAAGGGATCAGTTAATTAGAAACCCAATATCCAGAAAGCTGCCCCACCCCATATCCCGCCCACTCCACATCACAGTTAAAAGACCACACAGACATCAGCGCTAAAAAAGTAACCCCCCACAAGTATAAAAAGCTATTGATGGTCAGAGTCCCCTTATAAGTTAAAATAAATTGGGGGCCCCAAAAAATTTGTTAAAATTTTTTTTCCATTTAATTTTTTAAAAAAAAAACATTGGTGGCAGGGGCCCCCTTACAAGTTAAAAAAAATTGGGGGCCCGAAAATTTTTATTTAAAAAAAAATGGTGCCAAGGCCCCCCCTTACAAGTTACAAATATAAATTGGGGCCCCCAAAATTTATTTTTAAAAAAACATTGGTGGCAGGGGCCAGGGGATTAAAAAACTAAACAAAAAAAAACACAAACTGGTGTTCAGTAGAATTGAACTCAAGGCTTCAGGACTTCAACTTCGCCTCCTTTCGTGACTTTGGGTCTTTTCGCCGATTCAGGACTTTAATTTTGGCTGTTTTCGTGACTTCGGGTCTTTTCACCGCTTCGGGACTTCGGCTGTTTTCGCGACTTCGGCTCTTCGGCACTTCTGCATACGACAACCTACAAAATTACCGCACGGCTCGGGCGCTGGTAATGGGGGCCTGGCTCTTTCAAAAATGCAGCACTGCCGGGCCCCCCTTCAGGCCCGGAACACTTGTCCCCCTGTCCCCCCCTGATGGCGGCCCTGCCGAAAAGTCATATAAAAAAGACAAAACCCTGGCATTTTTTCATATTTTAATGTGGAATTATGTTTAAAAGTTTTTTTGTTTTTTTTTTTAACCATTTGAAGCTCATGCCACATTTGTTTTAGGGTGGGCTCATGTCTAGGACATTTGTTTGCTCATTCTGCACAAGTGCGCCTACTCATGTTTGGGAACAGTGGAACAATCTGAACATGGTGGCAATTTAGAATTCCCACTGGAGGTCAATGGGCGCAGCATACTTACCCCTATATGTAATAAAGGTCACTAAGTTTGCACAGGAGCAATAACCCATAGCAACCAATGAGATGTTTGCCAGTAAATGCTTCCTGCTGATTGGTTGCTATGGGTTATTGCTCCTGGGCAAACTTAGTGCCTTTTATTACATAACCCTATTGGTGTTTTAGCCCTGGGCAAATTTGCACCTGGGCAGTAACCCATAGCAACCAATCAATGATTAGCTTTTCTTCAGGCAGCTGCAGGTTGAACATTGAAAGCAATCATCTGATTGGTTGCTGTGGGTACTGCCCAGGTGCAAATTTGCCCAGCGTTTATAAATAACGCCATAAATTATAGAAACCCAATGAGACTTTTCACCACTAATTGCATCAGATTCATCAAAACATGCACACTCAATGTCTTCTTAATCATGTTACTTTAGAGTCAGTGCAATTTCCATCTGTGATTCTGAATTCAGCGCACAACTCATGCTGTTCTGCCGATGCCCAAATAATGTCTTTAACTGTTCATTCCCTATTGTATTAGGGTTAGGGCTAATATTATTAATAGTATTAGTGTAAACAGCAGTGCAGGGTACAAAGATAAAATAAGTAAAAAAAAAGGAATGTTTTCCCTGCAGGACAATTAACCCTAATTATGTTTATCCCACTCATTAAAAGACTTGTTTGGCCTGTGTTTGTGCTGGTCCTTTAAACAGATCAGAGTGATTACATATACAGTAACTGGAATGCGGAGCAATGTGCCTACTGTACAGGCTGACATTCCAGAATAACCATATCTCTGCATCACACCCAGAAGGAGCAGCAAGCTAAATATAAATGTCGGCACTAGGTCAGAAGTTTGATTTAATTCTCAGATACAGGGTGCGTTTCTCATATGAATGAACTTTACCATTACACCCATGGGAGAGACAATGATAAAGATGGGACTAGTCATAGGCTGGGGCCCATTTGTCAGCCACTAGGCCAGTCCAATGGGGAGTTTTATCATATTCAGCAATTCCCAGCAATGCAGTGAATACAACCCCATAAAGAAGAATGGGCTGCGTTAACTCATGCGTTCCCTTGTGATGGAACATATGAAAGAAGGAAATAGTGGCTCATCTGTAGGAGCCACTGTTACGGATTTGTTTCTACTTAGGACGACAGATCTCCTCCTCTTTGGGGCGACTAATTTCCCCAATCTGCTTTCCCGTCGGCTAGAATGAAAATCGACGACGGGGTGGCACTCGGAGTGCTTTGTTTTCCGAAAGTCACCCGAAGTTTCCTCGTGATACATGAATCGCAGCGTTTGTCTCGTCCCTTAACAGTGAATTTACTCCCAACTTTAAGTAAGAAGCTGGCTATAGACGTGCAGATATCGATGTTGATGTCGGATGAACTATCATGCGGGGACCTCATGGCCCGAAGAGGGGCAACAAGGTCTTGACGGGGCCTTAGGAGTGCAGCTATCCCCGCCCCTCCCCTTTTTTTCTATTGCAGGGCACTGATTGGCTGGTGAGTCCCGGGAGCGTAGGAGCAGAGGAGGAACAGCGGTAATACTTACCATTCGACGCCGGGACATGGAGGAAGAAGGACGCAGCATCCCACCCTCCCTCCCTGTATTATGTGTGTTAGTCGCAGTTGCGGAGGGTATCTTTGCAAGGACCCCCAGGGGAAGTTAAAAGGGGGTATTTCATAGTCAGTGGAAGTAGCCTGGTAGGCCTGGGTCCTCATAGTATGGTATGCAGCCCGGTTTAGGGTTAAGAGAATGGGTACAGACACCCCACCCCCATTCCCTACTCCCCGGGTGGGGGAATAATATGTTAAAGGTTTAAAAAGTTTGTTATACAAACGGTTGTTAAATGGTTAAAAATGTTGTACATGAATATTACTTTATTTTTGTGTTTAAATAAACAACTGCGGCCATCTCTGTCCAAACCAGTGGTGTGTATTTATTATTTGGGGTAGGAGGATTGTGGTGTGGGGGGAGGTAGAGGGATCGGTGCAGAATCGACGCTGCACCCGTCAGGTGCCATCTCCCGACCTGCCACTAACCATTCAGATCAAATAAAAGTAGTAAAAGAACAGATCAGCCGATGTTCTGCCCCTGACAGCAATCGTACGAAAGTTATGTAAGACAAAGCTGGAGACAGTTTCCCACTGATATCGTCAGATTGGCAATAAATACAGAGATATTATCGATAGCCGACAGAAATTTTATAACCAGTCCGATTGACTGAACAACCGATCACCATTGCACGAAAAATGCAGGGACACTCCACACACTGCCCAAAAATTGTACGAAATGGAAATTCGTACGATTAAATCTATGACCAGTTTAACACTGTTTACGCATCCCCTGGCAGCTGAAGGGTTAAACTAACAAAAGCAAACGTGTGATTAGTGCACAGGTGCAAAACAGCTCCTGTATTTGCAAATATACCCCTCTATATCTGCACCATCAGCAGAATACAACTGCCTAATACTGAGCCCCAAATTTATATCTGCCCAGTGCCTTTTAAAAGATTAAATGCTGGATTTAGCTCTTTAATACGTGTAGAAGGGAAGCCTGTCTGCCCAACCTGTGGTCTTCCTGATGCTGTGGACTGTGACACAAACAGAGAGTTGTAGTTTAGCAATAGATGCAGACTTACAGGTTGGTGACCCATGGGTGCAGCTGTGCATAAAGTATCCGGGACTATGACCCATTACACTTACCCGATCTCCCCCAGGACAGCAGGCAGCCCACGAGCAAAAGGCCATTGAAGTAGAAGCTCAGCAGCATAAGGGCAGATTCAGCTCTCAGGAGTCATGAAAATAGGGGTGTTTGTAATGCCAGAGCCGGGAGAATGAGGGGTGTGCGAGGATCTCTATATTGCTGAGCAGCAAAACTCCTGTGCTCTGTGTTGGAAGTGACAGTCTCAGGCTACCTGAGCTAGACCCACCCCTTTAGGGAGAGGCAGTTTCTTTAAGTGGGTGGATTTTGTTCGTTCAGTTCACTTCAATTAACCATTCATTTACTCTCCCCTTCTCACACCGTTTGCTTTTTTCCCTCTAGACAGTGATATTTATCCAAGAGTGAAGTTAGAGTTTGCCACAGTCCTCCAAAGTCAGGTTCTGCCATTTATCCATGTTCTCTCCATTTATTTGGGATTTTTATCAATGGGTGAAAGTAAAGTTCACAATTTTCTTATATGTTCATTGAAACAGTTAGGACCTCATAGGATATTCTCCCATATTGCACTTTGAGATGGCATGGTACCATAACTAGGATTGCCACCTCACCCTTTTAACATACCTCCCAACAATTTGGAAGTAAAAAGAGGGACAAAAAATTTTTTCGCACATAGTGCAGCGACATTTTTTAACCACGCCCCTTTCTGTGCCCACACCCCCTAATTACCATGTTCATTTTACAAAATTTGGCAGGTTATGAAAGTTTGAAAATATTTCTCCTTTTGCATACCTCCCAACTGTCCCTTTTTCGGAGGGACAGTCCCTCTTTTGACAGCTCAACCCGCATTTGTACTGGAAAGTCCCTCTTTTCTCTGCACTGAACAGCCAGAAAAAGAAACAAAGTTTCTCACTTAATTGGCTTTTAGCAGAGAGCCCAGAACAGCTAACAGGTGCAAATAAGATACTTTGTAACAATTTTGAGACACAAAAACACAGTTTAGATGAGGAGAAATATTTTCAAACTTTCATAACCTGCCAAATTTTGTAAAACAAACATGGTAATTAGGGGGTGTGGCCACAGAAAGGGGTGTGGTCAAAAATTGCTGTGCTACGTGCGGGAAAAAATTTTTGTCCCTCTTTTTAACTTCCAAAATGTTGGGAGGTATGCTTTTGTGTCTCAAAATTGTTACAATTGTTTCTTATTTGCACCTGTTAGATGTTCTGGTCTCTCTACTAAAAGCCAATTAAGTTTTAAACTTTGTTTCTTTTTCTGGCTGTTCAGTGCACAGAAAATAGGGACTTTCCAGTACAAACGAGGGACTGCAGGTTGAGCTGTCAAAAGAGGGACTGTCCCTCCAAAAAAGGGACAGTTAGAAGGTATGCTTTTAATACCGAACACATATGGAATCCACAGCCTGCATGGCTAATTAGCAATTCATTTAGATGCATGGCTGCAGACTGAATTGATTCTGGGTAGGACTTCATGGTACGCGGGTAGAACTTCACAGTGCAGCTTGAGCCTGCGTTTTCATCCAACAGTCGGATAAATGTAGTTCTTACCTGTGATTAGGGTTGCCACCTTTTCTGGAAAAAAAATACCGGCCTTCCTATATATTTATCTTTTTTGCCTATTAATAACATTGGGATCAACCATCATTTTTACTGACCAGGCTGGTAAAATAACAACCAGATGGCAACCTGCGATTTCTCCTTCATTTCCTGTATCTATCTACAGAACATCCGACACGCCACATGCGTTTAGTTTTCGTCCACGAGCGGTTTTCATCGAAATCGACGCCCGGCGACGAAAAAAATGCACGATACAAGTCGGATAGAGACGCAGGTGTCAAGATTCTAATTGGACTGAATGAAAAGTCGCAGGTTAAAACTACATTATATCCGATACGACACGACTGTCAGATGTGGATGCAGAAAGCAGCATCCGACAGTCGGACGGTGTAGTGACTCCTGACGAAGTGGGAACGCCCCCGAAATGTTGTGATGCAATAAACGTACCAGGGGTATGACCCTGGTTTCACTCGCTCTGTGTGCCAACTTGTATTACTTTGTTACATAAAAATTGGGAGAACCGTCTCCCTTAAGTGTTTGAGCACCATTCGGAATCATCCTTGAAGGGCCTGAGTGTGCCCGTGACCTTCTACATAGTTGTTACCTCCGACTTTTCATTCAGTCCAATTATATCTTGACACGTGCGACTCCATTCGACTTGTCACGTGCATTTTGTCGCCGATCCGACGAAAAGCACTCATGGAGTTCTAGCCTTATGTGCAGCCATGCATCAAAATGAAGTGCTAATTAGCCATGCAGGCTGTGGATTCCATATGTGTTCGGTATTAAAGGGGAGCGGTGGCAACCCTAGCGATAACTGAATAGCATGGAGTGGCATAAATGCACAACATATACAAACATTTAAGATTTAAGGTTAATAATGTTTTGGAGTTACAGAAACATTTTGGGACAGTAGTGAAAATATTGGGGCAGTACAGGGAGGGAACTAGGGGTAGGCAGAAGAGGCAGCGGCCTGATTGGGGGCGCTGGGGAGCTACTTCTTCTGCCTACCCCTACCTGGACCTCCTCTACCAGCACTTTTGCATACACAAGCGTCACTGTGCACGAGCTACAGGGGAAGGAGGGGGGGGGGGGGCAAGCTGGCCGGCTGGGGCACTAAAACCCACAGCTACAAGGGGGGGGTCCAGGGGAAAACGGGTTATTTAAATTCCTTTGATTCCCTTGCTCCACTTTGCCCTGCTGCAAATGAGGACCCCACAAAAAAGAACTCCTTGGGGTATACGTTTTGGCGGTAGGCTGCCATTATGTAAAGGACCCCTTTTGTATGAAACTGTCCTGCTATGTCCCATACGATTCGAACTAAAAATCGTTCGACTATTCGACCATTCGATAATCGAAGTACTGTCTCTTTAAGAAAAACTTCGACCCCCTACTTCGGCAGCTAAAAGCTACCGAAGTCAATGTTAGCCTATGGGGAAGGTCCCCATAGGCTTGGCTGAGATTTTTTGATCGAAGGATATTCCTTCGATCGTTGGATTAAAATCCTTCGAATCGTTCGATTCGAAGGATTTAATCGTTCGATCGAACGAATAATCCTTCGATCGTTCGATCGCAGGATTTGCGCTAAATCGTTCGACTTCGATATTCGAAGTCGAACGATTTTAGTTCCTAGTCGAATATCGAGGGTTAATCAACCCTCGATATTCGACCCTTCATACATCTGCCCCTACATGTATCCCTTAATATCAAAATAAACAATGAATGTATATTACAAAAGTGCTTAGAATAGCCCCCTCATCAGTTTTACATTCACTTATTTTAAAGGTTTACTTATCCTTTAAATATCATATTCCATGTTTACATTCAATCTATAGATTAAAGCAATCATTAAATAATTATTTTAATGCCATTATATTCTGTAACTGTTGTTTGTTAAATTAGAATAAGACAATGAATTCATGTAAAAGGCTGTGTTACTTGCTGGTGATGATAAGACGCTTTTATACCTAATGAGAAATAACTTGTAGAATCAGGGATTGAATTTATATTGGATATTCCATTTCATTGCATTGGAGATTCTGTACTCCAAGTGTATCAGATATGAGCATCAAGCAGCGTATGAGTTTTCCCCTGGCAATGATAAGAGGCTGCACAGAATGAAAAGCAGCTGGTGCTCGCTGCAGGCTAAATGCACACCAGCTGTTCCCCCGTAAAGCGCTGCAATGGATAACACTGTTTGAGGGGCTTATTTTACACTAAGGGCCCTTACTCATGGGCTTTAAGCTGTGCTCCCCTGCGTTCTGATTTCATGCGTTCAGCCACAGGGGAGCGCAGGAGTAGACGCGCTGAATTCTTTTCAATGTGGCTGTACTCACACAGACTCATGTAAGTGTCGAACGCAGATAAAATGCAACATGCTGCGTCCCAACCTGCGTTGGGCGCTTAAATGCGTCTGTGTGAGTACAGCCACATTGAAAAGAATTCAGCGCATCTACTCCTGCGCTCCCCTGCGACTGAACGCATAAAACCGGAACGCAGGGGAGCGCAGCTAAAAGCGTTCATCTGTAAGAGCCCTTACTAGGTACGGGACTGCTATGTAGAATACTTTCGAACCCAGGGTTTTTTTTGGATAAGGGATATTTCAGTAATTGGAATTCATACTTTAACTCTACTAAAATGATTTAAACATTAATTAAACCCAATAGGAATGTTTTGCCTCCACTAAGAATTAACTATATATCAACTAGCTGATGTGGTCCTTGATTGCGGGGAAAGTCATACCTGCCTGACTGATATCTGGCCTATTTTTGACCAGATATTGGTCGGTGGAAGGCCCCAAATCAGCAGCTGAAATCTGCCCATATATTTAAGGGTATGACTTAAAGGGGTGGTTCATCTGTAGATTTACTCTTAATATGTTATAGAACTGCGAATTTTAAGTAACTTTTCAATTGGTCTTCATTATTTATTTTGTATAGTTTTTTAATTATTTGCCACTTTCTTCTGACTCTTTCCAGGTTTCAAATGGGGATCACTGACCCCATCTAAAAACAAATGCTCAGTAAGGCTACACACTTATTGTTATTGCTACATTTATTGCTCATCTTTCTATTCAGTCCCTCTCCAAATCATATTCCAGTCTCCTATTAATTTCAGTGCATGGTTGTGCAGTCTCCTATTAAATTCAGTGCATGGTTGCTAGGGTCATTTGGACCCTAGCAACCAGATTGATGAACTTGCAAACCGGACAGCTGCTGAACAAAAAGCTAACTAACTCACAAACAATAATAAATCAAAATAGTTTGATTGCACAATGAAATCCTTAGAATCGTTCGATTCGTATGATATAATCGTACGATCGTACGATTTTACAAAAAAAACATCGACTTCTCAAAACTTAGCCAACGGCTCATATAGGTTATAAGTTTTTTAAAGAGACAGTACTTCAATTTTGTAATGGTCGAATTTGTGAAGTATTTTCAATAGTAAATGAGCCCCTTAATCACTGATGAGGGGGGTGCCTGCTTCTTTACATACAGGTGGGCAGCATTAAAAGGAAATATAACCCTGAACGTTGCCAATCTCTATAAAAATATATATCTCATAAAACTGCCATTTTAATTTCAAATACTGTTTCATATACAGGTATGGGATCAGTTATCCAGAAACCCATTACCCAGAAAGCTCTGAATTACAGAATGGGTGTCTCCCATAGACTCCATTATAAGTACCTGGTACTTGTTCCAAACTAAGATATAATTAATCCTTATTGGAAGCAAAACCAGCTTGTTTGGGGTTATTTAATATTTATGGCAGCAGATTACGTGTCCCCTCTAGGAATACTGACCTGCACCTACAGAAGAGCACACGGAGCTCATGGGCGCCATCTTCCAGTGATTTGGTCATCTTCGGGTCTTCTTTCTTACCTTCGACACATGCGCAGTGGTAAAGAACCGGAAAATTGCTCCAACTGTGCATGTGCCGATATACTGCTCACTTTGCGAATAGTGATAGGCGAATTTATTCGCCAGGCGTGAATTTGTGGTGAATTTCCATGTTTCCCCCAGCCCGACGTCAACGTTTTTTATGATGCTGATGATGAAATTGTCGCGAAATCTTTGCAAACATGACAAGTTCGCCCATCACTATTCATGAAGAATACCGAAGCAACGAAGATGGCGCCCGTGAGCTCTGCTGCACTCTTCTGCAGGTGCAGGTCAGTATTCTTAGAGGGGACACATAATCTGCAGTAGCACTGTGCAGGGGGAGACACGGAGGGGGGCCAGCAGAGGGGGCCAATGGGTCTTTTGCCTAAATGGGGTTTAGTTCTCCTTTAAGGTATGAAGATCCAAATTGCAGAAAGATCCGTTTTTAGTAAAACCCCAGATTCTGAGCATTCTGGATAACAGGTCCAATACCTGTACAAAAAGCCTGATACATTTGTTCAAAAGTATGCATACCTCCCAAATGTCCCGTTTTAAGCGGGACAGTCCTGCTTTTGACAGCTGAACCCACAGTCCCGGATTGTTACAGAAATGTCCCGACTTTCTCTTCCATCTCCTGCACTGAACAGCCAAAAAAAAAACAAAGATACAAAGTTTCTAACTTAATAGGCTTTTGGCAGAGAGCCCAGAACAACCACCAGGTGCACAAAGAAACTTTTGTAACAATTTTGAGATAAGCAAATAAGTAATCGTAACAATTAAGATATAAAATGTCCCTTGGGAGAAGTTAGACTCACAGTTTAAGGGCAGAGACGCACGCTCAAATTCGGGGAGATTAGACACCCAGCGACAAATCTCCTCTTCTTCGGGGTGACTAATCACCCCGAACTGCCTTCCGCTGGATAGAAGGCAAATCGGCGGCGGGGCGGCAATCAGAGCGATTTTTTTCTGAAGTTGCCTCACGAGGAAACTCTGGGTGACTTCATAAAACGAATTGCTCCGAGTAGGCAGTTTGGGGAGATAAGTCGCCCCGAAGAAGAGGAGATTTATCGTCAGCTGATTAATTATCCCCGAATCTGAGGGTGTGTCTCTGCCCTAAAGGGCAATTCATCTTCATTAGCAAAACTGTAATAACTGAAAAAAACCACAGAACTGTGTTCAAACTTTCATAACCTGCCACATTTTGTAAAATGAACATGGTAATTAGGGGGCGTGGCCACACAATGGGCGTGTCCCACAACATTTTCGCCACGCTGCACGCGGCAACTCTTTTGTCCCTCTTTCTATTTCAAAAATGTTGGGAGGTGTGTAGTAGGTACTATTGGATGATGCTATAATAAAGCACTGCAATGCTAAAGCCTATCTCTCTGTCTACTATGAGGCAAGGGCTATATCAGCCAATGAATGGACAGAACTCCCACACTTCCTGTCAGAGATAGATCTGCATTATTTCCTGTCAGGTGATCTCTGAGGTAGCACACAGACCATCACAAAATGGTGGCTCGAGGGAAAATATGTAAAGGGCAATATTTACTGATATTCATATGCTATTATACAATTATACAATTATTTGATATGTCATTTACTATGATATAAATCACCTGTTTGTTATGTTTTGGTTCAGAACTTAGTTTTACATTGACTAAGAGGACTGCGAACGTGCCAACCTATTGCCTGGGCTGCTACCTCACCTGATAAATACTGTACAAGTACCATATACATCATAGCAATGACAAAAAACAGTGACTAGATGTTATTGGCCCCCCAACAAATCTAGTATATCTAGTGGTGGTTCTATTTCACCAATATATGTTGACAATTCACATTAATTAGGGCCTCATGGGCCCCCTATACTTCCTGGCCCCCCTAACAACCAAGTGTTTATATTTGGCATTTTGGTTCTGGAGAAAAGTGAAGAAGAAATGGGTGAAATCCGAAATGCTGACACAATAAATAACCCCAAGACCAACCGCAATGCTGTTTAGATTATTTCTATTGGGAACATGCTGTATCAGAAAGGAAAAGTGGACACAGTTTAGCTAAAACAGATGCTCAAAATTGTTACAAAAGTATCTTTGTGCACCTTGTGACTGTTCTGGGCTCTCTGCCAAAAGTCAATTAAGTTAGAAACTTTGTATCTTTTTTTTCGGTTGTTCAGTGAAGGAGATGAAAGAGAAAGTTGGGACATTTCAGTAACAATCTGGGACTGCCGGTTGAGCTGTTAAAAGTGGGACTGTCCAGCTCAAAACCAGGACAATTGGGAGGTATGCATACGTTTGGGCAAATGTATCAGGCTTTTCGTACAGGTATGGGATCAGTTATCCATTGGGAACATGCTAGGGAATGTGTGGACACAGAAGAAAGGGAAGAAAGAAAGAAAGAAAGAAAGAAAGAAAGAAAGAAAGAAAGAAAGAAAGAAAGAAAGAAAGAAAGAAAGAAAGAAAGAAAGAAAGAAAGGAAGAAAGGAAGGAAGGGAAGGTGGACACAACCTAATTAAGACAGATGTTCAAGGCAGGTCCGGACTGAGAATTAAAATATGTTCTGGCATTTCAGGTAGGGATGCACCGAATCCACTATTTTGGATTCGGCCGAATACCGAACCGAGTCGTAATTTGCATATGCAAATTAGGGGTGAGAAGGGGAAAACATTTTTTATTTCCTTGTTTTGTGACAAAAAGTCACGTGATTTCCCTCCCTGCCCCTAATTTGCATATGTTCGGCCGGGCAGAGGGATTCGGCCGAATCCGAATCCCGCTGAAAAAGGCCGAATCCTGGCCGAATTCCGAACCGAATCCTGGATTCGGTGCATCCCTAATTTCAGGTACACAGAGGCCAAAACAGCCCCCACCAGCCCACTAAATACTGAGTTTCTGTGGCACCTTATAGCAGCCCCTCTGGCATTTGCCAGAACCCATAGATTGCCAGTCCGGGCCTGGCTCAAGGCATTGCTGCATAGAATAGCAACATATATCTAAAGGGATGGGCATAGAATAGACTCTGCTGTAGTGTATATATTATATAGAGATGGGAGGAATGACAACTCCTGCAGGAGAGCAGCAGGACGAGTGCTCCTGGGCTAGGAGTTCTACTTCAGTGGGAAGGATAGGGTTAAGTCCAGAGAGGGGCGGGCCAGAGGCGGGGAGGGAAGCAAAGGGAAATGAAATCATAGGAAGAGGGACAGCGTCAATCTTGCTGCAGCATGAGTAGGTAATGATTATTCTAACACTATCTTACAGATCTGCCTATGCACGCACTGATCTATCTTTTCTGCTTAGTTATCTTCTAGCCATGCTTGTTTGCTTAGGAACAGGTGGGGGTCAATTAGAAGCACTCCAGCTCATGCTGAACTGCAGCTGTCACCATCCTGCAACTGCTGGAGTGCAGTGAGTTTCAGTTCAGCAGGACCTGCTGACTGGGCATTCCTGAGCTAGGAGCAGAGAGTGAATGAGGACGTATTCAGGTAATGTTATATATCTGCTATTGCAATGCCGCTGCAATGTATACACCCTATTGGACAGGGCTGTGGAAAATGCTGGTGCTTCAATAACAGTTGTTTGGTTTAGTTGTTACAGGTAATTCTTGTTTTCTCATACAGCTAGAGTAGAAATGCTGTTGTACAGTCACTGATGTCTGCATTAATATATATTTATTTAGTCTCATTTGACTTTCATTTGGGTTTTTACAGGAAAAAAAGGAAACACTGATGAAAAGGATGAAGTAGTGTATGATACAGACAGTTAAACTCGACACAGATCTTCTTGCTGCCACTGACATACTGCAAAGTCTCCGCGCTTGGTGTGATGCTACTCAGGACTGGCACGATGCATTAGGACGACTCGTGCCTGACCATGTTTAGAAGACAAGAGGAGCTGGATCGCACCCTATTTGTGGGCAATTTAGACTGCAATGTCAACGAGGAGATTCTGTACGAACTCTTTCTGCAGGTGACTGGCATGTAGAAAGGCATGAGAGTGGGACAACTATTACCCTGAATAAGAACTGTAAAACTTGATATTTGAAGTACTAGATGCACATTCATGCATGTATCTGGTTAGAAAGGTCACCTAAAGGGTATATTCACCCAAAAACTTCTAATTGCTGTTAATAGTAGGGATGCACCAATCCACTATTTTGGATTCGGCCGAACCACCGAATCCTTCGCAAAAGATTCAGCCGGAACCAAATCCTAATTTGCATATGCAAATTAGAGGTGGGAAGAGGAAACATTTTTTTACTTCCTTGTTTTGTGACAAAAAGTCAAGCGATTTTTCTCCCTGTCCCTAATTTGCATATGCAAATTAGGATTCGGATTCGGTTCAGACAGACACAAGGATTCGGCAGAAGCCGAATCCAAATCCTGCTGAAAAAGGCAGAATCCTGGATTCGTTGCATCCCTAGTTAATAGTATCTCAAACAGTGTCATGGCCTTAAAGAGGACTCGCCACCCGAAAAAAATATTCAAAATCCTATTTTATCACATTAGTCAAGCAAAATGAACTTTAATTACACTATATAAATGATTTGAATCTTGTTTACTTCAGTCTGGGAATTCATAATTATAGCAAGCAGGCAGGAGCCATTTTGTGGAAACTGTTATTAAAGGGGTTGTTCACCTTTGAGTTTACTTTTAAGCTGATGTAGAGAGTGATATTCTGATACAATTTGCAATTGGCTTTCATTTTTTATTATTTGTGGTTTTTGAGTTATTTAGCTTTGTATTCAGCAGCTCTCTCTTCAATTTGCATTATAAACAATCTGGTTGCTAGGGTCCAACTTAGTCTAGCAACCATGCATTGATTTGAATAAGAGACTGGAATATGAATAGGAGAGGACCTTGCTATAAAGATATAGAATAAAAAGTAGCAGTAATAATAAATGTGTAGCCTTACAGAGCATTTGCTTTTAGATGGGGTCAGCGACGCCATTTAATTATAAAACTACAAAAAATAAATATTGAAAACCAATGGAAAAGTTGCTCACAATTGGCCATTCTTTTACATACTAAAAGTTTACTTAAAGGTGAACCACCCCTTTTAAGGCAAGCCTTGCATCAGCTCAGAATCTTGTTTATGCACCAGAATGGGGGTCCTGATGTCCATCCCCATGTCCTGGTTACACAATTAAATGGTGAAGAGAACTGGGGGAATGTGGGGAGAGCAGTGACAACTAGGAAGTGCTGAATGGAAAGTGAAAGTAATTGTCTGCCCCGCCTCTATGCCTAAGACATAGAGGAGGGGCAGACAATATTTGAGATTTTTAAAATGAGTTTACAGCAGCTTTGAATGCTTTAATAAAAAAAGGAAATTCGATTTCGCGTTTTATTTGAAAAGGCTTTTTATGTCTGAGTGACAGGTCCACTTTAAAGGAGAAGGAAATCTACCAAAGCAGTTTATTGTCAATAGATTAGCCACAACAGTGCAAGCTTTAACACTATATTTATTCTGCAGAATGCTTTACCATACCTGAGGAAACAGCTCTAGAATCTCTCTCTGTTTGTTTAGGATAGCAGCTGCCATATTAGCTTCGTGTGACATCACTTCCTGCCTGAGTCTCTCCCTGCTCACTCTGGGCTCAAATTACAGCAGGGAGGGGAGGAGGGAGAGAGGAGCAAACTGAGCATGCTCAAGCCCTAACCCTGGATGTTTAAGCTGATACAGAAGCCCATGTGTATATAAAGGAAAGAAATGCTGTGTTTCTTTTGACATTCTTTTAAGAGTGTACTGGTGTATTTATATAGACCTTTCTGATAAAGCTTACTTAATGTAAGCCTTTTCTTCTCCTTTAAGCAGTGTCATGGCCTTAACACAACAAATAACAATATTTTCCCTTATTCGTGGTGCAGACAAGATAACAGATGGTTGGTCTGTGTTGCCCGGCTGTTTAATCAAGGTATCAGAATACTGTATAAAGGAAGACACTGCTTTGTGTATCAACCTTTTGCAGTGAGTACATGCTGTGTCATTGATGGGCATGAATAGACAGCTTTGGCTTCTTCCTAAGTGCCCTTTTACAGATCTAATACCCACAGGGGTACCTTTGTCAAACTGCAATTTAATATTTGCCTTGTCTTTCAGGCCGGGCCTCTTACCAAAGCGACCATTGCAAAAGACAAAGAAGGTAATTCAAAGGCATTTGGCTTTATCCGCTTCAAGCACTCAGAATCTGTGCCTTATGCCAAGGCCTTACTGAATGGCATCCGATTATATGGACGGGCAATTAAAGTTCACTATCAATTCGGTAAGTTTTAAACCACCTTTGGGGGTGGGGTAAAGGTCTCAAAATGGCAAGTCCTTAAAGGAACAGTAACACCAAAAAATTTAAGTGTTTTAAAGTAATGAAAATATCTTGTACTGTTGCCCTGCACTGATAAAACTGATGTGTTTGCTTCAGAAACACTACTATAGTTCATATAAACAAGCTGCTGTGGAGCAATGGTGGAAATTGAAAAACGGCTATATGGCACAGGTTAACTAATGGATAACAGATAACACCATTAAACAGACAGAGCTTATCTTCTATCTGCTGTGTAACTTGAGCTTATTCTCCTTTGAATGGCTGCCCCCATTGCTACACAGCAGCTTATTTATATAAACAATAGTAGTGTTTCTTAAGCAAACACAGCAGTTTTACCAGTGCAGGGCAACACTGCATTATATTTTCATTACTTTAAAACACTTTTATTTTTTGACGTTACTGTTCCTTTAAAGTAATGATTTCTTTGCAGATGGAGAAAACACTGATCTGCTCCACTGGGTAGTGCTAAGACTGTACACAGGAGGGGAAAAAGGAAGCAGATCAGCAGTTTTTCCACCGGCGTACATAACACCTGCTGTAACATTACTCTTTAATCATATTCTTAGCAACGATTTAGCTGTTCTTTATTTTTTATAAACATTTTTTTTTAAAGGGGAACTATCGCGAAGATGAAAATGTAATATAAGCTTCAGCATACTGAAATAAGAAACTTTCTAAATATACAGTAGTCGATTAAATATTCTGCATTGGTTCTGAAATAATCAAGTTTAGTTTCACTATCCCTCTCTCACCATCTGTATCTCTGCATTCTGTCTTCATACAACATTTGGGTCTCAGATAGTCATTGGCAGATCCAATATATCTTATAGGGGAGCTGATTTTACCTAGATGATATATTAGATCTCACTCCATTAAAATCACAAGAAATACTGTCTCTCTACATGCAGAATTTGTGCAGAATTTTGTATTTGATTTGTACTGGAATCAGTTATTTGAGTGAGCTCTAATACATCTATTAGGAAAGGAGCCCCCCTATAAGATATATTGGATCTAACTGTCAATAAATATCTGACACCCAACTGCTGCATGAAGAGAGAATGAAGAGAAACAGATGCTGAGAGAGGAATAGTGAAGGTAAACTTGATTATTTCAGAAATGATGCAGACTATTTAATTGATTATATTTAGATAGTTTCTTATTTCGGTATGCAGAAGCTTATATTAAATTTTCATTTTCGCAATAGTTCCCCTTTAAATATTTTCCCTATTACCCAACTTTCAGATTGTGTGTGTGTGGACCCCCCAAAAAACTATTGCTCTGTGAGGCCACAATTTCATCATTCTTGTTGTTTTTATTACTTAGCTTTCTGTTTAGACCACTGCCTAGTTGCTAGAATAAGTTGGACCCTATCAACCAGATAGCTTCCAAGCTAGAGAGCTGCTGGACAAAAAGCTAAATCATTTAATAAAAGAAAATGGAGACCAACTGCAAATTGTCTTAGAAACAACCCTGTCGACACCATGTAACTGTGAACTACCCCTTTAGGTTATTTAGCAAGTTTATTTTACTGTTTCACAGGAAGTTCCTTCTCTTCTGAAGAGACTAATGCACCTCAAAGTTCAGCTAATGGTTTCACCCCATATCCCCAAGACTACGGGTAAGTAAATTTCTAAATTTAGTAACCAGAAATAGTGCTCTTGTACCTACTTTCAGTAGAGACTTGGGGAGTCAGGGTTTGTGAGTTAAACGTAATTTGTTTTATTGTCATAGTAAAGAAAAAATGTCTAATGTACCCGTTTGGAAGGACGTGTTTTCCATTTAAATCATTTGGAGTGGTCATGAATGCTTTTCAGTGTTATGGGTGCACTTACCGTATATACTCGATTATAAGCCGAGTTTTTCAGCCCTCAAAATATGCTGAAAAACTCCACTCGACTTATACTCGCGTCAAGCGCAAAAACGGTCGCCGGCGTCTAAGAATAGTCGCCGGCGTCCAAGAATAGTCACCGGCGTCCAAGAATAGTCTCCAAGAATATTCGCCGGCGTCCAAGAATGGTCGCTGGCATCCAAAAACGAGACGCCGGCACCTCCAATGGGAGCAGAAACCCTCAATTTTTTGATTGAAACTTACCAGAAGCTGCTGCATTTCTCACCCTAGGCTTATACTCGAGTCAATCAGCTGTCCCAGTTTTTGGAGGTAAAATTAGGTACCTCGGCTTATACTCGGGACGGCTTATACTCAAGTATATACGGTAACTGTGGGTATATTAACCTTTGTCCCATTTAAATGATCGAAGAGGACTTAAAGGAGAACTAAGAAGAAGGTGTTTTGGCTTCTGTACCAGCCCAAGGCAACCACAGCCCTTTAGCAGTAAAGATCTGTGTCTCCAAAGATGCCCCAGTAGCTCCCCATCTTCTTTTCTGTTGATTCACTGCACATGCTCTGTGCTGCTGTCACTTACTGAGCTTAGGGACCCACTCACAATATACAGTACACATAGAATAGAAATGTCACAATACAAGGTTGATTAGTAATTAATACAGATAATTACTATATGGCAGCACAGAAACCAGTGCAATTAGCATCAGAATTTAATAATCAGCAAACCTGTAGCATCAGCTTATATTACAGGGAAGCTCATTTTCTGCTGGATAATTAGTGACGAGCCCTAAGCTTAGCTTCTCAACAGCCAATCAGAGCCCACTGAGCATGTGAGTGTCACAGACACTTTCCAAGATGGTGACCCCCTGTGACAAGTTTGAAGTCCTGGATCATTGCTGCTATTGACAAGCTGAAACTTCACGTTGGTGAAACAAGTTCAATGTATAAAATATTGCATTTTTAGCCACTTACGTTTAGGGTTTAGTTTTCCTTTAAAAAATGATATCAATTTTCATCATTTTACAGAATGAGTGGTCCAGAGGACAGATCTGCTGCCCTTTCAACCACAAACTTTGTGGATAACAACTATTTTCATCAGACGTTTATGTACTTCCAGGGGATGGTAAGAACACTGTATTTACATATTATATAACATGTTCAGCATTGCATTTTTTCACAGGTTACTTATATAGAATAGAGCGAGACTAATTTACTTATATCGGTTCTAAATTCCACCAGTGCAGTTCCCAGTAGCAGCCAGTCTGAGCTTTCTTTGTTTTTTATTTATAGTAGATTGATCTATATTAGCAAATTATTCCCATAACGAGAGAGATGGAACCAAATCTACAACAGACATTGGGGTATATTTATCAAAAAGTGAAGTTGGAGATCGCCACAGTTTTCTAGAGTGAAATTCCGCCTCTCTCCATTCATTCTGTGGGATTTTTAAAGGACCAGTTAGTATACATGAAAAAAAAAAACACAAAGACAAATGAAACTTTGAAATCGTTAAGTCTTTATTAAGAAATAACTTATCGAAACTCCGCTTGAGCTCCTCTTCAGAAAAGGTGATCCATCATGCTGTGCTCGATTTCTCCTCCCTGCCTTCCTTATAGGAGATAGCCAGGGAGGAGAAATCGAGCGGCCGCACAATGGATCAGCCACCTGTCGCCTTTTCTGAAGAGGAGCGCAAGTGGAGTTTCGGTAAGTTATTTCTTAATAAAGACTTAGCGATTTCAAAGTTTAATTTTTTTTTTTCGTTGTATAGTAACGAAGTTAAATGTTGATGCTACTGGTCCTTTAAAAGAGTATTTCTCAATGGGTGAAAGTTCACCCTTTAATAAATACACCTTTAAAAATGCCATAGAAAATAATGGAGAGTGGCGGAATTTCATTTTAGCTAACTGTGGCGATCTCTAACTTCACTTTTTGATAAATATACCCCATTGTGATGGGTAGGAGCACTAAAGTTGCTTCAATTATAACCCTTGGTGTTACTCTTTGATGTATAACCATGTCCTTCCAAATGCACCTTTCTGATAAAAGCAAGTTAAGCTGGCCATAGACTCAAAGATCTGATCGTACAAATCGAGGATTCGTACGATTTTCGAACCGTGTGTGGAGAGTCCCGACATTTTTCGTCCGGCGGAGATCGGTCGTTTGGTCGATCGGACTGGTTAGAAAATTTCTGTCGGCTGCCGATAATATCTCTGCGTGTATTGCCGATTGTACGATTTTCAGTGGGAGACTGTCACTAGCTTTGGTTGGACATAGATATCGTACGATTGCTGTCAGGGGCAGAACATTGCTGATCTCTTCTTTAACTAATCTGACTGGTAAGACTTTGATCTGAATGGTTAGTAGCGGGTCGGGAGATGGGAAAGTCCGATCGTACCATTATTCGTACGATCGGATCTTTGCATCTATGGCCAGCTTTACACTGCAGATCCTGCCAAATACTAGTGCATCCATATAACCAGATAAGGAGGGTTCAGTGCAATAGGCAGTGGGATACGTAAAGTAGCCCATCCTCCCTCAGTCAGATATCCTGGATTAACCCTGCTCAGTAATGCACCCCTTCAAAATTGCATCTGAAAGAAACATTTAAAGGAACAGTTCAGTGTGAAAATAAAAACTGGGTAAATAGATAGGCTGTGCAAAATAAAAAATTTATCCAATATAGTTAGTTAGCCAAATATGTAATATATAAAGGCTGGAGTGAACAGATATCTAATAAAACAGCCAGAATCCAACTTCCTGCATTTCAGCTCTATAACTCTGAGTTAGTCAGCGACTTGAAGGGGGGCCACATGGTACATTTCTGTTCAGTGAGTTTGTAATTGATCCTCCGCATTCAGCTCAGATTCAAAAGCAACAGATATGACCTATGTGGCCCCCCTCAAGTCTCTGATTGGTTACTGCCTGGTAACCAGGGTAACCAGTCTGTGTAAACCAAGAGAGATGAAAAGCAGGAAGTAGAGTTCTGTCTGACATGTTATACATGAAATCACTCCAGCCTTTATACATTACATTTTTGGCTATATCTAACTATATTAGAAACATTATTTAATTTGCACAGCCTATCTATTTACCCAGTTTTTATTTTTACACTGAACAATTCCTTTAAGCACATTATCCTCGTATAAGTTGCTAGAACCAGGGGCACTGCGGCAATGAGGCGTATTGAGACTGTCGCCTCACTAGGTACCAGGGGCGGCAAAAATGCCGCTCCTGGTACTTTTAAGAGGCAAATTTCCGGATTTCAAAATTCGGCTCTTCTATCACAGAGAGCGCAGTTAGGCTCTCTGCGCTAGTGCACTGGCCCTCTCTGCTGCCCTGGTGGACCCCCCCGGACCCCCTCAGAGGAAAAAGGTAAGCGCACGGGGGAGGAGGGGCGGCAGCAACTGCTGAGGCCAGGATCGCCCCTGGCTAGAGCAGAATATAAAATATACATATTAGAATGTGACTGCGAACAGCAAAACCTTTACCTAAATGTGTATTTCTTTAACTACAGACATAACTGTAGTGATTTCACCTTTATACAATTTTTTATTTTTTCTCTTGGAAGATAAACCAGTGTTTATCTTATGGATGGATGGGCCAGCAACCTTCCTGTTCGACACTAGCCTTTCCTTGGCATAACGACAACCCCTTTCCATGGCCGAACGAATCAGGAAGTGACGGTGTTCCCGGGCCAAGTTCTATGGACTGCAACGCAAACAGCTACAGGGCCTACCAAAACTGCGAACACCCAAATAAAAAGAGAAAGAAGCAAACCCACGATTCTACCAGTAACAGTTCAGACCTGAACCAGCATGAACAAAGCCACAAGCCGAGAAAGCGCAAGAAAAAAAAAAGGAAGACTTAGATGTCTTTGGGCAAAAGCAGAAAAAATTCTGAACTGAATTTTCCAGCATCAAAAGGATGAAATAGTGTGTAGTGTTCATTAGTACAATGGACCAAAGCTGGAATCTGAAAGCACTCACTTGAACTGTCATTTTATTTTGACTGGTTATAGTTTATTTTGACTGGTTATAGCTATGCTATATATATATGATGCAGATTCCTTGTATATCATTGTCTGCACTAAACACGTATGTTCCATACATTCTATGGAAATGCTGTGATATAGAAATATACCAATAAAGGAAACTTTACTGGAAAGGCTACACATTATACTGCCCTATAACAAAGCACCAAGGACTTGTGGGTTATTTGGCTTAGTTATAGGTAAACGGGAGAAGGGTTCTGGATCAGTGATGAAGGTAGAGAAGAAAATGTAGGTATACATTTAAATATAAGCAAAAATGTAAAAAAACGATGTATCTCTGGTTGCCAGGGAAAGTTATGCTTGGCAACCTGATTGCAGATTTCTTCTGAAATTAAATTATTTTCTTATAAGTGGGGGGTCAAGCATCCAGATATTATTCCACATTCAAATCTGTAGAGTTGCAGAACAAACACTTATAATCATTATAATAAAATGAATTAGTAATAATTTAAAAATAAAAATGTTTAATGGGTCTTTATTAACATTGATGTATATTTCCCACTTTTGGGGTGTTGAAAGGGAAACTCTATGACTATGCTAACTCTTATTCTGGTGGAAGCATGATAAGCATCTGTAACGGGTATGACTTCCCTTCAAAATTGACAGCTGCTGCCCAGTAGCACAATGTTATATTGCAGCTCCCACTGTCCGCAGGTGGTGGAGGAAAGGTTTCAGAAGCTTAACAGTAACTCTCAAAGGTGCTTTGAAAAATGATTAGGGCCCAGGAATTGTTAACCAAAAAGATGATATATTAAACAGTAAGAAAGGTAAATAAATTGTGAGGCAACATGAGAGTGAGTTGTGTAGAAAAAGTTGAGCAAGTACTGAGGATCATGCACTACCTTTAGAAGACATGCTAAGGAATAGCTCACCAGTAGTGAGACATCTTAGTGAAATGGATCCCCTCTGGTGGAAGCCTCTTAGGAATAGGAATAGCCTAATTTTCTAGACTGTGGTCCCTACACTTCAGGTATGGGAGTTCTAACTACATACTACGTCTACTTGGTGGAGCGGATGCTGCTCTTGCTAAGCAGGCCTGTCTATCTCACAACTCGTGTGCTAAGACAGAAACAGCTATCCTCTGCTTTCTACCTGCTCCCAGCTTCTCTAAGGTATACAAGAGTTGAAACTGGGACCTGCTGCTCCAGGCTTCCAGCATATCCACTCCTGGTACCAGTGGAAACCGAAGAGGAAGAACCATGTGCACCTGCTGCTTTAGGGACAGGATTTAGTCACAGCCATTATAAGATCTCTGGGTGAATAAAGTGACCCTCCCTCAGAGCACAGAACCAGGACTTCGTGAGAAGTGGGGAAATTTACTGTTGGGGTCCCTTATAGTGATGGATGAATCTGTCCCATTTTGCTTCGCCGAAAAATTCATAAAACTTCGAAAAAAATTGCGAAATGGCGAAAAATGTGTTAAACACATTGAAGTCAATGGGCATCAAAATTATTTTGACGCGCGACAATTTTGACACAAGCATCAATTTTTATACATATGGCTCTTTTGTACAAATGGTTTAAAATCAATGGGCGCCCAAATAATTTTAATGCACGCCAATTTTTACACGCGCGACTCTTTTGTCCATATACATTAAAGTCAATGGGCACAAAAAGTGACAAGGAAAAAAAGTTTTAAAACTTTCTCCTGCCGATCTCCACACATTCTCTCAGCTGTATCCAAAAAAGTCTCCAAAATTTGTAAATAGATCAGCGCCTGTGGCAACAGAGAAAAGAGAAACAGAAAACCAAAACAGTGCAGTTTGTTTGGATATTTGGACGGCACCCGGTTTTTAAAAATATCTTTATTAGGTGTGCTTCCCCTTTAACTGTTGAAAGTATGCACAAGAAAGTTCCCTTTATATCCAAGTAGTTGTATCCACCATGTGGCTAAAATGCCTACTTACAAGCCAAAATTAAGATATATTGCCCTTAGTATTAGCAGATCCTTCCTCTCCTTTTAGCTCAGTTCCACGAATCCCAATATAGAAATATATAAATCCAAAATAGTGTAACACCATTTATTAAAAATATACTTTAAAAACAAGTTGCACTCACATTTGTTTTGAAGTAAAATCACATATCAACATCTGTGTTACACAGGCTATTGCAGCTTCTATGGAGGGGCCCTGCCGGCGTGTGTAGCTCCCCCGTGGCTCTCCCTGTAAGTCTGATGTGATGTCACTTCCTGCCTTACGCATTTCGCCAAACAGCTGGCTTTCTTCAAAAGCTTTCTTTGACACGGCAGCTAAGAATCCAACAAAAATGATAGTGAGTTAATCACGACTTTGGGGGGCTGGCGACATTTGCTTGGAACGCTGATTGAGGGGCCCCGTAGTGTGAGCAGTGAATTGCAATGATTTCGTACAACAGACAGCATATTAAGCATTTCAATACCCAGTAGGACCTATTTAAAGGCTGCTGGAGTCAAAACTCAGAATTGTGCAGTGATCTTTTCTGTGCTGCTGGGGCATTGAAAGCCGAATTATCCCCGGCACTTCTGGGAATAAACAAACGCTCATGTTTTCTGCTGCAGAGAGAAAAAGCAAAACTTGACCTTGATTTTATTCAACTGCAATGAAAGAGTAGAATATGCATAGTTTCACCAAATGCGCAATACCTCAATCCAAAACAGGTCACAGACACAGACTATTATTAAAGTACGAAGCATACATTCCCTAAAGATTTAAAAAACCATGATGTGAGCAATGGAACCGGCTTAGCCAGTAAGCATACTGTAACACAAAGGGGCTTGTTTACTATTTGTTTTTATTTCTCTGGTATTCACTCTTTTTCTATTTCAAATTAAACAAGCAAATATATATATAATGCTGACATTCTAATTTTTGTGCACTCCCCTAAGTGAATTGAGTCATCCATGGAGCCACCATTAGTACAAGACTAGTAAGGGGCAGCCACATCCCGTCTCTCTAGGAGAGATACGATTCACAATGATCCTCTTTCCCCACCTCTCTCGAAGTAAAAGCCCGGTGCTGGTTAGAGAGGTCGGCGCCTCTCCTACTTGAAGATCAGTAAGGATACCAGACACTCGATGGCTAGTGAAGCGGGGGTGACCCCTGCGTGTTTATTGCGTCAAATGTAACGTTTCGGGGGCGTGCCCCTTCGTCAGACATGCAGAACAATTCACACAGTGTGCTTTATACCGTAAGTAATTAACATAATTAGTACAAGGTGTAAAACATTTTTTAAAACATTGAATATAAACATTTTAGAAAAAACTTTTTGAAATAGTGCCCAAAAAGACCCAATATATTCTTCAATCATTTGTAAACCTTAGGTTACATTCATTTAAAAACGTGAAACACTTGTGTGCACACCAACCGTATATATATATATATAATTTATACAAAATGTCCAAATTTCAGCTCGTAGTGACAATCTTATAAACAAATGGCTGGCAATATTTCTGTAAAAGATACTATCTTACCCTCCTCATAAGCTTTCCCTGGAATGTAACGAATCATTGAAAGAATCTAAAATGGAAACATGGAAACATAGTTATAATCCTCTTTGCTTTATTCACTTTTCACTACCAACAACTTTATTCTTCACAATTTAACTTAGGACTCACCGCCACCTAATTATGCTTTAAACATTAACTTAATTCACATCTTGCCTCTTTACAACTGTGTTCTGTACCACTGCTATACTCTCCTTTGTGGATTTGTACTAAATAAATCAATTCTGGTTTATGTTCCAAAAACATGATGTTCTAGTAGACTTAAAACATGAAGATCCAAATTACAGAAATATCCATTATCTGGAAAACCCCAGGTCCCCAGCATTCTGGATAATAGGTCACATACATGTATATATATATATATATATATATATATATATATATATTGAAATTGGAGCTGCTACAGTAAGCCATGTTTCTTTTTACGTACAGACTGATATGCAAATGTATTATTTTTGTTTTTAGTCATTGTTATTATATCTATTTAACCACTCAACCAAGAAAAGAACTAAACCCAGTATCCCATGGCAAGAACATTGTATTCCACTAGATGGCACTATTTCATTCCTTTTTCTTTCTCAGTTCCACCTGTTCGTATACAATGCATTTAACCTTTTCATTTAGGTTTTTTTTATATTTAGCAAAATCAATAGAAATAAAGTGATTAAACATCGAGTCTCTGGTGAGATTACTTATTTATTTGTTTTGCTAGAAATGTGCTCACTTGCATTTTTATATTGGATGCCCATTCTAATCATCTTTATCTTTATGATGCATTGTTCATATAATGGTCATTTATATGGAGATAGTGCAATGTGCCTAAGGAAGAGACCTTATCTTCAGTGCATTTGTCTCTTGCATGATAACGTTTCCTCATTTAGCCTCATTCTCTGATATAAAGTCTGGGTTTCAGCTGCGCTTTGTGATACCCTGCGGCACTGATACCAATGAGACAGGGTTTGCCTTTGTTTAATTAACACAAAGTACACATTCTGTTAAGCTTCTCATTGTAAAAAATAAAATCCACTGCTAAATAAGGTAAGATGATTATAAACGAACCCCTTTAATGCTGTATATAAACAGCATATATTTGCTGTTAAAATGTAAGGTTTAGGGTACAAGTGCAGAGCTTTCAGTCAATGACCACTAGGGGGCTTGTGCCATGAAAGAACCAGAGAGGTCCGGGTTTTTTATGTTTTATTGAAAACTTTCCAAAAGAATATTAACATAATTTAGACTAACTTGTCAGCCAATTACATTACACTCATACAGAACCATAAAATCCCCTCCCCCCAGTCCACTGCTTAAATGTCCTGATGGATAACTTGACAATGGGACAAAGACAGTCTCAGTCTGATGAAGAGTCTATGCATTAGCCGTGGATTTCCAGTGGAAACAATGAAGAAGCAGAACTATTCACTAAATCAAGAAGAATTTGTTGCTCCTGGTGGCCTGAAGGAGTGAAATCCAATGTGTTGAGCTTGGTATATCTGGAAAACTCCCAGTCCCACATAAGAACAAAGACTAACAACAAGGTTAAAACTCCTAGAAACCCAACGGTACCTGAGCAATGCCCCATTGGTAGTGAGCCAAATTGAGGCCAAAAATAACTGGCATGCAAGCCAACCTCAAGCAAAATTAGGGAGGCAAATGTGTGCTCAGAGAGGTAGGGGAAGAAGCCAAAATCTGCCCACATGGAACATACTAAAAGTCGCCTTAAAGCAGAAGTTATTCACCTTCCTTAGCTACAAAGGACAAAACTAGAGATTTTAACCCTTGTGAAGGGATATCTGCTCCTAAACTCAATGCTACTACTACAGGAGCAATGGCTGAAAAGGAGTCAAAGTCTGATACAGATGTAGGGACCCATAGGTTTAGTAAATCCCTAAGCCTCTTTATCTCCCTAGTTGCTGGGAAGATGCCCATGTATCTAGTTACTGATTTACATATTTGTATTATTAGCCTACTGCCTTATGAACACTTCCTGACACACTTTAACATAGTTTGTAATGGGGGTGCCTTACTCGTTGGTAACCCTTGATGTACCACCGACCTTTTGTGTGGGGGAACCCTTGAGTGAAACACACCAGGTAGAGAGTTGCAGTTGAAACACATTCTCTTTATTGTCATGCCCTTCCGTAGAACAGCAGCGCATTCACAGGGCTCAATCTCCCAGCCTCTTGCAGAACATTACCCGTAACAGCATACTGCCAGGCGGGGGGAGACACACTTGCAGGCACCCCTCTTGGGTCCTGGCCGGCTTAATCCTGATCAGCCTTTCCTCTTAAACCCTGGCTGGTGGGAACACTATGCCCACTCAACTCCTAGTTGGGGCTCTAGCTCTTACCTCTCTCACTTACACTCCCTAGCATACTATAACACCACTAGGCCTCACACTACCTAGGCTCAGTACCTCTTCCAGGAGATGACTCTACTGCTGCAGAGCCCACTACTCATCTTGCTTCCCATGACACATCTCTAAAAAAAAAAAAACGTCCCTTATATAACTTAGTATTCTCCGCCTGTTATCCAACTGTTATCCTCTAGCTCCCCTAGTGGCCAACCTAAATATATATGTATGTATATATGTATTAACTATTACTTAAACATTTATATTAAACCATTCACATTTTACCCTGTTACAAGTTAGGGGGGTGGATTTTTCTCTTTGGCTTGCATCTGTTGAGCAAGTGACCCTGGCTTCAACAAGGTTCCAGTAAAGCTGTGCTGCCCTAGAGGGTTCTTCACCTCTAGTGAAAGCCAGGGAGCAGGCACCCAGTGAATAAGGCTTACCCAGTCACTGGTGAAATAGCACTTTCTAGGAAAGGGACATGGAGAGATTTCATAGACACAGAAAAAAATCTCCAGCGCTCGGTCTAACTGACGCTGTGGCGTTGACCGTCTAACCCACATTCTGGAGTTGACCAGCTAAAAAGCCAATATTTGTACACAAAGAGAAAAAGACAAATTGCCAGTGCACAGTTTGCCTTTTAAAATAATTATTACAAAAATGAGGTGTTAGTACCACCCTTTGGCCAAAATATGTAAGCTCACGTGCCACACCAAGGTCCCTCATTGTATGTGAGTTCTACACTATCCATTAGTATTCTAATGTTGAAGTGCATTTATAATCAAGTCCCCCAGCAAACAGTGTGACTAAGTATTAAGACCAACAGTGTACTTACCCTTAACTCAGGAGTTCTATGGTACGTCGTACTAAAAGTTAACGCAAAAGGGAACAACCACTTTAATAAGTGTCCTTGGTTACCAATCCTTAACTATACATGGAGATATACAGTACTTATCAGTCGCCTACAAATGTATAAGGTATTCTGTAAATGGAACTTTTGTATGAGGACATTTGTTACAATTTTATCCATATGGGCACCCGTACTGTAAGAAAATAGGCCTGAAGTTGGACAGAAACATTATCTCTAGATTGTCCCCACCCTATTCACTTGAATGGCATTCAGTTTAATGGGACAGTGGTGAGTGTAAGCTTTGTCCTGAGCTACAAAGTGCTGAGAACATTTTGGAACAATGAATTTATTAGTCAAAGCAATATGTTGTAAGGAGTTGTTTAGTATCTCATGTCCTAAATTACACATGAAATATATATAATAATGCAAACCCCAAATGACGTTGAAAATTGCTATTCTTTCCTCCTCGGCTTGGGTATCGATCCAACGTTCGCACGTTTGGCAGTGGTAAATTACCTTTAATACGGTAAGTTTTTCAGGGTGACATTTGGCGAAACTTTAGGAATATATCACATTCTCATCAAAGAGCTGCACAGCCGAACAGATTTATAGATGGGAGAGCCTATTAAATTGATTGTACATCACGGCTGTCTCCGACATAGGCCAGCTCTGCGCTAATACTCACCAAGTGCCCTTTTCCTCATTCTTATTCTCCGCTCACAAAGCTTGAAGGTAAAAGGCCTTAACCAGTTTTTTTTTCTTCCTTTCGGCTAAAAATATCTCTGCTGTTAATTTTTATTAATTTGTCAGAGCCGGGCAATGGATGATATACTGGACTAAAGCACCAGCCAGGATTAACACTTCCTTTGCCATACTACTGATATTTGGTTTACGCAGGCTGGCCATTGATACTCTTTCCCCACTGATGAGCTTGTGTCTTCCATTCAGCATTTATTATACTGTTATACCTCTACTACTTATCCCTGGACTAGTGGACTCCTTTTTGCTAAAATTAGAATAAGCTAGAGCACAAGGGATGCCTCGAAAATATTGGTACGATGGTGCTGTGCCGCTTAAAAAGATCCCTGGCCTGGTGCACTTTTCCCAGTAGAGCAGTAAGGGCAGAGACACAAAGTCAGATTCGGGGAGATTCTCCCTGAACTGCCTTCCAGCCGTCTAGTAAATCGCTGGCGGGATGGCACTTGGAGCGCTTCGTTTTCCGAAGTCACCTGAAGTTTCCTCGTGAGGCAACTGCGGACGACTCTGGAAAATGAATCGCTCCGAGTGCCATCCCTTTGGCGATTTTCATTCTAGCTGACGGGAAGGCAGGGGAGGCAGTTCGGCGAGATTAGTGACCCCGAAGAAGAGGAGATTTGTCGCCGGAGGTATTGAGAGAATAAAAACCCCAATCAGTGGCGAAACAAGCACTTGCCTCCCCCCCTCCATAAAAAAATCTTCAGAGGGGCCCTGCACACACAAGGTGCTCCCATACACACCAAACTTTAGGCACATGATCTGCTCCCCTCTTCCCGCCCATGCAAGTGCAACCGCACACCTACATTTAAAGAGGAAGCAGTTGGGGATTTTCAGGCTATAGAGGAAGCCATTCTCATGGTCTGTGTGCCCCTTTACCCTGAGTCCGCCCCAGGCCCAGACTGGCAATCTGTGGGTTCTGGCAAATGCCATAGAAATTCACTATGATACACAATGATATCACTAAGAGCTGATTATATAGTGAATAAAGTACCCTCTCTTGTAAAATACAAGGATATTATGACCATATAAAAACAGGCCAAAGGCCGAGTGTTTTTATACAAGTCATGGAACTCCGAGGTTACTTCTAATATCCTCATATTTTACAACTGGAGGTACTTTATTTATTATAATACACAAGTTTCAGTGAGTCATGTGACAGAAATGACATCAGAACTCACCGTTTATAAGGATATAATTTACAAGATATTCATGGCTTTTGTGTATTATATAGTGAATAAAGTACCCCCTCTTGTAAATTATAAGGATATTATAAGTTACCGAGGAGTTTCATGACCATATAAAAACAGGCCAAAGGCCGAGTGTTTTTATACAGGTCATGGAACTCCGAGGTAACTTCTCATCTCCTTATTATTCACAAGAGGGGGTACTTTATTTATTATAATACACAAGTTTCAGTGAGTCATGTGACAGAAATGACATCACTACTCACCGTTTATAAGTACAGTGTATATAAGTTATAGGATATTCATGGCTTTATTGTATTATAAAGATTTAATGATATTAAGAGGCCCATTTATCAAAGTCAAAATTTACAGTATCTCAATATTTTCTGAAAAAAACTCTGCACTGTTTTTTTCTCCTTGTTTATTAATACACTTTCCCGAAAAAAAAATTTGCGGGAAAAACCCGGAATAATTGTGAAAAAAAGTATCGTCCGAATTTTTCACCCAGATTTTTTCAGATTTTTGCCTGAAAACCATGAAATCTTCAGATTATTGCATGAAACCCAGTGCAGATCAAAAAATCTTTGGGACTTTTCCTGTTGACTTATATGCAACCCCGGCAAGTCTGAGACGGCGGATTTTCAGATTCTGACTTTTTCAATTCTCGGGGTATAATAAATCCTGAAAAAATACGTGTTTTTTCCCACAAAATTTTTTTTGGGTTTTTGGCATTTGGAGTTTTATTAAATAACCCCCTTAAAGTCAGTGTTGTCATCAGTTATAAACATCACATAGAGATGTCACTGACTCAATGAAACTGATGTATTATTATTATGATATTATTATAGTGTTATAAGAAATAACATATACCCTACTGTAACATATGAGGATATTCTGAAGCCCCTGTTGTCTGATAAAGTTCCCCAATTCCCATGATCTCTCCAATACTTTGTGTATCTGGGTTGGTACTGTTGTTTATCAACTCAAGTTTAACAAATTAAATATCCTGAAAATTACAGCAAAAGTAATGATTTTTTTTTTTGGACGAGGTTCCTGCTTTTTATTGACCTATCCAAATGCTACACAGTGGCTGAATAATTGCCTCCCCGTGTCTCGTTATTTATATAAAGGAGAGCCCCAAGTATTTATCAGATTTCAGTATGAGCACCTCTATATCATATTCAAACACACGCAAGACTAATGTGCTGACATTTAGATAAATAAACAAGTGCTTCTATTACCCAGAGCCGACACTGCAGCCATTTATTGTTTCTGTATGAACAATTGTAAACATACCCAGCTATTATTTCCCTACTTTATTTTTACTGGCCCTCTGTGTTGCTTTAATGAACGTTCTATTTTTTTTCTTAGCATTTAATAGCACAACAGATGTACAGCTTTAATAAAAAAACAAACTATCCAAGGTTAAGAGAAAAACAACTCTATAAGTTCCCGAAAAGAACGGGGTTATTACACTTCAAATGTAAACAATTTAAAGATGAAGCCTGCGGACCCAATGTGTTGTTATTTTGATTTTGAAATATGACTTTTAATAAATGGTTGATATTTATATTCTACTGTAATGTAGAAAAAAGGAACCCTAACCCTAATAATACTAAGTGGCTAGATTTTGGAATATGAGTCTAATGTGTCAGGAGTAATATAATTTCTATGTTAGTAGTGTTGGTTTTAATTGGTCACCAGGTGGTGCTGTTGGGTAAGGGGTAGAGATGCCCACAGATTTGGCGGGTTCGGGCTGATTGTAGGTGTAGGTTTTGTAGCTGAGAAGCTGATCTCCAATGAGGAAAGAAGGACCAGTGTCCTGGCAGAACCTCGTCCAGATTAGGGACCCAAAGCAGAGGGGACTTGCGTAGACAGCGTGCTGACAGTGTGTCAAAGTGTACATGATCTCAATGAGGAGGCAGGCAAGTAAGGCAACCAGTGGGACCTGGTGGCCTGGGACTATTAATTTTGGTTGGGGAAGATTGTGTGTGGCAAGTATCACTGTGGAAGCTGTGCTGGTTCCTGAGTTCAACAAAGGGCTGTGTGGAACCTTTCATTCATGGCTTCCAAGTAATCACTACAATACCCCGGGGAGTAAAGGTGGCCAGGGTGTAACGTGCCCTGGTGGTCTAGTGGGCCGGCGGGAACACCCCACTGCGCCTTCGCCAGGGACGCCCGCTTCGGTGATCTTCTTCCTTCACCTGCCAGTTACTCTATGGCACGCTTACGGGTTTTATGTGTCACAAGCGTCATGAAGCCATCACGTTTTGCCGCGAATTTTAAGTATTTAAAGGGGCTTGAATCTAAACTCATTGCCCGTTGTTAGGTCTAACTTGTTAGTATCCTCCTGTAATTTTGTCCTGTTTGATTCCAGTTTTGACCCTTGCCTATCTGACTATTCTTTGAACTCTGCCTGTACCGACCCGGCCTGTTAGACCCTGCTTGAACTCCACCTGAACTGACCACTGCCTGTCTGATTACACTTTTGTCTACTCCCTGAACTGTTGCCTTCCGTCCAAAACCTCAGTAATGACTGTGCCCCTTTGCCTGTCCAGAAGTCTTGCTTGGCTCCTCTCCTATTAAGTCCTGGTGGCATCTGAGTAGCCAAAGGCTCCTTCCAAGGCCAAAGGCGGCTGCTGCAGGCAGAAGCAGAGCTGTGACCAGAGAGCCTAGCACTTGTTCTGGATTTAGGGAGCCGTACGTGACACAGGGTATACAGAAAGCAGCTGAACACCATGTAGACTTCATAGATCAATGCTTTTGAGATATAATATAGGGATCAATGCAAAGGGGCAAAGTGCCCTGCAGAATTGTGCTATGGGGCCCCCAAACCCACCCACGCCCCCCGCCCCAGGGGGGGGGAACACCTCAGGCAAATGACAAGTGCACACAGGCTAGAACTTATAAAAGCGTTTTGATAATGACCAATAAAAACCCTAAAAATCTTGGAATGCCATTGTCTATACTTTACTGAAAGTTCCTTTGAATGTGTACTTCCCCTTTAAGTTGTCATGTTTTGCTTATGTTTGTATCTGCACCACACCACGGTCATGTAGAGTCAGTATTTTCCATTGCAATGTACTCTTTATGTTGGTGCTGTAAAACCTAATGACTGTTCAATTGTTTTACTCCAAGAGTTACTGCACATGCAGATTTATAGATGGAGCTTTTATCAGCTATGATAGATGCTGGGAGCTTGACCCGAGTGTATAAGGAAGCTTCACTTGGAGAAAGGTCGGTAATGAATTAACACTTCTTGTTTTATTTAATGACAGGGCATTGAACACAGGCTATTATGTTGGATGAAACATAATCAGCTAGTGAACACATGACATGTTGTTTTCTATGGTACTACATGTAGACATTCTTTATTCTTCTGTTCATTCTTCAGTAGATACAATAGGGCACCTGTGACTTTAAATGCTTTCTTAAAAATAAATAACCCAATTTACCATAGGTTTAACTTTTTTTTATCAGGTTTGAAATCTAATCTGCTCTTAAGACATTAACCTTCCAGTCAACACGCAGTATTACCAGATCTGCTTTTTAAAAGCTAACGTCTCATTGTTTGCTGTTTATCTATTAAGGAGTCACGAGGAAAATTTGGGTTGGGTGACTGGGTGAAAGTCTAGTTTTTGTCCTGGAATTTTGGTTATGGTGAAGCCAAGATTCATGGTGGAAATGTAACAGATTTAATTAAAGAAGAACGTAACACAGAAATGTAATTTATCAAATAATTTAAGTACATGCCTGTATTTATAAGGCTGCCTGTTATGTTTTGGGTAGCCGAGGATGAGGAGAGTATAACAGTGCTTTATTAGCAGGCTCTCATGCAGCCATTATACAACAGTAACTTTCACTTTTAAGCTACCAGGAAGTATGCACAGTAACTCATGTAGACGGTGACACCTGCAGGCCATTTGTATAAACACCACATATTCCCCCTATAGTAGGAAAGCATTTGGACATGTGAGGCAAGCTTGCTTAAAATCAGCAGCTGTAACTGTAGATGATAGTAAATCAGTCGACGCTACAACTTCTATGTGCTCATCCCGTGTATCAGAAGCTGCAGGTAAAGGTAAATGTGACAAACAATCAGCAGTAACATTTTTCAAACCTGGTTTGTATTGCATTTTGTAGTTGAAATTCAGTAGCCTTGCTGACCATCTAGATATACACATTCCAGCTCTTCCTATTCCCTTTGTTAAGCAGTGTAGTTAAAGGGCTATGATCAGTGCATAAGGTAAATTCTCGACCCCATAGGTAGGTTCTCCATTTTTCTGTTTCTGTTTTTCCCAAACACACGCTAGAGCTTCTTTTTCAACAGTGGAATACTTACGCTCTGTCTCTTAACATTTCAAGAATAAAGGCCCAATACCTAGAAGAGTCATTAGAGGTTACTGGGCTCCACATAAAAAGTTTAGGTCCCCTTTCCTCAGCATGGTTGCACAGAGGTACTGTCTTGTACATTTATAATCTGGAGTCACCCCTAAAACTCTGGTTCCCCCAGAAGAAATAGGCTATAATATTTAAGTTATTCCAGCCTTGCTAATGTCTTGTAAGCATGCTACAAGATTTCCCATATAATGAGCCCAGAGGATAGGATCATTTTTTCCTCTATCCTGCGTATATAGAAAGAGTTTTATCCAGTTTTACAGATTACCAACCATATCAGCTCAATATACGGCTGAGCAACCTTTACTGAATAAAGGCTAAAAGTGCAGAGTTGAAAATTATTTAACGGAGTCAAATGTCCTCTTCCTGCTGATAAGTAATTAGTATTTCTTCAAGGAAAAAATACTTATTAAAAAGCAATCTTAAATAAATGAAATACATTCTTACTTATGTATGTATATATATATATATATATATATATATATATATATATATATATATATTTCGTTCAGCAAAACACTAGAATTAATTAAAACTATTTAAACCGCATAAAATCTTTTACGCATGCTATAAAATATATTTTATTACTGAAATTGCATTACACTTAAATATTGATGACCTTATCTTGGTGCAGTAATGCCTTCTCAATCTAAAGGAAATATCTATCTTTTTTTTGTTCTAGAAAAAGGGACCAGAATTGTCAATAACTGTAAAAGATTTCCATAATGCAACGCCTGCCAGAAATAAATGTGGCCAGTGGCATAACAAGATGTTACTGGGCCCCACAGCAAAATAATTTGAGGGCCCCCAAACTACAGTATCAAGAGGTTGTCCTGTTTCACCAATATGTATTAAAATTGCTCATTAATTAGGGCCTCATGGGGCTCCTATACCTCCTGGGCCCCCTGCAGCCACAGAGTCTGCTTCCTCCACCATTAGTCTATGTCTATGAAGCAATGGAAAATATCTCTTGAGTGATACATCTGGCAGTCTGATGGACAAATATAGGTTTTGTAGATAACAAGTGAAAGCTACCTTGTTTCTAGCAGAAGCTAACTATAAAGTTTGGTGAAGGAGGTAAATTGGCCTTGCAATTCCATACTTCCTATTTGGTGGCAACAGTTTGGTGAAGACGATTCCTTGTTTTTGTATGAGAATGCCACGCAACTAGATCTTTACCCAACTGATTTGATAACGAGTGGAGGAATCTGAGCCAAACTAAATACATGGTTACAGTTCATAGTAACATAGTTAAATTGGATTGAAAAAAGACCAAAGTCCATCAAGTTCAACCCCTCCAAATGAAAACCCAGCATCCATACACACACCCCTCCCTACTTTCCCATAAATTATATATACCCATATCTAAGCTAACTAGAATTTTGTATCACAATAGCCTTTGATATTATGTCTGTCAAAGAAATACAAATTATAATGGAATACCAACACCAAACCAGGATTAATCACCTAGTCCCAACCCCACTGTTCTTCTGTCTGATTTTCAATGACTCCCATCAGCTATGTTCCAACATTTAGGGGCAGATTTACTAAGGTTTGAATGGTAAATTCAACATCGAATTTTCTAATTATTTTTTGGGTCAAATTTCAATTTTAAAACCAACAACTCGATTTTGAATTTGAATGTAAAATTTATCACAGCTCGACCCTGGATACAGTTCTAATTCGATATTTCGCCACCTAAAACCTGCCCAGTTCATGTGCAAGTCATGGGCAGAGGTTCATTGAACCATTTGAAGATGTTAATAGTCTTCCTGATATTCACGTTTTTTTCCGGAGGAGAACCCTATTCAGATTTTTGGGTCGTTCCTATTCGATCAAATGTTAGATGTTCGAATTGTTTCATAACCTCCCATTCAAGTCGTGAGTACATTCAAATTTACATTAATAACATTCACATAACTTTGAAATTCGACCTTTGATAAATAACCCCCTAGTGTAAAGTCTTCCAAAAAAAGTAGGAAGCAGTGGGAGCAAAGGGAGGAGCAAGTGCTGATTTATACTCATAGTTTTATGGGATGTTGAACAGTAAGGTTTCAGGACACCCATGGTCCTAAAAATATAAAATTATCTGTGTAGTCAACAGGTTCTTAATATGACTATTATAATAAAACAGGCATATTGGTCTCCATTACTAGTAAAAGAGATTTTTGACATTTTGAAGTAATCCTCAGTATGTTGGTATTATTTTTTAATAAAGAAATATATTCCATACTCAGTACTATTTCTGAGTGTCCCTATATTCACTTTGCAAGTAGTGGTTTTACTTTTCCTATTTAAAATTCATCACAGTTGAAAAATAGTGAACACAGTATTTTCCTAAATTGAATCAAAAAATTGGATGAAGGGAATGCCAAAGAGTTTATTTATAATTCTGTCAACCCTAACATGGGAACTGAAGGCAAAGCACGAGGTGGCAGCATCTACAGTATCGAGCAGCAGGTCAGTAAACATGAACTCCTGTAATGTATTAGAGGAACGGACAATGTTCTTATTTTGACATGTGAAGATTTTGCTCTTTAGAAGAGACAGAAAGTCGATGCTTCACCCACAGCCTGTGTAATTTCAACACAAACAGCCTTTACATGGGCAGGGTACGGGTTGTGCTCCATGTCACCAGCAAATCTCTGAAATAACGTCTTAATCTGATAAAAACTGAGAAAATCAGCCATGCACCAGATCCTTTAGGGATATCAAGAAATCCAGTTGGAATGAATTTCCATGGTTGAAGCCGTTTATCCCCTAAGTGCCCTGTGGTACCTGCAGAACATAGTTTTCGGTAATATAGCTATTATTTTACCCTGACCTTAGCTTCTCATACAGTACAGTGCCCACACACACACAGTGGTCATCTGGAACAATAACATTAGCTTTGGCCACCTCTGCTCATACAGTAACATGATAGACTTTTTAGAGGGTTCCCTGCTGCACTTTAAAGGGTATATTGATTCTTTGCTCAAAGCAGAACCATATCCAGCCTTGTAGTAGATACTTGTCTGTCTCTCTCATCCCTTCATCGCTAGGGTCTCCCCAAAGCACGTCCCATGTCCTGCCTCCCAGTGTCGGACTGGGACACTAGGGGCCCACCCAAAAACCTTTGACTAGGGGCCCACCAATTAATCTTAGACCAGGGGCCCACTCTTAGTACTATTATTCTTCCTTTCCTCACTCACCTCTATTCTCCTTTACTTTACATACTATAATCTATTATTCCATCTATTTAACCACTTTGTTCTCATAGAAATAGGGAATGGCCATGAAATAGGCCAAATGTTTAGCAGCACAAGGGCCCACTGACACCTTGGCCCACCGGGACTTTTCCTGGTATCCCGGTGGGCCAGTCCGACACTGCTGCCTCCTCACTTGTGTCATTGACACATGTAGAAAATTGGCACATCACCACCTCCTCCTCAGCTTCATTTCCATACAAACTGAAATGGTCAAGGTCTGGTTGTGTGCTTTAGAGATTTTAAAAAAGATTCCATTTGTACCCAAAGGCTGCTCCTTTGAAGTTCCTATCTCAGGTGCCTATATAGAAAACGTGTCCCAAGATTTAACTTATCTTTAGGGTCTTAATTTGTTATGTCCTGTTTAGAGGATTTTATGCAGGTTTAAGGGATTGAAAATGCGCTCTTAGGAAATACTGTAAACATCAACAAATGGGGCATACTTTAATGAGTTAGGCGAAAATTGCACACGCACACCTGGCCTCTCAATAATCCATATACGGTGCTTGGGGTATAGGAGGACGGCATACTTTAATGACACATTGGGGGTCATTTAAAAACTTTGCGCATCATATATTTATTTGCAAATGGTTGTACTGCCCATGTTTTTTCCTGAACGCTAAAATTTTGCACTGCTGCGCCCGCCTTTCAGTTTTTTGCGAATTCGCATTGAGAATACATTTTCGCAAATGGCTCGCAAATGAGATGGGTGTTTGCGTGAGTGTGCCCACTGAGTGAAGATGTTGTGAGTGAAAATAGTGTTGACAGTAACTTAAATTCACAATTTGCAAAACTGTTTTGCAAATATTTTCTCCGCCACCAAAATTGTGGCGTAATTCAAACAATTTGCGAATTTTCTATGTTAAAAGCTCTTATAGACATTTGCAGTGTGAGAAAACAATCACAATTCTGTTTGCACACTCTTATTCAGCTTTATAAATGCAACCATGTGCAGGGCAAATATATTCACTGTGCGAACCAATCTGCCCTGCGCAAAGTTTATAAATGAGCCCCATTGAGCTTGTTACAGTGCAGAGTTAAACAATATTAGGGGAATAAAAGTCGCAAAGAGCAAAACAATTTACACAAATAAGAATAAAAATTCACAACTTAATACAATGTAATACTCTTTCTTAAACTGTTAGTGCATTGTGAATTTTAATTGCGCATTGTGAATTTTAATTTGGGCAGTGCACAATAAAAATTCGCAATGCACAATGAAAATTGCAATGTAATAACAGTTAAAGGAAGAGTATTACATTGCGAAATGAGAATTTTTATTCTTATTTGTGCAAATTGTTTTGCTCTTTGCAACTTTTATTACATTCACTGCGCACTGGTGCAAAATATAAAATTCGCAAACCTTCTTCCCCTGTCGGAAGTGGTCGCTAACAGTTTCCGGTTCGCAAAAGCTATATTTAATTTGCACAAAGGCAAATTTGTTCACACAAAGGCATTGCAAAAGTTTTTTTCCATTACCAACTTTTATTACATTCCCCCAAAAATTTGGGTCACATGTTTTATGCCATTTCATCCTGCTCCATATGTTTATTGCACTATTAGTTTTGGAGCATAATACATCTCGAAAAATGCATGGACTTCTGCATCTTGCTAAAAACTTTCATTCCTCTACACCTCCTACATCCCAAATACATACAGGTACCACTTGTGCCTCCATACATGCCAGACCACCTCCTCCGCTCCTCTCAGAGTAAATGCCTGGTCGAATCCCCACTTCCACTGCTCTTTTCCACCTTAAATCTTTCTCTCTTGCTGCTCTTTATCTGTGCAATGCCATCCCTCAGTTCCAATAGAACAGTGATCCCCAACCAGTAGCTCGTGGGCAACACGTTGCTCCTCAACCCCTTGGATGTTGCTCCCAGTGGCCTCAGAGCAGGTGCTTATTTTTCAATTCCTGGTGTCTTTAATTTGCCCTTAGGTTATAAATTCTATGGGGCAGGGACCTCCATCATCACTAAGCGCTTGATTTTAAATAGAACTGTATTTCGTATTTTTTATATTTGTGTTGACTTTTGTGCAATGTTCTGGACACAATTGCTCTATATAAATAAAAATGTTTTCTGCTCAGGTCTGTATTGATTTCCTCCAGGTACGTAAATTTCCTCCTACACTCCAAAATCACATAGGCAGGTTAATTGGCACCTGATAAAACTGGTCACTGGTGAGTGTATGTGATAGGGACCTTAGATTGTAAGCTTCAGTTGTGCAGGGACTGATGTGAATGATGCACACTCTCTGTAAAGAGCTGCACAAGATGCCAAAACTATATACATAAAGAATAATAATAATATGTTCATATTATTATAACACAGCTGAAATAAATATGAAATGTCACCAAAACAAACTGTTGCTTAAAGTGTGAAGATTATGAAAACAAATCTAAGATAATGACTCAGTATCTAGAAAGAAGGACACTTGACGGGTGCAGGGTCGATTCCGCACCTATCCCTCTACCTCCCCCCACACATCACAATTCTCCTACCCCCAAATAATACATACACACCACTGGCTTGGAAAGAGATGGCTGCAGTTGTTTATTTAACACAATAATACAATTATAATCATGTATAAAATTTTTTAACCTTTGAACAACCGTTTGTATAACAAACTTTTAAACCTTTAACATATTATTCCCCCACCCGGGGAGGAGGGAATGTGGGTGGGGTATCTGTACCCAAACTGCCAAGATAGGTTCCTGTTCCTTTCACCCAACCCTAAACCGGGCTGCATACCACACTATGAGGACCCAGGCCTACCAGGCTACTTCCACTGACTATAACTTCCCCTGGGGGTCCTTGCAAAGATACCCCCCACAACTGCGACTAACACGCATAATAAAGGGAGGGTCCCCGGAGGCAGAGAGCTTACACTCTAATTGGTTGCTGGCAGTGTAGGCAATTGCTGTAACCCCAGCTCTTTTCATCAGTCTCCTCTTGACTTTCCAGAAATCTATTTTGGGTTTTTTTTAATACATAAATTCCAACCATAGGTGGAGCCTGAACACCACTGACAAAGCACTCCAGGTTGGGTGTTTTTTGAGAAGATATATATGTACTTCTAACACGCTGACAGGTTGAGCTCCCCTGGGTGACATCCAAACTGTTGTAATTGCAACCCCCCCAGTGGCATTAATCATTCAAGTACAAATTGAGTTTCAAATGTATAGAGTATTTATCTTCTTTCGGCAAATGTAGCTTTCACGAACATAATCTTTTCCAACATTCCGCTGCACTTACAAACACAATAATGCATCCCAGAGACCCCCACGTTTTTAACATTTTCATTTACTGCATAAAAAACAAAAGCTATTAGCTGCCGTTCTGAAGCGTGATATTACTCGTTTAAATGTATTGAATGGAGCTCCTTATTCATTGGAATTTGATTGCAGAACTTGCTTAACTGTTGCTCATTGTAGTAAATAAGATATACAAGAGGTGCCGTAACCGCTGTTACCTGTTGTAAATAATATTTTTATGGACTTCATGGTTGTGTCAGAGCTTCAGTAAAAATATAAAAACAAAAATACAAATATTTACAGACATTACTGGGTAACTGAACTGAAGTTATTTGTATGGCAATGTCTGCCTTTCATATGGATCACAATCGCTCAAATGGCAAAATCATAGACACTGATTGGTTATGCAATAGAACTCTTACCATGTAGCCACCCATCTGGTCATTCTAAAACAACTGGACTTGCTGAGCAATCATTTTACTACTCATCAGAGCAGCTTCTTCAGTTCAACTGGTGTGGGAAGTAATCGGTATATAAACTCTTCCACTAATCGAATCCAATCCTATCACAGTAACCCCACGGAATCACACCTCTGTGAGTTTCAGATGTCGCCTCTCGGAAGAATTACACTGTGCCATTGTGATTGGATTAGTGGAAGAGTTTATATAACAGGGACTTCCCACACCAGTCAGTTGAACTGAAGAAGCTGCTCGGATGAGTAACATCTTCAATGATTACTCAGCAAGTCCATTTGTTTTAGAATAACTTCTATTAGATATACAGTGTCGGACTGGCCTGCCGGGATACCAGGAAAACCCTGGTGGGCCCACGTATCAGTGGGCCTTCTTGCTTCTAACCATTTAGCCTATTTCATGGTCATTGCCTATTTCTTTAGGGGGGGAAATGCTTAATAATGGTAGAGCATGGTAAGTAGATATAAAAGACTAGGACAATAAAGTCACGGTCTAAAGTTTTCTGGTGGGCCCATGGTCTTCGGTATTCAGGTGGGCCCTTGGCATTCCAGTCGGACATATAGATATAACATGGCTTGGATGAATGAAAACCTTCATAGTCATCTGGGTGACATATTTCATGTTCATGTGTCCGGTTATATTAAAATGACAATGACATATAAGCAGTTTATGCAGGTCCATAGGAGCACAAGGGGCCATTAAAATACATTGGAAGACACGTCCAGGACATGGGCTGGACAGCCCTGGCAGTCTGAGGAAGAAACGATAAGTGGAATGCATCATATCCATGATTCTATGTACTGTAATGGATTTATGTACATCCAAGTTCTGTGCGGACCGATCATTAAATTCTCTTTTAAAAGCAAAAGGCTTTTGCATGGACACAATGGAGAGAGTATACTGACACAATTCATTCAAGGTAGCAGTGTCCAAAACACACACCGTGGCTCACACAGCATCCATCCAATTTCTTCTGATGAATAGTGAACAAATGCCCCTATTTACCCTGTGAAACCCTGGAGTTATGACCACCTCATCCTAGCAGTAGTTTCAGGTTTTCCACTGCAAATTGTGTCAATAACCACATCAGACTTCCCCCTAGTGAATTACATGCAAATGCCTTTTGGAAAGTGGGCTCCTGGAGTGGGCTCCCATTCTGAAAATGCTAGACACAACTTGCACCCTTTTAGCATCAACGTGCCTGAGCAGTTGCCTCCTCTTTGATGCATGGGGTGTAATTGTGGCAAATGCAACTCAAAGGGCACCTGTTATTACACTGGAATTATGGAAAAAACGACTACATGCAATTTGCATTTGAAATTGCGCTTTGCACCTTGCCCTTGAACAACAACCATTATATCACAGAATTGCTGTAGGTCTGCATGCAGATTCCTAACCCACTGAATACAATGTTGCCTGTGTATTTATGAGGGACGGTTGGGGGTCCATGGGTCTCCCATAGACTCCATATTAATAAAATAATTCACATATTTAAAAATGATTTCCATTTTTTCTGTGATAATAAAACAGTACCTTGTATATCTCAACTACGATATAATTAACCTTAATTGGTGGCAAAGCCAGCCTGTTGGGTTTATTTAATGTTTAATTACGGTTGCATGCAATGGACATTTATTTTCCATAACGGGATGACAGCCATGCATTTTAGGATGAGTGCAAGAAACTTCTCTGTCACACAAGACTCATGAGCCTTGATGGGTTTCCTAAGGCTACATACATACACTAAGCACTTAGTATCACTTTGAATTTGCATTCCTATTACATGGTACTTGAGTGCATTTTTATAATGTCCCTAGTGGGGGAGGAATTCTTGGATTCTGTAATAAATGTTCCTACCGCACACTCGCCTTTCCTCTCACTGCGTTGGTGGTGCTGGTTTCTCCGTTGACCCCGGCCAGGTCCCTCAGCAACAGCAAACAAGAAACGGATCCGCACACACGCTATTATCAGCAGTTGGGGGGACACCCCTCTTTATATATCACCTCGTGATCAACGTTTCGGGGGGATAAACCTCCCTTCATCAGGAGGAATCAGCAGGAATTCTTGGGGCAGATTTACTAAGGGTCGAAGTGAATTTGAGGGAATTTTCCGAATTTGAAGTAATTTTTTGGACACTTTGACCATCGAATAGGATACTACGACTTCGAATTTACTTCGACCGATTCAAAGTAAAAATCGTTCGAATATTCAACCATTCGATAATCGAAAAAACTTTGACTTCAACACTTCGCCAAATTAAACCTGCCGAAGTGCTATGTTAGCCTATGGGGACCTTCTACAAAATTTACACACACATCGAATAAAAATCCTTCGATCGATCGCTAAAATCTTTCGAATCGTTCGTTTCGAACGATTTAATCGTTAGATCGAGCGATTTTTATTCGACCGCAGGATTGCCAAATTTGTTGATAAAACTTCGAATTCGATATTCGAATTCAAAGTTTTTTAATTTGATGGCCGAATTTCGTCGTTTTTTGTACTTCGAAATTCGACCCTTGATAAATGTACCCCATGATATGGGGAAATTCAGCGAATGGTTTATACAAGGTTGATGGTTTATACAGTAAACACATTCTGTACCTGCAACATCCAAGTAAATAAGGTGCAAATTTAAGTATGTATTTGACCTGCGACACCATATAAATGATAGGCTCTCTGTTGGCTGCACATTTAAAAAGTGGTGGATAATATTCTGCTTAAGGAAAGGCAATTTTCTCTGTCTAATATCAGATATTTTCACTGCATTGCTCTAATTTATCACGTATACCAGCTTTGCTTGTGCTTCAGTGCTGGGTGATGTCTTCTTCATTTCATACCTCCCATGCATAATATCTGTGTTTCCAATTCTTGAGACAGTTTGAGGCCAGAGGAAGACTGTAATATTCTGCCTGGAGTCGAACCGGTGACCTGATGTTCCTGTGCTGTCCGCATTACCAATGTGCTATGTGAACAGACAGCTAAGGTCCTGGTTCACTCCTATTGCTTTTCTTGTATTTGCAAGTAGGATTTGCTTGTTTCACCTGTTACCAATCTGACTACAAGTGATCTGTGTAAGTCATTAGTCCGGCTATAAAACCCCTTACTGACTCATTGCCCAATGTAGGTCTATTTCCTGATAGTTCCTGGGTGTGATTCTTGTCTTATTATCTGTTCCTGACCTTTGCCTGTTTTGACCTTGATGTATCGCTGCCTGAACTGCCCCTTGCCTGTTTGACCAACTCTTCTGGATCCTGACTTTGTACCATGTTACCGATTGGTTTTGACCCCAGCCTGTTTATTCTGACTACGCTCCTGATTCTGTACTGCACTGTCTCACTGGTACTGATCCAGCCTGTCTATCCTGACTACGCCCCTGGCTCCTGATTCTGTACTGCTTACCTCCCAACCGTCCTGTTTTGAGACAGTCCCGCTTTTGACATCTCAATCCGCAGTCCTGGATAAGAACTGATATGTCCCAAGTTTCTCTTTGACCTGCTGCACTGAACTGCCATAAAAAGATACAAAGTTTTTAGCTTAATTGGCTCTTGGCAGAGAGCCCAGAATACATACTTAACATAGTTTTGTAAAGGTTTTAGATAAGAAAAGAATTTACACAGCTTAATGGGCAATTCACCTTCATTAGCAAAACTGTAATAACACAGAAAAAACAGAAACGTGTTCAAACTTTCATAACCTGACAAATTATGTAAAATGGACATGGTAATAAGGGTGTGTGGTCACGAAAATGGGCATGGTCAAAAAATGTTCACTGCGCTACGTGCGGCAAATTTTTTTGTCCCTCTTTCTGTTTCCAACATGTTGGGAGGTATGATCATCTATTATTGTAAGCCAGCAAGAGAATTGCAGCTATTCTTATGGCTCTGGACTTCCTTCCATGCTTCTGCTTCACCATCTATAGGACTTGCCTGTGGATATATTTTGAGTAGAAGAGTAGTCAGCACATGGATTCTCAGTATTCTTTTGAGATGGTGCACGTTCTACAATGGCCACTTCCCATTGGCAAACTGTGTAGTAGAAGATTGAACAGCACCACCAACTCTTCAAATGGTTAAAAAGCCTTTGTTTATGCTTTTGTGGGCATCACCGCAACGTTTCAGGCCATGCGGCCTTTTATCAAGCTAAAGGCTGCATGGCCTGAAACGTTTTGAGTAGACAACTAGGACTTCCCCTGCACCCGTTTGCTTTTCATATGCAGTCCATTGTGTCTCATGATAGATTTCCAATTCTCCACCAAAAACCTTTAATTATTAAAGGAACATTAGCCCTTCCTCCTTCTCACCTTGCCCCATAAGAGTGATATTCAAAGCTGTTCTCAGAGCAATTGCTTAGCAACTACATGTAGATCTAGATATTTGTGTGTATTTGTGTATTTCTATTTACCTTCTGATAAATAGTAGAGTGAAATTCTCATCATATTCCTCATGATTTTTTTTATCAGATCTGATGTTGTGTAGACTTTTTTAAATGCCTGTTATTGTTTGTCTTTATGCGACATCATTGGTTTTGATGAGCATTTCACATCTGCTTTAGTCTGGGATGCATAAACCAAAGCATGCACTACACAAAGTCCTAATGTTTGTCAATCAGTGTTAGTTCTTCTAACATAATATGAAACCAGAGCCCACGGTTCCTTGATGGAGATAAAAACGCAGAAAATTGGAATGATCCCAGTTGCAACATCTGGTACCTAATATAAAAGCAAAAAGTATTCACTCACATTTCTTTTAATCATATTCCCTCTCTATCGTTACATTAAAATAGAACTGCATTTCCATTTGAAGAATATATTTTTGTAAATAACACACAAACAGTTCTCATTAAACTTTTTTGGGGACACCTTCAGTATATTGCGTTTCTATTTAGTTAATATTATCTTAGCAATGTAAATAAAATGTAAATAAATGTAAATAAAAAAAATATATAAAAACATCAAAGGAATGATCCTACTTATAGTATCCCTAACACATCTTATCTCATGTCTTGTAAAACAGTGCTCAACAGCTTAGGGGCCCATTCACTAAGCTCGAGTGAAGGAATAGAGGAAAATAGAGGAAAAAAAATGTTCGAATGTTTTTTTTGGCTACTTCGACCATCGACTTGGCTACTTCTACCTTCCACTACAACCTTCGACTTCGAATCGAATGATTTGAACTAAAAATCGTTTGAATATTCGACCATTCGATAATCGAAGTACTGTCTCTTTAAAAATTTCTTCGACCCCCTAGTTCGCCACTTAAAACCTACCGAGGCCAATGTTAGCCTATGGGGAAGGTCCCCATAGGCTTTCAAAGGTTTTTGTGATCGAAGGAATATCCTTCAATCGATGGATCAAAATCCTTTAAATCGTTCGTTTTGAAGGATTTATTCGTTCGATCGAAGGAATTGTGCAAAATCCTTCGACTTCGATATTCTAAATTGAAGGATTTTAATTCGGCAGTCGAATATCGAGGGTTAGCCTAAGCGTCATCTGCAATGTTTGTCAGCACTGTATTCATGATGGAGGCACCTTGAGAAGGTGGTAGCTCCAGGGTTCCTTCAAAACCTTGCTTCAATAGATGCAGAGTACCACAAATGACGCAATCCCAATCCCACTGAAGCTCAAACAGAATTGTGCATAGGATGCAACTGCATCAAGAGCAATGTTTCACTCGAGTGGCAATTACACTGGAAATGTGGGGAAATTGCTCATTGTAGATGAAAAACATGGTGTCTTGTATCCAAAATAGTACTTTGCATGCTGTGTTTACTCTTTTATCTTGAAAACTCCAGGTCCCAAACATTCCTCATAATATATTCTATACTTGCACATGCCATATGCAGCATTTTGTCTTAAGTTTAGGCTTATGCGCATAAAAACACAAATGCAGTCTACTTAAGGATATAAATAATATGCCATTGTATGAACCCTTAAGCACCCACCACCTCTGAACCGCCATGTTGCTCTATCAATGCCCATAGTTCAATGTTTTTCTAATTAATATTATCTTTAAATTAGAGAAGAAAGATAGCTTTAAATTGGTTATTATTGGTTTAATTACTGGATGTGACAATGTAGGTTTATGTTTGTTAAGCCTAAGAGCCAACTGTCTTTAATGCAGTTTTCATTAAAGGACTATACTGAATACAACACAACCCCAAAGCCCCCTAATATCTCAGGCTTCCTCATCTTGTCTGCATGGTCCGCCTAGACTCCTCCTTGTCCATTTTTTCCTATGAAGAGTCTAATTGAAAAACAGTGGAAAGAAAAGACGAAGATTCACCATCAGTGAAATAATAAAGAACACATATGAGTTGCAGAAGTATGCCTACATTATCCAATAACAAATAAAGCAATTACAAGGATTCTTGGATGCAGTTTCATTACAGGCTCTGTATTTGCAGGAGATGTAATTAAAATAAAGCACCTTTCACCATCCATTCTGAAAACAATAAGTAAAAGCCTCCAGGAGGTCCATGGGAATAAATTGTTTTAAAGCTGAACACCTTGTCTTTTATTTTGTCTATGGATTTCAGTCAATATCCTAAGCTTATATTAGTGTCCATGATGAAATGTGTCAGTAATCCACTGGAAGAAAAGAAACTGCAGCCACATTTTCTAATTATCTACTAACAACCATAACCTCTGATATATGAAAAAATATTTTATAACTATATTTAAAGTACCCCAGGGTGGTAATTTTTTTTTAAAGAAGATGAGCACCAGCCCAATGTACAGGTTAGCAATTAGAATCACTGGGGTTTGCTTAACAAACTGGCAGCAGTCACGGTCTGGTCCATCATCAGGGGGGCACAGGGGGTACTCCTGTACCAGGCCTAAAGGGGGGCCCCCTTGGCAGTGCCGAAGCTGTGCCGCCACTTCGGAAGTCCCGAACTGCCGAAGTCCCAAAAAGAGCTAAACTGCCTAAGTCCCAAAGCCACGAAAAGAGCCGAAGTCACGAAAAGAGCCGAACTTGAAGTCCTGAAGGCGTGAAAATAACCGAAGTCACGAAAAAAGCCAAACAAAAGTTGTGAAGCCATGAAAAGACCCGAAATCACGAAAGGAGCATAAGCTGAAGTCCTAAAACCATGAGTTGAGTTCTACTGAACACGTGTGTGTGTGTTTTTTTTTTTTTTAAGCCCTAGCCACCAATGTATTAATTTTAATACTATACAGGCCCCTGCCACCAATGTTTTTTTTAAAAAAAAACTTTTATGGGGGGCCCTGGCTCCAGCGTTTTCTTTAACTTATAGGGAGGCCCTGACCATCAATGGCTTTTTATAACTTGTGTGTAGGGGGGGTTTACCATTTTTAGCGCTGATGTCTGCGTGATCTTTTAACTGTGGTGTGTGGTGGGCGGGATCTGGGGTGGGGCTTGGGGCTGGGTGTGCAGGGCCCAGGGGGCCCCAAAAATGTTGTTGTACGGGGCTCTATGATTTCTATTGGTGGCTCTGGTCACGGTTATCTGTAAATAGGGTCAAGAAGGGGCATTTGCAAACACCCCTGCAATTTTGCCCTCAAACTGTAGTGTTAGGTGCCTCTTACTAGTTGCCTTAATTGACAGCTGTAAGCCCTCTTTCCTACCTTCTGGCCCATTTGTTCTCTGCTGCCTGCCCACTTGATGCCCAACCAAAAGCTATCTTTACTTATGAGATGAAAATAATTAATTTTATATTCATGATTATTCATAATTATGTTGGAGATTCAGCTAAGCAGGAGGAGCAAGGAACTCTTCTGGCAAGACTGGAGTTAATGTTTATTTTATTGCATGCATACTGGCATGTTTGGAGTTAATGTGTTTATAATCCATTCCTGTGCTTACTGACATGTCTGAGGAGTAATATGCTTATTATCCATTCTGCAATGAATTTAATTTAGGCATATTGCATTTCTGCAGCAATCTTTCTGACATGTATGGTGTTAATAAGCTGGATTTCTGCTGGCACATATTCCATTTTCTACAGTGACCTTACTGGCATGTCTGGTGGTAATAATGAGCTTATTGCCCATTTTTGCAGTGATCTTACTGGTTTGTCTGGGGTTAATATGTTTATTATCCATTTTCTACAGTGATTTTACTGGGATGGATGCAGTGATTTTACTTGCATTTCTGGTTAATTATGGCTTAAGGGTGTTACAATTTTTGGGCTGTCCCAGGTTTAATTTTTGGCGCTACAGGAGTCCTGTGTCTTCCCTATATGGGAAAGAGCAGGTACATTATAATTTGGCTTCCACCCAGGATCAGGATGGACTGGACTGTAATACCCCTCCCTGAGAAACTTCTCTGATCCACAATCACACACAGAGATAAGGTAGGAAGGTTTAATTGCCGGACACTTTACGTTTAAAAAACATGCATACAGTACAGTACATACAGTGTATACAGTGTGCCACCTTCACTTAATAAGGCAGATTGTTTGGTCTCTGAGCTCATGGGGATCCCCACTTATGTGACAGTCTCTTCAGAGTCCAGCAAACAACTTTCTTTGGCTTTCCGTGCCTTGAAAAGAGCATACATTCCTCTTCAGAGACCTGACAAGGACTTCCTTCCCTTCTGCTCCACAAACAGAGCATGTTTTCCGGACTCTGGAGTTCTCCACTGACTTTCCATACACTGTAATATCTGGGATGTTACAACACCTTTCTCACTTTCAGCACTTCCTCTGCAGACCTTACTTCCTGTCATCGTCATTCCCAGCACTTCCTCTGCAGGCCTTACTTCCTGTCAGCTTCATTCCCAGCACTTCCTGTGCAGGCCTTCCTGTCAGATTCATTCCCAGCACCTCCTCTGCAGGCCTAACTTCCTGTCAGCTTCATTCCAAGCACTTCCTCTGCAGGCCTTACTTCCTGTCAGCTTCATTCCCAGCACCTCCTCTGCAGGCCTTACTTCCTGTCTGCTTCATTCCCAGCACTTCCTCTGCAGGCCTTACTTCCTGTCAGCTTCATTCCCAGCACTTCCTCTGCAGGCCTGTCTTCCTGTCAGCTTCATTCCAAGCACTTCCTCTGCAGGCCTTACTTCCTGTCAGCTTCATTCCCAGCACCTCCTCTGTAGGCCTTACTTCCTGTCAGCTTCATTCCCAGCACTTCCTCTGCAGGCCTTACTTCCTGTCAGGGTCATTCCCAGCACTCTCACTGCAGGCATTCCTGTCATCTTACAGAGGTGTGGACTCTTCTTCCTCCCTGCACAGAAACAACAAAGAGACATACATTCACAGCCTCCCTACAATTAATTAAGTGAAAAATGAATTAAGTTTATGTATGTGACATTTCAGTTCCACCCAAGAACTTAAGAAAGTAGCCTTAAAGGATTGTTGATCCATATTATGGAAAGACCCCGTATCCAGAAAACTCATATCCAAATTATTTCAGATAACAAATCCGTTAACCCTATTTGCTTCTATTATTCTACCCACAGCAGGGTGATCAAATATAATTGCTGATAGCTTAGGGTTACTGCCGTTTTGCCCAGTGTTTTTGAATGAGCCCCAATATAACTATCAATTGCATTTGTTTTTGTACTAGAACATAACTACTCACAGCCAAAGAAAAGCAGTTATATTATTTTTTTGCTGAGGCAAAGATGTAGAACTCTATTCCTAAGTATTTTTTGGCATGGAAGATCTAATGCCTGCTCCAATATACAGTAGAGGGCTTTCAAAATACGGCACCATCTGCATTTTCCACCTTAAAAGTGCAAGTGGCACCGTAAGGCACTCAGTGTTGTAGAGTAAAAGCAAGGAACGTACAGTGAAATAAGTACTCTAAAGGTTTGATGTACGATGTGTGCCCAGTTCCATTTTAAACCTATTCTAAAAGTATATGGAATATTTGCTAGCTAAAGAGAGCTTCCCCTTGCCAATTATTTTATGGTGCATGTTTAACGTTAAATACTACTAATAAAAAAATTGCTTCTGAGCTTTTCACAGTGAGGCATCTGTGTTAAAAACCTGGCTTGGCATTTCATATACAATTTTAGAATGATATTCTCAATACAATGTCAACAACATCTTATGTCTACATATTTAAGATGTGTGTATGTATTGTTATGAGCTATAGTCTCTAGACTAAATTAGGCCTCCATAGGGTCTGGTATTAACTACTTTGTCCATCAAGACACTTGTTATTTGCTTACAGTGCCTTCACTTAAATCTTTTTATATATTACTGGCGTAATTATGAACAATCCACATCCCCTAAAAAAAGTGGTACTTTGCATCATCATATTTTTACAGTAACAAAGATAGTTGTTCTGACCCCTAAAAAAAGATCTTTAAGGATGAGTTTCAATCTCATGACAAGAAGAGAAAATCCATCTCTAAAGTTGTATTAAGTTGGAAATACATAAAGGCAGGGTGGCATTTATGGACACCCAAGGGTCAGACCATTCAGAAAATTCCACCAACTGATGCCAGTTCATACTAGGTGTATGGGACATCAGCAAATGCAAACTGCATACATATATTCAAACATCCTGCCTCAAGCTCAAATATCTTCCAAAAAATAAATGGTTAGCATAAATAATCCTACTAGTAAAAACTTACCAAGTAGAGGGATGGCACAGGTTTTCTAGTCCCAGGCTCTCAGCTCAAGGGAGTGGATATAGACCGTGTAGCAACAAAATGAGGGGTATAGTGTTATGTTTTGGTAGCTGAGGCTGAGTAGAGTATAACAGTGCTTTATTAGCAGGTTCATGCAGCCATTACACTTCAACAGTAGCTTCAACTCTAATACTTTTAGGCAGTATAGAAAGTACTATGTACACAGTATAACTCTTGTGCACGGTGACACCTAGAGGCCCTTTGTATAAAGACCACATATTGGACACACTAGAAGCCATACCTCGTTAGACCAAAAAGGTTAAAAAGAAGAATACTTTATTGAATACTTTATCAACAGGCTTGAGATGATTGTTCAATAAAGTATTATTCTATTTTAACTTTTTTGATCTGACTTGGTATGGCTTCCAGTGTGCCCTATACCCCTCATTGTTTTGTTGCTACGGCTCAAATATTTTACCTGCATACAACACTAATATGTCATTGCAAGCCACAATAATGGGATCACTAGAAGATTTAAAGAACCCAATTGCAAACTCTCTGATATGGGTATCCTGCTGTCAGCAAACCCCGTAAAGCCTGGACCCAAGTTTTAAGGCTTCTCAAAAAAGACCCGGTTCATCGCAATTCCTGCTAGCCACAGTGGGGCAACTCCATTCTTCAGCATTTCTTCAGCTTCGAGGATTTCCTCTATTGGCCAAAGCAGGGAATTAAATACCTGGGTGACCTCTTGCAAAATAATACTTTCTTCTCATAAGATGGTCTTAAATTTAAATGCACCTCAAATAATCTCCTACTATTTAATCTGACACATATCCAGAGCTCAATTTGGTACACTCTCCCTTGCCTTGATTACACTGGCAGTGGAAGAGACCATTTCAGCAGAACAGCCTGCAAAGTTGGTATCCAGGTTCTACTATAACCTGCTGGCCAGTGTTCCCCCCTCCATCCCTTACAGCACAAGCACGATGGCAAGCAATTATCCCTGATCTTACCTAGGATGATTGAGATGAGGCCAGGAGTGTATAACAGTTTGATAGCTGTGAGAGATAGGCTAATACAGTATAAATATATACAATGCCTTTAACACTAAAGCAATGAGCAAGAGAGATGATGATACCTGTCATAGATGTAGAACTCCTACAGCCAACATTCTACATATGAACTGAGCCTGCCCAGCAATAACTGCCTTTTGGTTCAGTAATGGCCTCTATAGCAACTATCCTTGACATACCACAGGTCCTTAGTTTGTCTTTGGGGTGTAGTGGATCACCTCGTGCCTACTGTCCATGCAAGGCGGAGTTTTTGATCCCTACTGTTCTATGGTAAAAAATTATGCACTGCATGGGGCCCACCCCTGAGCTTCACCGCAAAAATTACTCCTGGATTAACCTAGTGATCTCTGTAATGACTATGATTAAACTTACATATGAAGCTAAAGGGACTGCCCATGAATTCTATAAGGTATGAAGTCCTTGGTGGGAATCAGGCCCTGGCCTACAACCAAGGGTTGTCAATACCAATGTATAATGTGCTTCCTCTACATCTGCAATGCTTCTTACAAATTGTTAATTTGAAATTATTTTTGCCAATTTATCAAATAAGCTCATTTAAAATTGATGATGTGTTGGTTTGACTGACATGCTTTTTGTTTTTTAAAAAAAACACAACTATACACTTTCAGGTATATAAACATCTATACAAACAACTTCTTTTCAGAACCCAGACACACAGATGAATACTATTTGCTCATCCATGTAAGCCAAATTAGAGTATATATTCATAAAATCCATGAGTTAGGTGTATAATTGGCAAGGCTATAAGGCATATTTATAGAGTTGCACAATACTGGTGCAGTCGTTGTCTTGCAATCCAGTATACCAGAAAGGCATCATGTGGGCCTGATGGAGCATCTCCTGAAAATCCCCAACTTGCACAGTGTTTTTGCACTGGGTAGTGATAAGCAAAATTTTTCGCTGAGCTTAGCCGCAAAAATGATGCCCATAGACACCAATGGGTGAAAAAACTTGACAAGCCGCATTGCGTGACAAAAAAACATTTGACGCCCATAGACTTCAAGGTAAATTTTCACCAGTTTGTGAATTTTTGGTGAAGCAAAAAGGGTCAGATGTGCCCATCACTAATGCAGGGCAGGAACCCAGGCATGCAAGCCATGTCTGTACCTAACCCTAGCTCAGAGCAGGCATTGATGACTCCCAAAGTGTTTGATAACACTGGCTATGGGCAAGGGACCAAATGTAAAGTGTATGGGTGTTAAAAGGGGACCCTTCACCTAAAAAAAAATCTTGTTTTATCACATTAGTCAAGTAAAATGAACTTTAATTACACTATATAAATTATTTGAATCTTGTTTCCATTAGTCTGGGAATTCATAATTATAGCAAGCAGGCAGGAGCCATTTTGTGGACACTGTTATTAAGACAAGTCTTGTATCATCTCAGAATCTTGTTTGTGCATCAGAATGGGGGACCTGATGTCCATCCCCATGTCCTGGCTACACAATTAAATGGTGAAGAGAACAGGGGAATGTAGGGAGAGCAGTGACATCTAGGAAGTGCTGAATGGAAAGTAAAAGTAATTGCCTAAGGCATAGAGAAGGGGCAGGCAATATTTGATTGACAGCTGAGGTTTTTAAATGAACTTACAACAGCTATGAATGCTTTAATGAACAATAGAAATTGGATTTCATGTTTAATTTGAAAAGGACTTTTATTACCATATATACTCGAGTATAAGCCGACCCGGGTATAAGCCGAGGTACCTAATTTTACCTATGAAAACTGGGAAAACTTATTGACTCGAGTATAAGCCTAGACACAACTACAGCCCTGTCTCCCAGCAGCGCACATTCCGCCAAAGCGACCCCCCCATCGATCAACCGGACTTCTTTGCAAAGTTGATGGTGACAGAGAATTGCCAAACGGATTACTGTGTGCATTGTCCCACTGTCCCACTACCATGTGCAGAGGGTGCTGTGTGATATTGCCATCACTGTTAATCTTTCGTATAACCAACAGAGGGCGCTGTGTGATATTGCCATCACTGTTAATCTTTCGTATAACCAACAGAGGGCACTGTGTGATATTGCAAGCACTGTTATTCTTTCATATAACCAACAGAGGGTGCTGTGTGATATTGCAGTCACTGTTATTCTTTCATATAACCAACAGAGGGCGCTGTGTGATATTGCAGTCACTGTTATTTTTTCATATAACCAACAGAGGGCGCTGTGTGATATTGCAGTCACTGTTATTCTTTCATACAACCAACAGAGGGTGCTGTGTGATATTGCAGTCACTGTTATTTTTTCATATAACCAACAGATGGCGCTGTGTGATATTGCAGTCACTGTTATTCTTTCATATAACCAACAGAGGGCGCACTGTTATGCTTTCATATAACCAACAGAGGGCGCTGTGTGATATTGCAGTCTCTCTCCAAGCGAACTGTTGGTATAGGAATGAGTAAAAGTGACTGCAATCTCAGCTACTGCCCACTGACTCGAGTATAAGCCAAGGTAGACTTTTTCAGCACATTTTGGATGCTGATAAACTCGGCTTATATAGTATATACGGTATACAGCTATTTGTGTCTGGGGGACAGGTCCACTTTAAGGGCAACAATTTGCCACTTAGAACATTAGCACGTGTCCCCAGATCATAGGAAATAAGCCTTATGTGCTTTTCTTTCATTCCATTCTTCCATTTGATCAAACATACCATGAAATGTCTCTGGTTTTTCATTAGTCTTATTTCTTCATTGAAGATGATGGCTTCAACTTGCTCTGTCCCATAGCATCATAAAATGATAAGTATATTCCAAAATGTGCATCATGCTGTCAATTAAATTTATTACATATCTTATATTAATATTTAAGGTTAAGCATCTGCTAAAGTGCTATCTATTTTAAACAGCCCACTTTTATGTTGGAATCGATAGTAATTTTAGTGATGTCTAATTACACATTCTGTGTCATTGTGAATGCCATTAACTGAAGACTTTATTTACCTCGATAGGCCCTCATTATATATTTATATACAGTCTACTTTTGAAACAGCTTATTAGAGCTTATGTTTTTATTGGTCAGGGGAAATACCCTGTATGTCTAAAGTTAGAGTTAGAAAAAAACATATATATATATATATATATATATATATATAACATATATATATATATATATATATATATATATATATATATATATATATAGATATAGATATAGATATATATATACACACACACACACACACATTGGGAAAGTCCAATCCATGAGTTATTAGCATACTACTTGTATTATTTTCAGTCCTGCCCTTTGGTTTTTGTTGGATTGGGAATTGTACAGTTGTTCAAAGACAGTGTCCCCCCCCCCACTGCCTTTGAACTACAATTCACCTATGGGGAGACACCCAGGCTAGAAATATGTTCCTGTACTAAAGGAAAACCATTGGAAAATATTGGTGGGATGGAAACATGGGACAAATTATTGCGTTGTCAATGGGAGAATCCTGCAAGTTTCTTGTAGCAACAAAGTTAGATTATCCATTCCATCAAACTGATATTTAACATTCAGTACCTCAGACCTCTGAACGAATGTTCTGTATCCATAGTACAGGGCCATATCTAAAATGCTTTAAGTATAACAAAAACTGTTTTAGAAAAATTACACTTTGTTTCACCTGCACAGCTCAAACTTTTGCAGTGGACCTTTAGTTGCACCAACTATAACTAAAAAGACAGACTAGAAAAGCATTTAGTGCTAACTGTGAAAACCCTACCTAGAAAACGTCCAGAAAATCTCTCTACATAAAACAGCAAAACCCTAACTACTAGTATTTGGTCAAAAATCCTTTACATAACTTAGGTAGCATATATTCCCATTGAGAATGATAATAGTTTTAATAGTAGAAGAACGGTGGTTAATGGTCCTAAATTAGAATAATACCTGTGCTATCACTGTAACTAGTGATGGGCGAATTTATTCGCCAGGCGCAAATTTGCGGCGAATTTGCGCGATTCGCCGCCAGCGAAAAATGGCGCAAATTCGCCCATCACTAACTGTAACTATTGTCCATTTGGTCCAGTCCTAGGGAATTTGTAGTTATAATCACTGATGAGAAAATATAGAGTTATGAACATACCGGTAACTGTAATAATTTATATGGTCTGGAAAAAATGTAGAGATACATAAGACAAGAGCCAGACATGTGTCTGTGGCCAGCCAGGAGAGATATACAAAATAGGTGATACCCTAATATGATACTGTCTAGACTCAGGGTGGGAGTCTCCAAGATTTTTTACCCATGAGCCACATTCGATTGTAAAAATAGTTGGAGAGCAACACGAGAATGTAAAAGGTTCCTGGGTGGCAATTAAGGGCTGTGACTTTCTATTTGGTAGCCCCTATGTGGACTGGCAGCCTACAGGAGGTTCTGTTTGGCAGTATACCTGTTTTTTATGCAACACAAACTTGCCTCCAAACCTGGAATTCAAAATAAGCTCCTGCTTTAAGGACAACATCCAAGTGGTTGGAGAGCAAATTGTTGCTTGCGAGCCACTGGTTGGGGATCACCTAGACTCAGGTCTAGGGGATACAAAGATAAGATATCACATAGTTGGGAAGGACATCTGCATATGGTTTAGCCTCAAAAAAGGTTGAAAGGGAAAACAATCAAATATATGGTAAACTATGTCAACTCAACAAATGATGACGGAGACAGTATCTTGGATGGAAATAGGTAAATACTTGCAATATCCTGGGATTCAGTATAAGGTAAATTATAAGTGTGCAAAGCAGAATATTGAAATTCAAAACTTTATTCCTGGCTAGAATTGTATAACTGTACTATAATGGCCATTTTCAATTAGTAAAGCAAATGTATCCCCTTATCTATATTAGCATGTGTGTAAATCTCAAAGGGGGCATCCCATGTAGAATGGTAAGTTATGTGGACATTGGTTATGTCCTGAAGGCCTGGAGCTCATTTATCAGCACTGGTCTGGACAGTAACGCATGGCAAACAATCAAATGTTTGATTTCTAATCACTGATTAGTTGTTATGCATTGCTGCCCAGGTGTAACTTAAGCCAGTGCTGATAAATGAGCTCCCTCATATAATAAAAGGCAGCAGGTACAACCCAGTTACTTAATAAATAACATTATTTAAAAAGGTTGAGCACCTTAAGTGTGATGTTCTGAGACACTTTTGCAATTGGTTTTCATTTTTTTTTATTATTTTTGGCTTTTGAGTTATTTAGCTTTTTATTCAGCAGCTCTCCAGTTTCCATTTTTAGCAAACACGCTGTTTTGAATAGGAAACTGGAATATGAATAGGAGAGGCCTGAACAGAAAGACGAGTAATAAAAAGTAGCAATCACAATACTTGTGTAGCCTTACAGAGCATTTGTTTTTAAATGGTATCAGTGACCCCAATCAGAAAACAGGAAAAAATCAGAAGAAGAAGGAAAATTTAAAAAAAAATCAAAAATAAATAATGACGGCCAATTGAAGTTGTCCATTCTATAACATGCTAAATGTTAATTTAAAAATGAAATAACCATTTAACGTGCAAAATACTGTATCTGTTACAAAATGTACTGACATCAAACAGTTGCGTTATACCTATAGATGTTTAAAGCATGGTGTTTATAATCAGTTATTATCCAGAATGCTCAGGACCTGGGGGGTTCCAGATAAGGGATCTTTCTGTAATTTGGATCTTCATACCTCAAGTCGACTAAAAAATCATGTAAATATTAAATAAACCCAATAGGCTGCTTTTGCTTCCAATAAGGATTAATTATATCTTAGTTGGGATCAAGTACAAGCTACTGTTTTATTATTACACAGAAAAGGGAAATCATTTAAAAAAATTAAGTCTATGGGAGACGGCCTTCCCGTAATTCTGAGCTTTCTGGATAACTGTTCTCCGGATAATGGATCCCATGCTTGTACCAAAAACCTTGGGTATTTATAGTAACGTGCAAAGTTTGCTCCAGGTTAACTCCACATGTAGCAAAATGAAAGCAATTTATTGGATGTTGTGGGTTACTAGACCTGGAAAACTATTTTTTAATATGTTGCCCTGTTTGTAGAATGTTGATAATTTGTACATAAAACAAAATAATCCACAACTGACAAGATTAAAAGCAAATGTATTGTGAGTGCCACCAAGATGAATATTTCAACATTGCACCATAAATTAATTTACAGTATAAAACATTATATTAAAAGACAAGTTAACCATCTCAAACAGTTTCTAATTTTCAGAACAATGAGAAAGAGGAGTGAATGGAAAAATATATGGCGGACTCTTTATCTCTCTAGACTCTCTAGAAATGTGATGAGATAAAAAGACGTATTTTCCATGTTACAAATAACTCTAGGCAATAATCTAGTATTGACAAATCCATATACATCACATCTACAGTAATTTGTTTCATAAACTCATATTAAAGAGAAACAGTAATATCGCTTCAGCTAAACAGGCCTATAAATCACCCGGCTCAATTGAACAACCGATCTACTGTGAATCCCCTGAATTGTCAGCCCGTTCCAAAAACCCTGATTGATTAAAGGGAAAGGCTGCTTCTAATGTGCTTTCTAGCTACTGTATCTAATTGCAGCAAAATGAAATATGTTTTTGTTTCCATACAACAATTAGTGCTACGACTGTTCGCTATTTTGTGCCGTGCTTCATGAAACATCTCCCTAACAGTTTTTAGTCTCTAAACTGGAGTCTGATATGAGCAGTGAGCTGTATCTGTCAAATGGAAAAGGGGGAAGAGAAAATACTAGAGGGAGAGGAAGAACATGACAGTTTTTACAATAGATATTACTTATCTTAAACACTAGGAAATAGTCATTCTTATTGCAAATAAAATAGAACCTACGAAATTCAAATAATTATATAGGACAAGGATTAATCCTAGGGGGTGGTATATGGTTTAATTTAACACATTTCTCACCTGCTTATTTCTGATTTCCCTTTAGATTGTAAATTCTTTTGCATAGGGCCTTCCTCACATTTTGTACTGGTCATTATAAGTAATGGGTGAATTTATTCACGGGCGTGAATTCAAATTAAATTTTAGTGTTTCGATTTTTTTTTATGCTGGCGACAGTTCTAAAACAGGCAACAGTGTCAAAATTCACGTTTCTCAAATTTTTCACCCGTTTTCCGAATTCCGCGGGAAAATCACGAAATTCGTGGCAAAGTGAAACGGGACAAATTCGCCCATCACTAGTCATTATGTATGTAACTCTGTGGGGCTAATTTATCAACACTGGGCAAATTTGCCCATGGGCTGTTACCTATAGCAACCAATCAGTTATCAGCTTTTTAAAGCCAGCTGCAAGAAGAACAATGAATGCAGCAATCTGAATGGTTGCTATAGGTAACAGCCCATGGGCAAATTCGCCCAGTGTTGATAAATGAGCCCCAGTATGTTCTATGTATGTAATTCATGTGATTTCTCTGCATAAACACATTTATTTTTACAGTGCTGCGGAATATGTTGGTGCTCTAAAAATACATGTTAATAATAATAATAATAATAATAATAATAATAAGAAGAATAAATTGAAGCTTGTAGCTAATTTTATTACTAAGCTAATATATTTTGTATTTACTCATTGGGGAGGATTCGTATGGTAACTCCCTGAAAAAGGGTGGCGAATAGTGATGGGCGAATTTCTCCTGTGAAATTCGCAAAACGGGCAAAGAATTGTCGAATTCGCAAAATTTTGTCGCACATTAAATGGGCATCCGTTTAATTGTCGCCGGCGTCCTAGCAAATTTTCACGGCAATTTCGCAAATTTATTTGCCTTCGGTGAAACTCACAAATTCGCGTCTGTCGAAGAAATTCGATCATCACTAGTGGCGAAGTACAGTGCAAAACATTTTTGCTATTACTGAATGTTTGTATGGGATTTTAATGAAGCATTGAAATACCCCCTTTCCTCATTGGAAGTTATTGATGACCCTTGATTTTAGTCTTAGTCTAAGGAGTTGGCCGACTCACTTTGTGGCCAGTGGAGGAGAATCAAAAGGGCAGATTTTGCCTACAGGGCCCATTCCTAATTTTTTCATGCAAGGCACGCTGATGTTTATTTTAGCTGCAGTACTCATCTTTCTAATGTTGCAAAAGGATGGATAATCTTTTTTTAAAAAAAAATCCCATTATTTATGGGCCTATTTGCTGCTTCTAATTCTTTGAAATGCGGTGTACGAAACACAACCAGTTAGGACTTAAAGATGAAACCTATAAACCAGTGAATCCGAACCATTTGTTTTAAAGGACACAGCAGAGTGAACACCAAGTCAGCTATCATTGTCTGTGTGCTCCAACTGACCATATCAAATTCTTCTTCACTGTAGATGATGATGGAAAGAGACCTTGTTCACCTAATGATGCCGCTGCAGGCTGAAATTGTTTCTCAGCATGGCTCATTGACTTACACATATGGCTGTAACCATGCCTCTCCTATATTTAACCAAAACTCTGCCTCTATAGTTCAAAGTGCAAGAGGACATCTACAGAAAGTATCTACCAAGGGTTTTGGAATAACTTCACTACCCCTATTTCAGATCTTGTTGAAATAAAATTTGTTTGATCACTGGCATCTGGTATACAGGGTCATTTCTGCCAAATAAGCCCCTTAATACAAATGAATCTTGTCTTCAGGGCGCATGTGGAACCAGAGCTGGATCTATACATTGGCCACCTCTAGGTCAAGACCACTAGTCGTCCCCCTTTTCCCTTTCCTCCTTCTCTCCTCCCTACACCCATATGCGTGTGCATGCACAAGTCTTACCTATGGGTCTGGAGCACAGAGATTTAAAGAGCAACAATCTCTCCCATGTCCCTGGGAGGACTTGGGAACCCAATTGCAATGCGGTTGGGCGGAATGCCACCCCTAAAATTGTGCTGCAATCGGCCCAGGCCTTTCTTGTTTTTTCTTATAGGAGGGGTTCATCTCTTGCAGGCCCTGCCTTCAATAGAGCTTGACCACTCCTTGCCAATATAGTAAAATTTGCTAAAAGTCTTGACATTGGGTTAAATTGCTCAGCTGGAAACATGATTTCATGTAACATTACAATTTATATATAGTACTTATTCGATTTAAAGGAACATTTCAGGGTCAAAATAAAATCTGGGTAAAAAGATAGTCTGTGCAAAATAAAAAAAATGTTTCTTATATAGTCAGTTAGGCAAAAATGTAATGTATAAAGGCTGGAGTGACTGGATGTGTAACATAATAGCCAGAACACTACTTCCTGCTTTTCAGCTCTCTAACTCTGAGTTAGTCAGCGACTTGAAGGGGGCCACATGGGACATAACTGTTCAGTGAGTTTGCAATTGATCCTCAGCATTCAGCTCAGATTCAAAAGCAACAGTTATGACCCATGTGGCCCCCCCTCAAGTCTCTGATTGGTTACTGCCTGGTAACAGGTATCAGTGGAAACCAAGAGAGCTGAAAAGCAGGAAGTAGTGTTCTGGCTATTATGTTACACATCCAGTCTAACCATTTACCCAGTTTTTATTTTTTTACTTGTAGGAGGGGCTTCCAGATTTTAAAGGGGAAGTAAACCCAACTGTTACTCACCACACGGAACTCGATGGAAAAGTTGAACAGAAGATTTTTATTTACAGGCACGCCAGAGGCTTTTCATATCAGGCACACATACACACCAGCATTTGTTCTTCTTTAAACATATTGTTACAATTTCCTTCTTTCCAGTTTCTCTTTAAGTAGGCACACCTTCCTTGGGACTTTGGATCCCACCTAACCGACTAGTGGTCCAGTATATACTCCATCCGTATCCCCCCCACTCTCTAATAGTGGCCCAATACCTTCAGGGTGATACCCCTCCGCTCTTCCAGGTTAGGCCCTTTTTATTCAAATCCTGGACTGTAGCCTCGGTGTCCTTCCGACCTAGTCTTAAACTATCACTGGTTCCCTCACTTACGAAGAGCCTGTAGGAAACTAACTCCACTTTCCTCCTTGACGGGGCCACAGCTGCCCTTATTAAATCTCCTGACTATCTCATGCACCTAGTGCTTGCTCACTTAAGATCTTTACTGTCTATCATTTCCTATCTACCGTTGGGGTCTCCACTCACCAGCCAGGTGATGTTCCTTCGGCCACGCCCTCCCATCAAGGCACCTCCTTTTATACCCTTCTCTGGCCCACAGTGACCTCTGGTGGCCGGGGTAAAAACTACACCTAAAAATAAATTAAAGACCTCTGCTGCCATCTAATGGTGATTGCCAGAAATTACATCAAACACACTTAAACATATATACATTTTACATACATGCACATTTTGTCACACAAAAAGATTACAACATTCCCGCACATAACACTCTTCATCACTTTACACCCCCTTACATACTGAACAATTCCTTTAAGGAATATCACATCCCCTGGTGTTTAATATAAGGATTTTAGCAATTCTGTGACAACATAAAGGCACAAGGCCAAATACCAAGGTGACTTCTAATAGCCTTATTTTTAAAAGCAAGGAGATAATTACTACTCTACAGCAGATCAGCGGCATGCTTGAGATCACTGAGCATATCAGGAACGCTATTGATTGACTGGTTTGTCAATGTGATGGAGGTTAGTTCAAGTATCTTTAGCTGGAAAGTATGTGAGAAGGGAGATAGAAGCACTGGAGAAATACATACTTATCTTTGTCACTCTCCAATAATAAAGAATGAAAAATAAAAAGATATCAAGTAGAATATTGATCATAATTTGCTATTTACCGTAAGACACTAAAATGAAAGCTTTCTTTTTCATGCATATCTAAGGTGCACGCATCAAAATGACATAAAGGGTTATTTACTAAACTCTGATTTTTTTTTTAATAGAATATGACTTTTAAAAATCACAATTTTTTCTGAATTTATTAAACCTCGAGGATGGAAAAGTCTGAAAATCCAGCATCTCTGACCTGTCGAGGTTGCATATAAGTCAATGGGAGAAGTCCCAATTATTTCTTGATAATTGGGACTTTTGGAGTGAAAATTACGAAAAAATCATGAAAATCTGATGAAAAAGTCCAAAAAATTCTTGAAAATCGGATTTTCTCCCGCAAATCAAATTTTCAGGAAAACGTAATAATAAATAAGCTTATTAAAACCCAAGCAGATTTGATCGGAGTTTGTAGCAGAAAATATTGGGATACTTTGATAAATAGGGGTTATTTATCAAAGTCCGAATTTATCTCAATAATTTCTGTGTGTCTGACACTTTGGTCAAAACTGCATCAGGGGCAAAAATTGGCTTCATTTTGGATTAATAGATAACACTTACAGTGTTTAAATGGGCACAGTTCTAGGTGGCAGTTTTAAAACTTGTGCTGTAAATGAGAAACATTGATATAAATTCTGTATACGGCTGTAGGATCTGTTATCCAGCATGCTTGGGATCTGGGGTTTTCTGGATAAAGGGCCTTTCTTTGTAAATCCAAAACTTACATTTACAGGTTTGGGATCCGTTATCCGGAAACCCGTCATCCAGAAAGCTCAGAATTACAGACAGACCCCATTTTATCCAAATAATCAAATTTTTTTTAAATGATTTCCTTTTTCTCTGTAATAATAAAACAGTAACTTGTACTTGATCCCAACTAAGATATAATTAATCCTTATTGGAAACAAAACCAGCCTATTGGGTTTATTTAATTATTTTCTAGAAGATCCAAATTATGGAAAGATTCATTATCCAGAAAACCTCAGGTCTCAAGCATTCTGGATATCAGGTCCTATACCTTTACTTAAAAAACATTTAAACATGAATTGAACCCAATATGTTGCATTTGCCTATGAAAAGGATTCATTATATCATCGTTAGAATCAAGAGAGGTATGGGACCTGTTATCCAGAAAGTTTGGAACCTCTGGTTTTCCTGATAAAGGATCATTCCTTCATTTGGATTTTCATGCCTTTAGTCTACTGAAAAATCACTGAAACATTAAATGCCTTAAAGGAAAAGGATTAGTTATATCTCAGTTCGGATCAAGTGCAAGTTACTGTTTTATTATTACAGAGAAAAAGGAAATCATTTTTAAAAATTTAATTTATTTGGATAAAATAGAGTCTATGGGAGATGGTCTTCCGGTAATTTGGAGCTTTCTGCATAACAGGTTTCTGGATAATGGATCCCATACCTGACCAGTGTACTGAGTTTTTAATACAGAGAAAAAGGAAATACTTTTAAAACATTTGAATTATTAGAATAAAATGGAATCTATGGGAGACAGCCCATCCAGAAAGCGTAATTTGGAACTTTCTGGATAACGGGTTACCGGATAACGATCCCATATCTGTATTATAATTACAAAGTCATAATATTACAATTCCAAATATGGACAGAACTAAACTGTCAGATTACAACGTGTGTGGCGTTAATAAAACTTTAGACTAAACAAAAATCTGCCATATTGCGTTGTTATTTGTATGTTTGCTGTGTCAGGACATTTATGAACTATAAGATTTCCATCTGTTGCTTCCGCGCTCGAAGCCCACTCACTGTATGGCCATTGACTGTAATGCATTTGGAGAAAATAAGTCGCCATAAGAAAACACGCCCATTGACTTTAATGCATTTAGAGCGAGAAAAATTATAAAAACGCCAATTGACTTTAATGCATTTGGAGAAAATAAGTCACCATAAGAAAAAACTCCCATTGACTTTAATACATTTAGAGCGAGAAAAATTGTAAATACGCCCATTGACTTTAATGCATTTGGAGAAAAAAAGTCACCATAAGAAAAACGGCCATTGACTTTAATGCATTTGGAGAACATAAGTCGCCATAAGAAAAAACGCCCAATGACTTTAATGCATTAGGACAGAAAAGTCGCCACAAGAAAAAACGCCATTGACGTTAATTCATTTGGAGAAAAAGTCGCCATAAGAAAAAACAGCCATTGATTTTAATGCATTTGGAGCATTAAAAATTTGATGCATGTAAAAACGCCTATTGACTTTTCACTGTTTCGTGAATTTTTTCGCATTTTTGCAATTTTTTCGGCAAAGTGAAATGGGACAGATTCACTCATCACTATTTTTAGTTTCTTAAGTTGACATTATTATCTTTAATAGAGAAAATAACATATTAACTCCTTCTACTAACATTTAAAGCCCTTCACTCCTCTGCTCCTCACTACATTTCTTCTCTTGTCTCGCTATACTTTCCTGGTGATGTTCTCCGCTCTTCTCAGAGCCGCCTTCTCTTCACACGATCCACATCCATTGCCACCTCTCATCTCAAACCCTTCTATCTTGCTGCTCCTTCCCTCTGGAATTCCATCCCTGAATTCCTCCGTAAGGAATCCTCTCTCAATCTCTTCAAGAAAAAAACTAAGAGCCTACCTGTTGGAGCACTAGAACATTAGCCTAGTCCTGTCCCTACTGACTATGCCTTACCTTGTGGACTTTTTCATCTCCAATTTGTGCCTGTATGTTAGCCTCTCATCCACTTAGACTGTAAGCTCTATGGGGCAGGGACCTCCTTCCCACTACGTCTCTTACCACATAGCACTTAAGCTCTTTGTCCTGATATGATACTGTTTATATTTATTATGTGATTTGTCTCCCCCATGTATACTTTTATATATATTGTACTTTTATGCACTGTACAGTGCTGCGACTCCTTAACATCGCTTTACAAACAAAGTTATATATACATACATACATACATACTTAGATACATACAATTTCCTAGGGGGCTTGAAACACAGTTTAGAGCAGGGGAGTCCAAAAAGCAAATTGGGATCTACCAGTAGACCTTTAGTTGGTGATCAGTAGATCTCAATACACTGTCAACAAACAGCTTGTCTTAACGACTCTTCTCTTTCATTCTTTTCATTCAGATATTTATTCTGTTATGGTTACATGAGAAACAGTTGTTTTCTTATGCAATATAAATTCCCTCATAAATCAATATAATATTGAAAGGGGACCGGTCATCCAGACATAAAAAGCCGTATAATAAAATTCCTTTTAAAATTAAACATGGAATCCAAATTCTATTTTTATTAAAACATCCATACCTGTTATAAACTTGTTTAAAAGTCTCAGCTGTCAATCATATATTACCTGTCCTGCCTCTAAGCCTTAGGTATAGAGGCGGGGCAGGAAATTACTTTCACTTTCCATTCTGCACTTCCTAAATGTCATTGCACTCCCCACATTCTCCTTCCCTCCTCACCATCTAATTGTGTAGCAAGTGCATAGACATGGGCATCAGGTGCCCCATTCTGGCACATAAACAGTATTTTGGCATGGTTGAAAGCTTGCCTTAATAACAGTGTTAACAAAATGGCTGCTGCCTGCTTGATGTAATTGTGAAATCCAAGACTAAAAAACCCCAAGATTTTGATAATTTTTAAAGTTCAAGTGAAGATTATTTTGCTTGCCTAACATCATAAAATAGGATTTGGAATTATTTCGTAAGGTGACAGCTCCCCTTTAAGTAATATTTTCCAGGGAACAGAATGCTGCTGTTATAGATGTAGATCATAATGGGACAATATCACTAAAAGTAGACCCTGCATTAGTAAAGTATGGGCACTTCTAGTTGAAAGAGTAAGGCATTGGCCTACATTGGCTTACATTTCTGAATTTTGCTTGGAATTAATTCCCTGTTCTTTTGTGCAGAGAGCAAAGGGTCCAACCAATATTTGAATATGCCCATAAATACTTCAGTTTGGCCTTTTTTTTTACTCAACAAGTAAGTCGCACATCTAACATAATCAATATGTGACAAATGGAATTCTTTTAGTAATCGACTATACACTATACGGGCGTATGGCAAAAGGTAAAGGAAAAATCAATGATTAATTACTGTGCAGTAGTAGGGGAGAAAAGAAAAGCAGCAGTAAAATCTATTTACTTGTGCGCACCGAGTGCATTTATTGCATTTTATTCTAATATACATTCGCTGATGTCTCTTATTGTTTATGGGCAGCGCTTGTCTATTTTATGACTATAATACCGTCATGTAAACACGAGATATCCCAATTCCTTCAGATAGATTATCCGTGACCCCTTCCGATTTCCAGCTTTTCTATATGAAAACGATAATCTCAACGATATAGCGTAAGAAAAATACAGGTTTTTGACAGAAAGAAAAAGGAGACGACCACAACTGCCAGGAAATGCAATGCAAGCAAAATATAATATAGTATAATTGTTACTTAACTTAAAAGTAAATCCGTTTTATCCAGCAATATTCTGTTAATACATATGTGTGATTAAAATAGGTGTCTGTTAAGAGGTATAGCTTTCTAAATCCCAACAGAATTTTTAGCAAGAGGAACCCATGTTGCTGGTCCCCATATGATGTCATGATCAGGTGATTTAAAGAGTCATTTATAAACAAATGCAGTTGCCCAAAAATGCAGAAACTGCAGAAGATGCAACTCCAAGCTCTGCTGCAATTATGCTGATATTCTGGGAGGGGATGAATGCTGTGTAATGGCTAAAAACCCCCCACAGTATTTGCATCCAAAAATTGAACTTTGTACACTGCACTGCATTAGGAAATTCTGTTTCTTGCATAACTCCCAACATTCGAAAAATGTAAAGAGGGACAAAAAACATAATCAAAAAGTTTGACCATGCCCATTTTATGGTCACACGCCCTAATTAACATGTCTAGAAAACATGGCAGGTTATGAAAGTTTGAACACATTTCTGGAAGTTTTAGGGCCATGATTTATGCGTTTTGCTAATGGCGGTAAATTTGCATTTTAAGTCCTCCCAAGAGACCTTATCTTAAATAGTTACAAGTGTTTATTTGCTTATCATACATTGTTACAAATGCATTGAAGTGCAGCTACTCAGTGTTCTGGGCTCTCAGCCAAAGAGCCTCTTATTTATATTACATTTCAGAAACTCTGTATCTTTTTCTGGCATCAGTACTGGAGATCAAAGAGAAACTAAAATCCAGAATTGCTGCCTGAACTTTCAAAATTGTGACTGTCCTGCAGAAAATGGGACAGGTGGGAGGTAAGCTTTTGGGAAGACTTTTTTTTAGAGCAACATGGTCAGTGAGTAGACCTTCTGCCTTGTAGCCATGGAGTGATGGATCGTATTTAGCATGGCCGTATTCATATATAGAGCACCCAAGGGCCTGTGACTAGGGTGGCAGCTTTAAGGGGGACCCTTGGGTGCTCTATATATTGATAATAAAGCCCAAAGACATTCTCCCTGCTGTGTTAGTAAATTATCTTCAGTGCCTATTGAACTGAAAGCCAGAGAATAAGAACTTATCTGTTTAGTTCACTTATCTGGCCACCATGTGTTAATGAACATGTAGAATTCGGGCCAGGCTGGATGCTACTATGGAAAAATACATTTGCAGGGAAATGTGTCCATACAGATAAACCAGGGTAAGACCTTCCTATGGGGCAGATTTACTCAAGGGTGAAAAATTCACCAACGACCGCTTCGCACCCATCGCTACACTTCGCCAGGTGAAAATTCGCTCAGGCGACGCTAATTCACTGGAATACAGAGTTTCATCATGGGTGCCGAACGCTGGCAAAGTTTTTCCTAGCATTACTTTGGCAATGCGAGAAATTTAAATCGAAGATGCGCTAGTGTTCATTTCTGCCCAGTGCAAATTCGATACAGGTTTTGATCTCAGGTTAATTTGCATACGGTGGGAAATTTAAAGTTGAATGGACGTATATGTTGCAGCAAATACATTACACTACACAAGTCCAGGGAACCTTAATAAATAAAATAAAGTTGTTATATTGCCCTACACGTGAGCCCACTGTATAGTTTATGTGACATATGTTAGAAAATGTAGGGGGGAACCCGGTTACCCAAAAGTTTTTTTAAGGACTGTTGCAGACTATCACTCTGAAAAAAGGAAAAGACGCCAGAAAATTGAGGAAGATCTATGCACTCCATTGCACTTCAACTGGTCTGAGCTGGCGAAGGCAAGTCTGGTGAAAGAGGTAACGTTCAGTAAAATCCGCATTTCATTGAATTTGCGGAGTAATGTCCATTCGCCAGAGCAAATTGTCGCCTGTCAATAGAGTGCGAATGACCCCTAGTGTCTGTCTCTTTCACTAGCGAAGTGATGCCTGCGCCTGTTAGTAAATTGGCGATGTCCTTGTGGACGGTAACTCTTGCGAATTGACTCTAGCGTTAGCCACTTCGCCCTCGAGTAAATCTGCCCTTTAAATCATGTTCTCTTCTTTTGGTTTCTTGCTATTAACAGCTCTTAAAAAGATTCCTTTTAAAGCTTTACTAGAAAGACACAATTTACCATTTCAGCCCTGCTTCGCTGAAAAGTCGATATCTATTGTAATGATTTTTCTTCTTTGCTTTTGTGTATGTAATCACATATAACCCACAGCCAATCCAAAAAACATTGACAATACGAACATTATGAGAGCCCAGGGATGTAGCTACGGTGTGAGGTGCAATATTTGCTAAACACATCACTATACTGTAAAATGTATACGTTCAAATCATTCTAACATATTTTAAAATGTTATAAATAAGCTGTGTATATTTGCCTTGCAATGCAATGTTGCATTGTACATGTTATACCACTGTACAGACTCCTGGAGCACAAGAGAAACACCTTTTTTTTAATTTGGATCTCCCACACCCGGCCCTTGGTGTTGCAATTGCATTGGGGGAAGGACGCAGCTGGCCTAGGGACATATCATTTGGAAAGCTGGCACTGGGTATTATGTAACATCGCTAGGTGCAATGCAGAACTGTGGCCATTAAAAACGGAAAAAAAAAACGTGTCTACCGGTGCCCATCTATACTAGCGATGTATTTTGATTTTCTAATTGCACCTCCTCTGATGCAAAAGGAGTAGGTTGCACAATCAGAGAAGCTGGGGGATTGCTGCGCTGCCAAAACATTTTGCTGTTCCCACATGATGTCATAGGAAGTGATGTCATTGCATAAGGTCCATCGTTGAAAATTATATCATTGCACATTTGCACATATCTTCTAAAGCCACTGAATACGCATGCACACATGACATCACTGAATGCTTATTGCACATGCGCTCATTGAAGTCAACAGAGACACTGAAAAATCCCAGGGAATTAGTTACAGTGACCAGAGATCAGGTAGAGGGATCCAAGTCTGGGCATGTCTGCACACTGTGGTGCAAGGGAGACCTTTCCCAACCACCTCCGTTGACTAGCTAGAAGCTCCCAATATGTGTTCTACCTATTGTTGCATCAGCTGAAGGTTGCATGTCCATGTTTTGCCTTGCAAATATGTACATGTCCCGTTTCTGGTGCATGTTACTACAGAGCACAGAGCTCATAGGTGTCCTCACCTCCTGCCATAGGGATGCCTATATACCATTCCCTGCCTGACCCTGTTGAATACAATTCTGCCAAAAATGTAGCAAAGCCTTTGTAAATTCATTGAAGTGTATGTAGCACAGCTGTGACGCTAGGTATCCCATAAACAAGAGCTAACTCCAAAGTTCTGGTCTAAGCCGCTCTTCTGTCTGTAGCAGCCGCCTTTGGCTTCGGGTGGAGCCCTCCTCTACTCAGATACCGCCAGGTCTTAATGCGGGAGAACAAGGGAGAGAGTTCTGGGTGAGCAAGGGAATCGTACATACCACTGGAACAGAGAATACGAGCGTAGTCAAGGGCAGGCAGAGTCAATACCAAGCTGTATAATATGCAGTACACAATCGAGAGACAGGAATGTAGTTGGGGACACAGGCCAGGTCAAAATACCAAATCATGCAGCGTGGTACAAAATCGATAGACAGGAGCGTAATCAGGGTCACATGCCGAGTCGAATACAAAGGTAGCGGGAACAAAATCAGGATCTGGAAGATTGGTCAGAAAACAGGCAAGAGTCAGGACAGGCAGCAATCAGGACAAGAATCAGGATAAGGCAAGGTCAAACATGGAATAACAAACTAGAAATCGCACCCAGGATCAGAATAGACCTACATTGGGCAATGACAAAAAGTACAACAACACTTTAAATATTTAAATTTTACTCGACGAATTCAGATGCACGCCGACAAAAACACTGAAGTGCCGGATGCGCCTAAGGACGCAAAGAGATCGGTGGGTGTTCACAACGGCCCCCCACTAGACCACCTGGAGTGAGTTTCCTTACAAGACCCTTGAGTGCACTTTGGCTGTGTGAATTATAGTGTGTGACCAGGACTAGGTCTGCTTGTGCTGTGCCAATGACCAACATGTACCTGAGCATCTCCCTGCAACTCCCTTGTGTAATCCCGGGTAACAAAGGATCCAGTCACAGATGTTTTCTTGAAGCAAAATAACAGTGAACAGTTGAAATGAAGGAATTTACAGGCACTTTGATGTAATGCAGGTGAATACCGCACTCCTGGGGTAATTTCTCCCATCAAGTAGAGCTTTGTGCGCAGGGATACACAGCCTGGGGTCTTGTATCTTGGCACCCTAACTGGTCTTCAACTCCCACTGATATCCCTGCTCTAGTGGTAAATACAACAATGGGGTCCTAACCCCACTGTTTCTCCTTGTTGGAGTGGAAGCTGCTCACTATCTTCCCTGAGCCTTCCTCTTGCTCCTAGAGCAACTATGACAAACTTACTAGCACTATATAGCTATCTAACTTTTACCAAAACTGCACCTCCCAGAGAGGTGAGGTCCCAGGAAAAGACCTTGAGCACATGGTGCTAAATCCCTTTATACTTTTACATGCTGCCACCTAGTTGGCAAACCTTGAAATAATATGGACCCAGGAAAAGGAACATAGCTGCCTGGGTTAATTAAAGAACCAACAGGACCACTTTAGGTGGCCAAATATAAGGGAGTAAAACATCAGGGCCGGAACTAGGGGTAGGCAGAAGAGGCACGTAGCTAGGGCGCAAAGGCAGAGGGTCGCAAGGCACGTAACTCTTCTGACGCCATCCCCAAGTTTGGACCTTTGTGTCCTTAACCACAAAGGCCCGGGCCTAGGGTGGCAGAAATTCAGGGGCGCATATTCAAGATTTGCGTATATAAGCTTGCGCACGTGTAAGAAGGTGATTGGGTTTGTGTGCATGAAAAAGTGTATAGTGTATGTGTAAAGTGAATGTGAGTGCTGTAAAATGTTGAAGTGATTGAAAGTTTTACACACGCACAAGGGGAGGGGGAGAGGGACTCGGAGGGGTAAGCAGAAGCTGAGGGGGAAGCAGAAGAGGAGGCGGACGGGGGGAGAGACTCTGAGGGGGAGGGGAGGGAGACGCGAAAGGGGAAGCAGACGGGGATGGGAGAGAGACGCTGAGGGGGATTGAGACGCGAAGGGAGAAGCAGGCGGGGAGGGGAGAGAGATGCTGAGGGGGAAGGGGAGAGAGACGCAGATGAGGAGGGGGAAGCAGAAGGGGAGGGGGCGGGGAGGGGGAGATGAGCAGAGATGGCCTAGGGGAGCCCCGTTTGTAATTCCGGGCCTGTCCTTAACCTGCAACAGTTCTGAATAGTGAGTGTGCGCATGCACATTTCCATTCTTCGGTGCATTCGCACTCGTGAGTTCTCTGCTCTTTCACGCATGCGCACTTACACTGCCTCGGCTCTTCCGCGCACGTGCACTCACTCATCCTCATCGCCAACGGTGGGGAGGCGAGGGAGTCGGCCGGGTAAAACATACTCAAATATCAGGGTCCCTATATGTGGAGCAGGGCATAATAAATAATTATTTTCCAAATCCTATAAAAAGTGCTGGGAATCTACTGAAGGAGGCGCCTAATCATGGATTTAATCAATTTTTAATTCAATTAATTTTTAGTACCAAACTTCTACTTTTCAAAGATATTCACCAAAATATTTCTCAAAATCCAACTCATTACTACACACAACTAACTTGGCTGACCAAAGAGTTATCCCCTAATTGAACTTTATTCATGACGCACACGTAGGAACAAAGCCCTTTTTTTTGCCCTCTAATTACTGATGGCTCAGCAGTTTAATCTAGAGATTCATTGTAAACTATACTTTATATTTGATTTAGTTCAGAGCCCAGCGGTGGGAAAGGATAAGAGACAAATAAATAAGCCTGTCCAGAATGAGCTACATTAGCGGCTATTCGTGGCTCATTACTAGAGAGACTTTCCCTTCTCTTCTCTTATTAATGATCTTTTGTGCAAATGTCAGTTGCCCACTAAAACCTCCCCGGCAGAAATATGACATCACTGGAAAGCAATTTACAAGTTGGGTTTAAGTGGATACAACTGGTAGCCCTTATGTGAACAAAAGACAGATTCCAATAATTTAAAGCAATGGATAGCTGGAAGCTGTGCCAGTAATTGCCGAGTAATGTAATTTAAATGTTCATAAAATAGCACTTCTTACTTGTATTCTCACTGACTGCTGCTGAACTCAGCCAAACTCTTGTCAGGCGATGGGATGTGGGCATTTCTTTTCCAGCAGCAGTAAGAACTTTTATATGGAATTAAAGGAGCAATAAAGCCTAAGGGGCAGATTTGCTAAAGGGTAAAGTGACTAACGCTGGCGAAAATTCACCAGCGCGACGTCATTCAGGCACTTCGCCGATTTACTAACGGGCGCAGGCGTAACTTCGCGAGAAAAAGAGACAGACGCTAACCATCATTCGCACTCTATCGCCAGGTGAATTTTCGCTCTGGCGAATGGACGTAACTCCACAAATTCACTAAGATGCGGATTTTAATGAACGTTACCTCTTTTGCCAGACTTGCCTTCGCCAGCTCAGACCAGGTTAAGTGCATTGGAGTGCACAGATCTTCCTGATTTGGAAAATTTTTCCAAAAAACGCTGTATTTTCCTTTTTTCGGAGTGATAGCCTGCAAAGGTCCGTAAATTTTTTTTGGGGTAACCAGGTTCCCCCATACATGTTCTAACATATGGAACATTTACTATACAGTGGGGTATGTTTGCTCTATAGCCTAAAAATGAATAGAGCTAAAAATGTTTTCTATACTGAACTTATTGCACGAGGCTAAAGTTTGAGCTTGTCAATAGCAGCAATGATCCAGGACTTCAAACTTGTCACAGGGGGTCACCATCTTGGAAAGTGTCTGTGACACTCACATGCTCAGTGGGCTCTGATTGGCTGTTGAGAAGCTAAGCTTAGGGCTCGTCACTAATTATCCAGCAGAAAATGAGCTTCCCTGGCTGTAATATAAGCTGATGCTACAGGTTTGCTGATTATTCAATTCTGATGCTAATTGCACTGGTTTCTGTGCTGCCATGTAGTAATTATCTGTATTAATTACTAATCCGCCTTATATTGTGACATTTCTATTCTATGTGTACTGTATATTGTGAGTGGGTCCCTAAGCTCAGTAAGTGACAGCAGCACAGAGCATGTGCAGTGAATCAGCAGAAAAGAAGATGCGGAGCTACTGGGGCATCTTTTGAGACACAGATCTTTACTGCTAAAGGGCTGTGGTTGCCTTGGGCTGGTACAGAAGCACAAAACATCATGTACAACATTTCTGCCTACTTCTGTAGTTAAGCTTTCCTTGTCCTTTAAATAAATCCCCCCTTCTTGGCTGAAATCCCCTCTCCCTGGGCCACACCACTAGGGGCAGGGAGGTGGGGATGCGAGAGAGGGTAGACGGCAGCGTAGAGGGAGGGTGGGTGGCCAATAATAGTTGAAAAACAGTGCCAGGCCCCTCCAGAGATACACCACTGTACTGGGGCATTTTCATACATACAGTTCTTTATTGCTAAGCCTCTGGTCACTTTAATCTAGTAAAAAAGCCCAAAACATAGTAGGGGTCATTTATTTTATGCAAATCTAGCATTCAAAATGTACTCTCAGAAGCAATTTGCCTTGAGTTTTTACCCAGAATCCCACAATTCCAGCATACTTGCAACTACAGGGGGAGCTGTGCTTGGCAATTGCATGGACAATGTTTAGAGTTGTTGTTGGTGGGACGGATGGATCAGCTCCAAGGTACAATTAGCTTAAAGGAACAGTATCACCAAAAATTTAAAGTGTTTTGAAGGAATGACAATATAATGTATTGCTGCCCGAACTAGTAAAGCTTGTGTGTTTGTTTCTGAAAGACAACTATAGTTTATATTAACAAGCTGCTGTGTAGCCATGGGGGCTGCCATTCAAGCACAGGTTACACAGTAGATAACAGATAAGTACTACTATAGTTTACATAAACAAGCTGCTGTGTAGCCATGGGGGCTGCCATTCAAGCACAGGTTACACAGTAGATAACAGATAAGTACTACTATAGTTTATATAAACAAGCTGCTGTGTAGCCATGGGGGCAGCCATTCAAGCACAGGATACACAGTAGATAACAGATAAGTACTACTATAGTTTACATAAACAAGCTGCTGTGTAGCCATGGGGGCTGCCATTCAAGCACAGGTTACACAGTAGATAACAGATAAGTACTACTATAGTTTATATAAACAAGCTGCTGTGTAGCCATGGGGGCAGCCATTCAAGCACAGGATACACAGTAGATAACAGATAAGTACTACTATAGTTTATATAAACAAGCTGCTGTGTAGCCACGGGGGCAGCCATTCAAGCACAGGATACACAGTAGATAACAGATAAGTACTACTATAGTTTATATAAACAAGCTGCTGTGTAGCCATGGGGGCAGCCATTCAAGCACAGGATACACAGTAGATAACAGATAAGTACTACTATAGTTTATATAAACAAGCTGCTGTGTAGCCATGGGGGCAGCCATTCAAGCACAGGATACACAGTAGATAACAGATAAGCTCTGAAGAATCATGTTGTATGCTACAGAGCTTATCTGTTATCTGCTGTGTATCCTGAGCCTTTTCTCCTTTTTCAGCTTTGAATGGCTGCCTCCATTGCTGCTGCTTTTGGAAAGTGGATCGAGGGCATTAGTCATGGCAGTAATTAAGCAAAGAACATTACAGTAGGATGAAATATCTCATAGATTTAGTCAACTTTTTTCCTTCAGATTGTAAATAAATCACTTACCCAATGTGTTTCTTTTACAGAAATAGTACTTTCTTGCAATTTACTGGTACTAGTCATTCACCCTTTCATTACAAAGGCCTTTCATGTCTCCTGCTGGATATACAAACTTTTGGATGTTTGGAGCACCCTGGGTAATACATTTCTATGTGTTCACTTTACCCATAGCTGTGGCTTTAGGCAGAATAATGGCTACACAAAGCTCTGGTTGGAGACATGTCTCTGCTATATGGGACAGTGCCAGTGTTTGTTTGGGGTGTACTAATGTCACTGAAGGATGGTCAACCGAATTCCATTTTCTTATACAGGTATCGGATTCGTTATCCGGAAACCCATTTTACAGAAAGCTCTGAATTAATTAGTATAAGGGTAAATCTTAATTTCCTGCCAATTTAACTGTCAGTACTGAGCACCTTTTTAACTTATGTGACAATATTTGCCCGATATTCTTTGCTGAAGCTTTTATAAGTTTAACCTTCCGGCAGGTTCTCCATAAAACGGACAAATACAGGAATTCAAAATACAAATAGCAGGTTTCCAAGTAACATACAATTTACTGAAGCAAAATATAAGATAGTTTGGTGGCAGATTAACTACTCTATTTGGAAGTCAGCAGGCAGTCCGGCTTGCCAGCTATTCAGATTGTTTCTGGGTAATTTGGCACATTTCTGCCTGGCACTGCTATTTCCTCTTGATCGACTTAGACATTTGATTGTTCCCAAATGCTCGGAGCCCAAACATCAGAAAATAATAATGAATGCTGACTTTAAAGAATATAATTGTGCGTTATTATTTAACAACCTTAAGAACGCAGTAAGTGCATCTGAAACAATTGTTTGAATCCTCATCCCATTATTATTTCATATGCAGTTATTTTTGACTCAGACAGAGCCTCTTCTTCTCTGCAAAAAACAGCATTCACTAGATATCATTTGGCTGTGCTTATAAATAATTGGATTTATATTTTGTTCCCTTTCATCACTTTTACAGGTCTGTCAACTCTCCAACCAGGACCTCAAGGGTTTATCAGTAGTAAGAAGTCTCCTGCTTCCTCTAGTTTGTACACAAATTCAATTTAAAACCTATAAACCCTCCCTCCCCAATGACTTAAAGTATAAAAACTTTTGGGTAGCTCTGGGGCCATGGCCATGGACATAACAAGGAGTGACCAGGGCATCACGGACATGGCCAAAATGCAAAGTTGATGTCAGAACACACCATTTATAACTTATTAAGACACGCAGTATTTCTATTGGTCGATTGTCAGAACAACCTCCATAGGAACTTCATGGTGTTACCTTCCAGAGTTGAGAGCCTCGGAGCTCCGGCACCCCTCCAAACATTAGCACCCCAGTGCAAATACACAGTTTACTCTATGCAAAACCTTTCCATGAATTCTGGTCTCTGGGGTGAAATGCAGGCAGGTCTTCACAGTCTTCACTATTTACCGTATATGCTCGAGTATAAGCCGACTTGAGTATAAGCCGAGGTACCTAATTTTACCTACGAAAACTGGGAAAACGTATTGACTCGAGTATAAGCCTAGACACAACTACAGCCCTGTCTCCCAGCAGCGCACATTCTGCCAAAGCGACCCCCCCAGCGACCAACCGGACTTCTTTGCAAAGTTGATGGTGACAGAGAATTGCCAAACGGATTACTGTGTGCAATGTCCCACTGTCCCACTACCATGTGCAGAGGGTGCTGTTTGATATTGCCATCACTGTTAATCCTTCATATAACCAACAGAGGGCGCTGTGTGATATTGCAGTCACTGTTATTCTTTCATATAACCAACAGAGGGCGCTGTGTGATATTGCAGTCACTGTTATTCTTTCATATAACCAACAGAGGGTGCTGTGTGATATTGCAGTCACTGTTAATCTTTCATATAACCAACAGAGGGCGCTGTGTGATATTGCAGTCACTGTTATTCTTTCATATAACCAACAGAGGGTGCTGTGTGATATTGCAGTCACTGTTATTCTTTCATATAACCAACAGAGGGCGCTGTATGATATTGCAGTCACTGTTATTCTTTCATATAACCAACAGATGGCGCTGTGTGATATTGCAGTCACTGTTATTCTTTCATATAACCAAAAGAGGGTGCACTGTTATTCTTTCATATAACCAACAGAGGGCACTGTGTGATATTGCAGTCTCTCCCCAAGTGAACTGTTGGTATAGGAATGATTAAAAGTGACTGCAATCTCAGCTACTGCCCGCTGACTCGAGTATAAGCTGAGGTAGACTTTTTCAGCACATTTTGGATGCTGAAAAACTCGGCTTATACTCGAGTATATACGGTACATACGATCTCCTTTCTATTGTTACCTTTTAATTTTTTGCAAAATAACAGAGCCTTTCAATTGCTAAAAGCAACTGGGAGAAAGGGAATTGTCAAGGGCAGAGACACGCAAAGATTCGGAGAGATTTAGTCGCCCGGCAACAAATCGCCTCTTCTTTGGGTGGCTGATCTCCCTGAACTGCTTCCCACCAGCTAGAATTGAAATCACTGGCGGCATGGCACTCTTAGCGATTCGTTTGCCGAAGTCACCCGAAGTTGCCTCACAAGGAAACTTCGGTCGACTTTGGAAAATGAAGTGCTCCGAGTTGCCCTACGACAAATTGCCTCTTCTTTGGCTGACTAATCTCCCCTAAAATCTAAATCGCCAGCAGGAAGGCTTCTCAGGGAGATTTGTCGCCGGGCAACTAAATCTCCCCGAATCTTAGCGTTTCCCCTAAACCTAATGGTGAAGATAAGTGGACTAATAAAGTGGTTGGTGACTGATCGTATATATATATAGGATACTGGAAAGCAGGAAAACAGGTGGTTTGTAAGCTAAAAGGACAAGGTATAAGTAGGACATAATGCAACCTGCTAGGAGAGGATAAAAAGGTGCTAGGACAGAGTATGCAAATTATTGTTGGGAATCTGGGAAAAGATAATGCAACAGTTATTTTAAAAATCAATAGTTATAAATGTAGAATAGGCTATGAGAAGATAGAGTAAAAAATGGCATGAGAGGGTCAAGAGTAAAAAAAGGAATGACACGTAGAGTATAAGGAGAAGAGGCATCTGCTTTCAACATTGTGCAAATGGCTGGAATTACTTGCAATTGAAAAACGCAATTATCCAGACATTATAGTAAAGGAAGGGTTGAGTCTGCTGCTTTGGAGCCAAGGTTTTAAACCATGTCTAGAGCATATAGCAATTTGAAAGCTTTTCATTTTCCATTTTTCTCAACTTGAATGTATCATTTATGAAATGATGAATTAAGGCTCAACGCATTCGTCCCAGGCTCTCACAAAGCTCATGAAATAAGAATCTATGGTACACTTTTTCTAAGCCATAATGGCACCCTCCAAATTACAGAACAGCTTCTGACATGAGTAACTGTATACGATTAGGCGCCCTTGAACAAGGATGGAAGTATTTTATGACTCGATATTTATGTGAAATAATCTTGGTTTCATCTATTGCGTGCTTAGTTTGTTAGATTGTTCTGGGGAGATAGAAGAAGGCACTAAAAATTATTTAGCTTATATTTCTGTTATCCTACAAAACAAATGCACTTCTGCAAACTCCTTAAAAGATCTGGCTAAATGCAAACATTAATATTATGGAGAACATGGCTGCAGTAGGCATAAATGTGTTAATTACAGTATAAATTCTTATGAGATCATTAAACGATAAGCATAAAATCCAATGTTGTCATCTTAACCCTTTTGCTTTATCATTAAAGTAAAACATATACTACACTGAATCTTACCATTGCATCATTCCTTTTTTCCTTTCAATATTTTACATGATATTAGGGTATTTGAGGTTGAAATAATTCTTCTTTACCTTCCAGATTGTCATGGTCGGCACCCTAAATCCAGAACCAATGCTAAGCACCCTATTCGCGGCTCTTACTTCTGCCTTTAACAGCCGCCTTTCACCTCGGGAGGAGCCCTCGGCTAATCGGATGCTGCCAGGTTTTATTAAGAGAGGTGCCAAGCTAAGGGTTCTGGACGAGCAATGGGGCACGATGGTAAAGCAAAGTCTTTTGGGCAGAAGGTCACAGTACATGGAGTAAACAGAAGCCATAGTCAAATCAGGCCGGGTTGGGGCAGGCAGAGTACAAGCAGAGTCAGACAGGCAAGAGTCAAACCAGGAGATCAATCAGAATGGATACGGATACGGAAGAGTCGATTACCAGGCAGGGGTCAGGACACAGAAGCCAGAATCGTCAAAACAGGCAGGGGTCACAACAGGTATCAGATATCAGACAGGAATTCAATTACAGAAGCACCAGGAACTCACTAGGAATGATCCTATACCAGGCAATCACAAAATACAATTTGTCTCTTTAAACATGTTTACATTTTTCCCCATTGCGAGCTGGCGTCGTCACGCCAGCGCGACTACGCCTATAAATTAGGAGGATGCGCGCCGCGCACACCCTAAGGAACCGGTGCAATGGAAGAAGAAGGACGGCGTGGCGGGCATCCCCACCGATGGCGCGGCAGGCGTCCCGCCGATGGCGCGGCAGGCGTCCCCGCCGATGGCGCGGCAGGTGTCCCCGCCGCACCACTAGACCACCAGGGTGGTAAGTCGTTACACAGTTGATCTAATTTTTGCACAATGAAAGTTTTAAGAATCCTTCCTGACTCCAAAATATAATTTTTTGTTATTGATAATGAGATATTTAGATGACTCACGCTTGGTGTTACAGTTTTGCTTGAAAGCAAAATTATATTTTTTAATTACATGCTTTAGACAATCATAAAGTACTTGCTATTATTAGGAATCCATTAATCCAGCAGCATAAACCCAAATATAACATTCTGCATAATGAAAGCATCAAACAAATGTATTTTGAAGCAACTACAATATTCAGTATGCACTGATAACAAATATTCAATTGTTTAAAAAATTTTGGTCGATTTAATTGCTGTTGAAATCACCTTCAGTCTCTGTGGTTTGCTGGTTCTGATGTACCAGTGAAACAAGTTAGAAATAGTCAGTAGTGATGGGCCAATTTGTTGCATTTTTTGCGAAAAATTTGTGAAAAAAATTGAAGTCAATGGGCATCAAAATAATTTTGACCTGCGTCAATTTCGAAGCCTTCAATTTCGACAATTGTTATACGTGCACCTATTTTGGCCAAATGCATTAAAGTTAATGGGCGTCTGAATAATTTTGACACGCAATGTTTATGTGCGCAACTATTCTGACACAGGCCCAAATTTTTTCAATGCAGCAGATTTTTCGCCGGTGAATTTTCGTGCCAAGAATTCGCCTGGCGAATTTATTCGTCCATCACTAAGGGGCCCATTTACTAAGGGTCGAAGTGAATTTTTGGATTTAAAAACTTCGAATTTCAAAGTAATTTTTGGGTACTTCGACCATCGAATAGGCCGAAATTTGATTCTAATTGAAAAAACTTCACAAATTCGACCATTCGAAAATCGAAGTACTGTCTCTTTAAAAAACTTCGACACTTCGACACTTCGCTACCTTAAACCTGACAAATTGCCGTTTAGCCTATGGGGGAACCTCCTATATGAGCCATTGGCTACGTTTTAGGAAGTCAAAGGTTTTTCGCTTAAATCGCACGATCGTACGATAAAATCATATGAATCAAATGATTCGAAGGATTTCATCGTGCGATCGAACGATTTTAATTTTAAGGAAAAAATCTTCGACTTCGACTATCGCATTACACCTATGCGATTGTCGAAATTCGAAGTTTTTTCACTTCAAAATCGACCCTGATAAATCTGCCCCCATTAGTCAGTTCTTCTTCAACTGAGTTCCCATTATTGAAAACATGGAATTAATGCATATAACAGAGAATTTAATTAGCTTTACCTACATTTTTTTTAAATGAGAGTACAACCACTTGAATAGAAATTGTATTAGTACAAGTATAGTACAGGAGAAAATTCTCACGTGAGTCATTGTTCAAAAGAACATCAAATGTATTATCAACTCCTAATCGGACTAGGAGCACATTGGCTGCCTTACTGTTAGTCCATAGGATTCTCCATTCGACCCCTCACTATGTATGTAACTTGCTGTTGTGTTAGGCACCTCGGAACAGCTGGATTTTTTTTTTTATATTCTTTTTTCTCTTTTCTCTTTTCTTTTCTTTTTCTCATTCTATTTTCTTCTCTCTGACTTCTTAGCTTTCTTTTCCCCTTTTAATCATTGGTAATACTAGGGCAAAAAGCTTTTACATGGCTAGCTACTGTTCTCAATACTTCTGCATTTTTGACTACTGAAGTGAATGTTATGGGATGTATAGATGATCTCTATTTTGTTACACATTTCTCTGACTGATTTTGTATCTATACTACTTGGCAATATTGTGTTATGCGCACAGTTGATGTCTGAATACTGTGAGAGTTGTATGATATTTCATTTTATCACTGTGGTCTCATCCACCCACCCACTTCATGCTGGTCGTCTCTTTGTGACATGCTTTTTGTACTGAAAAATAAAGAATATATAAAAAAAATTTATTATCAAAGCTAATTAAGTATTGGTATTAAGAGGTACTTTCTTATTTACAAATATCTAGGTGTGTGTGAAGATATTGGAGGACTGGGTCAATCTCTTTCTTTCTGGGGCTGAGCTGAGAGGTAAATTCTTACGGAAGCTGAGAGAGACTTTGGTATTGAGCTAAAAGTCATACTGGGGGCTGATAGCGGGTTACTCCTCCTGTAAGAGTATTCATTCCATTGGGTAATTGTTAGAAGGTTAATTCTGCCGGAGTGCAAGAGATGTCAGGGGAATGGGAGAAATCCAAGGTTTGAGGTCTATATATACTTTATATATCTGCTGGAAAGTTTATCACCAAGTGATCCTTTTGTGACCAAGGTATGCTATCTACATTTCTAAATGATTCTCAGGAATCTCAATGTTTTATTCCTCACTGTCTGGCCACGTGCTGTATAAAAACTAATGATCCAGTGAAAAGTACAAATAAAACTTAGGTAATTAGGAATATGTATAACCATATTAAGGGATAGAATCTGCGCCCTGATTAACTGTTAACATCATCGCATATCCTTTTCTTTTCATGGCAAACTGCCTATTGTTCCTTTAAGACAAAATCTCGTCAATTACCTAAATGGATATATCTATATCCGTGCCCTGTCTTGGGAGCTGAAAGGGAAAATTAAAATTTTCTATTACCTCCCACTACGAGGTTTGCTATCATTCGAATACACGGTCCGGTACACATAGAGCTTTGTGCTACATTTAACAAGATTAAGAGATTACACGCTGTTTCATTCCAACTCTTTATTGGAAATCAGGAGACAGGCTTTTTTTTCTTTGGTCCAGCAGTCTCTCTCTTTGTGCTTTTACCTGCTGTTTATTCCATCTGAGCTTTATAATCATTCTACATAGGCATGAAAAAAAAAAAAATTAAATTAGCTGAAATTCATTTGCCGAAAATTTGGTGAAATGCATTAAAGTCTATACATACAACTTTTTTTTGACGCGCTGCATATTTCTTTTGTCGCACAGAATTTTTTTTTCCATTGGAGTCTATGGGCGTCATTGGAATCTATGGGCGTCATTGGAATCTATGGGCGTCATTTCCGCGGTGAAACTCAGCAAAAAAATGTTCTCGTCCCTAGAGGTAACGTCTATGGAACTTCACATTGATGCAACCGAGTTTGTAAAGTCTCTGCCGTTCTGTGTAACCTTAAGATACCTAAAGGTGGTGTGTGACTGAACAGCCACTGGTCACCTTGCAACAATGGACCATATGTGATGCATTTGCTAGGACAAGGAGCCACATCACCTGACTGTCCCTTTGAATGGTGCCCCTTAAACTGCAGTTATATGTAAGGGATTCTGTTTTTTTTTTAAAATGTATCAGTTAATAGTGCTGCTCCAGCAGACTTCTGCAATGAAATCCATTTTTTTATATTTAATTTTGAGATCTGACATGTAGCTAGACATATTGTCAGTTTCCCATCTGCCCCCAGTCATGTGACTTGAGGTCTGATAAACTTCAGTCACTCTTTACTGCTACACCCCCTCCCTTCCCCCCCAGCAGCCCATCAGCAGAACAATGGGAAGGTAACCAGATAACAGCTCCCTGGTAGAAATAAGTACAACACTCAATAGTAAAAATCCATGTCCCACTGCAACTGTTACATTGAGCAGGAGAAACAACAGCCTGCCAGAAAGCAGTATCATCCTAAAGTGCTGGCTCTTTCTGAAAGCACATGACCAGGCAAAATGACCTGAGATGCACCTACACGCCAATATTACAACTAAAAAAATGCACTTGTTGGGTTAGGAATGAAATTCTACATGGTAGAGTGAATTATTTGCAGTATAAACAGTGTAATTTAGAAATAAAAAGCACACCATAAAAACCATTACATAATCCCTTTAAAGCAGACCAGTCACCCAGACATAAACAGCTGTATATTAAAAGTACTTTTCAAATTAAACATGAAATACCAATTCTTTTTTTAAAGCGTTCATAACTGTTGTAAACTCATTTAAAAATATCAGCTGTCAGTCAAACATTGCCAGCCCCTCCTCTATGCCTTAGGTATAAAGGCGGGGCAGGCAATTACTTTCACTTTCCATTCAGCACTAAATGTCACTGCTCTCCCCACATTCCCCCTCTCTCTTTACAATTTAATTGTGTAACCTGTGCATGGGGATGGACGTCAGGTCCCCCATTGTGGTGCACAAACAAGATTTTGAGATGATAATTATGAGAGATTAATAATAGGTCCACAAAAATGGCTCCTGCTTGTTTGCTATAATTATGAATTCTCTTACCAAAGGAAATAAGATTCAATCAACTTATACCGTTTAATTAAATTTATTTTGCTTGATTACCGTGATTAAATAGGATTTGGAATAATTTTTTCGGGTGACAAGTCCCCTTTAAGGTTACCAGAATAAAATCCCGAGACGTAAAAAAAATGTCTGATGCATAGCAAATTTTATTTAGGCCATTACTTTTTTTTTGGAGACTCTTGACCACAACTATTGAAGGTCACAAAGTTAACTTTTATAAAGGCAGAAAATAAATATGTTTGCTACTGCTGTCACACCGCTCCCCTACAGCAGAATTGTGGGGAGGGTGAGCTAAAAAATAAGAACATACTGGAGTCGATAGCTGTAGACAGGGACACTGTACATGGACACCTTCATATCGGGACCTGGACCAAGGTACTGAAACGGGCCTATCTCCCTAAACCAGGAAAACAAGTAGAAATGTATGGTGTCAACCTTATACTCACTCCAGTTGACTATAATTCTGCAAGTTGTAACATTCTAATTAAATACCTTTGCACAGGTCAACTTCCTACTAAAAGCCTGCTCCAATATGTGAGCTGGACCAGTGGAATGGAGTATCTGGCCTGCTTTCTTTGTAGAACACTCGAGATCCCAGGAGCCAACAGCAAGATTCTCTAAGTGAATCTAAGAGGAACTGCTAAAATTGAAGGCAAAAAACTATTCCTTTGGTCAATCACTATAGATACCATTATTAAAAAAGTTAGTATGGCAAAAAAAAAAAACTTGGCTAGCATTTCGATATTCATTAAATATTCTATTTGTTTATGGTGTTGTGACTCGTCCTGAGCTCTATAATAAGGGTATAAAATCCAGAACGCTTGCAGTGCATGCAAAATGCATATTAAGAAAGGTGAAATGAGAAGATGACATTTATTCATCAAATCAATCCTCCACAGTGACATGCTAGTGAAAACTATCAAGCAATAAATGTCAAATGACTCCGGAATCTCCCAGCATGATCACTGAACACTATACAGATGATTAAACCCAATCATTTTAAACTTAGATCTCATACAGGAACATTTTTAAAATGCTCCATCCTTCTCAACGTGTTTCCAGTTTAGTATTAACCATTTTTTGTGCAATTAAAACAACTTTTTTTTTGCTGTGTTTATTTTGTCGTTGGTGGTGCTTGTTTATTAAATTATGAGTGCGGCCTTGCTGGAGAAAAATGGAACCGTACAGTAAAAAGTGGAGGTGATGTTCTACTGATTGATCAGGACCCACAAGTAGAGAAGATGGAGCACTTTATAGTGGATAAGGGCAGAGACAGACAAGAAGACACGAGGAGATTTAGTTGCCTCGCAAAGTGCTCTGATTGCCATCCCACCGGCTATTTAGATTCTAGCCGGTGGAGAGCCAGTTCGGGGAGATTAGTCGCACGAAGAAGAGGAGATTTATCACTGGGTGACTAATCTCCCTGAATCTTCTTGTCTGTCTCTGCCCTTAGGTGCACACATTTCAGCCTTCAGCTATTGGAGTTTGATGGGAGCTGCAGATTATCATTAGATATTGGCAATTAAAAGCACTTGGAGAGGCTTTTATCAATACCGTGCCACTTCACTAAGTATCTCCGCTGCGTCCTTGATTCCAACTCTGAAAAAAAGTTGGTCAATGCTGCAAAATATCTAAAAGAGAAGGAAGCCCAGATAGGGCAATACTGTTTTGTGCTGTCTGATAATGGCAATCCAGCAACAAGAGGGTTAAAATGTGTTCAGATGAAAAGTTAATTGGATCCACCCGAGGAGCACACACATATCAGGCTTCCCTTTTGGGTATGTTCTCACAAACAGTCAATGTTCAGCATGCATGTCATATTTGTTTTGTGCTCCTTGGTTCCTTCATTACTCAATACTGAAGTGGCGATAAAAGAGAAAATAATACTATAATTCCATTTAATGCATAGATGAACCTCTTCTTACGCACTTTAATTTTAGAAGTCTGAAGTTTGTCAACAATCCATTCGGTGAAATATTGACCAAAGCTATAGACAATGGGGTTTCTCTTTTAAACACAGCCCGTTTCCAAGCTTGTAATGTCAACTACAGAGAAGAACTTGGCTTTTGGCACATAAAAGGGCCACCGCCGTCTCTATGGAAGCCAGAGAAGGAACAACATGGAACAATTACTAGAACTGCTAAGGATCAAGACAAGTTAAGAAATATACTGTCCATGCCTCTTCAAGAGAAGAACTCTTCAATTGTCTTGATGGATGTATTCTAGGTCTAAATGCATCTCCTCTTGTGGTATTAAACCTAAATACATACTATTATTTGAAAATCTATACATGTAGCGGGATTAATATCACCTTTCTTTGTTATGTATGAATACGGTTTGATATTATTATGGAAACTCCAAGTTATAAAATTGAACTACCATATGTTAAAAACCTGATCAACAGACATTCATCCGAATTAAAGTGAAAATGTTATTCATACAGTATTTGTCAGCTAAAGAAGAAAAGAAAAAACAATGTTACAATGGAAGTCCCAATGTATGTGAGAAATGCATAGTTATTCTCCGAACAATGCTGCTCCCTCCATATCTTCACAAGCAGAGGCTGCTTAGATGTATCAACCCAACCCCACAGTTATAGACTCTGCATTCCATTACCCTATTTTCCACCTCTTTCCTTACTTGTTGGGAAAATGTAAACACAATAGAGATTCCTAATACTCATCTACACACAAACAATATATTTAAAAAAAAGAATCCATTGTAAATTTTCTATGCAACCAGAAATTTTTCCTGCTAAAGAAAAAAAAAATACATCCTTTAGAACACCCCACCCTGCAATGTAGCAGTCAGTCATAGTCTCAATCCTAAAATAGAAGGAGAAGGCGCACACCCTTTTAAATCAAATTACAGGGTGCTAATCCATAGGTGACTCCCCATAAGGGTCTCCATAATGAGATACAACTACTGCAGATAATGGATAGCACACCCGATTTGAAAAACAAAATTAATTTATTGCAAAAAAGAAGAAAAAAATAAACAAAGAAAATACACAAAACATAATCAAAAATGAGCCCAACGCGTTTTGACCTTAAGGGTCTTCATCAGTGGAACAAAATAAACAAAAATTCAAAAAGGCAGAACGAGTCTTACTGTCTGTGTCATTTTATAATCCATGCTGAGTACATGCGATGGTAATCCGGCGTCTGACGCCACTTCCGCCCCCCAACTCTTAAGGGGTAAAGCAGCATCACCTGGGTATCCTATTGGAACGCAAATGCATTCCATTCTAGCGTCCATCCTACGTCTATCGTTTTCTGGATACATAATAAGCGGTCACAGATGAAGATCAGGCTCCTGACGTCACTTCCGCTTGTTTAAATTTACAGGAGCAGCCCAGCATTTCGGTGAAGTCCAGTTGGAACGCACATGCGTTCCATCATAGCGTTCAAAGCCTCAGGCTTTGAGGCTTTGGACGCTATGATGGCTTTGGACGCTATGATGGAACGCATGTGCGTTCCAACTGGACTTCCAGTCCGTAAACTAGGTACCGGCAAGGATTTAGAAGAGAGTTGGTCGAGAATCAGACAAAATTTCAAGGCAGGCGGCAGGAATCGAAGTCAGAAGTCGAGCAGGAGTCAAAACCAGGAAAACAATCTCAGAGTGAAGCTTCGGCTGGAACAGTAAACTGGAACCTAGCTTGGGCACTCTCAAAATGGTGGACTGACCTTTTAAGGATGATTTGGTGCCAAATTCAAATCTGGCGCCCCTCAATGACGTCATGACTCAGGCATCAATGGGACCGGGAATCCGGAAGTGCGCACCTGCGCATCAGGACTGCTTGGGAGACGTACCGGGACTTAAGGGGAGCCGGTAATCTCCCATTGTGTCTTACACTCCACCATTGTCACTTCACACAAGTGGTTTTCTCTGAAATTTGTTACTTCCTATGTCCCATAATCCTGCAGTTTATTCTGATTTGTTTTTTCTCCACTCAACCTTTTTATTCTCCTAGTCTTTTACATCTATTTACTATATTCTTCCATTATTAAACATTTTCCCATAAAGAAATAGGGAATGACCATAAAATAGGCTAAATGGTTAGAAGCAAGAGGGGCCACTGACACCTGGGCCCACAGTGAATTTTCCTGGTATCCCAATGGGCCAGTCCGACACTGCTGGTGATTAACATCTGGTTTATCTGTAGTTATAACATCACACAAGTCATCTCTGGATAGCAACATTTCTACTTTAAACTTCCACAGTTGATATTTCTAATTATTCAGTTTAACCACTGCTAGTTTAAGTTCTGAGCAGCTTGCCATGTCTGTCACCTCCTTGTCTGTACAACACTGAGATTCTTACTGTGCTTTGGAGTTTACAGAACCTCTGGAATCATTCCTTGTCTCAGTCTGTTCTCCGAGTTAGATTGTGCCTGGGCCCATAACCTGTTGGCAGATTTGTCTTTATGACGATCCAACAGAGAACACTCAGCACACAGCAAAATTTACTGGCAAATCACTCACAAAGCACATTTAACAGTGTGGAAAACCAAGAACAATATGGTGGAAAGAAGTAGAAACAGAAACAGTGCAGTAATGACTGGCACCAAAATTCCTACAAAGATTACAGGGACCAGAAAGGCATTAAACAGTTGGGGGCCCATTTACTTAGCTCGAGTGAAGGAATAGAATAAAAAAAACTTCGAATTTCGAATGATTTTTTTGGCTACTTCGACCAACGAATTGGCTACTTCGACTACGACTTCAACTTCGAATTGAACGATTCGAATTAAAAATTGTTCGTATATTCGACCATTCGATAATCGAAGTACTGTCTCTTTAAAAAAAACTTTGACCCCATACTTCGTGCAATGCTAGCCTATGGGGAAGGTCCCCATAGGCTTTCTAACAATCTTTTGGTCGAAGAAAAATCGTTCGATCAATGGATTAAAATCCTTTGAATCGAATGAAGGATTTTTCGTTCGATCGAACGATTTTTCATTCAATCGTTCGATCAAACTATTTGCGGTAAATCCTTCGACTTCGATATTCGAATTCGAAGGATTTACATTCAGCAGTCGAATATCGAGGGTTAATTAACCCTCGATATTCAACCCTATGTAAATCTGCCCCTTGATTTGTGTTTATTCCTTTAAAGAGTTAATCAAATGTAAGTTAACTTGTACTTTGTTGTAGATTGGCCAATTCTTTTCAATTGGTATTCATTTCTGTAGCTTTTGGACTATTTGCCTTCTTCTCCTGACTCTTTCCAGCTTTCCAATGGGGGTCACTGACCCTATTGCTTTGTGAGGCTACAATTTCATTGTTATTGTTACTTTTAATTACTTATCTTTATATTGAGACCTTCTCCTATTCATATTTCAATCTCTCACTGTAATTTGGACCCTAGCAACCAAATAGCTGCTGAAACGCCAAACCAGAGAACTGCTGCTGAACAAAAAGCATTTTGAAATAATGAAAAATTCAACAGATCTTTCGTAATTTGGATTTTCGGGCTACTAGAAAATCATGTAAACATTAAATAAACCCAATAGGCCGGTTTTGCTTCCAATAAGGATTAATTATATCTTAGTTGGGACGAAGTACAAGCTACTGTTTTATTATTAGAGAGAAAAAGGAAATAATTTTTAAATAATTTGGATTAATTGGATAAAATGGAGACTATGGGACAAAACAGGTTTCTGGATAACAGATTTCGTATCAGTAAACTTGTATTTGCTTACACATAAGGAATTTAGCAATTTTTATTTTCTTCAAAAAATTGTATCGGCCTTTGAAATTGCTTCTTAGAACTCTCCACCATTGAAACAGCTTAAAAGCAAACTTCAACCCAAATAGCATCCTTGTGTCTTCTAAAAATATCTACCGGTGAAGATGGAGCCAGAATGTTTTAACTTGGATCATTTTTATGTTTTTATACATAATAGAGAGACAACATTTATGGATGTCAAATATGTAAGGAATATGCAAATCCCAGGCATGGAGAGATCTATATTATTATCATACCCTGTAAAACACTGTCACCTTTGCCATCTTTTATAGAATAAAGCAACCGTGACCGCAGATTTCTCTTCTCTGATGCTCAGTTTTCTTTTACTTTGTTAGACATCCACGGGAAGAAAACAGATCATAAGATTTTACAACAAAAAGCCCACAGTAAATCTTCAAGAAAAATCGTGGAATATTTTGAGTCACTTTTCTGCACTGATAAATGAAAGTGTCCTTCGACGTTTCTCATAGACAGAAGCACAAGCCTCACCATCTATTTATTGGAGTCACAAGATATATTTTTCAGAGGGGTGAAGGGGAAATGATCTTGTATGATGTAAATATTTCACATATCTCATAGTTTGTATATCAAGTGAAATACACTCAATTCTAATACTGACACCCAATGATATGGGGTTGAGCTGCTTGTGTTTACATTTTATATGTGTAGTGTAGTGATGAGCGAAATGTTTCGTCAGGTTTTACAGCCCATAAAGTCCAATATATTTTACAAAATATAGCTTCAGAAAAAAAAAGAAAGAAAGTCGCGAAGAAAAAAGAAAAACGTCCGAAAGGCTGGAACTGCACGGTGCGCGTCCTTCCGATCCAACGCAATGAGAGGAAGCGCAGGCGTCATGTTGGATGCACCAGATCTAAGGTACGTAATACAAATGTCGCATTTGCAAACTGATTGCATCTGACACTACTGTCAGATGCGAGCGCTGCACGTTGCGTCCTTATCCGACAGTCGTGTCGGATGCAATCAGATTGTAGATGCGACATTTGTACATTTTTGCAGACCAACTGGTCAGATAGTCAACCATCTAGCCAGCTTTATCATCCAGAACTTTCAAATGTGTTTTACTCACATCAAGTACTAAGAGGCTGATTCATCAATGGTCGAATTTGGGTGTATTACCTCAATTCGGGGTTTTTTTGTGTCTCAAAGTCTAATTAAAAATTCAATATTAAGTATTTGTTAAGCAAAAAAAGATCTAAAAACATAAATGTAAATCTCTAGCATCTAAAAGCTTGTAAGGTCATTGAGAAGTCAATGGGTGTTGTCCTAGACAAATTTGTAAGATGACAAATTCAAGATATTTGACTTTTTTTCCCAATTATTTTGTTCATTCAAGTTTTTTATATTCAGATTTTTGAATAAATAAGATACTAGTAACATTTGTGTTGTGTGCCAGTGGAGAAAACGTGATTATCCTAAAAAATCATGAATTCTCCAGTTATTTGCTGTTGAATGTTTCATTTACGTGATGTTTAAAAGGAAAGGCCAAACCCCCCATTTTACACTGGTGTCAATACACTGGGTAATCCCAAACAAAATGGGTCGGAATTAATTCAGGGAGAAAATACTGTGGTTTAAATTCAGAAAATTTTAACTGTTTATTGTTCTCCTTGAATGGATTCTCATGCATGAGTTTTCATGTGATAAATCGTCAGATAACTTTTTCTCACTAAATTGAATCTGGCCCATTGTTTGAAAGTAACGACACTGGCCTTAATCAGGCTCCATGCTTTCTTTATACAAAGCTAGACGGCTGTACTTCGTATTTTAAAGAACACATGGAAATGAAGCCAGTTCTGAAGGCTCTATCAGGTAGGTTGGTAAATAATGTAACTTATAAACATTTTCTGCACAGTATTACAGGTCAGATAACCTTGCATTAACCTTGTAAACACACACAATGTACTTTTATACTGAGCAATATGGGCTGGACAGGATTCAAACATGCAGCCATTTAAACAATTTTCTAAAGTGTCTCACACATTCCAGCATTCAGAACTTTCATTTTGTGTCTGGAAAGTATTGTAGCTGTAATGCCTGCACATTTATGAAAATGAAATATGTTGTGGGACAAATGAAACCAGATGATTTGTGAGAGTTTTCTGCAGCAGAGAATTAAGAACAACATGGCCCACTGGAAATCTGATCTCTAGAAATAAAAAATACAAGTTGGCACAATGGCATCTACTCTCATACGGCTGCAGTAACTCTGTAACTCAACAAATAAGAAAAAACATTGCTAGAAACAGACAGAAAGCAAATTTATGACAGAAGATTTATAGAAAGATAGGTGATAGATATATAGATAAATACACAATCAATAGATAGATAATAGATATTTGAAAAGATAAATAGGCCAATACATAGATATAGAGATGATCGATAAAACCGATAGACAGATATAACCAATAGATAGATAGATAGATAGAAAGATAGATATAGATAGATAGATAGATAGATAGATAGAAAGAAAGATAGATATAGATAGATAGATAGATAGATAGATAGATAGATAGATAGATAGATATATGAGAGAGAGAGAGAGAGAGAGAGAGAGAGAGAGAGAGAGAAGAGAGAGAGAGAGAGAGAGAGAGAGAGAGAGAGAGAGAGAGAGAGAGAGAGAGAGAGAGATAGATAGATAGATAGATAGATAGATAGATAGATAGATAGATAGATAGATAGATGATAGATAGATAGATAGATAGATAGACAGACAGACAGACAGACAGACAGACAGACAGACAGACAGACAGATAGATAATACATAGATAGATAGAAACAGACAGACAGATAGACAGACAGACAGACAGACAGATAGCTAGATAGATAGATAGATGATAGATAGATAATACATAGATAGAGACAGACAGACAGACAGACAGACAGACAGACAGATAGATAGATAGATAGATAGATAGATGATAGATAGATAGATAGATAGATAGATAGATAGATAGATAGATAGATAGATAGATAGATAGATAGATAGATAGATAGATAGATACAGTAGATGGATAGATATATAGATAATAGATAGATAGATAGATAGATATAACCAATAGATACATGCATGGGGTGAACTGTGATGTCCTCCTGTTTCATATTCTATTTTTTGAAACTGCATTGACTTTAGTAGTACTTATATAGGCTGGATGCATCATTTCTTTTTGTAGTAATAATAAAACAGTTGCTTGTACTTGATCCCAACTAAGATATAATTAATCCTTATTAGAAGCAAAACCAGCCTATTGGGTTTATTTAATGTTTATGTGATTTTCTAGTAGACTTAAGGTATGAAGATCCAAATTACTGAAATATCTGTTACCAGGAAACCCCAAGTCCTTAGCGTTCTGTATAACAGGTCCCATACCTGTACAAGATTTAGAATGAAAAATGAATTAGACCATTTTTAGACATTTCCATTTTATAAAATCAAAAACTTAACTTGTTCACCTCAAGGAGTATAGCATTTACATGAAGGCATTGAGCACCCTTCTCTTTAACATTCTGAGAAAGTGGAAATATAAAATGAAAAAGAAGGAGGGAAATGTTCAGATTTGTAATTTCCCAGAAGAAGCAAAGCCGGAGATCTTGGCTGTGAATCTCAATGCACTTCAGCTGTCCGGCGCCATAAATGACATCACAAATCAACTTTCCCTTCATTTAAACTCAGAAGAAAATGAAAGAATTCCTCAATGTGTCTGCATTTGTATAGAATCACTAGCCTAAACTTTCTGATTGCTACAAATTTCTTCAACTGGTAAAATGAAAATAATACTGGATTTTATGATACTTTATATTTCCATATCTACTGGCAGGGCTTCATGCAATTCAAAGCTTATTTGCTCAGATTTTTTTTTTAAATACATATTTCTTGTGCCCTATGAGGTCTCACTATATAACAGTACAACAGGTATGAGGTCAGTTATCCGGAAACCCATTATCCAGAAAATTTGGAATCATGGAAAGGCCATTTCTCATAGACTCCATTTCAATAAAATAATGTTTTTTTAATGATTTCCTTTTTCTCTGTATAATAAAACAGTACCTTGAACTTGATCCCAACTAAAATATAATTAATCCTTATTGGTGGCAAAACAATACTGTAGGGTGTAATTTAAGTGATACTTTCATGGGAAAAATATTTTTTCAAAACAAGTTAATAGTGCTGCTGCAGCAGAATGCTATGCTGAAATTCATTTCTCAAAAGAGCAAACAGATTTTTTAATATTTAATTTTGAAATCTGACATGGGGCTAGACACATTGTCAATTTCCCAGCTGCCCCCAGTCATGTGACTTGTGCTCTGATAAACTTCAATCACTCTTTACTGCTGTACTGCAAGTTGGAGTGATATCAACCCCCTCCCTTTCCCCCCAGCAGCCTAACAACAGAACAATGGGAAGGTAACCAGATAGCAGCTCCCTAACACAAAATAACAGCTGCCTGGTAGATATAAGAACAGCAGTCAATAGTAAAATCCAGGTCCCACTGAGACACATTCAGTTACATTGAGTAGGAGAAACAACAGGCTGCCAGAAAGCAGTTCCATCCAGTGCTGGCTCTTTCTGAAAGCACATGACCAGGCAAAATGACCTGAGATGCACCTACACACCAATATTACAACTAAAAAATACACTTGCTGTTTCAGGAATGAAATTTTATATTGTCGAGTGAATTATTTGGAGTGTAAGCAATGTAATCTAGAAATAAAAATTGCATCATAAAAATCATGATAGAATCTCGTTAATGTTTAAATGATTTTTTAGTAGACTTAAGTTATGGAGATCCAATAACAGAAAGACCCCGTATCTGGAAAGCTTAGGCCCAGATTTGTTGAAAGGCTAAAAAGGCCCAGGCCTATGGCAGTCGGATTTTAGTAGGATGTGCAGGAAATACAAATGTTTTTTAATTTCCCCAGTGCTCTGAACCCGGTGATGAAAATTTGCACATATTCACTAATAAAGGGGAGGGGACAGGAGCGACGAACAGCAGGGCCCTAGGGGCTCCCACTGTGCAAATCTGGCCGAAGCATTCTCAATGGCAGGTCCCCTACCTGTATTATATTGATTGGCTATATTTTTTCATTTTATTGACATACTGGCATATGGGATATGAATAGGAGAGGCCTGAATAGAAAGATGAGTAATAAAAAGTAGTAACAACATTACATTTCTAGCCTTAAAGAGCATTTATTTATTTAAAAGCTGGAAAGAGTCAGAAGAAGAAGGCTAATAATTCAAAAACTATTTAAAAAAAAAGTTGGTTAGAATTAGCCATTCTATACTAAAAGTTAACTTAAATGTAGCCCTACCCTTTAGGTTAGATCCAGCTTATACATAGGTACTGTGACATAGCCTGGTCTCATCAGTTGTTCCATCCATCAAGTAAGAAGAAAACAATAGTCCAAGGCTGGTCATTTTCAAGCATGATGATGCCCAAAAGACAGAGAAGGTGTTGCTTCCTCCTGCTGTGACTGAAGGCGACACATGCATAATGAACACATTTGTAACTTATGGTATCCCAAAACCCAGCTCAATCTCCAAAGTTCTGGTCTCTTGCTCACGCTTCAGTCTATAGCAGCTGCCTTTAGCTTCTGGAGGAGCCCTCCGCTACTCAGATGTTGCCAGGTCTTAAAGTGAGAGGACCAGGGAGAACGTTCTGAGCAGGCAAGGGAACCATAACGTGGAACCGTAAGGTATACATGAGGAACGGGGAACAGAAAGTGAAGTCGTCGAACAGGTTGTGACAGTACCAACCAGACAGTGCAGCACAGGATCAGGAGTCAGGAGCGTAGTCAGGATAAACAAGCCGGATCAGTACCAGTCAAACAGTGCAGTACAGAATCAGGAGCCAAGAGCATAGCCAGGATAAACAGGCTGGATCAGTACCAGTCAGTAGCGTTCCTAGAGGGGGGCATGCCCGCCCCCCTCCGTACGGCCGAATTTTAGTGGGGATTTCAGTGGCGTTCGACGCTGCCCTGCTCCCCCGGTAGTTCCACCACTGGTACCAGTCAAACAGTGCATTACAGAATCAGGAGCCAGGAACGTAGACAGGCTAAACAGGCTGGATCAGTACCAGTCAAACAGTGCAGTACACATACCTCCCAACATGTTCGCAACAGAAAGAGGGACAAAAAGATTTGACACACGTAGCGCAACACCCATTTTTGTGACCACACCCCCTAATTACCATGTCCATTTTACAAAATTATTATTATTATTATTATTACAGTTTTGCTAATGAAGGTGAATTGCCCTTTAAGCTGTGTAAGTTCTTCTCTTATCTGAAACCGTTACAAAACTATGTTAAGTATGTATTCTGGTCTCTCCGCCAAGAGCCAATTAAGTTAGAGACTTTGTATCTTTTTCTGGCAGTTCAGTGCAGCAGATCAAAGAGAAACTCGGGACATATCAGTACATACCTGGGACTGCGGGTTGAGCTGTCAGACTGTCCCGCTCAAAACGGGACGGTTGGGAGATGTGGATTTATGCCCAAGTTCAAATGGTCACTATCAGGGGGCACCGACATGATTGTGGTTTCTGTTTCTCAGAGGGGCCTGGCCATGCTGTGGAAGAAATTGATCTAGAGAAGAACAAGGAAGTCCAGAAGCCATGACAGAAAAGAATGAAGAAGCCACAATGAAAAAGAACAAAAAGGCTGTAGCCGGAGAAGAATGAAGAAGACCCGCCAAGATAAAGGCCATCTGCTGAACTTTAGAAGGTAACGTTCCATTGAACCCCAATGTCCTTTTTTTAACACCCTGGTCACCATAAGGGGCCCTGTTTATAATTGCAAATTGTCTCAGAATATCACTCTCTACATCATACTAAAAGTTAATTTAAAGGTGAACAACCTGTGACAACTTTGAAGGTCTGGAACATAACTGTTATAGATTTGCTGAGCCTTTAGGCTGGTTCAACAAGTTCAGTATATAAACAACAGCATTTATTGCCAGAATTGTTTTTAGGGTTTACTTCTCCTTAGAGTGCTATTATGAGCAAAGCCAAAAAAAAACAAGTCTTGCTAATAGCAGCAACATAAAGTGATAATATATTGTTGTGCTTCCGTGAAATTGCTGAATCGCTAATTTTAATGTTTTATTTGCCGTTAATCCATACCAATTATCTTATTAATATGACAAAACCTAAATACAAGCAACAATGAATTTTTGTTTATGTTAAGAAACAAAAATAGTTTATGTTAATGAACTTATATTAATTATCTTTTTAATGATCCTCAATTATTTAATTTATGATATGCCAACAACAACCCTGGCATAATTAGAAATACATTATCCCACAATTATAATTGAAGGCAATAACAAGGAGAACATAAATTATTTGTGGGGGAACAAATATGTTAGGTGCCCCCCTCCCCCAGTTATTGCAATCGCTAATATTAAGCTCTGAGCCAGCAGGCGCCGGATTTGTGGCACAAATAGAGGGGAAACAAGGGAAAGTTGTGCTCACCACTATTTTTTAAAACCATTAGGCGGGGGTGCAATGAGGCTGTGACCACAAAATACATATAGTCAAATACAAGAGTCCTCTGCACTCAACCCATTATCAATATATTTAAGACAGCGACATTTTGTGCATACTGCTACTAAAAAATGCCTTACCCTTTAAACAAAACAGGGATTGTCTGTCCATATATTGCAATATATTTAAGCTGGCCAACTACGTCAAAGTCATCCCATATCTGGCCAGTCCTATGCTCAATTTTATCTGATTCATTAAGAATTCTATTGCTTCATTATACATTTTACAAAGGGACTAGGTATTACCTGCAACTTAACTTGCTGCTTTCAAAGTAAACCTCCATACTTGGCTGCCCTTTTATTAGACACCAGTGGGATCACCTGACTATAGCTGGGAAGGGTGGGAGCTACAACATAGAGCTGGTCACTGCTCCTGTATAAACTATAACAAACAAGGGAAAGTTGTGCTCACCACTATTTTTTAAAACCATTAGGCGGGGGTGCAATGAGGCTGTGACCACAAAATACATTGTAAAATGTATAATGAAGCAATAGAATTCTTAATGAATCAGATAAAATTGAGCATAGGACTGGCCAGATATGGGATGACTTTGACGTAGTTGGCCAGCTTAAATATATTGCAATATATGGACAGACAATCCCTGTTTTGTTTAAAGGGTAAGGCATTTTTTAGTAGCAGTATGCACAAAATGTCGCTGTCTTAAATATATTGATAATGGGTTGAGTGCAGAGGACTCTTGTATTTGACAAATAGAGGGGAGACATGTTGCCCAGTTGCATGAGGGGTACTCTGGAGTCTAAGCTTGCAGATCTCTGCACTTCCTGACCCCTCTGTAAGATCAATTGATTGGGCTTGGACTTTACTTTAAATTGCAAGAAATGCCCTACAGTTATGGCATCCATTATCTGGAAAGCAGTTATACATAAAATTCCAAATTATGAGAAGACTGTTTCCAACAGACTCCATTTTATTCAAAAATTTAAGTTTTTAAAAATGATTTCCTTTCTCTCTCTGTAATAATAATGTACATGATCCCAACTAAGATATAATGAAGCCTTATTGGAAGCAAAACAATACGACTGGGTTTGATTAATTTTCAAATGATTTTTATTAGACTTAAGGAATGGTTCTGGATAACAGATCCCATACCTCTATTAAAATATATAATGTTAGATCAATATATTACATTTTATACTTATATAGATTTGTGCTATGATGATTGAAACAGTTTGTTCACTCTACGCACAGTAGCACTTTTTACTGCTAACCTCAAAAACCTAACCTGAAAATTTATGGAACAGGCTTGTTTTGAAAGGTAAGGTCCCCATAGACGCAAAGATTTTTCTTTGGCGAACGACCGATTTTAGTGAAATCCGATCAATCCGTCAAATTATCGTGAGGTTAGTGGGAATTGAACGATCGTACATCTTACAATTTTTCGTCTGACATCTGTCAGAAAATTGATCGCCCAGGTTAAAAAATTTTCATCAGTCACAGTGAAATCTATCTATGTTTGCAGGGCCAAGCAGGCAGCTACCCTCGGTTTTCCTGGGTTCAACTAGACAATATCGCTTGAAATGGTCTTTTTAGTTGATGGACAAATCGTACATTTAAACAATCGTTTCAAGATAATCGTGGTCTCCCGATAACAAAAAGATCTTTTAAAAAATCTATGGCCAGCTGTAGGCAATCCTGAATTAGGAATCATGGAAACCTAACCTAGACCAATAGAAGTATTTGAAGTCATAGGGGCAGATTTATCAAGGGTCGAATTTCGAAGATGAAAATATTTCGAAATTCGACCATCAAATCAAAATACTTCGAATGAAGTTTTTTCAGCGAATTTGGGTATCCTGCGGTCGAAGTAAAATCGTTTGATCGAACGATTAAATCCTTTGAATCAAACGATTTTTCTTCAACTTAAAAAAACTTAGAAAACTGCTCTAGAAGGTCTCCATAGGCTAACATAGCACTTCGGCAGGTTTAAGTATTGAATTCGAAGTTTTTTTAAAGAGACGGTACTTTGATTATAGAATGTTGAACTATTTTACTTCGAATCGTGTTCGAAGTCGTAGTATCCTATTTGATGGTCGAAGTATCCAAAAAATTACTTTGAATTTCGATTTTTTTTTACTTCGAAAATTCCCTTGAATTCACTTCGACCCTTGATAAATCTGCCCCATAGTGATATAGCTTGACCCACTGTCAAGTATATGGCTGTCAATGCTTGCAATGCATTGAAAAAAAATATATAGAATAATTTGGTCCTTAGTTGTCCATATAGTAGAATACACTCACGCACCAATAATGAAATAGTAGTGGTTGGTTTAATATTATTATTATTGTACAAAACTGAGCTAGGTTGATAAAGATAAAGAAAACTGGTTTCTATTGTCTCCTTCTCAACTCATACAGGCTTCTGTTTTCATTTGCCAAGCTGCAACAACTTTTCAAAAACCTAATTATCCTCTATAATCATTCTCGACGGCCTGGCTCTAATGAAAACTTGAATTTTCTACAGCTAAAAGATAGCCAGGTGCTTTTAGTTTTTGTACCTATTCCATATTTACTTTATCTTCCTTAAAAAAGCATTTGGGGCAGACAAAGTCGTTTTCATATGCAAAAGAATTATATTGAAACGTGAATGGCACATTCAGTAAACAACTTATTTTAGACCTCATATACATTTGAATAAACAGTACACATCATTTCTGAACAGATCCAAGACAACATTTATAGATGGAAACATATTTTGTTAAATGTATTTGTGACGCCTCCTCAACCCTGTGCTTATTTAGTAAAGGGAAATACGTATCTCCTCTTGAAAGACTCCCGTTCTAACAGAATGTGACCTGAAACCTGAAAAGAATAACAAGACGGTTTTCCATTTGATTATTGTTTCACAGTTTTAGATATATACATAGTTTTTTTTAACACATATCAACTTCTGATGAGCGAGTGAAAGTTAAATGTTACTAAACATAACATTTGCTATGTTAAAGTCCTTCTTACAGGAGAATACCTACCGTATATACTCGAGTATAAGCCGAGTTTTTCAGCATCCAACATGTGCTGAAAAAGTCTACCTCAGCTTATACTCGATGGGCAGTAGCTGAGATTGCAGTCACTTTTAACCATTCCTATACCAACAGTACGCTTGGGGAGAGACTGCAATATAACACAGCGCCCTCTGTTGGTTATATGAAAGAATAACAGTGACTGCAATATCACACAGCGCCCTCTGTTGGTTATATGAAAGAATAACAGTGACTGCAATATCACACAGCGCCCTCTGTTGGTTATATGAAAGAATAACAGTGACTGCAATATCACACAGCGCCCTCTGTTGGTTATATGAAAGAATAACAGTGACTGCAATATCACACAGCGCCCTTTGTTGGTTATATGAAAGAATAACAGTGACTGCAATATCACACAGCGCCCTCTGTTGGTTATATGAAAGAATAACAGTGCTTGCAATATCACGCAGCGCCCTCTGTTGGTTATATGAAGGATTAACAGTGATGAAAATATCACACAGCGCCCTCTGTTGGTTATACGAAAGATTAACAGTGATGGCAATATCACACAGCACCCTCTGCACATGGTAGTGGGACAGTGGGACAATGCACACAGTAATCCGTTTGGCAATTCTCTGTCACCATCAACTTTGCAAAGAAGTCTGGTTGATCGCTTTGGGGAGTCACTTTGGCGGAATGTGCGCTGCTGGGAGACAGGGCTGTAGTTGTGTCTAGGCTTATTCCCGAGTCAATAAGTTTTCCCAGTTTTCGTAGGTAAAATTAGGTACCTCGGCTTATACTCGGGTCGGCTTATACTCGAGTATATATGGTATACTGGCATCTTTTTAGGGTTAGACTTTGAGCACACTAGCCCTGCTAATGCTCAGTCCCATTCTCATGCTCCCTAAAAATGTCACAGCATGCCCCAGAAAATCGGTAATACCGACATCCATTGTACCACTAACATGTTAATACATTACACAGTAGATTAATAGAACTTGCCAAGCTGGAAATAATGAAGGCAGAAAAAGGGAACAATGTTGACACAGTCTGCATGTGGGGTCAAATATGTAACTAGAAAATATTGTCCTTACATCAGATATAAACATTCATCTTCCCTTTGTGCTTACTTTGATGGATATGGCACTCGGCACATGATGCAGGGTGCTCTTGAGCAATGTGTCATTTCATGGCTGTCTTTGGCTATGGAGCCACACAGGAATTGCACACAAACAGTGGCTAAAAGCCACACTGAAGCTGAAGAAACTTGTTGCTAATGTACCATATGGGCATGCCTTCAGTGTCATACAATCTAATGAATAAATAAAATATGAATATTCTATTCTTTTTAAAGGCTGAGAGAGGGACCAATATGGCTTCCTTTCCATCATTGGAGCTGTTTGCAAATAGTGAAGAGCAGATAATATTTTTAAACCTACCGAGTCCATGAGCCAAATGATATTCACATTACATTGGTGAAGATCAGCATGTAACCATACACATAACAATAATCATACAAAGCTTTGTTTCATATAATATTATTGTTACCTGTATATGTATTGCCAAGTTTAGATCAATAGGCCAGATATATGATGTATGGCATTTAAAGCTTTTTTTTAGCTAACCGACTTGGCTGGAAGCAAATTGAATGGACAGAGTTAAGGAAAGAAAAATATTTGCACAATTAAAATGGGGTGCAAAACACAGGGCATGGCTCAAGTCCAAGAACTGGCTCCCGCTTTTATAAGTACAGTAGTACAGGTTGCTCCATTTTTTGAGTCGTGCACTTCTAGGTGCAAAACTTTACAAATATGGTTAGGCAAGAAGAGCTTTCTGGTATCTGATTAAGATATGTGTAATGAAAAATATTGCCAATTGTATATAAAATCAAATTCTCTAACCAAAACATTGTACAGGTATTGGACCTATTATCCAGAATCATCGGGACCTGGGGCTTTCCGGATAACGGGTCTTTCAGTAATTTGGATCTTCACACCTTAAGACTATTAGAAAATCTTGAAAACATTAAATAAACCCAATAGGCTGGTTTTACTTCCAATAAGGATTAATTATATCTAAGTTGGGATCAAGTACAAGCAATTGTTTTTTAACTACAGAGCAAAAGGAAATCATTTTTAAAAATTTGGATTATTTGATTATACTGGAGCCTATTCAGAACCTTTCCGTAATTCAGAACTTTCTGAATAAAGGGTTTCCGGATAACGGACCCCATACCTGTATATGTTATAGTTGTAAGTTGCGCCTGGATATCGCTGCTGTCCCTTAACTTCAAGCGCGTCTATCCTCGAATGTCGGTGCTCAGGCACACACGTCCGGTTCCCGGCCCTATTGATGCTGACGTTGACGCCAAGCGTCACCAAGGAGCGCAGACTTTTGAATTTTGGCACCAAGTTATCTTTGAAAGCTGTGCAACACCAAGTAACGATAGATTCAGTAGGTAAACCTATAACCACGGCTTCCATCCAGTGAAGCAATATAATCAAACAATAGAGGTGGTGGTTAATAATAGGTCCACTGCGCAGAACTTTACTGCAAAACTCAAGGGCTTTATTATGACACGACATGTTTCGAGCTGGGCTCTTTTTCAAATGATCATCTTGAGAAAGAGCCCAGCTCGAAACATGTTGTGAAACAATAAAGCACTTGAGTTTTGCAGTAAAGTTCTGTGCATTGGACCTATTATTAACCACCACCTTTACTGTTTGCTTATCTTTGAAAGGCCAGTTCACCAGTGCCCAAGCTGGCTTCAGTTTATCTGTTCCTGCTCAAGCGTTACTTCTGTTTCCTGATATCCTGGTTTCGACCTGTGCCCGTCCCTTGACTACGATTGAACTCTTCGCCTGACCTTGACTACGTCTCCTCTTATCCCTGCCGGTACCTCGTTTACAGATTTGTTACGCACTTCCTTGTTGGCTTCCACAGCAGAAAGCCCAGAGCCCCAAAAGGGTGTCAGTGAACACTAAAACCCACAGGGTCCACCTGTGCGTCTGAAGGTACTACCACTGAACAAGGTTCCTGATAACATGACCATTACAATAGTTAACCATAGTAACTACATAGAAACATTTTTACTTAAGATCACACTCAACGGAAATGTTAACAGTTTTTTAATACTGAAATCATTTTTCAAGCCTCCTTTCTCATTAACTTTCAGAAATTGCTATAGCAGCTAATATGGACTTAATAGCTGACATAGAATTTCTCTCGCAACTAATAAAATAAAATAAAGCAATAAATCTTTTTTCAGCCCCTATACCTAAAAACTCATTATACCTCAAACATTCTTGCCAAGATGACCATGTGTCATTACACAATCTTCATGTAGATGGAATTACAAAAATTTTAATTAATCTCTTCAAATTAACATGAATAATTACCATGGGAAACTTTGGAAATGCTAGACCACATTTTCATATGTTAGATATGAAAACCCAGAATGTATCCGACTGACTCTCCAGATTAATAGTTCATTAATATATAATGCTGCAGTTTACTTTCATAATAAACTATTTTTTTAATTCCTAATAAACTATTGTTGAAAAGCTTTTTCGCCTGGACTGTTATTCACTGGTAAAATCCAAGATCTGGAATGACCCAGTTGTCATATGGCTACATTGAGGAAGATATAGGACTTGAAAAATGTAATTGATCTCCAAGGTTCTTCTATCACACCTGACTTTTTGAGGCAACACCTATGAAGATCCAAGTGTTCTGAGGTGACCAGAAGGAAAAGACAATAGAGGGTCAAGGAATGGAGATCTAAGGATTATTGGTGTAGCCCCTTAGTACTCATACAGGCTCGCATCTGTCGTTTTCACCACATATCCAAACACTTGCAAAATCTTGTCGTATTCAACTGCCTGAATAACACCATATCTCAGTTCAGATTCAACCAAAACACTTATTCAGTCTCTTATCATCTCCTGCCTTGAAAACTGCAACCTACTCCTCGCAGGTATTCCAATAAATCGTCTTTCACAACTCCAATCTGTTCTAAATGCGGCTGCTGGGCTCATCTATTTCACCGCTCAACATCAGCTGCTCCCATATGCATGTCCCTTTCCTGGCTCCCAATCTCCTAGAATCAAATTCAAATTGCTAACACTCACATTCAAGGCTCACCCTCCATATATTTAATCTCTGATCTCCAAATACACACCTTAACCCAACCTTCGCTCTGCTTCTGACCTTTGCCTCGCTTCTCCTCTCATCACTTCTGCCTATTCTCATCTACAAGACTTCTCTGGGGCTTGTTTTTCTCTGGAACTCTCTGCCCTTAGCTGTCAGACTTTCTCCTTCTTTCCAAACTTTCAAACGCTCCTTAAAGACCCACCTCTTTAAAGAAGCTTATTCAATGTACCTTAATTAGTCAATCATTACTGTATCATAATTCACAATTTTTTTTCTAAAATCCTAATGTCTCAGTTGTACCCTATCCTTTAGTATATAAACTCTAATTTTCTGCCAAGGTCTGGCTCTGCTTTACACCGTGTGCCAAAAAATACACTTCTGCCTTTCGTGAATAAATGGCTCTCAAATGCAGTCAGTGCTTTATGCATAGGGGCGGCCCGGATCTCTGTGCATATGTGCGCCAAATAAATTAGAGAGGAAGGCAACGAGCAAAAAATGGAGGATTGTGCGTGTGTTTGTATACCCTCTTCTCAGTTGTACTGTACATTGAAATGAGTCCTGTAATAAACCAGGTAGGTTCAATTAGAAACAAATCTTTACTCCAAATGTAACAAAAAAGCACAAAGTTTTCCCAGACACAGTAACCTATAGCAATAAGTGAAATTGTCAGTAGTAAGACCTCATGAGCCAACTTCGGCAATTTTGTAAAAACAAATGATGCTTAGGTCTTACCAGTGATTTCAATTATTGCCAGTGGAGAAGCATTTTCAGGAGATTTGTTGCCCATGTTAGTGCCAATTAATCATGGGTGACAAAATGTGCCAGTAGAACAGCAGGGTAAAGGAGATTTTGTACAAATTAGCTTACAATGTAATGGAAGTGGCATGGAGCATCTACACATTTATCAAAAGTCAAGACCAATACTGAGGACCAAGAGTATTTGCAAAAAATAAAGTGTATCACATTGTTGTTGACACAAAAGCAACCGAATGGCAGCAGACAAATGAGAGTGAATGCGACACAAAATTTTGAAGTAAATTCCTTATATTCTCACCCCAGAATTCTGGATTGTTTTCTAGCATATCATCTGGAATATCATGCTATTTACGAGGAAAGCCAGGAAAGAATTTTAGTATAATGGTACCTTGACCGACGCCTTTCTGCATTTTTATATACGCAAATTCGTCAAAATTGGTTAATCTGCTTTATGCAGTCAAAGCCAATTCTTTCTTATTGGATATTAGCATTCACCCAAAAAGATGAGAATTTCTTAATTTTAATAAAATTAATGTCCATAGGGGACTCTGCGCATTGGTACAAATGATCTTTTTTCCTGGTACTATGAAATCCATAGTAGTAACACAGAAAATCAAAGCGATACACCTTTAATTCCTTTTTCCAGAGCACCAAGAAATCTTGATGTGTGCGTGATTCCAATATTTTTTTGGAAAATAGAATCCATTACAAAAAAACGAACGTAAAATTTGGTATCTCACACACACGCACCATATTTAATTCCCATACAGCAGATTTCCAAACAGCTGTCTGCTAGCAAATGAAATATTGACTGAATTATTGAGTCATTACATTTGTAACAATCTACACTGTATAGTTTTGAAGGACTGGAATGGAAATTTGAGAGAATGCTATTTATTGTAATCTTAAAAACAAGACAAAATGTGACGTGGATAATGTGAAAAGGTTAATGTAGTTTCGGAAAATTCTCAAATAAATGTCATACTATCAGAGCTCGGGAGTTTATTATAAGGTCTCAGACTTTTTTTGTCTTGTTTTTTTGCTTTTTTTATTTAGACATATCAAATTACATATGAAGGGCCAAGTGATTTATGACTTATGATATTTTGCTCTGTTGTGTTTTGCAAGAAGTATGTCCTTCAAATATCAAAGCTCTAAAATACACATACTGCAATATATGGAACAATAAATGGACCATTATGGGGGAAATGTTTTTTTTTAAATCTTTACCATGGTATAAGATGAGAATATTTCACATCACAGTTTTTGCTTAGAGTTGTGACACAGATTGGGGTGTTCAGCAAGGCTTTGATGATTACGTGTTTAAATATTTGTTCATTTTGTGAATATAAGTGTTATTTTTTTCTGGCATTTTACACATTTTTGGAAATTGTTTAACCCTAAAATGTAGGAGTGTATCTGGGGCTGCTGCCGCCTGAAGTGGAAACCTTGATGCCGCCTTAAGCTTTGGTGTCTGTTCTTAAAGGTTATCACATTATCTCATTGGAGCACTGGCTCTACTGACACTTCTCTGCAGCCAAAATAATGCTATGGAAGATCTTGGTCTAAAGGAAAGAAGGGCCAAGATGGCTGCTTTGGGTGTATTGAGGGTCAATATTTGGATGAAATAGAGCCCATTTCATAGGAGGCAACATGCAGGAGCAATTAACCCCTCTGGAGTTCTTCCCTCAAACAGGGCAATGTGGTTCCCATAAAGTGAAGCCCAGGACAGTGCATGCTGGCAAAGGGTGCATGACAGGGGCGGGACAAAGCTGCCTGGCAGGGGATTATCAATGGGTTTAGTGATGTAGTTGGAGGGTGGAGTTGTAAAGGGATGTGTAGCACTAACTGCTAAGGAGGGCATCCATTTTGGAAGAAGAAAAGGAGTCCCACCCTCCCTCCCTTGTATTAACCCTTTGTGCTAGTTGTCACAATTGTGGCCTGGGTTAGTGGGGCACAGGATAAGTTGATGTAGAATGGTGAGTATTGGGCTCACTAACCAAGAGGTGATGAGAGGGAATAGCCCGTTGTCACAACCGGGCGGCAGGTCCCTGGCAATGGAGAGAGTTAATTAAGTGGAGTTTTTACCAAGTACCAAGTTAGTTAATGGAACTTGGTTGGTGGTGTTCCTCTCTAAGAGCGGTGGTCTCTGGGAGGGTATTGGTGGTAGCATGCAGTCCTGCGTACCCATCATGCTAGAAGGCACAAGCGGCTGGTGGCTTAACGATTGCATGCACCTAATTGGGTCCATTGCCAGGGGCCTTGCAGAGGATTAAAAAGTTAATGGTATATCACTGTTCATATTTGTATGTTTATAATGTTGTTAATATAATTGTTATTGATATATGTGTTATCTATTGTTAAATAATCTGTTGTGCAATAAAGCTGTGGACAAAAAGACAACAAATAAAATGTATGGTGAGCGAGTTGGTTATTCCTAGGCCAGTTTGGGGGAAAAAGGCAGGTATTTGTCCCTGCCCATGTCATGCTTTAAGATCTAACTGCTGATTCTCTTCCTTTCATTTGAGAAAACAGCAGCTGCCTTACAGTGTATCTTTTCTGTGCCAGTGTACCTCAGCCTGGTCACATGATGCTGTGTGTGTGAGAGTGAGGCTGTGTTAGAAAATGGCTCTGCCTCGGTTTGGGGGAGGGCCTATATCTGCTTATGTGGGGGATATGGAACGTGTGGCTGCTGCTCCAAAGGAAACATGTTTGGAATGACAGTCAGAATAGGCATTTCAAATACACAGAAGCCCAAACAGCCACCTGCCACATGTCCAATAAAAGGAACCCACTAAAGTCCAGTGTGAGCCCCTCTTTATTTATTCTGTGAGGAGAAGGGATGGGTTATTGCATGTACATCACTTCCCATAAAGTCTCTTATGTGCTAGCCCAGTCTCCCCATTAGGGTTGCCACCTGAGACCGGACAGGGGGCGGGGCTGTGATGTTGAGGGGGCGGGGCTGTGATGTTGAGGGGGCGGGCTGTGATGTTGAGGGACGGGGCTGTGACATCAAGTGGTGGGTCTCTGGAAATTTTTGTGACTTGCAAAGTGACGCCTGCAGAAGTAACGCAGCGCACATGTGCAGACCTTTCCTGAAGCCAAAGATTCCATGCTGCTCATACATACATTGCTCCGCTGACATCACGGAAATGTTCAGAGCATGCGCACATCCGATTTTCATCAGAAATCATCAGAAATTGGGGGGGGGGTGCCTAAGAGTGACGGGAGACCGGGGGACAGAGCCCAAAATCTGGTAACTCCTAAAAAAAAAATGTGTATTAATGAAATCAAATACAGTTAGATCCATAAATATTTTCACAGAGACAACTTTTTTGTTCTAATTTTGGTTCTGTACATTACCACAATGAATTTTAAATAAAACAACTCAGACGCAGTTGAACTGCAGACTTTTCAACTTTAATTCAGTGGGTTGAACAAAAAGATTGCATAAAAATGTGAGGAACTAAAGCCTTCTTTTTAACACAATCATTTAATTTCAGAGGCTGGAAAGTAATTGGACAAATTAAAAACTGAAAATAAAATGTTCATTTCTAATACTTGGTTGAAAAGCCTTTGCTGGCAATAACAGCCTGAAGTGTTGAACTCATGGACATCACCAGATTCTGGGTTTCCTCCTTTTTAATGCTCTGCCAGGCATTTACTGCAGCGGCTTTCACTTGCTGTTTGTTTGTGGCCTTTCTGTCCCAAGTTTAGTCTTCAACAAGTGAAATGCAGCTCAATTGGGTTCATCAGGTGACTGACTTGGCCATTCAAGAATATTCCACTTCTTTGCTTTAATAAACTTTAATTGCTTTAATTACGTTTTTAGAACTTTTATAGCTTTCCGTCATACAGGATATGATGTCACTGACATAGGATTGAGGAGGATGTAGCTTCATTTTACCAGGTCTAAGGTGGTGAACGAAACTCTGGCAAAAGAGCTAGTGTCCAAAGCTTGATCTCAGTACTTTCAAGGAGGCAGTGCAACCATTGGGACTCTGTGGGGCAAATTCACTATGCGCCGAAACGCCTAACGCTAGCGTCAATTCGCTAGCGTTGGTCATTTCCGTTACTTCACAAAATGACTAACGAACGCTGGCGTAAATTCGCTAGTGTTTCTTCGCACCCTTACGCCTGGCGAATTTGCGCAACGGACGTAACTACGCAAATTCACTAATGCGCGCATTGTACTGAACGCTACCTTTTACGCTAGACTTCCTTCGCCACCTCAGACCAGGCGAAGCGCAATAGAGTAGATAGGGATTGCTTCAAAAAAAGTTCAAAATTTTTCTAAGTCCCAAAAAAACACTGGCGTATTTTCTATATTATGGGTGATAGGCTGAAAAAGATCGAAAACATTTTTGGGGCTCCCCTCCTTCCCCCCTACATTTCCTAACTCATGGCAACTTAACTATGCAGTGGGCACATGTGTAGGGCAAAAAAAAAAATATTTGATGTTTTGAAGGTTTCCCAGGCATTTGTAGTGATTGTACGTATTCCTCCATTGAAATTCCGTATGCAAATTAACCATCGCTAGCGTAACTTCACTTCGCTTAGCGAATCAACGCTAGCGCAACTTCGCAACCTTACGCTACCCCTGAGCGCAACTTCGGATTTTAGTGAATTTGTGGAGCACTGGCAAAACCACGCCTGGCGAAGTGTGGCGAAGTGCGGCGAAGTTACGCCTGGCGCAACTACGAATCTTAGTGAATTTGCCCCTGTGTTTCCCTAAAGTATCAAATTCAGGAAAATTCTCCAGGCAAATGAATGCCAAATCTACTGCAGTAGAATCTTTACAACAAATCAACAAAACCTCCTCATTTTGACAAATGTCCCCCTAGCAGTGCATCAGGCCTTCAGTTTCTCCGCAATCTCAGAGACAAGTCATTAATGTCCTGCGGTGATCATTATTTTAACACGGTTACTAACGCGGCCACAGGAGGGAAGAGCAAATAATTAAGATCCTGCTTATTTACTGCCATCGCATGATTAATGCAAAAAATATTTCAACTAAGCGTTCATGCATCAGGTAGGTGTCATTTCTTTTACACCAGTTGGATGCAATTAAAACTCATACCCATAAAATACAGCAGACCAGAAAAATGTAAGCTGTGAACCCTTTATAATTGGCATGGAAATAATTTCATAAAATGTTCAAGGTACATGGAGAATTGAAAAGTAATAAGAAGTGAATGAGTTAGTGATGGCTGTCATAAAACCTGGCAAGGTATTCTATTTACAATATGTAATAAAAGTGTCACATACAGAATTTATCAAAGCATTTGCCCTGAAAAGCTAAATCTTTTTTTTTGCCAAGGGCAAGTTAATAACCTCTGCAGTTCATTCGAATATATATGCACAATGATATTTAGGCTAATATACCGTTACAAGGTGAGTATCAGGCAATTTGCAATATTTTGTGAAAATTAAATCACATAAACAGAAGAAAAATTAAGGCACGTGAAGGAAAGTTAATTATAAGATGCTTATTGTTCGGTTACCCAGCGAATTCATCATTTTTTTTTCTCTGCGGACAGAGTTAAGTTGATGAATCTGCTTTGTGATCCACAAACTTGTTTAGAACTAGTTGTTTTCATTTACATTTGCTATTGTAGAAAAAAATGCCACACATAGAAGCTGAGGTTGAAAAAATTCATGTATCCATTTAGTTCAGTTCAAGCTGTCTCCACGTTCCCTCAGAAGAGGAAAATAATCCTTCCTGATTCAAAAAGGTCAATCTTCCTACATCCTGGAAAAACTTGCTGCCTTTACTTAAAGAAAAAAGTTTTTCGAACTTGGGGAATTATTTATCAAAATTAGAATTTGTCTCACTATTTTCTGAAATATGCTCTGACCAAATCCGCATGGGTTATTTCCCCTTATTTTCCGGAAAAATTCCAAGTCAGGAAAAAAAACTCGAAAAAATTGTGAAAATTGTTCAAAAATTTGAATTGTATGTCCTTTTCAGATTATCCACCCTAAAAATCAGTTTTTTTTTACAGAATCTTTGTCCAACATACATAAAATCTTCAGGTTTTGCATAAAACCCAGTGCAGATCAGGATATCTTCTGGACTTCTCCCATTGACTTACATACAACCTCGGCAGGTCTGAGATGCGTTTTGGATTCTGAATTTTTCCATCCTCTGGGTTTAATAAATCACTAAAAGTTTTAGTTTTTTTCACTAAAAAATTCAGATTTTATAGTCAAAAAAACTTGAATATTTCGGACTTTAATAAAGGAGTGTCCTCCAAGCTGTATCCTAATGTCAATCTGCCATTCTGTCTTTTTAAATATCTGGCATGAGTTGAAGAGCCAAAAGCTGGTGGGCGCAAGGTGCTGTGCTCAGTTTCTGCCATAGGGCAGGCGGTATGCATATCGCTCCTTAGCACCCTGCAGTCCCTCTGATTCAGGGATGGATAGGGAGTAGGAAAGGGAATGCTTATGTGTCAACCTCCCCCTGCACCTCATAAATACCACACTGCTGATAGCATTAATATTCAAGTGCGCTATTCATGCTTCTTTAGTGCAAAGTGTGGGCAGAGTCCAAAAGTGTCAGAAAATCTGGAGATTGGTGCTTGTGTTTTGCACTTTGCACTCTGCCCTGAGGTTTCATAAGTTTTAGAACATCAACAGGCCAAATAACAGTACGATTAGTACAAGCAAGTGAGGAAATGATTCTAACCATCTCTAGATGCTTTCTAATATGGTTCAGTACAACTGTTTCCGGGGATAAATTCCACAACTTCACAACTGTTCACTGTTTATCTTCCTTTTGATGCATTAACACGAGGCTCTTCGTGTAGTACTGCTGGCGAATGCAGCTTCAGATATTTATTTTATGATCTATACAGGAGTTATCATATCTCCCCAGAAGTGCTTCATAGAGCAGCCAGCTTGGACACTATCTGCAAAGAGTGTGTAATGGATGTTCTCTCTGTGTCTGTCTTGGTTTCCTCCAACACTCCAGAAACAAATATACAGGCAGGTATGATGATAGCATTTGTGTCAGAGGGATCTTAGACTTCAAGCTCCACGGAGACAGGGAATTATGTAAATGTGTCTTTGTTTTATAAAAAATAGAACATTGCACATTTTTAAATTTCAGGTGAATATGATTACATATATTATCATGGAATCCAGGAAACACATAGAAGCCACTGGGCCCAAGACAGAAAGGAGTTTAGGGCCTTCATTCCCCAAACCCTGGGTTAAATAGTTCTGGTTCACAAATGCATATACAGGTATGGGACCTCTTATCCAGAATGCTCAGGACCTGGGGATTTCCAGATAATGGATCTTTCTGTAATTTGTATCTTCATACCTTAAGTCTACTAGAAAATCATTTAAACATTAAATAAAGCCAATAGGCTGGTTTTGCTTCCAATAAGGATTAATTATATCTTAGTTGGGATCAAGTACAAGCTACTGTTTTATTGTTACAGAGAAAAAATCATTTTTAAAAATTTGGATTATTTGGATAAAATGTCTATGAGAGATGGCCTTTCTTTAATTTGGAGCTTTCTAGATAATGGGTTTCTGGATATCGGATCCCTTACCTGTACAGAAATTGCACAACCCAGTAAGGGGATCCAAACCCAAGAAGCTAGCATTATATAAGAAACTGTGCACTTCCTACAATAAAATTCCACCAAAAAGTCTCTCCCTCCTCCACAGGAGGATATCCCTTACAAATTTAGTAATCGAAATGTGTCCTGGTTCTCTCTCCAACGAGTCCCCGATTGGGTCAAAAGGCAAAGTCCAGATGATTTAAAACTGGAATTTTCAACCTTATTTTTTTTTAGAAAACAGTAAAAGGTTAGAAGGTACATTATTTCACAAGTCTTATTGTGTTGATTTCCTTCTGATGTTTGGAATAAATATAGGTCTTGACAATAATATACAGTTTAAAAAAGACTTTGATTCATTGGATGTTGGCATGTAAGAAACCGAGAGTAACTATAAATGACTAGACAGAAACAACTCTCTACTAGAGGACACAAGACGTACAATTCATTTAGTCGTATGTTACATTCTTATCGAAAAGGAAACCTTTTACGTTTATAGTTCAAGTATAAAATATTTAAAGCAAATGATTGTAAGTCAAGAAAGAAAGAGAAGGAACAACTCCCCAAGGATTAATAGACAAGCAGTAAAAAAAAAAAAAAAAGAGATATTAAAGTCTCATGATCGTGAAATCTATCTGGCGAGTGGGAAGGAACATGATAGATGACTACGAATGCCACAAGCTACTGCATGAAACAAATCAGTTTATGAATCTTTGTCTTCAAAGACAATTCGTGTGTATAGAACTTCATCCAGTTGTTTGCTTTATAAAACACTATAAATCAATTTGATACCACCAGTGCAAATCATTTTTTATTACTTTTGAGGTTAATGTTTTCTTTTGTTTAGTATTTCTTTATTTGCATACATTTTTTTTCTGAGCTTAAGTTATAGATAAAATTGTTTGTCTTTTGCATTACTCACTCTTCCCTGGCTATTCTTAGTTGTCTGTGTATTACTTGTGCAGTTCTTCTTACTTTTGGAGATTGGTGCAGGATAATTAGGTCAAGTGGACAACGTTCAATATGAGGTGTCTCTTGACTGACTACCTTGGTAAGAGTGAGAGAAACCAGCACCTTGCATAAAATCCATGGTAAACATCTACGTTTGTAAACTGTAAGCAACAAAATAGAAGAAGAGCATATTTTTTATTACTTATTATTTAGAAGCAGTGGGTACACTCAGATGCACAGGGCACCCCTGTGAATTCCGGTGTTCACTGACGTCCTTTTGGGGCCCTGGTCTTTCTGCTGCGGAACCAACAAGTAAGTAGTGTGTAAATAAGTAACAAGTCTAAAAAACAAGGTAGCAGCAACGATTAGGCAAAACATAGTCAAGAACTGGCTAAGGGGTCAAGGCAGGCGGCAAGAATTGAATTCAATAAACAGGCAGGAGTAAAAAAAACCGAAATTCAAAACCGTAAAAACTCTTCGGCAGGATCTGTAAAAGGAAGTCAGCTTGGGCACAATTACAATGGAGACAGGGCCTTTTCAAGAGGAATTGGTGGCAAAAATTCAAATCCGGCACCGAAAAATGATGTCATGACACTCATCTTCAAAAACGTGAGCGTCAAGACGCTCATCTTCAAACGCTGGCGAGATTACGCCAGCGTCATTTGCACCTAGCCGGAGCACCAACAGTCGTGGAGAGACACACCGGGAGGTAAGAGACTGGGACAATCTCCTGGCGTGTCTTACACTATTGATCTGTGAAACTTTATTATGATCTGTACCTAAATGCATGGTCCAACAGAGGTGTCATATTTAAAAGTAAAAGTCTTATTGACTACATATATGATAAATGCTAAATAACGCTCCTCTACTGACCTGCTCCTCAACCCTTCTCTCATTACCACCTCACATGCTCACATTCAAGACTTTGCAAGAGCTGCACCCCATCCTCTGGAATTCTCTCTCACAGTCTGTCAACTTTTTCCCAACCTTCCTGCTTTCAAAAGATCTTTTTTCCCCTTTGTTTCCTCATTTTATTATGTTTTTCTACACCAATAAGTTCACTTGTATTAAATATTGAGAAAAATCTATTAAATTCTGATGTTGGTTAATCAAATGAATTGCCCAGTATAGTTTAATTCTTTAAATATGTAGGTTTGTGTTTAATGGGATGTTTTTTTTATGCATTGTAAGAAGTCATTGTGGCTTTGTAATGTTTATTTGTGCAATGATGAGCTCAACATGCTATAGAAAAATGGAAACATCATCAATCTTTAATTTTAGTTGTGGGAACTAAACACGAAGATAAAGAAGCCAAGAGAATTATAAATGTAAAGTCAAAAGAGTGATTCTCAGCTCAAACACCTTTGGGTACCACTAAGTTCATTCAAGTCTGTTAGAGAGTCAACGTATTTGCAAGAAAAGACAGTAGCAAACGAAGCATATTTGAAATAACAATAAACACAAAACTTTTGTAAGAAAAGTGAAATTAAAAACATCTGGTTAAACTTAACAACAAAGATGCTCAATCTGAGACAAATATTGGAAAAAGCTATGATTTTTTTACTGTAATGTGGGTAGAACTGGAATATATGTGGAGTTCTGGGTATTGATGAAGAATGCTTTGTAAAAAGTTGCTTTTTTACACTGGAATTTTCCTACTGCCTGAATTATTCCCTTTGGCTTGGGTCGTTTATATCAGCTCTGTGGTGGTTTTAAATATCTTTATAAATGAGCAAGACTAATTTCTTTTAAATAATGACTTTGTGATAAACAGCGTAAAAAATCTCAGCTTTATAAAAAAAAACATTCATTTGACTTATTTTTTTACACCATTTTTGAGTAAATAATTTTATACATTTGTATTTGCTATTAAATTTTTGTCTACATTTCAAGTAGTTTTAAATTAAATCATTTAATAAACTGACTCGTCTAACGATTCTAATGACAACAATAAAATATCTCTTTAATGATCATAGGACATGGATGTGAATATTTTTATTCTTTAAAAAAGTAAAAATGACTGAATTCAACTTATTTTCCAAAAAACTGGTACAGGTATGAGATTTCTTATCCAGAATTACTGGGATGTGAGGTTTTCTGGATAAGATAATTTGGATAACCATAGCTTTAGTCTAATAGAAATAATTTAAACATGTAGACGTCTATTTACTAAAACTTGACATTTTCTCACTCTGTTATAAAAAAAAACAGAATCCACGTAATTTACCAACAATTATTCTAAAAAAAATCAGTACAACAAAAAGTTGCAACAAAATTGAGTGTCAATTTGAATTCTGCAACTTTTTCGAAATGTCGCCCCAAAAAACTCATATTTATCAGCTTATCGATTGAAAACGGCGCAAAAAGCCGGAAAATAATGAGAATCCTGAAGGTAAAAAACAGTTGTTAAAGGGACACTTTCCCATTGACTTCTAAATGATTTTGAACTCCGACTGCCCGAATGGACCTTATCTATCATTAAAAAGTCCGAAAAAATAGGTTTGGGCAAAAATCCGATAACTTTGGAGCTTTGCTTGAAAAGTATGAATTTTACAGACTTTTCCGCAAATACTGTGAATTTTTCTGAGTTTTCTGACTTTTTGGTCCAAAATCCCCAAAATCATCAGATATCAGTATGGACAGCAGCGCAGACACTGGGACCTTCCCCATTGACTTATAAGGGACCTTAACAGCTTTGAGATGCCAGATTTTTGGAGTCAGACTTTTAAGACCATCAGACTTTTTCTTTTTAATCCGAAAACTAATTATCAAATTATTCGAATTATGAATAATCGCACCTTGATAAATAACCCCCTAAATGTGTTTATTTCTGTACTTACAAGTATGGTAAGTGAGTGCTCTTAAGAATTAATTTATTTTTTATTTTTTTAATTATTTGATATTTCAGTTTTAAAAAAAATATTAATAAAATGCTTTAATTCTGTGAAATAGAGACTAACTCGTTTATTTTAGCAGCTAGAAAATTCTGTCTGAAACTTGAGATATTTTAAATTAACCATGAGACCATTATCTCTGTTTTATCCCTGCTTTTCTTTTAACGTGGCTCTGCGCTGATCAGGAAACGAATAGATAAAAATACAAGCCCCGTCCCAGCTCATCCTTTTGAGCTCGCCAGATTCATAACGTTTATCTTGAGATGTGACGATGTTGTCTTGAATGCAAGAATTACTTTTTACATAGGCTGGAAAAGGTCACTGTGTTCTGATTTGAAAATACCGCTTTGGGGAATTGCATGCTATCATTGCTTTGTCACTCCCGGGGCATTGATTTTCTTTCTTTCTTTTTTCTTATAGAAATCTACACTGGTTTGCGAGCGTGTTTTGTGGCTCAGTGACTTTAAGCTGAAGTTCATTTATTGTAAGTGAAAATGTCATTTCACCTGAGCGAACAAATTGCCAAACCTGTTAGCAGTTTATATATTTAAAATAAGGGATTTGACAAATTGCCTAATTTTATACAGCGCATGTATTGAAAGGAGATCAATCTGAGCCTCTACTACATAGCGGTTTTGCATGTTGTAAGTCAAAAACACTCCCTTTAATGGCAATGCCTTTGATTGGCCACTAACCCCCATTAGCTCATAGCAATGTTATAAACAAAAACAGCAGAGTACCTAGACTGCACCAGGACCCCCACAAAAAAAACGGAGGTGCTCAATTCGCACTTACTGTATGTGCATCTTATGGTGTCAGGACTCTTGAGGATTTGATTCCTGGCCTGCTTGGTAATCATCCCGTGCACTTTCCTGTTGAACCACAAGAGGCTTTTATGGGCAAATTTACTTACCTGCGAAAATTCGCCAGCGCTGGCTTCACGCATTGCCAAACCAGTTGCCTTTCTGCCTCCGTTACCAAATTTCATGCAGTTGCACCTATTGAAGCAGGGAAGCCTTGTAGCTACCACCAAGTATGGTCTAGACCAGGGGTGCCCAAAAGTTAGATTGGGATCTACCAGTAGACCTTTAGCTGGTGATCAGTAGATCTCAAGAGACTGTCAACAAACAGCTTGTCGAAATCACCCTCCTAATTTCATGCTTTTCATTCTGATATTTATTATGTTAAGTTAGCAAAAGAAATAGTTGTTTGCTAAATATTGCAATATAAATTCTCTCATAAATCAATATAATGTTTAAGTAAAAGTTTCCATGGAACAGAATGCTAACAATGCTTTTATAGATGTAGATCATAATGGGACAACCTCACATTAGTAAAGTATGGGCACTCTTAGTCTAGGCTGTGGCTCCAGAGTTGGAGTGGCCTTTTTCAATTATCACAGTGCAGTTGTGCCAAAAGAATAGGGTGCACCAATCACACCCACGTTGAAAATGTTGCCAACCAGACGTAAAAAATTTTCAGTGTAGTTTCATCCAATTCACATTGAAGTGAAAGCGCAATTACGTGATTTTGATGCATCTGTTACAACTGCGCCAGACACAAACCCATGTTGACCTCACAAGCAGTCAAATGTTAATAGTGCCCAATGCAAGAGCCCGATTGTCGCCCTTTCCGCTCTTCAGCTCTGTCCCCTAATTGCTACCTATTATTTTCCCCATGTATAAGTAGTTTTCACCAGTATGCACAGACAGTGTATGTCACTGGAAAACTGGAAATTTTATTCTTGTGCTGAAATAACAGTCTTTCATCTTTAACCTTTTGCCTGCCACCAAAATGGATGGGTGGCACCCTTTGTAAAGTATATTGCTAGGCAATGTGTTTTTCCCATTGTGAAACCTTCAAACCAAGTGCTGCATTGTTGGCAGGCAATTTAAAATATAAAATGACAAAATTAATTTTTTTTTAATGTAGAGTTCTATTTATTTACATCTTTAATTACATTTCCCCCATAAATTCTGAATTCCCTATAACACACAGTTGAGTCTGTTTCATGAAGAGCCAGTTAGGGAGGGATTTGGATTGTGCGATGAAATCCAGCGTACCCAGATTTAACCCACTGAGACGCAGGGGGAATAAATAACTCCTTGGAATCAGGCAGTTTGGCCCAATTCTACAAGGAAATCATGCTAAACCCTGAGCTACCTCGGTTTACTTACAAGCTTACAATACTGGCCTATATATCAATAATAAATAAGCAACTGCTAGAAATGTGCCTGTTCTCAATATATTATCAGTAATCATTTCACGGAAATCTCTGGTGAATTTAATTTGCCCCAGAGTTAATCAATTAATATGACCCCTCCTGATTCATTTGCTGCTTCTCTTCCCTTATGTACAGAATATAGAGTTCTTGCATTAGCTAGTGCATGTAACAACATGTTTATGACTGCCCTCAGTGTTGCTTGTATCCTCCCCTGGATAAAATATTATAGTTTTCAAAAGGAAAAGCAGTTCTAATTCATCATGTCCATATGCTCAATGGAATTCTCTGTGGATGTGCACATAGTACAAGGTGGGCATTTTCCAACATTCTAGCATGTTAAAGACTGATTAAAATACTCTATAATGAAAACAAGCAATAGGTTAATCTCTTGTCTTTATCTGTTTGAATCAAATCTCTTGTGTTATTCCCCAGACACTTAGGGGGTTATTTACTAAACTCCCAATGCAAAAATCATGAAAAATTTGTGATTTTTTTTTTAATAAAATCACAAATTTTTCTGAATTTATTAAAGGAACAGTAGCGTCAAAAAATAAAAGTGTTTTAAAGTAATGAAAATATAATGCAGTGTTGCCCTGTATTGGTAAAACTTCTGTGTTTTTCCTTCTCAATTTAACTGAATGTGTCTCAGTGAGACATGGGTTTTTACTATTGAGTGTTGTTCTTAGATCTACCAGGCAGTTGTTATCTTGTGTTAGGGAGCTGTTATCTGGTTACCTTCACATTGCTCTTTTGTTTGGCTGCTGGGGGGGAAAATGGAGGGGGCGATATCACTCTAACTTGCAGTACAGCAGTAAAGAGTGATTGAAGTTTATCAGAGCACAAGTCACATGACTTGGAGCAGCTGGGAATATGTCTAGCCCCATGTCAGATTTCAAAATTGAATATAAAAAAATCTGTTTGCTCCTTTGAGAAATGGATTTCAGTGCAGAATTCTGCTGGAGCAGCACTATTAACTGATTCATTTTGAAAAAAAATGTTTTTCCCATGACAGTATCCCTTTAAGAAACACTACTATTGTTTATATAAATAAGCTGCTGTGTAGCAATGGGGGCAGCCATTCAAAGGAGAAAAAGCTCAAGTAACAGAGCATATAGAAAATAAGCTCTGTCTGTCTAATGGTGTTATCTGTTATCCATTAGTTAACCTGTGCCATATAGCCGTTTTTCAATTTCCGCCATTGCTCCACAGCAGCTTGTTTATATGAACTATAGTATGTATGTATGTATGTATGTATGTATGTATGTATGTATGTATATTTTTATTTGTAAAGTGCTCCTTGAGGGCAAAGCACTGTACAACAAAACAATAAATTAGTAGTAACAAACAAGGGGTCATTGGAATAAAAAGTAACAGTAGTGTTTCTGAAGCAAACACATCAGTTTTACCAGTGCAGGGCAACACTACATGATATTTTCATTACTTTAAAACACTTACATTTTTTGGTGTTATTGTTCCTTTAAACATCGAGGATGGGAAAAGTCAGAATCTGAAAATCCGGCATCTCAGACCTGTTGAGGTTGCATATAAGTCAATGGGAGAAGTCCCAATAATTTTTTGATGTGCGCTGGGTTTTTGGCAATACCCCAAAGTTTTCAGGCAAAATTCTTAGTTTTCGGGTGAAAAATCCAAAAAACTCTTGAAAATCGGATGGAAAATCCGAAAAAAACGTGAAAATTGGATTTTTCAAGATTTTTTCCCGCAAACAAAATTTTCTGGAAAGTTTATTAATAAATAAGGCCAAAAAACCTGTGCGGATTTGAAAATATTGAGATAAATTCGTACTTTGAGAAATAACGCCCTTACAGTAATTATGGCAATGGGCAATTTGCAGCAGAGATTTAGCAAAAAGCAAGTAAAAGTCTATGTTCACCAATGTATTCTGGTACTCGGTTAGGTAAACCCCGCCTACTTCATGAAATGTATCTGTCAAACAAGAAGCAGGAATCACAATGGCAAAATTAAGACAATATAATTATTTTTTTTTTAAAAGGATCCCCAGCAGTTGGAATGTTCTCACCTTTATTAAAGATTTCCTGAACAGGTTGTAAGAAATGTGTAAATGTTAAAACAGACCAGTGTTTTATCAACATGGGACAACTTCTGTTTTTCAAACAACAAGGAAAGTTTAACTCTCTGGGGGTTTCAATATGTTAGGCAACCACTAGTGACTACAAACTCTAACCTTAAAGGAGAACTAAACCCTAAAATTTTGTAAAACTTTCATATTTTTTATACCGTAATGACCTTATTGCACGAGGCTAAAGTTTGAGCTTGTCAATAGCAGCAATGATCCAGGACTTCAAACTTGTCACAGGGGGTCACCATCTTGGAAAGTGTCTGTGACACTCACATGCTCAGTGGGCTCTGATTGGCTGTTGAGAAGCTAAGCTTAGGGCTCGTCACTAATTATCCAGCAGAAAATGAGCTTCCCTGGCTGTAATATAAGCTGATGCTACAGGTTTGCTGATTATTCAATTCTGATGCTAATTGCACTGGTTTCTGTGCTGCCATGTAGTAATTATGTGTATTAATTACTAATCAGCCTTATATTGTGACATTTCTATTCTATGTGTACTGTATATTGTGAGTGGGTCCCTAAGCTCAGTAAGTGACAGCAGCACAGAGCATGTGCAGTGAATCAGCAGAAAAGAAGATGGGGAGCTACTGGGGCATCTTTGGAGGCACAGATCTTTACTGCTAAAGGGCTGTGGTTGCCTTGGGCTGGTACAGAAGCCAAAAACGTAATGTACAACATTTCTACCTACTTCTTTAGTTAGGCATTAGTTCTCTTTTAAGCCCTGGGCAGGGTCTCATCTTCATTGAATATGGCACTGGCTCAGGGTATAGTTGTTCCAGCATTATGCCCCTATCTTTTGAAAGGTCCCAGCAGTTCATTGATGCCTATTTTTACTATATTGGACATACTCTTTGTCCAGAACCTCAAGAAGGGACCAAAGACCTTTTCAGAATAAGGAGCAGCTCTAACAACCCTCTGAAACATTAATCCCCGATATAAAAAAGGGGTCATATACAAAGATATAGGATATAAATACTAGAGCCCTAAAAGGCACTACATTGCACCCTTAGGGCTCATTCAATAAGCTTTTGTAAGGGTCTTGCTGCATTTTGCATTTTACATAATGTGCAAGTGGTCTCAATGTCTTAAGAATCTTTAAGACGGGTTGGTGTTTCAAATTTCAGAAATACCCCATATAGAGAAACCTCAAGAATTCTAGATCATAAATCTCATACCTGTCTCTTTTTTTTTTTTATTAATGTTCCATTAAATAAATCCATAAGTTATTATGCTTCAAGAAACCTTATTACAATTTATTTTGGTGGGCGGGAGGATCTGTGGTCGGTCTGAGATCTAAAGCTCATCATTAGAGTTTTTAAAGGGATACTGTCATGGGGAAAAAAAATTCAAAATGAATCAGTTAATAGTGCTGCTCCAGCAGAATTCTGCACTGAAATACATTTCTCAAAAGAACAAACAGATTTTTTTATATTCAATTTTGAAATCTGACATGGGGCTAGACATATTGTCAATTTCCCAGCTGCCCCAAGTCATGTGACTTGTGCTCTGATAAACTTCAATTACTCTTTACTGCTGTACTGCAAGTTGGA